>NC_092571.1:6552500-7261250 GCF_037975245.1 Apostichopus japonicus | reverse complement strand
CCGATGGGCTTATAATTAACGTTAGAGTCATCTAAAATGTCGAAAACAATCCGATCAGCTATAGGCAAGAAAATCCTATTTTGAGATCACCCATTAACGTAATTAAAACTGCTGATTTTGCTTAGTTTTTTTTCCGTCTCGCTCCGTTTCGTGTTTGCAGTTCTTTATCTTTATCTGCACGTTCTTCGGAGCCCTCAAAGTCTATCATGCGGTATGAATGTTAAATATGACATGCAGAAGAAAAATGGCGATGAAGTAAGTTGGGTATATGAGTGTGCTTTTATTGAAAAATTTTACTCACGCTATTACGAACGAAATTGAATATCCATTCAGCTATGCTACTTGAAAAAGGGAAACTTAAGTATACTGTGCACTGACAGTGAATATGGCTAAAATGATATGTGAAGTAAGTATGAACTATCATATTTGAGAGCACCTACTGAATTATTTCTTGAGCATTTCTCTCTTGATATTTTAGTTCAGTAGCGTTCTGTACACCGCTGGCTATCTCTGACTTTTAAGATAACATATACAGTAAATGTGGAATTAGCACCGCAAACCACGAATGTAACAATATAATATTTCACAAACATGTCACAGTTTTAATAAAGTTTCTCTAAGCTTGCATTTTTTTGGTACACAAATGTTTAGATATCATTCCACAAGAGGGATAATTACCAATGCGTTGAATATATATATATATATATATATCTCGTAATAAACTAGAAAGAAAAAGAAAATATTTGGATCGATGGTCAATGTCACAGTGGTGGAACTTCCATTGTAATGCTGGTCAACCTAACCCTTTTCAAAATGTGGGGGTACATAACAATCAGAACATCTACTTGTTATTGCTAAACCTTGGGATCTTTTTTATATTATTGAAAAAAATCAATTTGTACTGGAAAGCTATGGAATTTGTTCTGAACAGACTCATACTTTTATTTGAGAAAATAAAAATGCTTGGTTGAAAGACTTATTAAGGAAACAGATAACATTATTGTTTATTGAGTATGTTAAAAGTCAACTAAAGTAACATTGGAACATGAATCTTGAAATGGAGGAATCAATAAACAAAACAATAAAGGGTAAAAGGCAGTAAGCAAAATTTGAAACGCAGTTAACTGAAGTATAATTTAATACTTTTGGCTAATGTGGCTGAACTTTTTACACGTCCTCAAGATCAATAACACATTGAACCCTTTGTCAGTCCAGTTGCAGATAGCGCAGAGTAGAACCACATGTGTTGCATATCTTATTCTGTACTCTCCTTCATCCGCTCACAAAGTGAAGTGACTTTTGGCTTGATACTCCATCTGTGTGATTTCTTTGCCTCGGAGCCTCTTCCTGGATCAATCTCGAACCGACATATGTAGGGGATAATTTTTAAAAAAAAGGTTACATACACCCAATCTATCATTGTTCACCGAAAGCACCATTGTGTTTAAAAACTCAATTCATTCAAACTTTGGTAAAATTAATTACCTAAATTAGTAAAAAAAAATCCACACAGTTCCTGTAACAGCAGAGGAAGGGGAGTATCCGCCCAAGCCTGGTCTGGCTACCTACCAATCAGAAGTTAATGAAGATTAAAGCTGTCATTTGATGAGGTCATATCTTATGCTGGCTTGCTCTCTGAATACAACAGTTTGTGGGGTCAGTGTATAAATGTGCTATTTAACGTTGTGAAGACATATTAATGCCACTGCAATGGCTGTCGGTGAATTTTTGTGCATCACACTCGGTGCTTCATGTTCATAAAAGTTGAATAACTTTTACACCAACCCCCCACCCTAACAAACATAATGGCAATAATAATTACAATAATAATAATCATAATAATAATAATAAAAACAACAATAATAATAATAAGAGGGAATATCCTTATAAACTACTTTAGTCCTACCCACACATGAGGTTTCCAAATATCTCTGCAGTTGAAATTATGTACAACATCTATAGTATTAATCTGTTGGGCTAAAATGGGTTTGTGGTTATATGTTGGTATTTTAAAACTTATCAAAAATTATACTAAAAATTATAAAAATACTTTCAGGGTATCAACATGAATTTTGTCTTCGATATGACAATCAACTGGTGTAGGCTGCCACAACTTGTGGTGCATGACAACAAGCAAAGCTGGTGATATTAAAAATATTAATGTTTCCATGGTTGCTTGAACCTCTGTGTGATAGCATATGTTGAAGACATAATAGCTCATGAACAACATCTTCAACGCAGCAATAATGGGTGTAAGATACAGAGGAGAGGCTCCCGATCGACTGTTATTGCCATTCTATTTCTTAGAAATGGATTGCCACTGATACACAAGAACAAAAGCATTTTTGATTAATATCTTTTAGTATATTGATTCATGGATTATCATTTTAAAAGCAATGTCTTTTATTATAACATACGCAAGCGTAACCTGCAAAGGTAACTCTTGCACTCTGGATGAATTTCTAGAGGTCAATAGTGCTTGTAATGTACCAATCATCAAACTCACATTTCTTTCACTGCTCTTTAATTTACAAAATGCCTCTGCAATGAAACTTCCTATTTTACCAAATTCCTTATTTTATTAGCGATCATAATGTACAAATTCCTAGCATAAGAAATGCAAATATCACATCAATTTAGCCAAGGACTAGCTGTTAAAAATGGTTACATATACCTCTACTTCTTTGAACATCACCATCTTTGTCTTCTTCAAAATATTCACATAGCAGAAACACTGCTGCGAGGGTGACACAATGCTCCATATTTTCAGACTCTTTTGCCTTTTCCATCTTCTGTTCTCTTTTTGTTGAGAACTTGCCCTGTTTTGTATCACAAAGAAATAACTAGAGGGGGTGGGTCCACTTTCTTTGTCAAGTTGGTCTGAAACCTTTTACAAGAAATGCTTGTAAGCTCATAGAAATGGGTTGTCAATTAGGAAGGATGTCAGAAAAGCAAAAGGCCATTCGTCACTCAGATCACACAATGGTTTTTTTTTTTTTTTTTTTTTTTCGTTGATATCAAACCGCTGATATCCCTATGTTTTCAATTATATACTGCAAAGTAGAATATTGAACAAGAAATTTTGCGTGGAGATTTAAGTACAACAGTGCAATATTTTCAGAATCATTATCATATGGTAATTGTTGTGGTTAGCAATATCTTCATCATGTCTATTTTGAAGGAGTTTACATGCGGGGCTTCCTGCAACTGTTGCAGTCTCAGTAAAGTTATCAACTGTAGATTGATGGTTCCTGGAGATATGATGACATCTTAAAGTATTTTTGGAGGAGAATTTGTTTTTGCAATTTTCAAATGAACAAAATACTTCGAAACCAAATTCTAGATGCTCTACAAGATGTTTTTTTTTTTTTAAATCTGCGAAATTAGAGGAAGTTTTTCTGTAAAACTGTAATTTGCAATGCATTTGTACATCAAACAGTCTATTACATAATCTTTGGTGTATTTCAATTCTATCTTCTCCATATGGTCTCGATAGAAGTTACTTTTCAAAGCTGAGTTACTTACAAACATTATTTTGCAATTTTCCTCAGGATACGTAACTTGGTAATTTGGTTGATTTTGAAGAAGCCTGTACTACCCCTTGTATTGACACAGCTGTCTAGCAGAAGTATCATAATGAACAACACATGAAGAAGTAACCATGTGCAAGAGAGTAAAAACATATGGAAATTGAAAACCTTTCAGATATGCGTTAGGATCTCCGACAACACATTACATATCCGATGCCCCTGATCTCATGTCTAGCTAAAGCCTGTCCTATGAAAGAAAATCAAAAACACATTTTTGGTTACATATATTGACAGTTAATAGTGTAAGTAGGTTACAGCTTTGCATAATTCATAACACCAACACTCACCACATCCGTGCTGATATTAGGTTGGTATGGCATAAAACAGTACATGCAGCAACTCTTCATGACATAAACATGGGCTTAGTAACTCGTAGTTCTGGAGGGGGAGGGGGGGCGGCTAGGAGGTAGGCTTTGCCTGAAACAAATCTTGCTCCCAATACTCACAATTCACATTTACAAAGAATTTCCTTCAGGAATTTTTATTTTAATATTTCATTTACCATATTTGCCCTCTCCCACTGAAAACTAATAATAATAAAATAAATAACTATTAGTAATAATGATAGTTTTAAGCCTTACAATATCCTGACAAATACGCCTGGATTAGGTAGTTGAAGAAGCCTAACCCAATTTACTTGTTGTAACATGAAGGAAGTACAAACACATCTATTTACTGACAATAGGGATCATCTACTCGCCAAGGGATATACCTACATATCAAGTTTGAAGTTCAAGCAACTTTGGTTCTTGAGATATCGTGTCTATAAGCCAAGGCTTCACATACACATGCGCACACATACACCGACCATCCCCATCGCATACAGGGCATCCATTAGCCTTCGGCAAGGAATAAAAAAAAATTCCGACCGATACTATAGTTTTCAAAATTCAACGCGAAAAAAAAATTAGCAGAGATGTTAGATAATTCCGATTTTTGACTGGATAAACGTGATTTATCAAACTAGAAAACCTGGTTTTATTGATCGGTAATGGTTTTTAGTCACAAATCTTGCTTTATAAGTGACAGACCTGCTAGTATTGGTCAATAAACATAATTTATTGACCACAAACCTAGCCTAGATTGCCTATTTCTGAAGTTTACCATCTGGCGTGCCATAGAGGTCTTCACGACTCCCCAAGATTTAATGCCGATCGGTGGCTTCAAACTGAAAGTACTATCAAGAAGTTTGTTTAGATAATCTATAATGCTATATAGCAAGGCCTAGACACTGATTAGAGATCAGTGTCTACTGGGGCCTCGTTATAACATAGCCAATCGAAACGAAACTGAATGTAAGCTTATGTTTGGTATGATTGTCAAAACAGCTACGACGATATGCTAGATGTAAGCGATCGCATATGCTAGCCTAACATACTGCACTGCCGTAGCATCTCATGCTAACCTGCACACAATGAACCGACAGCGAGCTGTGCTGTAAGCCTAGCCTACTTGCTTTGCTTTTTTCCAAACAAAGAACGTTTAACATAACCCTTACGTCAATAAAAAGTAGTTAGATATGACTCAAACCACTAGTTGCACTCACGTTTGATTAAAATAAAACTGAAATGCTTTGAAATGATGACAATTTACCGTAATTACAGAGACTTCGGTGCGCGCGGTCAGCATCACTGCACTGTAGTGTACAAAGGTCATCTACAACTTTGCAACACAGTCGTTAACTTTACTATTTCGGTCAAAGACTCGTTGATTGCATAAGACTAAACGTATATGCCATTATTATCATTTAATTCTAACAACTTACGAAATCCGATTATCGTTTTATGATCCAAGATTTAGGGTAGCAACTTCTGCCGCACAATGAAAACTTGGATCGAGCCTCATGTTTTGTTCCGAGAGTGTAGTTTATGTATTCTTATGAAGTTTTACAAATGTTGTTACCTTTTTGTAAATGGACAACAAACTTTGTTAACAACAAAATTAATTTTAGTCGGTGAACAGTTTAAAGCTGTTACATCACCAGACACTTTTTACAGTGTAACTTAGAATCCGTATTTTTAAGTAACGATTGCAAATTGATGTCAAAGTCGTTATCAGTTTCAACGACGGATACTTTCATAAGTATTCATAGCTCCTGTAGTGTGTAAATCATCCATTCATTTTGTTTTGTAAACACAGCTGGGCATATGCTATACCCACGCTATAACTATCTGTGGGAATGTCGTTGTGCCAAGTATTTGGTTGTACAAATAGGCCTTCAAAAACACGAGAATAGGCGAGTTTTCCCAATTTCTGACCAACAAAAGGAACCAAGTAGATATAAAGCATGGCTCTATGCCATTGGAACCGACAAGTTTACGTTTGCGACCTACCAACTTAAAATAAGTAAGGTCGTCTCATGATGAGGATCAGTTTAAGAATGACGCTTATTCTGCAAAGGAGTTAAGTAGTATTGGTGGAACTGGTACCAACGCCATTACTAGCAACTACCCTAGTTGTCATCACTGCTACTCGGCGGCGAACAGGCTGAAATTCGTCAGGATTCGGTCCAATGTTCGTGTTTACGAGCTGAAGCACTTTATAACACTTTCAGCGCACTTTCGAACATGTAAAATGTAGTCCACAATACTGATAGACGGAGCTTAATCAACAAAGTGAGTCGTAACAACACTACATAGGCATGTAGGTACGTATTGTTGGTTAATGCCATTTATATCAAACGGTATCCAATCTAGTTTGAATAGTACCGCGCTAACTACTTTAGATAATATGCACAACGTGATATCCTAGTTCGTCCTTCTTCATTATTAAATGGCGCTTAAGGGAGTTATTCAATGTTAGATATCACTCGACGTGGTAATGCAATTGATTTAAAACTTGGTGTTTTGTATTATATTAATAGTATCTTCTTTTTAAAATTTAATTTGAATGCCGTGAATTGTTCTATTAAGTTTGTGAGGATTACGGAACAAGATCAATACGGGAACGTTCCATGAAGACTATTTACACAATTTACATCATACCGCTTGTTGTATTAAAGTAATTTCATTTAAGATGGGTTTGCTTTTTTTATGCTTTATAAAACTCGTCAACCGTTAAGACTTGTAGGATATGCTCATTTTCTCTTTACTTCTGAAACTGGGAAATGCTTTTATGGTTATATATAGGAAAGCTGTTAAAAGTATCATCAACATCTACGGGTTGGTTTGTATCAATCCTTAGTGTGTCGTTAACGGATTATTTGTTGAATTATTTTACTATTATTATAATAATGAAAATAATATAAATTATTATTATTATAATTATTATTATTGTGTAAAAGTAAGTTGGCCTGACGTTTCGATCCTAGCAGGATCTTCTTCAGAGGCTAAATGACAAGTTACAGTAACAGAGGGGACAAAAACACGCACAGAATACAGACAGGTTAATGAGCACGGTGAACGCAACTCTTTGTGTTCACCGTGCTCATTAACCTGTCTGTATTCTGTGCGTGTTTTTGTCCCCTCTGTTACTGTAACTTGTCATTTAGCCTCTGAAGAAGATCCTGCTAGGATCGAAACGTCAGGCCAACTTACTTTTACACATTCTATTACACAGGCTCTCTAGTGGATAAGCAGTTTGCTAACAGTTTTATTTTATTTTAATTATTATTATTATTATTATAATTATTATTATTATTATTATTATTATTATTATTATTATTATTATTATTATTATTATTATTATTACTATTATTATTATTATTATTATTATTATTATTTTTTTTTTTTTTTTTTTTTTTTTTTTTTTTTTTTTTATTATTCATATTATTATTATTATTCTAGTCATTTTGTCACATCACGTGGTTCCTTTAGCAGATTAAGCTCAGTAAGTCATATACACAATGTGAACGTTGATGTTGTTTTGACTTGATGAATATTTTTTTGAAAACCAAATTCCAGAATACCTATACGGCATCTGCATGCATGACAAAAAAGGGAACAGCTAGGAACACTTCTAATCGTTAGTGCAACATGCAATGCTATTTTACATGCGGCATGTTTCCCGGGCAACTAGGCAGTTAGTTGGTTTCTTTCTAGAGAGTTCGAGGATTAGTGTAACGGAACATACAATGTGGTTTCAGTTTATACACAACCTTGTCGTTCAGAAAATGGCTCCAAATTAGAAATACGGTATTCCCTTTAGTCCAAAAGAAGAAAAAAAGGTCGTGATACCCGACTGGACGTAAGACGGTCATGATCGCACGGTTGCAGTCTCAATATAAGGGTGCTGAGGTTTCAGATTGGATTCAGTTGCTGGGTTTCGTACTCTGTCTCTATGTTAGGTGCACCTGGCTGTTCTTCAAAGAAAATTTGATTTACCTTTGGCCCGTCGCTGAAAGTATTGATAATGAGGTGAAAAAATCACTGTTGTTTAATGTATCGTATAGGGCCCTTTTAAAGTATTGTAAGGTTTAACGTGGTTTTCGGTGCCCTTTGAATCCTTGCCTTATTATAGTTTGTGTATCCAGATTTTAAGCTAATTAGAATTTCGTTATATCCCCTTTATTGGGGGGTCCCGACAGTCCTTCCCAGAGGAATGTAATGTGTTAAATTGTGTTTGTTCAAGCGAAACGGCTGGCAATCAATCTTGATCTCTTTCATGATTTATCCTTTAAATATTATTCTGTTAATGCTTGCTTGATGTGTTTGCACTGAAACACTTGATGAATTATTTAACAGAAGAATGACTAAGTACGGTACACTAGAGAAAAGACTAATGACATTTCCATCGAAAAAAAAGAGAAAAATACTTCATTGTTGCCATCACGTATTGTTCGATCGTCTCAATAAGTAATTCATGGACCAAATTGTTCTTCCCTCGAAATATTAGAATAATTGGAAGGATTATGGCCTCCAGGAATATACTTGTGGGAATTTCGTTTCTTAACTTCGTAACTTATGGGGCCCTTGTACAGATAATAAAATATATCTACTAGAAAGGAAGATGCATTTGTTTAAAACTAGTGAGTATTTTGTTATGAACTTAGTATCGATTGAATTTTGTGTGAAATAGTAACTAAGCTTTGGACAAGCAATTTAAGCATTGTAATCGGGTCTGACCACGGTAATTTCATATATTTGGGTATCCCTCATTTCAACTAATATCCATATATGGGTTAAATTCACTTAGCTGCTTCTAAATGGAAATTAGCTAAACTAGTTAGGCCATTATAGAAAATGTTGCGAAACACTCATTCAAGGATTGAAGAGCGACCAATTGGAAAACCTAGTACTTGCAGATTCTAAAATAAGTTCCACGTAGAATTCAACTTTGCGTATACGGCCTACATTTAATGCTGGACAAACATGTAAAATTTCATCCTTTTAAGGAAGATTCAACCGGTTGACTTTATAAAGAAACGGAAAAACGTTTATGAGATGAAGTAGTCATCGAATTCTGATATATCCTCGTTCCTTCGTGCCAGCGCCATATTACCCTGACTAGCTTCCAACAACCAGCAGCTCATATTTCGTCCAAACTACATAAACTAGAACTTTAAGAGCAAGGACATTTATAAAGGTGTGAAATCACAATATAGTGTACATATTTTATTCATTTGTTGACATATTTCCTTAAAAGACTAGCACTAACCAACGAACCCTCATTGGCACTATTATCCAACTGATCTGAGACTGTGCAGCCTTGGCACCTCTTATATCAATATGTGATAAGAAGTTGCTATTTACCAGCCAATAACACTTATGTTTATGCATAGAGTACTTACTACGCCCTCGACTGTATATGTGCTCGATTTTTGCTTTCTTTCAACACTCTAAATTCCGTAAGACATTAGGCGTATGAGGTGAAATACCTGCAGTACATACAGTACTACCGTAGACTGAAAAACTTTACTGTTCGTCAGGAGGTAACACTGGCTGCGTGTACTTTTTAGTTCCTTGTTTCTAATTATTTTGCTGCCAAGAGTCATGAGAGATTAGCTGAAAGGTTTTACATAATTATGCATGATATCTTCATCTTTGTAACATTGATATTGATACATCACCGAGTTAAGTTTTTCATATATTGCACGTATGCTAATTAACCCAAGGGCGTTCATGTGTTTTAGTCATCTGTTTAAAATATTAGTTCTTGTAAAAGTCAAAGGTAATATTGCCGAAACCGTTTAAAGGAAACTTCTTAACTGTGTATTGTCACGGGATGTTAATGTGGCTTGAAACTACATCATTGTGCAACTGAACCCAAGTAATTTCACGAATTGAATGCTTACACATGTTTCAATGAGTGAATGAATAAATACAACCTTTCTCTTTCTTGAGTGCTATAAGGACCAATGGGCGTAAGTCTGTCATGAATATTCACGATCGTGGCATAAATTTCATCCAGATGAGATACTGTTTTCCATACTGTACTTTCATGTCCCGGTGCGAGGGATAAATGGTCCCTCCTGCTCACTCTTCCACAAATCGACCCCACTCCCCCTCCCCCCTCCCCCTGCACGCCAACTAAAAATCAACATACCAAACCCACCCACCGTTCCTCTCGTTCTTACACAGATGAATATAGACAACAGGCAAAACCGACAGGAAAAAAATATGAAAATTCACATTCTGTTGTTTTTTTCTATTCATGAAGCTGTCTATACATGGCACAAGAAGATATCATTACAAATGTATACTATAGAGGTCCGATATAGAGCATTTTGACTGACAGGCTCTAGATATTAAACAGAGGGGGAAATTGTATTTTTGTTTCAAACCAGCGAATACTTATATGATGTAATATAAAGTATAAGAAATATTGTATTTTCCTGACTTTCACATAAGTTCACATTGCATATCATATTTTACACTTCATGTTGTCACATTAATTTTTTTTGTGATATGCCATTTTTTGTAGTATGTATGCTGAGAGATGTCTATAAACTTAATATACAAATCGAAAAGAGATGAAGTATGCATCAGATTGATTTTTCCTTGTTTTATCGAAGCTAGACTTACTTTACGACCAGACGGTCTCTAAACACGAGATCAAATGCTTTATGATGTATGACAGAACATAACGGCGTACACTGCCTCTAAAAACCTTACCAAATACAACCCATCACAGTGAGACATTGTGGGATATAGATATTTGTTATTAGCGTGGGTCATAATTTGTAATACGTGTCCAATAACTCTTCAACGAATAAAATGCTGTTTTTTTTTTAATTACTTATTGTAATGACAAGGTTTTTTAATGCTATTTTCACAAATTACTTCAAACAATTCTGAAGTAAGGTCCTTAATGTTGACACCATTGTACTACATCATAACAAATTGCAAATGAAAATCTCCAGTCGAGGGATTTTTCTACATAAATAGCATCTGGAAAAGAAGGTTCCTACCCACTTCGATATTACCTCAGGAAATTAAGAGATAAACATGTTACATGGAGTTAAATAATAGAGTGTTTTGACAAAATAGTATAAGCATTGTAAATAATGTTGAGGTATACCATACAACATGTGCGAGGACAATAAACTGATACGTCCTTTTTCAATAACATTACAACAAAATAGCTGACACAACCTATCCTTCTCAGTAAGAACGATCTGTGCGAAGGATCAGTCTTTCGTAATGTTATGTTTTATTCAAGAAGGTTTACAACAAGTATAATAAGACTCCACTAAATACTTTAAATGTCTGAATCTGACGTACAATATCATATCATCCAATGAAAACGATGTGATATGACGCTATTTAATATCTTTACGATATAATATGCAATAACTGTTATAGCATCTTAGGTAGATGAACATTTACAGATAACATTAACAATTGAAACAATCGTATTCATTTCATGTGAATTGCTCTTACTGTTCAAATTATCCGAAAACAAAGAAAAAATTCAAATGTCATAAAGCAGCAGTTTGTGTTTAATCTGAGGATTTATATAATGTTCTAATAAAAATGCAAGTTACATTCAAGTAACAAGATAAAGTAATCAAGGTACATTGTTGTCTCTCTTGAGTTTGTATTCGTTAACGTTTTTTTACAGATGCAAAGTGCAAACAAGTGACTTAACATTAAAATGCTGCTGTAGACGGACGTGGTTTCCGCTAAATAAATCTCCATATTTTACCTCAGTCCCTGCAGAGTATTAAGATATTTAAATACGCCGCAAAGGTGCATGTTGAAACAAATGAACCGAATATATGCTACTCCACGACATTTTTCTGGTAATTATTGACAGGTTTTATATATCGTTGACTACCTAATGAACCTATCAATTGTTCAATAGTTCAATATTTTGTAACTGCATTATATCATTCTTTGAAAGTTATCTCAAGACAATGTAAGACAATACAATGAGTGTTTATGTTGTTAATCGAACATATAATTAATCGTTTCATAGTCAAATGCAGATAAATTCGATTGAAAGCAAGGATATGATAGTGACTATAATATTTGATTAAATATGGCTTGTTACTGATACCATTATAACGTATGATGTTCTTTCCTCTTAACGGCCCGAAACGTTAGCTTAAGCCAGGCAGCTTAAAACCAAACCGGGGTTGATTTGCCATTCTTACACGGTCTTGTGACACATTGTACCGACACATTTAACAAATTACCAATTAACGTTGGTCATTTTATAGATTGACCAATGAAAGAGAACAGACTTATCTTGAATACTCATTATTTATTCGAATATATTTGAATATATCATCAAAATGGCTTTGCTTAATAGATGGTTTTTGTTTTAGCCGTGTTAGTTTCAATAAGTTAGGTTATATTGAGTCACAACACATCCTTTTTTCTAATAGGTGTAGGCTAACATATGCCGTATGTTAACATTTACAATTAAGTGCTTTTATCCTGTGTCTTTTTCCTTTCCATCTGCTTCTTCTTTATTCCTTGGTGTTCTTCTCTCTTTCATTCGTATTTTATTTTTTTTTTGGTTTGAATTATGTCTTTGCGGAGGATGCTAATTGGACCATGTACCCATGTTTCAGTACACACTAATGCATACTTACGCGATAAGGGTATGCTATCATGCGATGTTGAAATACACAAAGGCACATCATGTTTAGTGTGGGTGGAAATTTGATTTTATTCTTATAATTGCTAAAGCATATTTCTCTTTCTGTTGCTTTCTTTCTCTTTCTCTCTCTCTCAATTAAATCAATCCTTAAATCTGATTATTCATTTCATAACGGGGTAAAATGTGTAGGGAAGAATATTTTAGTGGCGGTGACAGGTGTGAATTAAACTATGAATTAGCATATGACAACTTATATAGTCCAGTCTGGTTTCCTCGTGCAACGTATCAGGAGATAGAGTGTTCTACGATCGTGGACACCGTACAGTGTGACGTCACGCATGACTACACGACCCACCACCTTTAAATCCAATGATCAGCATCCAAAGACAAAAATAAGGCCAAGTTGTGCCATTGGACATGACTGGACATGGTGAAAATCAACTTAGCGGATAACTGACAGCTGTTCTCTGCTACAGTATGTATAACTATGTAAACCATCGTATTAGTACTTTTTTAACGGCATCGGTGATTGGAACCACCTTGACCCTTCCAGATGTCCACCAGGTTGCACCAACGGTTGTTGTAACGACTTTTACTCCTCTTGGAAAGGTTTCCTTCTTCGAATCTGGCAGCGTCATCGTCGGAAAACTCGGGTCTAGTGTTCATGGGCGGAATGTACTCGTACGGACCAGCGTTGTCACCAACTTTTCCGAGGAGATCTAGCAGTTTGGCCATAAGTTCGTCCTTTATACGTTGGCTTACTGTTCTTGAGGGAGAGTTGGGCACCTGGCAAAGACAAAAAGAAAGCAAAAGGTTTATATTTCAAAACTTATGAGTTCTTCATTCTTCATCATATATATCCACTTTGTTTTGTAAATACCTCAAATCAAATTTGTACCATCACAATATGACAAACAGAATGCGGTATGTGTTCTGCGAAATATATAGGACGCACGAAATATGAAAGGGGCTATCAAAAACTCGAATAAACGTTGCTATTTAATAACCCTTTAATTTCAATATTGCAATTCATACTTTACTTCTCATTCGTTATCGAACAATAAATATGTGCAGTGGCCTATGTAATTCATGCAATTTAATCTCAGCACTGTAATTTAGTTCATAGAGTCATTTGAAAACTAGTTATTTATTAGATGTCAGATAACATTGCCTATGCAAGTCTCAACGTGTTATAAACATATGACAAATAATATATTGACAACTTTGACGTGATGGTAGAATAGGGTGAATATGGTCATGCTTATCGTTCATTGTTATGTCCGTAATAACAGTAGGGAACATAGGTATCCCTCATTCAATGCGGAGACATTTCAAATGTAAACTCCTGATGTTTCAGTTTGCATGGTTCTCGTTCGTGACAACATTGAACTATTTATAAAATGTTCATGAAGTTATACTTAATGGTGACTTCATTAAAAATGTATGAGCTCTTCAGACGAGGATCCCGAGGGTATGTGAGTATACACCCCCACCACTCCCCACCCCCTCTCCTTCAACATTACGCAAATAATCAAAAGTAGTTATAACAGTTAGTAGGACAAACTTGTGATTAGAAAATAATTATAAACTTAAACTACCGCCTCATATTGCACCACTTGAATGTTGATTTGCTTTCTGCGTAAAACCCTTCCCCCCCCCCCCCTCCTCCCAACAGCAACACAATATGGAATCTGCCTAAATACATTATCCTCTCCTTTATAAAAAAAAAATCCTTGTTTAGCCGCTACACTTAACAAATTATGAATTAAATTTGTTGTCAGAGAATTTTTTAAAAGGCATACAGTGACATCTGCATAAGTATGTGCTTTATGCGATTTGGACTTTACGCACAGAAAGTTATTCCGAAATAACGACATATTTCCTTCTAAAACATTTCCAATCAACATTGACTATTGTGCAATTTGTGACAGAGCAAGATGTATTTACTTGGACAACAGTTCCTAGAATGGAGGTTGGTCATTACTTTACTTCACAAGTTTTTCTTTTAAGAATAAAGCATCTATATGTGTAGTTCCCAAAGTCTTTTAATGGTATTACTATAACAAGACTCGATTTGTTTTCCTTAGTGTAGCTAAAGCTGACTGTGAAGATGTGTGATTTGGTTTGTAATTAAGCCGGTGACCCAATTGGGGTAATAATTTGTCCACGATTATGATTGTGGCTTAAAGTAAACATACATAAATCTCGTCACTAAGTGTAGGGATCAGGTTTCCGCTCAACTCTCAGAATTACGCTTTGACATATACACGACGATGTTATTATAAAAAAATGCATATTCTATATTTCAAAACAGAAGCACACATTAAGATGGTGATATAGAAAAGAAACGTATTTAGTGGGCTACTCAAATTAAAAACAAGGATTTATATTTGTTTTCCACAAAAATGGCTTCTTGACTAAACGAAAGAAGTCAATGTTGTTTGTTCCATTAGATCCAATCATATTTTATAGTGTCATTGATTTAGATTTTGAATTCAGTCCTTGAAGAAATCAATCAAACATTAACTTTTGAGGTAATACACAAATGTTTTTCAATTGAAAGAACACAACTTATTCAATCGGGCACAATTTTTCCTTTTGTTCTATTTCTTGTATTACTTTGCTTCAGGTGTAAATGACCATGTTTAAAACTTCAAAAATATCTAACTCTCTCTATAAATATAAATATATATATATATATATATATATATATATATATATGTATGTATATATAGATATAGATATATAGATATAGATATATTTATTAATATCTAATATTGTAAACAGTCTGACCTTGTTTAATCATAATCATGCTAAGTTAGAAGTCGATGCATACGGCATATTTAATTGCTAGTTTAAAGGACAACATCATATAACTTACAAGACAAATCAAGCCAGCCTGAAGGTCACGGCAAATGAAATTGATGAAGATAACCTTCAGTGTGAACAAAGCGTGAAATTGTTACTCGGAGAAAAGCAGTCACAGAAACCTGTTTTGCTTTCGGTTTTTTTTTTTTAAACTATTGAAAGATCACTCTGTTGTGATTTGAAATGTTCTCCAACAGTACCGTATATAGGCTTTTGAAGCACCTTGGTCTCATCAATTTGTTTATCAAATACCCACGAGTATTACAGTTTTGACTCGTATCATTATATAACTCAAATATAATGCTTTTAGACTGCAATATCTGCCAAAATGTCTATGTAAATGACCAAATTATTTCAAGTTTTGGGAATGAACCACTAAGTGGATTGAGTATAGACGGTGAAGACGTGTTTCAATGATTTGAATCTTTTGTTGAACATTACTTGGCACACTTTGTAATATTTTTACAAATTTGAGAACAAAACTTGAAAAACTCATAATGGTCTTTTGAAAAAAATCTCCAATTGGACTATACCATTTCAACGAAGTATTACAGGAACGAGATAACTTTCCAAGATTACCAATATACAAGAACATGTAGTAGAGAAAAGTATTTAAGCTTGATAAAGTGCAACCAATTGAAAAGCAAAAGGCGGTTAGATTTTCTGTTTTAGAAAAAGTCAAACAAAGATGCATACATTTCGATAGTCCAAAATTGAAACTTGTCATGCCTAGAATTACAACTTTTATATATCAACAGTATCAATTGTGTCCATCACATTTCATACGCTGAGTTATTCGACAATCAAATTGTATTGTTTTTAACGCAAATTCACTGCGTGTTTTACAAAAGCTTTGAAACTACAAAACTGAAATTCGCCCTAAGCTTTAATTTCATATATGGACTATCAAGAGTGTTCGTATAGGTATGATCGTATCCCTCGGGATCGATCTGACCTATGGATATAAAGTCTATACACAACATGGCAACATGAGTGATGTGATATCTTAAACATTATTCCATGTCAGATATTCTTCAATACGTGTGATGGGAATTACCTCCCACTACAGTTCTCATTTTGTCACGTACCAAATTGTAAGAATATGAGTTTCATTAGTTGATTTCCCCTAGGACCTCATCCAATGCCTTCAATGGTTAGTCAATTCAAGCACAACTAGCGTATTTTCATATATATATATAACCTTACTCCAGAAATAGTCGAATACAATCTAGAATAACACCCAATGAGAGAAAGCCATGGCAACTCTATCGAGGCCACAAATTCAGATAAGTATCCTCAAGTGCATGAACATTAGATCATTAGATAATTTACCGTAATCTGAAGCAATGGCATCCGCTTTCTTTCAAAAGGATTTTGTTTTTGTCTATGGGCGTCATATTTAGTGACAGTCGCTTAAAGGAGTTCGTTATATGCTCACGCATCAGAATTCACTAGCTTGCATTCTTGCATTAATTATACATATGATGTTACACCTATAGCAAGAAAATATATAATTATTGTTGTATCGGATATGGTGTGTTAGATTATTACAGCATTATCACACCGGAAAAGCTCCACTTCGCGAAACCAATGTACATAATATATATTTTGTAATATATATATATATATATACATATATATATATATATATATATATTATGTATACATACCATTTCAGCACTAGTAACAAACAAAAAAGAGCAAATATCATATGTTATGTGAAATATTCTCACGGAAACGAAGCTGTATATCTTTCCTTAACACCAAAACTTTAAGGTTGGCTGTTTACTGCCATCTATTAATTGCATCCGGGTGTCGGTGTTGGAGAACCGACTACTACAATACAGGGAAAGTATAGACTTTCATATTACTTAAAGTAACAAGTAGTGATTGCAATTATGCTGAATGTCGGTCAATTGTCATTTGCGGTAAGAAGTTCACCAGCATTTTGCATCCATCACAATTTTCCTCCGCATAAAGACCTTTAATTATTATCTAGTGGAATATTCCTTAATGTCTGGCAATAATGTCGAGGGTCAGAACGTCCAGGGAAGTACCATATTTTGGGAAAATGGTCGCTATTTTTAGCATACAGTTACTGCCAATTTCGATGACCTTTACACAAAATACACGTAAACATGAGTTGCTAGATAAGAGGATATCCTATTCATACTGCTTCACATAAAACGACCACCTTCATTAAAGGGATAACGACACAGCAATATAAATATATATATATTGCAGAGTAAGGCGGAAATAAACATATTTGATCTATATTTCAACAACTGAACAAGCTATGAAACTTGAAGTTGGATCAATATATTTCGTTTCACAAGCTCTGTATTTAATATTTTGGACTTCATTATCTATTGAATTGAATTGTAAATTATTTACAGTGAGATTATCTATATAGGTATATCAAACATCTATAAACAAGACATGCATTAAGTGCAAATATCCACTATTTACTCCGTAATATATATATTTTAAAGATGCGATGCGTAGGCTATAAATGGGTAAGCAACCGGAATCATATATTTTCTGGATCTACAACATTTAATAGCAGTATGACTTGGTGTCGAATAAATGCTTCCAAAGTTAATGGTATTATCTACCTTTCTTTTGACTTGTGAGACTACACAAACTTTATCTTGGAAAGAGAAAGAAAATAGCCTAATGCATTAGAAGCCTCCACCAAAGTAGTTAGGTACTTCTTGCCCTATTTCAGAGAGTTTTTTTTTTTTCAACCAAAGCGAATGAAAGTAAGACCCTCCGGTAATTTCGTAAAGTGAGGAGTGCCAACTAAAATAGACATTTTGACCTGCTTTCTGATACAGTACATAACTAAATCCATTGGAAACGTTTGATAATTTGTTGTGAAAGTCTACCATTTAAGATTGATGCCTCATTTCTCGTGTAAGTTAACACAAATATACAGCGAGTCGTACAGGAGACTAATGCCTCGAAGGCACCGTCGGAAGAGGTTAATGCAATACAAACCGACGGTAATAACTACTGCCTAAAAGAGACAGAGAGGAAGTAAGAATTGAAAGAAACAAAATGCTATTAAACTTTCACAAACAACGGTTTTCCGTTGAAATTAGCTACTTATTTAGTATGACACAAATGATGTATATGACCCATTGTATCAGAAATATGTACGTACGTCAGAATTTCCAGAGATAACCTACATGATACTTTACTAATTTAACTTACGGAGAAAACAATGATAATATTGAATTGTATTGTATTGTATTGTATTGTATTGCATTGTATTGTATTGTATTATATTGTATTGTATTGTATTGTATTGTATCGTATTGAATTGAATTGAATTGAATTGTATTGTATTGTACTGTATTCCTCATTTATCATTGACCTCATGACCGTTCAGTTGAACGATAGTACGTGGGAATTTAGCCAAATGTCATCTAGTTGTTGTGAAAAGTCACCTTGATCTGAAGAAAGAACAAATGTCAGAAATTTGCACCTATTAGAACAACCGCCATGCATTTTTCAATTAATGAAGGAGCTGAAGAATTTGAACAGTTTCGTCGGAAGTTATAAAATATCGTTTTTATGGTTGGTCAGTTACATAAAACCATGAAGTGGTCAAGTAAGACTTCAGACTTCTGAGATAAAGTACCGTTGTTAGGTTCTATAAATTTAATGACCATTTACACCTCAATATACTTTTGGTTTAGCAAGCATGAAGTGTTCTGGGTATATAGTAAAAAAGTTTACAATTCGCACGTTCTGTTTCGACTATGAGGATTTAGGCCAGATATGGAAAAAAAGGTCATAACGTTAACTACAATCATCAGACTATTTTCCCGGTTCATTCTGTATCCTTCTTGTTTATCTTCTTCTCCTATCTTCCCCCACCTCCCCACCCCCTCCCTCTTTTTTATATGATTTGGGAATAAAAAGGACTTAAATATATACAGTGTAACTAAGGTCATTCTTGAAAGTAGAAATGTGTTCCAGATTAAAAATGTCGATTTTGGCTGTGTCGTTTGGTGTCTAATGTTTCGTTAATTGAGTGTGAAAACAACGTAACCCTCGGTTAAACGCAATTTGTTACCATTTTGACAATCTCCCAAAATCTAATATGGAAACATTTTGACTGTATGATAAGGTTTAGGAAAAGTTTGGGTACCCAAAACAATGTGTTAAAAGAAGAATTGCTATCCTCTGTGGAATTCGTTGCTTCCGTTCCTGACAACCGCATCCTTAGGCTTCCATTAGTTTTCACTGGTGTTTAGAATTTCTAAGCAAAGTAGGACACGTTGATAAATTTGGAGGAAAAAAAAAAACTACTAGAAGAAGTGAAGGCCGTATCAGGGATATTACGCTCTTGATTTGTCAAGTGAGAGGCATCGTGAAAATTGCTTGATAAGATTTAGGACTACTCGGGACTCAGATTGACCTACTTATCATCATACCAGTGAGTCAAACGTCGTATCCAATGATTGAGACAAATCTTTACTTCTGAACAAATTTTCTACATCGTTCGGTATGGCAATGATTTTGTTTTTCTTCTTAACTTTTCGTGATGACACCCGGGACTAGAAACTCTGAATCTGAAATGTTAGAATTTTTCATTTCAGGCTTAACATTTAGTATCGTCAATAAGGTTTCAATCTGTGTGGGTGGATGATGATAATGATGATGATGATGATGATGATGATGATGATGATGGGGATGATGAAGAGTAGGATGATTAGGATTATGAGGAGGAAGAGGAGGAGGAGGGAGAGGAAGAGGTATAAGAACCTGTTTTCCAGGGTTGGAGAACCAGTTGAAACTTTGGGAGTTCTCTCGTTAAAAGACGATTGTCTTTTTTTGTCAGAATCGTCCTTCAAACTTATTATGCACAATTATAGGTAACGAGCACTCCTACCTTCCCCCACCCCCTCCTCACACCGCCGTATGGATATAACAGGAATGCATACGTCTGAAGTACACTATCAGGAAAAGGGTGAACGCAGACGATATTATCTATTTAATGAGTTTTGGCTTTCCAGGTTTGGTTCAGCTGTGAACTACTTTTAATTCACTTTCTTTTATGTTTCCAATTACAAATCTCACCCACACATTGGGAAAGAGATATTCATGGAGTCCCATTATCCCCGCTCCTCCCGCCCTCCCTCCCCTCCCGCCCTTCCCCTCCCGCCCTTCCCCTCCCGCCCTTCCCCTCCCGCCCTTCCCCTCCCGCCCTTCCCCTCCCGCCCCTCTACATAGCCTTTTGGTCCCGGACTTAACTCTACTATAAGGACACTTTCACCTCATATTCCTTGTGTCTTATGCATGGTTATAATGTTTGCTCTGCGCAGCAAGTTATTCGATTCTATAGACGCGAATAGATCCGATCATCTACTGGAATTTCTGGTAGCAGAATGTGGAAAGAAACTTGACCTAATATCACAAAGTGTAAAATCCTCAGAGTAAAAAAGTGTAAAATCCTCATCGATACATAGATATTGAAAGGAATTTCCACACTGAAACGTATACTTTATGTATAAATGTGCACGCGCAATTAATAGTTTTTAAAGAGAGTAAACAATACGCTATATAGTTAGCCATGCTGTTAGCCAGGCTTTAAGAACTTTTCCTTTCCCCTCATGGGAACTAAGGGAGGGGGATAGAAGTACGAACTAACAGCCTGAGCAAGAGGAGAAAAACAGTATTTGATCACGCAATGGTAATCTTAAAAAGAACAAATGTTGTAGCAAAAGACACAAATATAAAATAGTTCCCTTTTTGCAATACGTGAGACGTGATCTGACATTAAGACTTTCTTGAGTTTTGTATTCGATTGCTCATAGTGTAGGAAAATATCTTACTTTATCTGGATGATTCCGTAAGGCATTGCTAGTACCTGATGTTATCTGATTGTATCCCTCTATTTGTCTCGTGGCATCACTTAAGAATGACCTTTGCTTCTGGTGAATTCTTAAGTGTCCCGGTACGCCTAAAATACCGTGTTAAAGCGGTTGCTCACGGATCATTTTATATAATATCACAACGCTATTAACCCTCCCCCCAACCTCCCCCTGCTCCATTGAGTAAAAAAACACAATCGGCTTTTTATAAGCCTATATAGTGACTTAATATCAATTAGAATGTATATTTTCGCGTGAAAGTCTTAGAGAGGTGATCTAAATATTGCAATTTAAAAAAAAAGTTTAATATGACAGAAAATGTTGGCAGACTTTCACGAGGTTTCGTCTGTGTATTGTGTTTTTCTACCATATATATCTTAAACAAGTGCTTCCGTTACAAATTCAATTGCACTGTTAACTCAATTTTTGTTTCTAATAAATAGATCATAAAATCTAAAATATTACGGTGCTTAAAACACAAACGTGAGCAAAGAGAGAAATATATCACAGTGATAGATGTAGTAAACATAACCTATCTTAAAAACTGTACCATTTCTTTATTATTGTATGCTTTAAATATCAGAGACTGTGGAAATGAAGACAGATGGCATGCCTTGGAATTAAGATAAATAGGGCCTTCTCAGCCAATCATCATCCGCTCGCATCTATCGGAGTTAAATCTCTCTTCTCCAGATAGCTATGATAAGTGGTACACTTTACGAGTTTCAAGAAGATGTAATATCAAGGGGTGTATATGACTCTTAGTTATGGTAGCGTAAAGCTCATTTTGAGAGTTAACGGTGTCCCATTTTATCAAAAAAAGTTGCAATTAAAGTTTAGTAGTCCTGCAAATATTGCTCTTTTGATGTGGAATCGAAAGGATGGTGCACTTTAAATTCCGTGCATTCTCATATCCCCGCTATGAACAAATTACCACGAGGACCTGTAGACAAATCGGCAATGAACAAAATTTAATTTTATAATTAACGTATCCGTGATGAATATTCAAATTGGTTCGAACAATCAACGTTCGATTATGTAAATAACATTCGATCAATATTCTACTGCCTGGGAAAGAGGTAAATCTATATGGTTTATTCGAATGTCCACGTGTCGTTGCCAGAGTAAATATTAATTAGGTTTCTTTTTGAACATTTTGTAGTTGCATGTGTTAGTGAGACTATACGATACATCTTATCCCGTTGAAGGTTCGAAGTTATTTTCAGTCTGTAAAATATATTGATAATGGAATATATATCATAGAAAGTCAATGCAGTGCACTTTTTAGGTGGCTTAACTACGATTATTTTTGGCGTAATTATAGTTTGAGTAATCAACAACACCTGTTGTTTTGACAGGCCGTCACGGGAGGAACTATTCAAAAGCGATCGTCGGTTACTGCATGGGCGTGTCGACGAGGTGACGTAGATATGGTGCTCAACCCCAGAGCACTCCATGGTGGTTTCTCTCTTTCGTTTTCTTCGTGATGGCGACGTCTGTATTGATCTCTACGTCAACTAGTGTGTTCTCTTGACCGCAAGGCGCAATGCCTAGCGGTGAGGTTGTTAATTAAATGAAGCAAGACGCCAACTACAAGTAATTGCTAAATTGACACAAAATTTGAATAGAATCTCTTTGGGCGGCATTTCGGGCTCTTCTGTAATCGAGTTAACGATTTCCGCTTAACAGTTGGTTTGCTAATATTGCCATTAATCGTCAAACAGACAGTTGGATAAATATTGATCGAATTTTAACCGAGCATTTTCGAAGCAAACTGAACTCAGCGATAACTTTCAGAGTCACAAAATTGAAACAGACATGTGCAAACTTTTCCATAGGTCTTCTCGTATGAGTAGGGGAAAAAACATACATTCCGTATCTATATCAATATATATAATTTATAGTCCGGTAGACTCACTACTGTCAAAGATTGCTCTAGTAATGTATACCAATGTAGCCGTGTTAACATTCAGCGCAGTTTACTATGCTAGCATGTATAAAATACCGGTACTAACTGAAAAAAAAAAATGGTATCAATCTGTAAATATATTTGCTGCGAATCTTTTTATTACAAAGTAATCTGTCTCTGAATTTATATGTTAAAATCTTTTAAAAAAAATTTTTTATCCGCAACCTTCATTCTAGCTTTGAAAAATTTGTTTGATATCTCAATTGATAAAGTCACATTAAATTCGTCTTACTGAGAAACTCACGCACATTCTTATAGAAATTTCCCCCTCCCTACCCCCCCCCCCCAACCCCAATATACTCTTTACATTTCACGCCCACATTTTCTTCGTTTTACCCAATGTCAATCCATTTCTTTCATATAGCTTTTTAATATTTCTGTATTGCGTCTGACTAGATCTTTCTGTTTAAGGAAATATGCTAGATACAAATCAAGATATGTATTACTTAATTAAAATAATACCACGAGAACAATACACTGCAGAGTATAAAGGTTACATGGGTAGATATTAAAAATATAGCATTCATCAAATTCACTTACAAAAAATATATTTATAAAAAAGTTAGCATAAACATATTGAACATGATGGGTACTGGAATATTTAAGTTCGTAGATGAATCTGTTTAGTTAGTTATTGTTTACTGACAATTCTCACTTCCTCATTCAGGTTATATCCTCTCCGTAGTTATATAGTATATAACTCTTCAGTATAAATTGTCATTTGTTTTGCGGCAACGCACATTATAATACATTATATATATATATATATATATATATATATATATATATATATATATATATATATATATATATATATATATATATATATATATATATATATATATATATATATATATATATTAAAATTATCTCTCCGTGCGTTATGTCACATCAACTCTGATCATCCGTGAGATTCCTTAGTGTAGTATGATGCAAATCTAGACACGCTCATATTCATAAAGCTTTTAATCAGTGATAAAGTACTGTTGTTTCAGCTCATGAATACATATCCGTATGTAAACGACACCGTATAGTCGTAATACCAAGTTATAGTAAACACTGGTGGTTTTATAAGTATTATAAGTATGATTAATATAAAAGCAGTGGGATTCCCATTCTCAACAACTCAGGTAAAACGTGTTTTTTGTTTTCTCAGCGTTGGTCTTAAAAAGATAACGAACTTTGATATTCCGAGTTGGTATTTGCCTTGTAACTAATCATTGTGATTTAATCTATAAGCTTACACCTCCAACATATCGTTAAACTATTTGAGTTATTTGAGTTTCGCAAATCGAAACAGTTTCGTAGGGATGCACATGAAACAACACAAAATGCTAGGAAGACCATTGCATCTGTACTCTTGTTTCAGGATGTTTTCATATCAAGTGTCTCTATTATGTAGTATTTGCTCTTTGAATGCCATCTGTCCTTACAAGAAGCTTTCTGAAGATGTTTACTTTATAAAAGATATCTACACATAAGGCTTCAGCCTTGAAGTGGGTCACTGGAGAAGAACCCCGTGTCCATAATTATGCAATTTAAAGTAGAATTCAGGATAAAAATGGATATTTCTAAAATATCTTATTAAAGAAAGGATTTTTGTTAGTAATACTTGCTGAGGGTTCGTCATATATACATGCATGGCTAGTTACGTTTATTAAGCCGATGTTAGATTGCTCTACTTGTTTGTTTAAAAGTTGTTAACCGATTGATTCATCAGATAATGATTTCCTCCTGTAAGAACAGAGAAGGCACTACGAAGATTGATAACGAGAGAACGAAATAAGAAGATTATTAACGAGAAACCCAATCAGAAAGATTAATAACGTAAATTCTTATCAGTGACATAGATGTTTTGTTTTCAATACGCAATGTTGAGCTATATCTTTCAAAGCATAACAAAAACAGGCAATGGTTGTCTTCTAACGAATAGTTGAAATAAATCTCACAAAAATTAAGAAAAAAAGAATAATATCTCAAGAGGTAGGGCACATATTACCCTACTTATTAACATTTTCAGATATAATATGTCAAAAAACGACTTGAAAGGGTAACAGAAATACTGAGAGGGAATCTACATTTAATATATAAACAACTTACATCGTTAACTGTAAATTTACATTGTTACCACAGAATGGCTTTGGGCTCATTTCCACGTGTGTAATGATGCAAAAACAAAATTGTGTGCATAATTTAATCCAAGCTTTGAATGAATAAATCAGAGGCGATGAAATGTTTCCGTATTACATTCATTTATTCATTCATATACTACTCCATAATAGCAATGCCAATTCAAGAAAAGAACCCACATTTTACTGAGAAACGTTTGTGAAAAGTTACTATACGAAGAGGGAGTATGCTGTCAACCAGGCTGATGAGCTTGACAAGAGCAAGCTCCTCACTACACACTAGTCTATGTAAACAATTATTATGTAAGTTCCCATTGAATTATTCATACTGCAGAAACTAGACAGTATTCTTAAGAGCTTGTTGATATGACTACTATTCATGTTCCTGAATTTAAGGAATCATGCAGTACCGTATGGCCTACAATATGATAGATCTTGTACGTACTATGACACGGTAATAACTACCATGTGTTCTGGCTCCACTCATCATCGGTAAGAATACAACGGCCATGTATGTAGAGCGTTCGCCGCTACGAATTACCATTGCATGCAACATACATACACAATAAACCGTGTGTGCCACGATCGTATGAGTACGAACCGCGCAACACAACAAATTTCGCGTGTATACGTTCGTAACCAGAGCGTAACATACAATGCACCACAGCAGAACTTACTGCGTGCCAATTTAATCCTTAATAAAGTATTCCGTACAACACAACATACCACGCATTACGAAACCCCAATAAGACTGTAACGTATAAGTATTTAACGCCATGTACTACCCCAGCTAAGCTTTAAAGCTACAGAAAAAGTGGAATTGACTGAAGTTCGAAATGAAAATAACCTCTGGGATTAAAAGCTATTCGATAAAGAAGATGGTATAACGGTAAAGGAGTTCCTTTTTATCCAACTTTCTTATGCCAAGCCCTAAATTATATCTACATGCAGAAGAAAACTTTTTGAGTCAGAACTATCAATGTCATGTATCATTTTAGTGATCACAGTAACAAATTTATCCCTAATAAAAGTATTTTCCCCCACATGTCATATCAAAGCAAAGCTAATAAAGAATGATTTGGGAACGCCATGAACGTAATGGATTGATTGGGTAATGACCGCTTTTGATTAGTGAATTCAGGTACGAGCTGATTAGTAAATTAGTGTTCTCTACCGAAGGTAATTATATCCTTACCAGTTAGAATGCAAACTATTATTAACTAAAATCAAAAATAACTCCTGATATGTTTGGGGTGAAATTATCATCGATATATACATACTGAGAACTAATAAACTTATATTCAACTATTTCAAATTTCATTTGAGGACAAAGTCAGCAACGAAATAAAATACTAAGAAGCTTATTCAACGAAAGACTAGTTGACAAAACACGGTGTGAGGTACAAATGCGATTTGTATGAAACTTGCAATTGGCGCATAGGTGTCAACATCCGATTCCCAAAACATCCCACCAAAACATTATGAGCAAGTAAAGTTTACTTTCAAAAGTAAATTATTGCACAACTTCAGAATGAAGTCGGTTGTCGCACTTTTTATTTCAAGGGAATGGGTTGTACTGTGAGTCTTCGAGAGATAAACTATAAACTGATCTGTGTTCTTCTATCGGTATTGTATATCAAAAATGTTTTGTTGTCACTGTTCGTCAGTTTCATCTGACGAAGGACTTTGAGGTCAGATACTTATTTATTTAATTATTTATTTACTTATTTATTTATTTGAATTGTTGGTAATAATTTATTCCGCTGAGAATTAAGGCATCCATTTCATCTTCAATCTCTGTTTTCGTTTTATATCTGTTAGTAAAAAAATGCTCTGACAAAAGTCATACAAACTGTGACTCCACTTTAAAGCGGGATTAATATAAATATAGTTTTTAGACAAGCAAAATTGATCTAACCGATTTTTATCGTAACGCAGATACGATGATAGGTATAATAATTATGAACACTTGACAGAATTGGCCTCTATGATAAATGAATAGTTGATGTTTCACGTATGAGACTAGCTGACCGTGAAGGGATTCTCCTGTCAGAATCCCGCCGAATTAATTGACTGATGTAATGACTCGTGAAAACATTACCTCGTGTCATTTATTTACTATTAGACTTTCGCTTTTTCTTGAAGGTGTTATCAAATTCTCTCGTCATTGATGCAAGACGAAGCTCGACGTAAATTTACAAAGCCATCTGTCTTTCATCGACTGTTGAGGAACCATTTGATGTTTTTTCACTGATCACGTTTCTCTAAAATGCCATTGTAAATCTTCACCGGTGGAATGGGTGTTATTTTTGCTTCTCTTTTTGTCCCAATTTTCTTTTCATTCTCTTCCTTATGTGAAGGTAAAGGTTTGTCGGTGTTATCATTGCAAAGACTTTAATCACACACTGTAAAAACACCTGGGTTATTTTGTGTGACCCATCTGCTGAGTCAGCCATACTTTACCCAGAAATGGGTCGTATTGGTTGAGTTATTACGCAAGATTGTTTTCAATTGTGAAATAGCTCGATGAAAGTTTGACTTTTTGCACTGGGTCACTCTCAAAGACTTTTCTCATTGGATAAGTTATGTCATGTGACCACTATCAGCGTTTTTGCATGACGCCTTTCGTAGACGACAGCTGAACACCGTCACACAAATCTACAAATCATACGTAAATTCAGGACCAAGAAGGCAGTCTAAGTTGAATCAAAAACTTTGATGGGCTCTGAAAATGGACACGTTTGTTAATTCCATCCTTGATGACTGGGGTTTGCCAATGTAAATACCAATATTCAAAGGTAAATATACGCCAAAGTATGCTGACTAGTTCAGGCCACAGGTGCTCGCAACGTTTATTAGTTAAATACTATATTATAGTATGCCATTGTAGATATGATGATAGGCTAGGCCTAAGTAACATGTTATTAGTGCTGCGAGCGCCGTGGTTCAGACAAGGCCATAATTACCCTGATACAGTGATACTGATAGTGATACATAGATAGCTGTAATGTTAGACCTAACGTTTGGTCTTTGATAAAGCATAGGCCTAACCTCACTACGTAAGTTTAACTAAATACAACGTTAGAGGCTAAGACTAGTATAATGTTACTTGTTAATAGCTATCTTGCTGAACAGAGAGTTAACAGTGTGCTATTAAATGTAGTAAAACAGTAGCATAATCAGACTTTTTAGTGGGGGTGGGGTGGGGGAGAGCTGAAGGGTAGCAAGGAGTCTGTGCAATGGGAGGGGGACAAGATATGGGGAAGGGGTGTAAGGGGAGGGATAAAATTCTTGTATTTAAGGGGTGGACAAGATGTAAAATGGTTCATCATTTCTATCATACTAATTTACTTGTATGTCAATTTGGGGCGGATGGGGGTGACCAATTGGGGGCTTTTCCCCTACTGGTTATGCCACTGCAGTAAAATATGATATACTCCAACAAACAGTCTTTGCCAAGACTATAGTCGGTGTAATTGAACAATTGAAGTTAACTATATATGTCCTATTTTTATCTGTGGACTATAGGTAGCATGGTACACAAAAGCCCATTGGAAACATCCTGCTACAGACTATCTTGAGGAAAGATTGCCCGAAAACGATCCCATGCCTTTAAGAAACAAGAAGCAACACCGAAAGAAGTAAAGAAGCCTACACCTGTAAAGTGCAACATAAAAACAGATCCAAAAGGTACTAATACCATTATCTTGAACAGTCTACATACAATATACTCAGTAAGGGATAAGGGTCAATTTTTTTTAACTGTGTAGGCTAAGTAACTGATATTCCTACATCCTCAGTCATTCCTACTGGTATGTAATTAAATCGCATAAAATGTCATGATGATTTTTCACTTATAACAGTCAGGTGCCAAGTTAAGTTGCTTGAACCTTAAACTTAGTATGTAGGTAGCCCTTTGTGAGTAGATGATCCCTCTATTTTTTCATGGAGGTCCAAGGTTATGTGAGGTCAACAGAATCTTAAATCTGCTATGGTAATGATTCAAGTGAAAAGATTTGCTAATTATTTAAATTAGTGACAACAGAATTAAGTGTGCATTGAAAGCAGCAATTTATTTTCTTTCTTCCAAAGGTTGGGACCAATCTTTCTCAATTCATGGAAGATGAGCTTAAGCAAGATAGAACTCGAAAGCAGCCATTCGTCCTTGCATTTGGTGATAGAAGGTGTCCGACTCAGTCATTTGTGATCATCGAAGGGGTTGCTCTGCCAGCAACAGATTTGATTGCAGCTTTTGATATTTGTTTCAAATCATTGTACTTGTTTGACATATCCTACCCCTGCCAGTGTCAAACAACCTGGGAATTTATACACAAATTCCTCTTTAAGCTTAGTGAAGGGAAGGGAAAGGTACGACATCCCCTTCAGTAAGAAGCCTACGTGTTTTTTTAAGTAGTCAGTAAGAGAAAGAAAGGTATGTAAACAACTTTGTCAAAAGTCGTGTTTAATATGATTTATTTGTTTTTTTTTATACATTGTAACCTTTTATCGTATAATTTTCTCAAAACACATATAAGGGATATGAACATATCTCCTGTAAACCTTGGGCAGTGCAACATTAGGTTAACACTTAGTTCATGGTCATTAACATGATGGGATGATTACATGAGGTTTTTAATTTACATAATGTGACAAAGTTGTTTTCTATTTATGTCTGCATGTTATATTACCTTGAACAAGGTTTCATTTGGTATTTGTTATTGTTAAGTTTAGAGGGACTAAAGAAGCAGAACTGCCTCACAAACAGTGGTGCAAAACTAGTGTTCCAACCATACATCATACATGCACAACTAGCCAAAAGCATGACTGATGTACATTTTTTGCCTGAGCAACTGAAAATTTTATACATATTGTAACATATTGGTGGTGCAAAAATATTTATTCACAGTGTTTCCATTTATTGATGACTTTTGAGTGATTATAACTCTTGTACTGTATGTTATAAACAGCTTTTCCTCATTCAAATCTAATGCTGTTTAGGTACAAGAACTACTGAGGAAATTATCACCTTTGGGATATGCTTGCAAGATTTTATTAATTGGCAGCTGGCCATAGGGTTTGTCTTGCCCCACCAACCCACTGCAAAATATGTTTGATATTGTCTTTGACTTTTGACATTGACAAAGCCCCCACCAAACATTGAGCTTTCCAAAATATTTGATTTCTTACAGCCACCATTGATGTACTACATGTCTTCTTTGTATACCTAACATTTTATCCAATTGATAACTATGGAATGTTGTTTATTTATATTCTTTAAAAACAATTAGAAATGCTAGCTAATAATCAAATTACTACAGTGACTAAGGATACAAGTAGAGAGTGAGTGCATGCTCCAGTCTTGATTAACTTAATATTACAAACACTGCAGCAAACCTAGCTGTGAGATCAACAATTAAAGTCTTTCAAGTAGTACAGAACATATTCCTCAGTGAACTAAAATTTGTGCACATGAATAAATGATCAGTTGTTTTGGTTAAGTATGTCAGGATTTTAATGAACATTGCTTAGTTTCCAATGATTCTCAGTTGGTACATTAGACTTAGCCTATGTTCTTGTGTTCATTGTTTGTTTAGTTTTATGGGTATCACATTACTCTGATTTTCAGTGTTACTATGATGTTCTAGTTGGAATAAAACAAAATGAATATCGATAATTATATGTGAAATAGAAGAAGTTGCATGCTTTATTGTAACACCACTTTGTGATTTGAATAAATTAATTTATCTTTAGGAATCGAAGTCTTATGTCATTTCTTTTATAGCCTTCCTGCAACTGCAAATGTAAATTCAGCTTTGACCCATTTACGTGGTCAATTTTTTTGACCCAATCTCCTGGGCTGGTGGAGATTGCACTAACCACTGGGTCAAAAGCTGGGTCAAAGTAGCATATGGGTCAAAGTAGCGTATGGGTCAAAATAACCCAGTTTTAGGTCAGATGTCAAATGACACAGATCCTTGGTCAAATTGACCCAAACCTGGGCTGGTGGAGATTCCACTAAGTTGCTGGGTCAAATTTGGGTCAAAAAATGACCCAAGTGTTTTTACAGTGCAGGTAAATTTTCAAACTTAGCTTTTTGTGATTCTGTCTTATCTTTCAAAAAATTTATCGATCAGTTTAAATGATTTTCCAGTCTATTCAAACACTTAAATTAAAAGGTTTTCATCTTCTTCAAACCTTATGAATGTAGTAGACCGATGATTTTTTTTATACTTTTTGTTTGTTTGAAGATCAATACATTGCAAAAAGTGGGTTATGGATCAATAAATTAATGCGAGATGATATCTTGCACAAGAACAATGCAATGCTCAAAGCATGCATAATAAAACCTATACATCACCGATGCTCGGGTTATGGACATTTAGATGCAAGGGGAAACAACTGAACAGTAAAAAGATTTCTTTTTTATTATTTAATTTCTAACTCCATCATCACAGACAACGATGCTCCAAATACAGCGATTATGGTCCTATGGGTATAATAAAGGGTGTTGTAGTGTCAAATGGATCCTTTCAAACGTAAATTGCTCAGTTTGTAATAACTTTTTCTCACCTCCACGGCGTCAATAAGCTCCTAACCTTTCCTTAAAGTTTTAGCAAGGGACTCGTCCACTTCTGATACTAAGTCAATGAAAACCTATCTTTCACTGTCACAGATAAGAAATCTATAAAAAAAAAACTCTCTTACCATAATGCAACGAATTAACTCATGGGCATGTCATGTTTCGTTCTGGGTATACAGCATTGTTGTGTCATTCAACGAGTCAGGAATTTTTTAATAACTAACGCGTTATGCAATTCAAAATTAAATTGAATATATGAATTCAATATCACGATATCATCGCTGGTGTTCAAGATTAAGAGAAAACTCATTTTGATTAAGAAACCTCTTTGCATAGATTAACTAAGGGTCTTTTTTATTTCCTAAGGACTTGAAGGTTTAGTCCATCTTGAATGTGGTGCAATTTTGAATGAAGTTAAAAGGCCTTAAAAAGAATACATAATTGGCATCCCTATATCTAGCTACTTTCATATGACGAGGTGTAATGGAGAGCGCATCTGTTTTTTTTTTCGGGGGGTATCATATGTAATCTTCCGAATGTTGAATTGTATATTGACTATTTAGAAATATGTAGGCGGGTCGTTCCTTTACTTACGTCATCTTTCATCATTTGTGCTCACATCAAAACGTAAGAAACAAATCAATGAATACAAATAAATGACTACGCCAAAACAAAATTATCCTTCCAAAAAGATTACAATAGAACTGTGTCTAACTTTCATAACTTATCAGAGATGCCATCAATCTTATCATCAAGTGAACTTAAGCAATAACTTTGACAGTGTGAATCATTCTATTATGTCAGGTAGACTTGACGGACTCAGCATACAAGGTACTGTGGGGAATAGATCATTCTTGTCAGGCAGAACAAAAGTTCTCTCAACCATCGGAATAATTTCCAAACTACGTTAAACCGTGGACAAGATCCATAAGCTTCCATCAAGCTTCGTCGTGCAGGCGTCTCTGTGGAATCTGCCATGTACAACATTCATATTTAACATCTCATACAGTATGACGTTTTCATCATGCGCGTGATATGAAAACCATGAGTTTTCACTCCAAACACCCTTCTCCAATTAATTTTGCCATTAGCATGCTTAGTAAACATAGATGACTCAGAATGTGCTAAAGATAAAATGAGGCAAATAATGAGTTAACGATAATAATATCGCCGTACCACAGTATAGTAAATCTATCTATCTATCATCTCCCCGATGCTTGGTGGTAAAGTAATCAACCCACCCAACAATGACAGAAAGTAGTGGTCACCTTTTACTCCCAATGCTGAACACATCTCAAACTCCCTCTGCTCTAGCTGCATATACCATTTCATAAATATGCACATTCATGGAGTATGACGCTACCCCATCATGTCCACGCCCTGATTCTTTCTAGGTTGGATTACTGCAATGTATTTCTTGTCGGCTCAAATAAGAAACTGGATATTCAGAGATTACCTTGTCTTATAGGACTTGTGCTGTGAAACTGATTTACCAAGCCACTAAGGGTGGTCATGCATCCCCATGTCTTCACCTATGACCAGTGATGTGTGTCCTACGCGTCAGCCAAAATAGTGTATTGATCTCAAAGTATGTCTTACATTTGGTAGCGGTGGATTGGTCAACCTTAAACGAGGACTTCTCGGTCTGACATTGCATTATGTTAAAAAGTTTAGCAAACGAAAAGCAATTACTGCTCCGTCAGATCAAGTGAAACTTGATTTGGTCTTTATACCGGGATTCTTCGGCTTGGGTAATAAAGTGACATAATATACTAACTAAGCTGTGAAGCCAATTGGTAGGTTATCCAGAGATGCGCAGATTAATGATACACAGCTGATTTCATTACTATTTCTGCAGCACTATTGCCATTCGGAAAAACATTTCAAAGTTTGATGAGCTTTCCATGCAGCTGGAAGTTCATCAGTTAATGTATTTGTCTACATTTATAAGAATTATCCCCCAACATTGAAATATTAATAGTGAAATAGGAGTTTGTAATCTTATAAAGGTGAGGGGACTTGAAACTTCTATCTCTGCTCATCAGATGAGCAGTTAGTCAAGAGAGATTTCTTTCTTTGACAAATTGTGTATCTGTGAAGTTGGTTTGACTTTTAGATTTGCCAATCACAATTTCAGTTTCAAAACAACCTCCTCCCTGAGTGACAGAGTAGCCCCTTATAGTTAAATTTATTTCCCAAGTAGTAATTTGATCGCTCTCGAGTATATGGCTTTGGTATAAGGTGAAATCAGTTTGGTGTTGATGTTTTTACGACCATAAAGTAAATTAGTAATCTGCTTGAAGAGAGATAAATGGTTCCCGTAAATAAATATCACGTGCAGCTTGAAAAGTCCCCCAAACGAACGTCAAAGGTTTAACATATCGTTAACAGAAACAAAATCGTTAATAGTATCATTAATCTAAAACAAAGGAATTTGTGTGTTTAAAGGTCAATATAACGGATGCACCACATTGTATTTATAGTTTTAGTGATACATCGGATGGATACGGAAATATCCATGTCCAAGATATTCTGTATATTCATCGAAAACAGTTAAAGTATGTTATTTTCAGGTTATGCATGTACACAGGTGAAGTGGGCATAGCCCAATGATTAGTCTAATGTACACTATGCTCACTATGTCTATGTTCACTCACCTAGAGACAGGCAGTATGTTGTTACTTTGTGTGCGAAATAGTCTATTGACCTATGTCAATGTTGAAAACGTCCTAGATACAAGTAAGAAATACTTCGCGGCTTGCAGTTATGGACATATGAATGTTGATAAAGTGATTAAACGTTCATATAACACTTGATATAAGTATTTAATGCTTCCCGTATGTGTACTGTTTATACAGAGGTAGATACAGCTATGTAGTTCTTTTTGACTTTCATGTTGGATTGGAAGCCACCCGACATGTAAGTTGTAATCCATAAGCCCTTGCGAGTTTCTCCCACATTTGTGGTCGCTTAAGCGTCTTAAAAATAACTGCTATATTTTTTTTCATTATTATTATTATTATTATGACAAGTTTACGTTTATTAAATACCAGAATTCAATACTTTGTTCATTGAAATTAGAATGACTTGGACAAAAATACAAGTATCAAACAGAAACATTCCACATTGCTCGTCGAGATCTCCATTTTGTTGCTGTGTTGGTCATAGTCACATGCAAGGTACAATACGAAATTGGAAAGTTTCATTTTGTTATTTGAAATCAATATTATTATAGGATGTCAAGTTATCTTCGGTGCTTGGGGATTTTGAATTCGAATACCAACGGAAATCAACCCAAAAAGGTATTTTAAACCGCGACAACATTTTACGATTTAGTACAATTACGGTGTGTGAGTGACTTGCTTGAGAAACATTAATCTACCTTAAATACCGATAACAAAGACAAAGGAAAATGTATATACCAAAGGGAAAAATTTAATTAAAAATAGCTCTCTGTACGAAAGTTTTCTCTCAAGTTACAGTGTTGAAATTTAGTATTTGAAATTATTGACTGGTCGGCTCGAGATGGGGTAAGGACAATTTTACGGATGCAATTGTTTCCCTTGGGAATGACAGAATCTTGGGTTAGTAGTAATACTTTTCTTCAATAAACGTGTAACTAAATAATACGAAGAGAAATTCTGAGCAAAAGATGTTTCCTTGATCTCAACGAAACGTTGGCTATGTTTTTCATCACTTCTCACTTGAATCCAGGAAGCCAGGGAATCATGTGCTTTAACTTGTGGAATAAACGCAAGTCCCGATGCGTTTACGAGGAAAAGAAATCGAATTTGTTGATGAGAATTTGTTTTTTTAATATCCCCAAAACCTCCTCTGTGCCATTTCATTTCCTTCCATGTTGTAATGTCACAACATGTAAGCAAACACAGGCGAACAGCATAACAAACAAGACTGTGAACATAGGGTATGTTTCTTTGGGGTGGGAGAGGGGGGGGGGTTATGCGCAAAATGTCAAAGGTGTATCTCATTTCATCACTCCATACACATTTCTTCCTACCAGTGTTTATATCGCGATAATGATGTCGAATGCATAATTGTTTATGATAATTTGAAAGTAAAAGTTACATTTGTGGAACTGCCAACTTCGTGCTATCGTAGCAGAAAGCACAACACACACACATCTAGATTTAGAACCCAATGTGATTTGCTTAACATTTGCTTTTTAGATCCTAAAGAAACAAAACAGACAACAACAGGTTCCCATAACGATTCTAACCTAATAAACACCCATCTTGGGGGGAAGAAGAAAGAAGGCTATCAATATTACCTTTCAATTACACAGGACACCCTGAGAGACATTGCCTCATTTTATTAAAGAAAAAGAGAAGCTTGTTTACACAGCCAAGTTAGAAAGTGAATTGTTTTATTAAATTGCGATTCCTTCATTCCTTCCAAAGTTGAAACCATGACGGAATTCTATTAGCCATGGCCAATCAAATAGATACCATACGTTACTGTCTAATGTTGCGTCAAGTTTGTTCAATGAATTTGATTATCAGGGTATGGGAAACTATGCCCGATAGCATTTGTTTATCAGGGTAAGAGAAACTATGCCCGATAGCATTTGTTTATCAGGGTAAGAGAAACTATGCCCGATAGCATTTGTTTCCTATATTGTTATAGCGTCCCTTTGCGATGAGCAGATATAACCCTTTTGGATGCCTGGTTTTCATTGGATGTATATAACGGCAATCAACTACTTCATTATATATATATTTAATGTGTAACGTAAATGTTGATTGCTGGTCGACACTATTGATCATAATGTTACACTACTAAGGTATACATAATATTTCACGTTTTTTTATGGTATGCACTCGACGATTATGAATGTTGGGAAGTATTACATTATACATTACAGCAGTTTATATTACATATAAGGATTAAACATGTGATGAATATTTGACGCTTTGGGTTATAATGTTGCCTTACTATTTACGTAATATGTCCCGTATGGATGTAAGGGAATTGAAATATTACGTAATGCATTATACATGGTAGGCATCTTATAAAATATTACAGACGCTATATGACACGTGATGGCTTGTTACTGAGAGACAATGTGTATCATATTCGTATCAAATTATGTAATAATAATAATTATAATATGTGACAGTCAATTGAAACACATGATATATGGTGTATGATATATTACAGTGATATGTAAAGTGTCATGAGTGATGTATGATCGGCACGTCAGATATAATAATATGACCGTATGTATACTTCACATATTTAAATACTAAATTACATATTACACTGAGAATGAAACTGCTTGGTGGATTTTCGAGAAGAATAATTTGATGCCATAAAACGAAATGTTTAATGCATTTCTGGTTTTTATGAATGTAATGTCGTATTCAAGTAATCCATATATAGACTTAAGGATTGGTGTCTGTCCGGCAAGGACCTTGTTTGACTGTGGTAAGCAAAACATGTATTATGATTGACCTCTGGTCCTAGATCATATGATTAATTACATAGGTACCAAAATATTTATTAATTACTTTGAAACCTGATCGACTGCGTGAATTATGCCAAGCTTTATTTTCATATTGCAATTACCTGAAAGTTTTCTAATATTTCATACTAAATGACTCCAACTAACGTAACAAATGAAATGTTTGATTTATGTGTCAACTTGAAGGTACTGCGGCATAACATGTCTTACTATACGTTTCGATTACCTATATGTAGCTTCGAACAATAAATCCCCTAGTGGGATTTAAAACATGTTTTGAGAACGAGATATCTGATTTATTCCTAACATTCTGAAAGCATTTCTGCTGAGACGAAACATCTGCTATCATAATTGTGATTAAACCTCTGACGCTGATAGCTACAAATGAGTGAGTGAGCATACTACGTCATCATATAAAATATAACTTTAAATATGATACTTAAAGTTTTCGTGAACAATTTATACGACCGACGGCAAGATCTGAAACTGTAATAACATGTTTATGGTATGAAATGGAACAATGAGAGACAGATTTAACTTATGTTTCAAGTTGCCTCAGCATTTGATTTATGAACCATTTTTTAGAGGTTGTAGAGTGTGAAAATACAGTAATATATCAATATAGAAATAACGAAATGGATGTACGTTGTTAATAACAAATTAAAGTGCGGTCATAAGAATTTTACCGAGGTAATACTACCACGACACCAACAACAACAATAACAAAACAATTATGGAAACAAGAATCATGAAGATACAGATATATGGACGAAGAATTTGTAAATAGTTAGACAATAAGAGAACATTAATTGAACATAAATAATGTATCCAAGGATTATTATGAGAACAGCATTTATTGTCAATCACTCTCATCAAGAAGTATAAAGATGAATAATAAATACCTTATTTACGAAGGATACCAATTTTCCTCTTCGATTTTTTTTTTGTTGTTGTTTCTATCATATCATTTTAACGAAGAGGAAAGTTAGCATTCTTAGTAAATATGTCATTTTTGTGTGTTCATCTTCATACTTCTGATGAGAGCGAGTGACAGAAATGTTGTTCTGATACTGACGATGATCAAACGAGTGCGTCAGTAGGTGAGAAATGTCATAGCATAACTGTGGTAAGAAGTTTTATTAAAACGCTATATAACAGCCAGTGAGCCATCAACAAACACTGCCATCAATGGGTCACGCTACTTTTTCATATAAAATAAATGACATGGACGCAAGATATCACAGTTTGCTTTAAGGGAAGCAAACAACTAAATTCCTAAAGGTTATATTCCACACACTAAAACAGCTCGTTTCGTTCCTTTTATCACTTTTTCCAAAGTCCAATGCAGGTTTCTTGAACAGATGGAATATTCATATTTTGTTTTATTAATTTTTATGGAGGAAATGAAAAACGAATGAAATCGTACTAGTATTTCTAAGACAAACATCACAGCTTTATAGCTTACAGACTTTAAACACTGATTTTGATGGCTTATAGGCATCTCTTCAGATATCAGACACTGGAGCTGATCTTCATATTACTAAGTAAATTACCTGGTGTAGATAACTATCAGCTCAAACATCTTTTATCGAAGGTATACACATTTATAGAATTTACATAGATCACTTGAACAGAATACCTTGTATTAAATTGGTGGAGGATTGAATACTCTTAGACGATAAATGTTTAAATACAAACTTTGAAAAACACTCAAACGGTAAATGTTTAAATACAAACAACGATACTTTAAAATCAGTATATGTACATTACAAGCTTCCTTACATTTTCAGTAGGTGTGTACTACTAAGGCGATCCCAATTGTACCGCTAATTAGAGATTTTCAATGATATAGAATATGGTTTACTTTCACATTTTACTTCATTCTTCAGGTCTAGTCAGTTAGTTGTCTGAGACTACGTTCCATGTAACAGATGAAAAGGAAGGAGAATTGGAAAGTTATAGAATTCAATCCCTAAACAATGCAGTTTCCGTTTACACAAATTATCGATGAATATCGGATGGATTACTTGTTCACGATTGATTTTGAGGTCAATTTTGTAACTGTATCCGTTTAATTCCACATCTCCCATTATAATACTTTACAGTCGCCTTCTCATTGTATCCATATAACATGCGTTATAATCGTAACTGAATTTACTAAAAAAATTATTAATTAGACGCTGCAGTAGGTTGTTGGGGTAATTGATGCATGGCACTTCTGATATTAAGCTACTTAACATTATCATGATAACCATAAGCCGTATACTATAAGCTCTTGTTTATATAATTAAGGCTACTCGCGCTGTTGAGACCTTCATTCGTCCGTTTATTTTGTTGGCTACACTTTGCTGCGTTATAAGATAGACTTATTATTGATGCCGCTCTGTCATTAACGTTTGATTCAAATAAAACAAAAACTGTTAGCAAACTGCTTATCCACTAAAGAGCCTGTGTAAGAGAATGTGTAAAAGTAAGAGGGTCTGACGTTTCGATGTTAGCAGGATCTTCTTTAGAGGCTCAACAATCAGGAAGGTAATGACTAATCGTTCTTCTGCTCCCCCTCTCCCCCCTCCCCAGTTCCCCCTCTGTCACACCTCTTCTCCTATAGCTCTCTTCCACCCCGTTTCTCCACACTTTCTTGTCTTTGTCGTTCTGCAATTTATACCCCACCCTCTTCCCTTAATCTTCTCTTTGTCCTTCTACGGTTGATCTCCTACCTCTCGTCTTCCCCTTATTGGTTCCTTTCTTTTCTTTTCTTCTTCTCTCCACCTTTTGTCAACTAATCCTCTTAATCTTCTTATATCAATCTCTTTTGTGTTCACCCTGCTCATTAAACTATCTGTATTTTGTGCTTGTATTTTGTCCCTTGTAGTTTTTGTAATACTTGTTATTCAGTCTCTGAAGAAGATCTTGCTAGGATCGAAACGTCAGGTCCACTTACTTTTACACAAAATTTTATTAAATTTATCAAAATACTGTGTCATACTGTGTCATACTGTGTCATACTGTGTCATGCTATGAATTCTTACGCTAAATATCTTTAGCATTGCACCCAGTAAGAACAGTTCAATAGTTAGGTATGAAATGCCACCTATAGTAAAGCTTAAAATTTGCTGCCGCTTAAAAGGAACATGTTTTTTTTTTCTCGAACACACTGACCATTTAAGGGTTCACCGAAGACATATTCTCCAAAATAACTCTCTAGTAGAAACTGTTAGTTATCCGGAAGAAATGTGATAGATAGAAGCAAGCTTTAAAATGGAACATTCCACATTTATATAGATATGAAAATATGGAAATGATATTAATCTAATGTATTAACAGGGAAGGTTATATTCCGGTGAAATTACTTTCTTGTTAGTTTGTGACATTAATGTTACAACTGATTCTAAACATTTAGAGAAAAGGATCAACAAAATCATCTCACACTGAGCGTAGACCTACCATACTATTCTATGGTACAGGTATATAACCTAGCTTTATTTGTAAGGAAACTGTCTTCTCCAGAAGAAAAGTTCAATATTTCTTTTAACATTCATCAACAAATTTAAGAATTCAATCTTATTTGTAATCTACGTTCTTCCCTCTTCTTATTCCGTTTTAATTATATAGTTACACATGGTTCATTAGTTCAAATAGGGTAACGCTTACTTGATATTGAAAATAAGGTTTAATGTAGTCTGCATTCTACAAAAGGTCACATTTCAGTAATCAAATTAAAATGATGATCATTGTTCTTTGTTTACCAGAAAAAAATGTCCAAAAGCATAAACCAAATCTAGAGCAGCCTTACTCTTAAGACTGCACACTAATTTAAATATTGCATTTAATATTACATTAAATATATAAAGACAAACAAAACATACTTTAGTCTAGGTTTGCAGTAAGTATAAACTAGGGTTGCAGTAAGTATTAAAACAAAACGTTTTGACGATACTGTTGTCTTACATTACAATTCGACATTGCTAAAACAAAAGGCAATTTACAAGAGAATTATGCAAATCTGGAAACTGATTATCATGCATGAAGTAATAACGATAGGATGATATGCCCGACGCACGGCTGACCTCATTCTTGTTGGGAGTATTTATCAAGGGACTCCCTGTACTAAATGTACAGATAGACATGATAAGATAACTTGAAAAGATTAATTGTGCAGCATCAAAGCTGATCTTCGTAATTACACTTGCTTAATTGGGTCACCTCGTAGAAATATTTGAGAAGATGCGAGGAACATTAATGCTTGAAAAAAGAGCATAATAAATTTAGATGTAGTAAAAAAAGTAGTAAGTAACACAGCAAAACGAAGCCATGAATTCGCTAACAACCTCTCGAGGATGTTTATTCCCTGTAAAAAAAATACAATTCTACAAAAAGATAACAACATATTACATTAATATAGAGTATCATTTGGATGTTGTTTACCAATAAGGATCAGTATACCGAGAAAGGCATGTACTGACAAAGTCTATTGGAGTATACCGAATCTCGTGGGGGCATTTTGGCCTACAAGTAAACTAAAATTACAACTATGGGCATTGTGGCTTACGCTTAAATTACAACTAAAAAAAAACAGTATTTGTTCAAGTCTCTAGTATCGTGGGATACACTAAGTATTACAACAGTAATATGTTAACATGAACAAACGTACACAGTTAAGTCTATAAAGTATATTTGTCAGGATGATGATACTTAAGAGCTACGGTAACACTTTTGTAGGCAAGGTCAATTCTCGTGTTGGTAAGGATACCTCAATGAGGAACATTTAACTGAGAAATTCCTTAATATACAAATTCATAGGGCTGGCTACTATCTCGAGAATTGTTCGGGCATCTTGACCTATGAGAAATACAATATTATACAGGCTAGTATAATATATAGGAAGAAGCCTATAGTCTACAAAATAACGTCAGGATAAAGTTAGCAGTTACCTATAAATGTGAAACAGTAATACGAAATATCTTTAAACGCGAATCATCGAGTCTAAAAAGAATGTAATTAATTGTGAATCATGTAATACGTAAAACATGAACACTTGCGTTTTCTGGTATCCAAAGGATAATGCGAAATACTTTAAAATCAGTGACCACGTCTGTAGTATTATATGGAGAATAAGAACCTTTAATTGATTTCCAAATGTATGCCTTGTAACATCTCGTTAAATATAAAGTCATTTTTTTCAAGTCGTTTGGAAAATATACAACGTTAGCAGACACTATTCCTTGACAACAGAATGTATTTGTGCCACGTTGTCTAAATTATAAAAATCGTTAATAAGGGAACTTTCCAGGTTCACGCAGCAGCATATCTCATTATATTGTGTGTATCCTTCATTAATATGCACCTAAAGAGAAGTATTTTGCATCTCATGAAATGTTTAGGCGGTGATTCAAAAAGTACAGTTATTAATTCCTATATATCTTTTGAAAGTTATTATCATCATTTTCCAGTATTTGGTTCAAGCAGCTGTTAGTGTTGATGTTTGTAAATATTCCAAGCAATAAAAAATCCCATATTAATGGATTTTAGCAGGTTTGCGAAATCAATTCCCTTTAGCAAGAAATGAAGGTAAGGGGGGGGGGGTGATGAAAACGTTTTTTGTCATAGTTTACATATCATTTTTGCATGATTACAAATGTACAATGAAGATCTGTAAAAAGTGTGCTGAGTAAGTAGGTGAAACTTTATTTGAAAGTAATTCTCGTAACCGTTCACTAGTGCGAGACTAGGCGACTAGGAGACTACTGCGAGAAAATAGACGACCCCGATGCAAGCATTTGATATAAGCTTAGGTAAACAACGAGAGAGGAAAGGAATTGAATTGCTTTCTGTAAGTATAATGTACTTTTTGTTGGTTTATTCCCGTCTTTGTTTGCACCTGTTAACTTTCTTTTTGCTTCTTTTCTCTGCCATATGATTGAGATCAACAAGGAAATTACACAGCAAATGTAAAGTTGGATTTACGCTTCAAAGCAAATGAGCATAATAGGAAAACTTTGATTACTGAAGATTTAAAAAGGTTACTTCCACTGTAGGCCTATATACAGTATACCATTTGAATTATTGTCACAATCCCCACCCCCCCCCCTTCCCACCTACACTATTTGAAAGATCATCATTATTTCGCCCCCCCCCCACTCCCCAAACATGCCCGATAGTCGGATAAAGATAGTCAGAAAGGTGAGCCGTTTAGCGTTCCATATATAGCTGCTTTAACATCTTTCAACATAAATGTAAGTTCTTGAAACAAGTACATAACCTCCTCATGATCATCCTTCTTCATGGTACACCACATTTTAGGTCGTCCGATTTTATTACAGAATTAAGAAAGAAATTTAGAAATTAGTCTCGGCATAAAGTAGGAATTTGAAGAAGAATACATTGTATTACCCGTAAGGACACTCCGTGAAAAAGAGGAGATGACCTTTTATATAAATAAATCACACTCTTTGCTTTCTTTTATCATGAACCTCACCAAACAAATCAATTTGGCCTTTCCATCTTTGAAGTTCTTTAATGAAAAACCGCTGGTGAAGAAAAAGGTAATGTCTCTCTCTGAATAGATCAGTTTTGTCATTTATGATCAAACTTAAAATCCTGACAGCTCATATCAATAAATAACAGTCGGAAATGTGTCGATTACTGGGTCTTAATCAGATTTGTCGGGAACGGTTGCAGGTGAAATTTCGACATTGGGTCGTTAACATTGCCGAGTGGCATACTGACCCAAAGTAACCCCAGTCGTTCAATTCAGATTACTGTAATCTTCAGAATACATGGGGAGCCGTTTTAGAGCCGTCATCTCGGACTTGTGCTTTTCTCTCTAGGCGACGAAGAGCAGGGTGTAATCTTAACTTCTCTGTCGCTTCTTTGAGGCAGAGAATCATAGCAATTTTGGCCAAGCAGCCGTGTACATATTTTGCTATCAGGCATTCGACGGTGGTCACGTGGTAACGTACCGTACTAAACTGACGCAGACAGCTATTTTATCTACTATTATTATAATTATTAATGTGTAGGGATATTGGATTAAACAGTGATTAAAATATCACTGAATTGCGTACATCGTCAACAACGAGTGACATACAAATATTAAATTAAAGCAGCATTTTGCGTTGGGTCGCTTTTTTCCACTTTTTTAACATGTGCATCGATTTTTTTGCATGTATCAATCATAAAACAGCAATCTAAGATACCATCCAAGTTTCACCCTGCCAAGAGCGTTAATTAGCGAGTAATTAACGATTTATGTCGATAAATGAGAAGAGTGTCCTCGACAAATTTCACAGTTAAAATTAATCGCATACAATTCCGCCAAACCCACTAGTTTGAATTCAACCAATCAGAGATGCAGGTTTAGTTATGAGCCGTTGCTAAAAATAGATTCAAGACTTCGCGTTGGTTGTACCAGGGAGTTGTTATGCAACTCCCTGGTACAACTGCCATATAGACTGTACACAAATCAAGCGTGGTGTTATATTACGTATCTGTCAATGACGTTCGTAGTGTTTAAATATTCATATTATGGGCGAGGTTTATTGGGTTCCCAACGGAAAATATCTTGGAGAACAACAAAGTTGAAAGTTGCAATTTTTTCGACTTTTATGCCACCATTTGAAGTAAAATATAATTAGATTAGCTAGTTATGTATGTCGTTATGGCAAAGTGGAATCAGTGAGGTTCAGGCGCGGCGGAACGGAAAAATTATTGGGGGGGCTAATGTGTGGAGACTATCTAAGCGGAGCGGCACCATCGGTTGGCGCGGAGCGTTCAAGAAAATTTTGGGTTTTTTCAAACCCCCAGATGGCCGGAAACGGCACTTCCCGAGTGTTTTATGCTGCGAATACCTAGCCCTAAAATATGGGTCTCAAGTCTGCAATTTCTCAGATTGCACGTAAAAGTCTGTAAAAACATTGTAATTTGTATATTCGATAGTGTTTTATGAGAGTAGTTATTACTCGTAGTGTACTCGCAAAGACGTTTTTGAGTGTAGTAAGGGCAGTGACGGAGCTAGGGGTATTGGTCAGGGGGGAAAGAATGGTCTGTAGGGGCGCTTTCGACACTATCTAAGCGGAGCGCCACCACAGGTCGGCGCGGAGCGTACAGAAAATTTTTGAGTAAAGTTACTCCCTAGATTGCAGGAAATGACCCTTTCCGGGCCTTGCTAATTTGCAGATAAACGGAGAATAAATAGGTGTCGTCGCCATTTTGTCGGAAAATTAAACCAACAGAATATGACAAATGTCAATAGGTATATGAGAGCGCAATAAAACAGTCAATAATCGCGAATAAGTTAAAAGTAGTGAAAAGCTGAAAAGGGCGCCAGCAGTCCATTTGAGTCCGTCAGGAGGGGCGAGGGATCCGCCCCCTGACTGTATATATGGACGCTCCGCCACTAAGTAAGGGGATGTTGGAGAACTGGCTGAAATGAGGCAAGTCATTGGCCTAAGATGAAGTTGTGTTACGCTTACCGGTACTCACACTAACTGCTTCCACTTTTCACGGGGCGTGAAGACGCGGTTGGGGTGACAATGTGGTCTATAGCCAGGGGACGGGCCGAGGGACCAGGGTCCCCCAGCAATTACTAAAATTATAACACCTATATAGTATACATGTGCATCGGACAGATCGACAAGTATGCATTGAAAAATGGGCAGATGCACGTTTCGGAGCCTTGGTATATATTGGGGGGGCTTATCATGCATTTGCCCCCTCAACTTTTTCATTGGGGGGGCTGAGCCCCCCCAAGCCCCCCCCCCCCCCCCCCCCGGTTCCGCCGCCACTGGTGAGGTTGAGAAAAATCATAGAAAAGGACGCAAAATGCTGCTTTAAGTGAATGATTACAAGTAAAACAGTCAATGTTTGCTTATAACCAGGACAATAATTACATACACACACACACACACGTGCTTATGCGTTCAATGAGAGTCGTGATGTGGCCAGTAGCCAAGGGATATCCAACTCTTTCAACCCTAGAAAAATATGCCAGATCCTCCACAATAACTGCCTCTCTATGTCCATTGATTAGAAATGTTTCATATCCCTAATAACAATTGACGCAGTGTCAACTTATTAACCAAGTTTTATCCTATTTCTTCTTGTTTACAGACGCACACAGTCCAAAGTATTTTATCGTAAATCAAATCTACGCCTCCTTCACGTTATTTTGTCTCCATTTCGTTGATTAATCTCAGAGATACAATAAACAGTTTAACATATTTTTCTTATGCCTTTAGTTTACATATACGTCGGCCTTGGCGTTATATTGTCAGATCCCGAGGGAAACTGTAACTAACCTAACATATCCCCATGTAGAACACTAATGACCTAAATATAAAATGACCTGATATGTGGTAATGACCAAATATTTGAAAGGTAAAAGCAATAATGACGAGGAGAAATATAGGGTAATTGCTTCCTTCTGTTGATGATGATTCTCTGTTCATTCTGTTTGTAATAGAAGTGTGGTTTTTCTCTCATGAAAACGTCATACGAGTGGATAGAAACGGTGATAAGAAAGCAATTCGATGTGAGGCGAGATAACTAGAACGAAATATTCACCTTTTGGTCAAAATTAAAATGATAATGAGACCATGGTGAGACCTCAGGATCTGATTTGTATCTAAAATAACTTAAATTACACACTTTTAGCACATTAATGATGTCACTTAACTCATCAGTGAGGTTCGTAATAAGGAAAAGGTATAATGATAAGCATTAATGAACCTCGAAAAGTAAGGAACAAATCAATATTTGTAAATATTATATTCGAAGTTAATGAACGGTTACAAGATAAAGCCTTGAGTCTTGCAATAAAAGTCTAGATTTTTAAAGAAAATGTACTCACATAATTTTATACCACCTCATTAAATGTTAAGTATAGGTGATTTGAAAACGATGTGTAATCATACACAAAACATTACTCGTGATATACGCTTTTCGTACTCAGATGTCAAAACGAGGCCAGGGATATTTTTGAGAATGTTTTTCATAACATGATAAAGAACTGGACAGAACTCGCAAAATTAAAAGGATTCCCAATAATATCGATATACTGTCAATTCCAAGTTTAAAAATTAACGGATTAGACAGTTATTTTTGTTATTGATCGAATATGCTTAAGAGAGATTTAATGTTAATCTACACTCTTGCTTTATTCTTACATTATAACATACCAATGGTAATTCCGAAAGAGAAAGTGGGTAATGACATATTACATTATCAGTTTATCTTAGGTTTGTCAGCGGGAGGGTCGATTTTGCTAAGTAAATATGAACTAGTTTCTCGGTCAAGTGTTGGACAGTTTAGTTAGCAGACAAATGGAAATAGGTCTTCATGTTGCATTCGTATTACCCAGCTTCGAGCAATGACCTTTTAATAAACAAAAAAACATTGGGGAAAAATTGGTTGAGCTCAACAAGAATATTTACAGATTACTAAAGACGAACTTAGTATATTATTACAAATTTCGGCGATATATTCCCTTGGTCAAACCTCCTTAATTGAGGATCAGCTGAACCGAATGAAACATTTGTTTGTAATTTCCTCCAATCAATAATAATTAACCCAAAGCCATCGGTCGGTTTCTGACGGCTTGTCTGTGAGAAAAAGGGATATTTTTTTCAAGATAATGCCTTTAACTATTTGGGAGGGAACATAAAATACATTTTGGACAATTTTCGAAAGCAATGAGTGCTCTGCCATGCCTGAAAGTATTTTAATTCAAAATACGTCACAAACCGGACTTTTAATGTGCCATCGAATGCTTGGCCTAAAGTACAGTATATGATGTTTTAACCACTGAAGATATAACTTCAATCATTGGCTATAGCGCAGTAGGTCATAGGGCGTTCGAAGGCCTGGATTCAAACTTTTTGTAAACATTTAATATGCAGTCTATAACCTGTGTATCGGCCTTTTTGCTTAAATTAGTGTCTTTTATACCAGAATTAACGTGCCAAGTTTCCCCAGAATGCAAGAGCCCCGTTGGAGCTCAAATTGAACTCCACTGGGACACATATCGTACCTTGATTTGGAAATAGTCCAGCGATAAGTTGGAAAAGACAGACTGTATTCAAATACACACTGAAGAGATCCTCGTCAATTGCCCATTAAATCAATTAGCTCTAATTAATTCAGTAGCAGTTACGTTCTTTTGTAAGATAAAGATGTATTCGTTTCCTCTTCGTGTCGAGTAAAGACGGACTTAGTATTACCCAGATTGGTAACGCATCGTCTAACCTGTACAGTTTGTCCAGTCACTTGGGAGTTCACACGGAGACTGTTCGTTATGCACCATCTGAACACTGGTAACTAAAAGCTTTGTCAACCTATTGTGTATTATACAAGCATGAGTCACAGCTGTCTTTTAAAGGGTAAAAAAGGATTTACTTTGCACCCTGCCGAAAGCAAGAGCAGTGTGTGAAGTAAATGGTATACATTACACAAATCACTGTATTTTCTTCAACGGAAAATTGTGGAATTGTATATTACAGATAACGTTTAAAACTGGTAAAATAAGTCGCAAAATATCGGCTCTAAATCAAGACCTTTGTACTTTGGTGCAAATATTCAATAAGAAGGTAAACAATTTTTGTTATCTCTCTCATATACTGCAAGATGTTGCTGTTGTTCCAGTCACTATATGCTAAGGGAAGCCATCGTTTATACGCACTTTTACGTGACATGTATATTCCCGACATGAGTTGCCATGATTTAGTGAAAGTCATCGAATCTATAAACAGTTACCCTTTAGCGGTATTACTGCGACTATGTTCAGGTTTCCCTTATCTTGTCAATATTCACTTATCTTCAAGTCAATCATTATATCCCACGTGTCGTCCCCATAACATTAGTTGCCAACAAATGTCCCCTTGTCTGTCAGATGTCTTTAAAATATGTGACAACTCCTGACAAGCAACGATATGATTCTATTAACTACTTAGGCTGATATCTCTCCTTCTTGATAACAACCTCGGTAGTTTGATATCAACGTGCGAAAGATTTTTACGTTGTTTTTGCTCAAAGATATCACTACATCTTTGATGCATGCATGAGTGAATCTATCTGCATTTCTCACACCATTCGAATAATGAGAACTTATATTTTGTTTGCGGGTATTCATTTTGAAAGAGAGCAAATAGCTGTCAATAAATTTACTATAGTATACCAAAGGTTCTGCGTATGAACATGTTAATTATTCAATTGGCATTTTGTTGGGTGTTATTCGGGTCCATTTCTATACTCTCCTCGGATTTCCAAACCTTTGATCCTCGAATTCATATTACCAATGAACTGTTCTGTCCTTCTATTTGTTTTACTTATATCCATAGGAGTTGGCAAGCGGCAATTCCATTCCCTCGGAAAATATATGTGCTGTGCCCTGTCTTGAAATATAAATATGAACTGGTTCAGTAATGACGGTTAATTCTTGTTATGAAAACTCAGTGGCGTAGCGTCCATACAGTCAGGGGGCGGATCCCCCCCCCCCCTCCGACGGACTCAAATGGACTACTGGCGCCCTTTTCAGCTTTTTACCACTTTTTACTTATTCGCGATTATTGACTTTTTTTATTGTGCTCTCATCTACCTATTGACATTTGTCACATTATCTGCAAATTAGCAAGGGTCATTTCCGGCGATCTAGGGAGCATCTTTACTCAAAAAAAATCTGTACGCTCCGCGCCAACCTGTGGTGGCGCTCCGCTTAGGTAGTGTCGAAAGCGCCCCTACAGACCATTCTCGCCCCCTGACCAATACCCCTAGCTCCGCCACTGTGAAAACTGGTTAATTATTTGGACAGTTATGGAATAACATTGCCAGTGACTATAAAGTATGTGTTAATGTACCAGTCCTAGAACATATTTTCGAGTAATGACCGTGTGTGTGTTTGTGGTAGTGTCATTGCCTTGTTGATTTGCTTTTAGCAGTAATGAAAATAAAGAAAAGAGTCTGCTTTAACCATCAGAAAAAATGGTTTAAGAATAACTCAGTCGTTTCTGTAACATTTAAGCTTAATATAAAATATATTATGTAAAATAATTTTTTACCTATTAGCATATCAATTTTGTATGTTAATTACTAACTATTTGCTTAAATTAATCATCATTCATTTTAGCACTATTTATATATTTCATAAAAATAAATTATTATAAGTTATTATGAACATAACTTAAAGTATTCAAACTCATGGTAAGTTCAACTAAATAAACGAAACGTCATCTGCCCATCCCATGACATCTCGAACTATAATGTTCTGTTTTCTACAATTCATTTGTTCATTGAAGTTCCTCACACTTTTATACAAGCTATCTCCGGATAAAGTGCTTCCAATTAGAGCGTGCGCAGAGGAAGTCAATGGAAATTGTCATATCTAGCCTGCGGTGAAATATTGAGTACAGCATAATGTATTTAAGTGTTCACCCAAATAAGATTCCATAGAAAAACCAAATAAAAGATCGTTACGCGTATAAGAGACGACCAATTAACAAATGGAACCAGCAGAAAAAAAAATAGGTTATAAACCTTCTATCTTAGGGTTTTTTTCCTTGAGAAACGTTCAAGCCGTGTTTCCATGACTTTAATTACCATGGAACTATGCTAAATCAATTAGTCTTCTCAGCGTTTGCTTCGGGGAACTTCCTTCGCCTGTAATATACTCTGGTTAATGTGAAATTTCATTAATCAATAAAGAAGTAATTACCGTTTAAAAAAAAAAGAAGAAGAGTTTCCTGAAGGAAAAGTCTTTGGGGAAAATTTGAATTTTTACCTCTTTCTCTTCCACAGGTTTCGATCAATGTGGTCTCTGTTGATTAGTTATCGTACATCTAGTTTGACTGTGTCATTTCAAATTGACGCTCTTTTTTTGATACCTATAATGAGATTATCACTGGTCTCTTGAGCTTTCACCAACATGTTAGGTGACTCTCTACCGAAAATAAAGTTGTTTGACTATTATAGGGTTCTTGTCAACATCTTGACAGAACAAAAAAAGGAGCATATGAACAAAAAAGAATATCGCAAATATAATAGTTCACGTTGTATGGTCTTTATAAAAAATATGATCATTAATCAAATATAAGGTAAAATTAACACTTCACCAGCCATTTAACCTGATTAAAGGACGGGTTTCATTCGTAGAGTACTTGGAAACGGATACAGAGTATTACTAACAAACAAATTTCTTGATATTTGTAAAGGCTTGGTGTTAATAAATTATGGAAATATGAATTATATTTTTATAGTTTGTCATCGTTTTATAACATAATTTAAACGCGGAACATATTTCACACATAAACTTTCTGTTGTCTTCATATTTCCAAGTTCTTTATGAAATAGGGGAATGTTGTGGTTCACCGGATACCATAAATATCTCAGATCATGTACAAAAGGAATTATATTTTAAACTATCAGCTCACAAGTTTTATCTCACTTCCTCTTACGATCAACCCGTTATTATCGTTAAGCATTTCCTCATTTTGTTATAAGCATCTTCACAGGACGACAAACATCAAAGGCACTTCTCTTGACGTCACATTAGATACAGGTATAATTGATACTACTAAGGGTTCAAAGCACCTCTTCCTACCCATGTGAACTCCCCAACCCCCACCCCACACCTACCCACCCTACCTCCGCCCCAACCCATACCTCCGCCGCACATGTCACCACTGCTATAAACAATAAAGCACTGTTTTGACGACTGCGTTGTAAAAGTGTTTTTCAAATTATATTTGAGCTTAAAGTTTTGATAATTTATTTTTTAGCAATTAAGAAACATTCCTAAAAGCAATGTATCCATATAACCTACACATCCATGTAATTACACACAATATCAATGTTGGTCTGGGAGAGATTATATCTTTGATCTAAAAGTGTTTCAACTACAAATTCGATAGTAGTTTCGAGTTCAATCCTATAACTTCAAGATCACTGAGGAACTAGGAGAAGTCAACATTGATTTAAGAGTGTTTAAAGGTAATGTCTTATAACCACCCCGTACAGCCCTAAGTTTTACCCGGACTAGGATCACTGAAATACACAGGATAATCCCGTTTACAAATATAAGAGTGTTGAAGTAGAAATTATGTTGCGTACGACATGTGTGTTAACGTGAAATAACTATCCATGAAATACAAATAACGTAGACTATTTCCACAATACAAGTGTACCTCAAAGAACATCGACAATTATTCTCATGAAAATGTAATCAATATATAGTAAAGTATCAAATAGCACTAAACATGTATTCATTTCAGAGAGCAGTAGTCTAGGTATAGTAGCAAAAAGAATCATGTTTTTAAACTAGAGTTATGTTTAAAACATCTGTAAACAAGTTCTAAAATGTGAGTTAGGTATGTCGTCATAATTATAAAAGTATTGTGAATTGGTTTCAGAAATGTTTATACCACATGAAACTATTTTCATTGTTAACGCTTAAGAAATATGATAACAAGTTCTCAGTTGTTTCAAGTTTGCTTGACAAAATATCAGTCAGTTATAATGTAATATTGTTTTAAACTTTTAAATAAGCACTATGAAAATATGCATTGATGAACCAATACCCGTAAAAAAAAAATATTTGTCAATGGTCAGATTTTATTTAAGTATGTGGGGTCAGGAGAAACAATTTATCACCAAATTGATGCTAAACCTTTAAGGTCATTCAAATATTCTGAAGGAATCTTTCATGCTCGTTATAGGACATTTCGCATCGACCTAATTAGATATAGTATATAATTTGGAAACGATGAATTAAATATACACTGCTAAAGGGGATTAGTTTACGCGTGTGAGTGAGATATTTGGTGTAGAAAAATATGCCAAGACTGACCTTTGTAACATCGTGTTTATTAGTGAGTGTTGAAACAAACGTCTTTCGAATTCCTCTGTGCTTTCTTTCAGATCAAATCTATTCAGTATCAACCGACCTAGTGTATTCAAAGTTGTCATCATTGTAGGAAAGGGTCAATGTCCATTATCTTTCTTCTTTTTTCTTTCTATATTACGCGACTGAATGACACTTGAATGGTGTTCATGCATAGCCTCCTTCACGCCCTGCTTCAATTTCATTAAATTGGTAATTTCGAAGAATTCTTTGAGTCTTTAACATCAACTGGTCTTGAAAGTTTATTGGAAAGGTCTTCATATTTCGATTAATCATTTATAGACCGTCAAAATGCACAGATCTGTATTCGTTGACCTACTTTCAACGTGATAATGATAGGAAAGTTGATAACTTTCTTGCAAGACGGCATTATATGATATACTGTTGCGTCGTTGGTATTTATGTATGCAATACTTTGATTGACTAAGTTGCAAACAAGTTAACTTTAGAACACTTATCGGGTCTCTTTCTAATCTCTAAACTTCTTCGAAACCTTGGTTTTATCATACACTGCCTTTGTTTAGACAATTCTAAATTCATTTCGTTATCATTACGTCATATTTCACCTCTAAAAACATTAATTTCTTATGTCTCTCAATCATAGGAGAATGCTTCTATACAAATATCATGTTTCGTTTTATTAGATACATTATTGATTCACGAACATATGAATAAATTCCACACCTTTCTAGGTAAGACCAACTATTTCACGGTGAGATTATTGCTTTTAAACGCGGTCGATAAAATGTATGTAAGTTCTCTCTGATTGTCTTTTATAATTAAGTTTTAATTATTTGTATGTTTTCAGTAACAGGAGAAAAGTAATTAAACGCGGATATTTATTTTACGTTGTTCTAGAGAATATTTTATTTTGGGTTTTGTAGGTAATGACCTTGTTTTATTTTGTATGACGTAATTCCGGTGTAATTGAAGCCATTTTCGTCATTCAGTGGAACAAATAACCTTTATAGATGTCATCGATATATAATAAAAAAAGACAAGGACATTTTTATTTAAATTTTAATAAGTTTATGAAAATATTTATTTTTGGATGAAAACAATTCCAAGGACACAACTAAATCTTCGAACAAAAAGCTTGCCGACACATTGACAAAGTTTTCAAATCTGAAATGAAATATTTCTCTGGCAATATGTGTCAAACATATCGATCTGTTAGCCATTGTTATAGGTTTGGATACAATATCTAATATTTACTAACAATCGTGTATGAACATTTCAGATATCTAAATTACTTATCTTTCTAGGTTGCTTTTCATTTAACGCTGTCACTGGACCTGAGGTCAATTACGTGAACGGTATAGAAATATGGTTTACTGCATTATGTATTCCCAACGAATGTGGGAGAAGCCCGGATGGGCTTACAACTTTCACGTCGATGGTTTCCATGCACTTCAACATTTCAACTCAAATTTGGAATCTTTTCAATTTAGAAAGTCATTTCAGATGGGGAAACCGTAGATTGCTCTTGGATGGAAAACCCACCTAATTATGGTCTGGCCGGGGGTCGAACCCCGATCCTCCCGATTGCTAAGCCTTATTGCTTCAAATGCCACCGCCTTTTTCCACTCGGCCACAGCACCGAACCTCATGCAGGAGTAACATGTTTAGATGTTGCAATGTAAAATCATCAGTTTCCATAAAACGCATACCCAAAGATCAACTACTGTTGTTGTCATACTTGTATACACGAAAAGACACCTATATACCTCTCCAATAACCTGGCGAATTCTAAACTGTCATAATGTTTCGATTGATAGACAGTGGGCATCACACCTGGTTTCAAATGTTTTCAATTTGTCCAGACTGTTTCAGGTGCAAAAGTAATATACGTAAAACGACTGGAACAATCGGTGCATTTACACTTTATATCTTCTAGTTTATACTAATAATAAAAATATATACAGAATGGCGTTTATTCGGAACTGCATATTTTCAACAATTTAATGAGTTATGGATCTAGAGTTGTACGCTTCTGTATATTAAACTACATCTTCGCAAAAAAAAAAAAACAGAGACTTCGATTTTATTCCTATTTTATCTCGCTGTTTTGTTAATGTTATTCATTCTTTCCTTCTTTTTGCCCTCTTCTTTGACTTTTGTCCTTATCTTCCAAACATTTAGCCATTTACTGCGTATGCGTTGTACATTGGGTTGTCTTTCACTGTTATTGTCAGCTGTAATACAAGCTATATTTGTTGAAGGATGCGATAAAATGAAGTATGTGTGATTGATAAGAGAATCTGTGATTACTTTTCTGGAGTGGAAAGTAAAGACAGATTGATAGAATGTTGACATTACGGTTGGTCATATGACTTAAGTGTTGCGTCAACAGTTATCATAGGTAAAGTATTGGAACTAAACAAATAAAACTATACAGTCAATTAAAATATGTCACAGCTACGGAATAAGGAGAATTTCTATGACTTTAACGTATCGGTTGTCACAGACTGCTTAAAACTGAATCGAACTGCAACGGTATGTAAGACAATAATTGCAGTCGCCACGTTAGAGTGGCTTCGTTGTGCTTGGTTTAGACTGAAGGGAAGCCGATGGGTTGGTGTTGAATATTGATTTTGGTAACTTCACGGTCTATCAAAATGCATATAGATTTTAGGATGGTATTTTATAGCAGGTAAGAGTCCCATACCAATATATCAACTTTCCTTATATACTAAGGTGTATTGTTTGGATGTCCTCCGATTTACTTTTCTTTGTACATAGGTCTGTGGATTGAATTAAGTGTTTGACCATGTATGATATTATTTGCATCAATGTGATTACGCCAACCAATGGACTGAACCATGAGAGAAAAAAAGTTCCTACAGCGTTCCTTCGACAATGTTCAAGTGACGTCAGCGATAACAAAAAGGAAAGCATAAGGCAGATAGTCTCCACAAGGGTTGTACAATTTACTGAAACATAATCAGCCCCGTTAACCTTCCAAAAACACGTGTTACCCTTTACTTTCAACTTTCTCACTTTCTTAAGTGTTTGTGTCACAGGCTTTCTTCCCGTATAGGTTATCGGTAAGTTTGTATATGTTTTACTGATTGTCTGTCATTTAATTATGTACAAACCTTGTGTTTTGTCTCCTGCAGCAGGTATTTTATGTATACACCACAGAATAATTAGTTACAAAACTGTTTGTGGTCGCGGCATCATCATGCAAATTACTTTTTACCACATTGGCGTGACAACAAATTTTAGACAGTTCACTTTACGAATATGCATTATTTGGGTATCATATTACTATTTTTGGCTTGTAATTGAAAGCAAAGTGACAAAGATTTGCAATGTATATGCAATTTTTATTAAAGTAGTTTTCCCAATGGGGATAATATCTGACTAAGCATGCTATGAAAAACATTATTTGATATGATCCTACTATTTTATATAAAATAATAAATAAAAAACTGTGATGATGGACACAGCGGACTTTCTTTCCATATACGACTCCTGGTTGTTTTCCTCCATCATTCTTTATCTTGCCTTTTCTACCAACAATTGTTACCTACAGTATCTGGTCGCAAATAAATGTAATAAACACAATCATAATATACTGGACTTGTTCTCTTTATACAAAAGACTGCCAACGGTTATTCATTCCGGTAGAGTCTGATACACTTTCATTAAAATATCAACCTCTACGACTCGATTGAAAATCACTCGAGAGCAAACAAGGCCACTTCGATTTTTCCTTCTTTTCTTCTCTTTCTTCATCTTCTTCTTTTTTCATCGTTTTTTGTTTTCATCGTTTTTTTTTGTATAGTTCGTGATGAAAGTCTTAAAAGGATGAGAACTGCGTTTTTATAAGACCTGGAAATATACTCATGAAAAGCGCTGTATCGATTATCAAGTCGTGATAAGTAGGGAAGCTAAGTCTGTTTGGTTTTACTACATGACCAAAGAAGAATATGACATAGAATCAAAACACAAAAAAGCTGAAAGTTGTTTATTCCTGAATGAAGCGCTATTTGTATTACTCTTAAATTAATCTTATAACAAGAGTACTTTAACCTTACTTGCATTATTTAAAAACAACATTCAATATTATGGCGATAGAAAATGCTCTGTGGGAAAGGCCAGTGAAAGGATGGATAAATTTCGAGCTCATGTCAAAGGTTTTGGATTTTCTGGTATATGATTCAGGGACAATAATAACTCTTTATGTGTTCATTGTTTATTGTTTACTTATAAATGGGATATGATAATCAGTATATGATATGACTTTGTTTAGTAATCTTAAAGTCGTAAAAAGTAACAATTCACCGTAGACACAAAAACATTATTGATATTATGGTTGCATTAATCTTGACCCCTTGACACCCCCCCCCCTCAACCCCTCACGACATCTCCCTGTCTCATTCTCGATCTCTCAATCTCTGTACCAATCTCATCTCTTTGCATCACACTCCGCTAATGAGATATAACTTTTAGAACTCTTGGTGACTTCACCATTAGCGTTTTCCTCTATACAATAGTCTGTCGGTGATTATTTTATAAGTATACTTTGTACTTGATTTACTCGTCCAATCCTTAGAAATGACGCATGTTCTTAGATGTACGACCATGGTGTAGTATACTTGCACGATTGGTTCCCTGTTCGTTTTGTCAACTGTGTTACCTATACCTATACTTGATACACGTATATAGGCACAAGTTTGGCGCAAGATATATATAAACATTGATATTTCAGCACGCATGCTTGACGCATGCTCAATGCATGTTTGAGGCTTGATGTGCGCGTGATTGAGACAGTAGTAGGCATGTTCAATAGGCTTGATGCACGCAATTTTCGGACGCCTGTTAGATGCCTGTATGCCTGAGGCTTACTGCAGGCGATATATACACCTACAACATTGAAACATATCCTACAGCCTGAAAGATTTAATGGTCATGGAATCGAATAGAAAGGTTAAGCAAATCACCAGAGAAAAATGTGTTTTTGAGGTGTAAAAACACACAATGTTAGCTATCGAATTGGGTTGTAGGATAAAAGGATTGATCGTCGAGATCCCGAGAGTTTTATGAACTGTATTTCATTAATTTATCTCATTTTAAAGAGGCATGTTGTATTTTAGTTGGATTCACCGATAAAACTTGAAAGTCTATTCTAGTCAACGGTTTTATATTAGATACTTATAGGGACGCCAGAGGCCTTAATGTAACAAAATAGATGGAACCGTTGTAAGGTGTGATGACTGCATTGTTTTCAGTTGGGGTTTTGACTGGCCAGGTTAGTCTCCGTTTTACTTTAAATCAACATCGGAAAAGAAATAGATAATTTTGATATTCGCATTTAAGCTGTATATTGCAACTGTAGTGTCGGTATAAATATATATATATATATATATATATATATATATATATATATATATATATATATATATATATATATATATATATATATATATATATATATATCACTTCAAATATGATAAGCTTCTTTAAACACACACTCAGTTACCGATTTGGTAAGGATCACTGAGATGAGTGAATATCACTCTAGTAACGGAGTGGCGGCATGGTAATTCACCTAAAAACTCGATTTCATTCTATAAAATGGCCCAAAATTTGCCCGACATTCATTCTGCAGGGGAAGACTGAAATCACGACTTGAAAACGTGATCATTGTGCACTAACAGTATATATATATATATATATATATATATATATATATATATATATATATATATATATACGCTGCAGCAATAATGTGCGACAAAGTTCGAAGTTTGATAACATTGAATACTGCCTTCATTACAGTTTATTTTACCATGTAAATTGGTCTTTACATCGTAACAACATTTTAAATTAACATAAATGTAAATATTCTTCAAAAATACTTTAAGAGATATGCTGTTACTTTTTGCCATTTTAAGCCTTTTCAGTAAAATCAAATTAAGCTTGAAACTGTACAGCGCTATAAACGGGGGGATCGCCTCACTGCCCAAACAAAAAAACGAGGAATAAAGGATTCATTTATCACTGCAGACTTACTGTAAGTAAGTAGAGTGACCTTTTGAAGAAATATGTTCGAAAGCAGACTAGGAGTACATGAGTCCGCACTGATACCCGCATTCCTTCCTCGTTCCCCCTACCCCCCCCCCCCACCTAATGGAGATTTACTCGTACGCGAGGTAATTCTTAAATCTAATAGTTACACATGTAGGTCTTAAGATGTCAGATTAAGCACACGTACTCGTACCCACGCTTAGAGCCTACACTTGCATTGGTACTCAAGCTACGGGAATTACAATTGTACTCATGTGCAGAATTTTGCATTCGTACCGCAAATCTATTATAAACTGCACATATGCAAGTTCCAGAAAATGCACATGTATTATTAGCAATGCAATATCTTTTCCGTTATCGAATACAATCAAATACCGCTCAGATCTTACGTCATCACACGAGTTGACATATGATTTTCAAAACACTGATTTCCCTTCTTGCTTGATACTTTCATAATCGATCTCTATTTTCCGCTTTTCTCTGTATTTTTATCTTATTTTCCTAACACACTCGGTATCACCTTAAATGTCTTTCTATTCTCGTTACGTACTTGATATCACTTAACACCTCCTCTCTCTCTCTTGTTAGTCATCCACCCTCTCGCATACCTCGCCTTCCTTTCATGACAAACAGTTTGAAGATTATGCAGGGAAAAGTGCAACCACAATATTTGTTATTTTCTTTCTTATACCAACCTAGAAAAATCGTACTCTGTTTATCTTTTCTTTTTTCATTGTGCACGAAATTTACAAAAAATATCTTCCTCGTCTAATCCAACCAAGTATGTTCTTTTAATTGCAACGGTAGTAAAATTGAAGGGAAAATAGTACATTTGTGAAGAAAATTGTATGATTATTCTGATTAAAAAAACGCAAAAGTTTTGGTGATTATACATGTAAATCACGACAGTCGTTGAGATTTACAGTCAATAGACTTTTTTTTCTGGTATGAGAGATATCTTCTGGTAATTAATCGATTAATCACATGTAACATATTTGAGTTTCATTTTCAGCAAAGCTATCAAGGTCCGCTTTATTTCATAACAACCTTCGGCATATATACAAAGAATCTCTATATTTTACCTTTTTCACACAAAAAAAGCTTAATTTCGTCCAATTATATTCCCAATCATTTCAGCATCACATATTAAAAATGATAATACTCTGGTAACAGAAATCTCTTTATTTTACTAACTTGGTCGGACAATAATTTTGTATCAACAGAAGGTGAAACAGCTTGGCACACCTCTTTGTAGAGCTCATGTTGTTACATATTTCATTATTTCAAACTCATATTTAATTTTCTCCATATCGCAACGTATCGTATTTGTAACCATTGTAGAACTAATACAGTAAGAAGGTATTCGAATGTCGCCTATACGCAAAGGCGTCAACATGCAGACATTGACAGAAAATAACATGTAAAAGCCTTTCGCGGCTGTCGCTTTTTTAATTCCTTCTTTCGACAAAAATCGTATAATTTAGAGGACTGTATTTCTCTCTAAGGACAAAGAAACTAATGGACTAAACAGTTGCCTGAATATAGTAAGTTCAATCTATTGTATTCATTTGTGTCCTAAATGGAATTTTAGATGACACGTAAGGCAGACACATTGCCACTAGCCAGCGTACATTAGTGTGATTAGGCTGCTGGTGTATACTGAGTCATAATATCAGCATGAATGGGGACGTAACAGGGTTTTTCTTCTCGTGTTATTGTTTTCTGTTTTAATATTTATATTATTATTATTATAATGAGTATTTTAACTTTCGATTTGTTCAAGCACGATCATCGCTATTCAAACTCCACATAGTAGAGTAGCTATAGTTTACTTTTTGAGCTAACATCTGACAAATCAAACTAAATAATATAAAGCAAAGTTAAAAAGAAAACAATGTTATCGTTTTGACATATGTTAGCACCATGCTAAACGCTTAACTTAACGCCAAGGCATATATGATACGTCTAAACTGTTACCAGCCGTCAATTCCACAACTGAAAGTGACAAATCCGTCTGCACTAAAGTGTGATCAAGTGACAGCGTGTTGAGACTCAAAAGCCAATATCCATTTTGATGGTGTGTAATACAAAAGGAGATGCTTCCGAAAGGCGTCGAAAGTATGGAAGTTCAAGTCAGAACAGGTACCGAGAATAATGAACTGGTAGCTGGCTTGTCAAATTATCTAGCAATGTAAATTACTTTAAAGAGGGCAGTAAGTAGAACATTGCGGTAGTAGTGAATAGATGTCAAATTTAACAGGGCAGTAGTATGATACTGAGGTGGTCAATGGACTCGCAAATTAACATTCATGATAATTGTTGAAGAGGGCGGTCAGTAGAACATTGCGGCAGTGAATGGATTGCCAAATTAAATAGGGCAGTGGTATGATACTGACTGAGGTGGTCAATGGACTCGCAAATTAACATTTATGATAATTGTTGAAGTGGGCGGTAAGTAAAACATTGCGGCAGTGAATGGATTGCCAAATTACATAGGGCAGTAGTATGATACTGAGGTGGTCAATGGACTCGCAAATTAACATTCATGATAATTGTTGAAGTGGGCGGTAAGTAAAACATTGCGGCAGTGAATGGATTGCCAAATTACATAGGGCAGTAGTATGATACTGAGGTGGTCAATGGACTCGCAAATTAACATTCATGATAATTGTTGAAGTGGGCGGTAAGTAAAACATTGCGGCAGTGAATGGATTGCCAAATTACATAGGGCAGTAGTATGATACTGAGGTGGGCAATGGACTCGCAAATTATTATTCATGCTAATTGTTGAAGAGGGCGGTCACTAGAACATTGCGGCAGTGAATGGATTGCCAAATTCAATAGGGCAGTAGTATCATACTGAGGTGGTCAATGGACTCGCAAATTAACATTCATGATAATTGTTCAAGAGGGCAGTAAGTAGAATTTCCATCGTCCTTCATGACAGTGCTGGAGAAACACGCAGCCTGTATAGGACGAAATAGTACGGTACGTAGTACGTAGTCAAAAAAACGTAGCTGGCAATAGCTACCCTGTTCTTTCAATGTTTGCCACGTTGTTATTGGTAGAGATGGGAATATGACTATAAACAATCGAATATCATATTATGTAACATTTTTTTCCATTTACTACGGAACAAGAAATAGAAAGTGATCAAATTAAGGGATATATTTCCTTCTATATGAATCGATCAATTTTCATATTGATCAGCACTGAGTCATATACCGTAATAATCACCTAATGTTGGATTAGAATTTAAGACTAAGCTCATCTTTAAACCGAATCCAAACGGCGTGAAAGTCGGATTAATTAAGAAATAAGGGACGTGATCAAGAAATTGGGATTTTACGACAACTTTTTACAACATGCTGTATAACCTCTAACCAGTTTATTTCTTTATGTATTTATTGCTTTCTTCCTTCTTTCTTTAACCGTATTTACATGAGTAAGTTCAACGTGATGTATTAACCATTAAGAACACTGCTGAAATGCCCTCCATCTACATGAAAAGTGACACAACATGACAAAACCGAGGAAAGCCATCCACGGCACAATACTTGGAGGACAAATCTATCACCTTTTGGGTTTAAGATGGTGTCATGTTCTAAATGAATCCAAGAAAACCCACAAAGCGCAGAGCAACGTTCATATTCGACCATTCCCAAAGTAGTAAGGGACTATCTGGTGGTGTTTACGAAGACCAAATTTACTCTGCGCTGTATGAAACACAATCTATAGTTTGGTCAATGCAGTTGATACGTCTGTTTTATAGTCAGGAGATATTGATTGCGTGTATCTATATTACTTACGGCGGATGAGAGTATTTGTTCAGCGATGTGCGGAGTAATACTGTGCTGCTTAATATATGTTGTAATTACCGCAATGTGAAAGTAGTAAAGAATGAAACTAATCCCCCAAAAGAAACAATTGTATCAATTTAAATTCAATAAGTCAGGCTCCGTGAATTTGCTTATTAAAGATATTAGCCAAATCTGAATATCGTGCTTGTTGAGACAAATATGTAAATTTGCGATGAAATAATATTGTGTCTTTTCAGTTTGCAAAATTATGGAATAATACTAATAACTATATTGTTACAAATGGACGTTCATGTACGAGAGGGCTGTTTGGATCAGCATTTCAACATTGGCGTTCAACTTGAACATTGTATAAATGATATATATATATATATATATATATATATCCTTTATTAAGTGCTTCACATGATCTCCGTGTTACTTTTTTACAGTAGCAATGAAATTGCTAATTTCGCATATGAAATACACTTTACTATATTATTATTGAGACATGATGAGACTTAAACTCTGATGACATACGAATTTTATAACATATTCTACTGAGAAACGATACGAAAATATGGTATTTCACGGTAAATATAGTTTACAAAACGAAACTAACGATACGCCAAGCATGTAGTCAGGTGACAGTGCGTTAATTAATAGCATTTTTAGGTATTTATATCGCAAAATAACCGTTATAAGGGAAGAAAGTTGACGACAAATAATCAAAATGTTACTCTTGATGCAAAAATACATAACAAACTTTATTTTTTGAATTTGGATATCACTCGTATAGAGAGCGTTTGCATATAGCGAGTTTCTATGTGTGTTTGATTGTTTATTTTTTATTTTATTTTTGTCTCGTTGTAATTCAGCTTTCTCACAATATAATTGTTCTCTAAAGACAATATTTCGTTTCGTTTCTTTCAGGAAATTGGTCTCTCATATTAGTTTTATCAAACTGTTTTTCTTTCTTGTATCAACAAGTAGCTTATATCTCTACCGAGTAAACGCAATTTTTTGTTAGTTCTGTTGGTATGCAAGCTTTACGATATATGGTTATAACACTTGGCAGCCCAATAATTCAGCAAAGAGCATAGCGTGGCATAAAATAATAGAAATTCAATCTTGCCTATTGAAGGCCCCCGTGGTCTTTGAGCTGACGTAAGCTAATTACGATAACACAGATGAATTGAAAGCAGTCGTGATGAAAGACAACTCTACCGCAACCATTTAACAAGAAAAGATATATCAAGCAAAAATGCTCCTCCTAATTGGGGACAAACGAACCTTTGAATGTTTCATTAAATTTTATTACAAATGTTCGTCTATTTCCAATGTATATTTTTAATCTTTTCTTTTATCAGAGTTATTGGTAAACGGTACGATTCCACTGACCATACATGTATAATGTAGCGTTCTAATATACTGATGTATAACACTGATGAAGTGATAAAATCAATTTACAAAAACAGAGAACAAGAACCAATATAGGATAAGCATAAACGGTAACAGATGGTATCTAAACATAAACCATTTAACCAACTGATAACCTGAGCATCATGGGTCACGAGATTTCGTTTTCATCAGATAAAGCTTTGCTTTTAAAGTTTTTTTTACGATGATGGGAAAGAAAGGTTTGTAAAACATATTACATATGAAAAATTAGTTCTACTATTTTTACAGCAATATTTAATATTTGGTCACTACTGTCGTGTGCTTTGTTAAACACCAAAAGTACTGTTGATAATCTAGAACAATATATTGTCAATGATTGTATTATAAACTGTCACCATACTAAGCCAGTTTTCAGTTTATAAAAATCTCTTTAAAAACACAACTCATTAAAGCTCATTCAATTGTGGCAGGCCTATTCATTTTTTTTTAATGTTTTCGGCTTACTTTTAAACCAGTCAGGCCATGATGTTTTTTTTTCCTGACAATATTTTAAACAAACATAACGCCGTTTTAAACTTCTTTTCTGATGCACATTGTTTGAATTTATGATGATAAGGTACTTTTCTTCATATTCGTCTCGTCACCATGTTCTAAAGTCATCTTCAATGATCAAACTTACCTCATTAACTAGATCTTCAAAATTTTGTTCATTTGGTTCTTGAGGGGCTCCGTTAAAGTCTCGTAAATCCAGACTTCTGGCGGCGGCCACTGTTATCACGATCCCAAACACCAGGATAACCAAATTCGTCTTACCTGACATGATCATTTCTGCTTCTGTTTTTAAGTCTTTACTTATCGTTTCTTTGGCTGTTTTCTAAGTCAAGAAGAACAAGTGATCTCTTTTTAAGGCCAAGATGTCGGTGTTAGTACTTTCGACCAAGGAAAATTGAAAATCTCTTGATACGGATTCTATCTTCACTTCGGCTTGAGAAAATAAAGATCTTTTTGAAAAATAAAACTCGATGAAAAAAAAGAGGCTCGATTTTCTTCCTCGGAGTTGAAAAGTGTTCTCGATGACGGAACTTTAATTAAGACTTCTTCGATCACCCACTTGTACTTCGACTGGACTGGAATAGAAAGGATCCGTTGTTGATTCCTTAGTTTTATAGAATTCACCTGACTATCGGAAGCTTATATCTACGGTGGCCGTTAAGAACCATCATTAAAATGAATGGAACGGCAACTCTTAACACAATGGAATGTTATTTGAAAGAGTTGAAAAGGACTTTACACTGTACTATATCCGGTGTACAAAGAGGAAACAGAATGTTTTATTTTAAATATGATTTTTTTTTTATTGTGAAATGAAATGAATGAAAAGAGAATATGATGAGTAGGTGGGAAGGAGAAGTCTCATCGTTATTACGTACAAGAGGTAAACTTGGTCGACAGGAAAACGTTTTGTGAAGGTCACGTGTGATGTTATTAGTATTCTAACCTATTGAGATCACAGCATGAGAGGTTATCCGTTCACACCTGAGATGTGAGGATGAAAAGTCAACTGGCAATAAAAAAAATACGAAAGTACTCTTAAAGCTCAACGAAATATTTTTTATTACACTCGAAATAAAACAACAGGAATTTCCGTTGAATATGTACAATGCATTCAGAAGCGAGGAGATAATAGACGGTTAATTGGAGCAAGGTCCCAGTGCTTAGGGTTCCCTAAAGGGTTGGTTCCAACATTTTTCATCCAAACTGCCAGTTATTGTTTTGCATAAATATTTAAATTAGAATCAACATGACTTGAATGCCTTAGTCCAATTGATATTTCTAGTGCTATGGTGATGGTTCAATATGCTATTGAGTTTCTTAAGATATTCATCTGCAAAATATGTTAAAATCTTTGGAATGCGTCGTTAAGACTACAGAAAATAATGATGACGTCTGCTTCTCAGTACAGGCATAAATGTTAATGCCAATCCATTGTTTTATAAATTCTGATTACTCAACCAAAACATGTTGTTTTATAGCTTAATACAAACCAAATGGTAAGCTTGGATGACATTTGTCTTTGTCAAATTTGTAATGTGTTGTAAACATGTCACTTGTGGTAATCAAAGTCGTATTTTTTCCAACGAGTTTTGTTTGTGTTGCATCTGGTAAACTGACCAAATGGGCTGTAGTTTCAGACTGAATAGTCCAGTCATTTTAATTAATGAACCTCACTTGTTCAAAGGGTTTTTTCTGAAGAAAAAAAAAGACTGGAAGTGTTACAGCAAAAAACAACCTGTATTGATAGCAGTGTGTTTGAATGGTCTACAATACAGTAAACTTAAATCCAAAGTCATCCTTTAATCGAAACTTAATCGAAAGGTCTGGAATGTATATAAAGTATTACAAAATAACATCGTCACTCTGGTTTTTGATTGGTTGATCCCTTGTTCTATGAAAACAAAATTTATTTATCATGTTCAATTATTAAAACACTGCACACGTTGATTTTTCGTAATGGTTGTTACTATAGATGTATGGCTGCAGACCTACGTCAAATTACTATAGTGATGGAAAGAGCTCATTATACCTACAACGTATAATGACTGCTCAATTTGCGTCACGTGGTTGTATAATGCGTCAACTGACTGTCTTATTTTTTTGAGCGATAAAAATGGTAAACATAAAATCAAATAACGGGAAATGGATATTAGTATACGAACAATGAACAAGATTTCAAACCAAGGCGGCCATTTTCGGACGCGGAAGCAGAAACTACAGTGCAAAGTGCGAGTTGTTACATTGTCTCTTTGTATGGATTTGTTTATCTCTTTCTTCGCTTCCTCTCTATTTTTTTCTCTGTATTACCTTATCTCTTTACTCTCTTTGTACTTATGTGATTTTTGAAATTCTCTTTTTGTTTGTTAAGGGTCCAGACTCGAAAAGTTTCTACTTACTTCTGGTTCCTCCACTTCCATTATAGCATATTTTGTACTTTGTTTATTGTTATTTCATCATAATTTGAGTAAATTACTAATTGACTCTGTTACTGTTTATATATATGGAAAGTGAAAAATAAACTTGAAACTTGAAAAAAAAGCAAGAAGGAGATTCCGTGACGCATTTTGCTGTGCACACAAGGTTCTTGTACCTAATAAGTTGGATCCACGTACCAAATATGTAGCAAAACCAAGATTAAGTTTTGATGTTATTGATTGTAAGTATTCAGACTTTGACGTCGAATGACCTTTGACAATAAATCAACATATTTATAGTAGTCAATAAGGTGGATCAACATAACGAGTATGAATTTTATCTACGCTTTACTTTTTGGTCATCATGTTTACAAGCTTTTCAGACTTTGACCTCTGTCGACCTCAAATAACTTTTAATTCACATTGTATGTATGAAACTCGTCCACGCTTTACTTTAGGGGAGTAACCGTATTACAAGGCTTTTAGATTTTGACCTCTGGTTACCTCATATGACCTTTGGCCTCTATGATTGCATGTATAACGTGTGTCTACGTATATCGGCAAGTGAAAACAATAGTAATAGTAAAGGAAACTATGAATATTTTAGTATCTCGTCGGTGTTGAAGTGAAATAATACATATATTGTCACCATTCAGCGAGGTTATTCGTCTCCTTTCTGGAAATCAAAGTTTATTTGCAAGATTTTAGGTGTTGGTACCTGAAGCAATATCACATAAGCGTGGAATAAAACCAAATAATTGAGTGAAATAGCCAGAAGAAACATGTTCGAAAAGTCATAAACTGTAGAAAGGTTTTTTTTTTTAGTATTATTTGTGCAACATAAGTACTCTGTCATATTCGGAAGGTTTGTTCATGCTTATAAGGATATAGGAGTTTGTTATAAGAATGAAATACGCCTATAGAAAACACATATTAATAACATTAATGTAACGTCAATCTTTATATAACTTGTGTGGTATTTCTGCCCATATCAGTATTTATAAAGCATTTGGATTTATTGAATTCTGAACATATTTATCCAAATTGTCTTAAATTGGTAATATTACCTATAATGTTCATCACTATCGAGGCTCAAATAATGGTCAGTGGTGCTCAAATAATGGTCAGTGATGCTCAAATAATGGTCAGCGATGCTCAAATAATGGTCAGCGATGCTCAAATAATGGTCAGTGGTGCTCAAATAATGGTCGGCGATGTCGAAATGATGGTCAGCGATACTCAAATAATGGTCAATAATTCTCAAATAATGGTCGGCGATGTCGAAATAATTGTCAGCGATGCTCAAATAATGGTCAGCGATGCTCAAATAATGGTCAGTGGTGCTCAAATAATGGTCGGCGACGTCGAAATAGTGGTAAGCGATACTCAAATAATGGTCAATGATTCTCAAATAATGGTCGGCGATGCTCAAACAAGGGTCAGCGATACTCAAATAATTGTCGGCGATGCTCAAATTTTAACAGCACTCTACTTCCACTTCAAAAGTAGTTTTTCATCCTGAGATATTATCTATTACAATAACCCTCAATAGCTAGAAATAAGTTGGAGGATCAAAACTCTTGGGAGTGCCCTTTTGAAAATGTTTAGCAATTTTGAGCTAGCTACCATTTGGGGGTCAATAGTGATTACCTTTAAAGGATAATTGTAGCCACAGCATGAATCTAGTCACAGCATGAATGTAGTCACAGCATGAATGTAGTCACAGCATGAATATAGTCACAGCATGAATGTAGTCACAGCATGAATGTAGCCACAGCATGAATCTAGCCACGGCATGAATGTAGCCACAGCATGAATCTAGCCACAGCATGAATGTTGACACTTAACAGACCGTAATGAGTCCATTTTGTATTTTTTTAAACACTATCGTGCATCCATGTTTGATTATTTAAACGTCATAGTTTCATCGATAAAAGTTACTGGACTATCTAGACCATGGCGCCGATCATTAGATCACATGCTCAGCTAGCAATAAGCCTATATATGACCTCCGACATCATGTGGTCAGAGCATCCATGTATAGGAGTGGTCAATTCTTCCTGACTGTATGTAAAATATCCCCGACTGAATACACCCTCCGGAATACTATCCGATTTTCCCGGAGGAATCCAAACAGCCAGTTTTTCGTTCGGGTCTTCTAGCCACAGTGATAAAGGACCTGATTTGCTATCTGTTGAGCCATTCCGATGTGGAATAGCCCTCTCCTAACTTTTGATATTGACTCCGTTTCCTTTTATCGGATAGCTATCCGATTTCTCCTCCGATTTTTATCGTTTTTCGATGTGACGTCACTTCAGACTGTAGTCCGTTCCAGAACCCCTCAGATTTGGAGTAGGTATTCGAATATTCCACTGCATTCATTACATTCACTACCATAAACCTCACTCTTCGGCCTAAAATCGGAAAAATCGGACCGTATTCCGATAACATATCGTTGTAGTGTGACCGGGCCTTAACACTTCATATGAACACCTGTTATGTGTAAACATGCGTACATATGACCCGGTACATTCTGCAAATGACATTACGTAACCACTTAAATCAATGATTTCGTACTACTCCGCTATTCTTCTCTCGTTTATTTTTTATGACAGCATTTGGGAAACATGCGTTGCTTTTTCCTTGATTGGAGTTGGAAATTCACCAAATTCATCTGAAATAAAAGTCATTTGTATGTAAATATCTCGACTGTGAAGTAAGCCATGCGACTGTCTAGAAGTCATTTTCACGAGTTTTATGAACATGATGACCTGTAGCGGAGACCTATATATCTGTGAATGAGTAGCAAACACACATTTACAGACTTAGTACATCCGTGCCTTAAAGGATGACTATAAGCAGGAATGTCATTTGATATGGCTTTGATATGTTACAGAACGTAAAACACTTTAATACAGAAATGACACTTTAAATACCAGACGCTTACCAATTGAAGTGGCTGGATGTATCAGTCTAGCACACAGACCATTACGTCAGCTCATCAGAACCTCATACACAAACAAAACCAGAACAGAAACGTAAAACTGTTATAGGTTCAAGCAACGATTTAATATCAATTACAAATTGGTAATAGCAACTGGTGTTGAATGTCACGTACGTGTGCTCCGTATATATAATCAGTGCTATTGTAAATTATATATATATATATATATATATATATATATATATATATATATATATATATATATATATATATATAATTTACAAAAGCACTGATTGTGTTGAAGAAAGAACGAATTAATAGTAACATCGTTGATTTAGTCCAAAGGAATTGCTTTGCATATATTAATATATTTAAATACTACGGAATAGGCGGCGAAGTATTACTTTAACTCAAAATATCTTTTTTGTTGCACTATAACGTATCAACAGTACAAGGTCTGCTTAAAGTCTTCCTTGTATGATATTAGGCTGAACTTCTGTCTCTTAAAATATAACAGCCTTATACATTCAGCCACATGAATCTAAACAAAATGAAAATTTGCTTACTTTACGACAAATACTCTTATATGTTATTAAAGGTAAATATGGCTCTTCGTGACTTTAGTGATAAGTAAAAAGAATTGAAACCATAAAAGTAATTACTAAATATTAAAACAAGGCAATAAATCATGACTTTGAATCTGCAGAGAATTTCTTTTTACTAACGTAAGTTAATCTAACGTAATTATCAAGAACGCCAATATTATGTCCTTGTAGGGCTTTTACAGTTGAATTTGAAATCCTTCTCAGGTTTGGTCATTATTTTGTTCACTCTTGCAATTAAGGTTCTCCTTCTAATAACATATGGACTGAATGTTGCAGTTTGCTTCGTCACAGACTGAAAAATCAGAAGAAAAAAACAAATTCTTATATTCGTAGTGTCTGGCTTCACTTGTCAGGAGGTATAATGTATGCACCAAACAAGCTGGAACTTTATCGAGCGAGTAGCGTAACATTTCACAGGCAAAATACCGTATATGTATATTATCGGAGGAGGTTTACCCATCTGAATGAAGTTAGAAAACGAATCTGACATTGTTTGGAAGTAAAGCATTTAGGAATAACTTTACGATATCTGCAACCGATCTTGTCCATATCTGTCGCATTTTTCTAGCGATTAGACATACAACATCTAATTTTGAATTTTTCTGTCAGGTTGAAGCGGAGTGTACCCTCTCCAAACCCCTGGATCCCGTACGTGGATATAAAAATACCCCTACTGAAGGTTCTTCCTCTGAATGACGATGGAACTGGAGGCCCTCCCCTCCACCTCCCCCACCCCACCTCCCCCACCCCACCCCTCTTTACGCACGCCACTGGAATGTAGTTTCCACATATTGCAACAAAGTCAATACAAAGCACCGCATTGACAAAAATATATGGTTTTTGCTTTTCTTCTCTTACGAACATTGAACGTCTAGAAGACACCTCCTCAAGTACCTTACACAATCACCAAATAAAACAAATTCTGAAAAACATAGCAACCTCATTAAAATTCCAATTAAGTAAACGTGTTTTAATTTAGAAATTGTGCTTAAAAGATCCTTAAACACCAAAGAAAAGTAATTTCCTTTGGACAATTGTTCGCGCCAAAATTAGGCATTTAATTAGAAATTGTAGTAACTCTGCCGGTGGTCTTTAAATGGATAGATTTTACAGGTCAACTTACAAAATTTTAAATAGCAAAGTAAAAATATATTTTTTAGGTGCAAATATAGAGTGCAAAATATGAAAACCACGTGACTTTATGTAGATGATCACTTTAAACTTAGAAATCCAACTTATAAGTTATGAGAGTGAAATACATGTTTTTTTCTTTGTGCCATTGTATAATAAAGTGGTGAAAGGATTTAAATATAACTGGATAGATACATAGTTTTATTTGAGAAGAAACTGTAGTGTCAGGTTGTTGCATTTATATAATGCATAAATGAACTATAGTGTACCCAGGACAGTTATACCAGTCTAGACCTAACACAGTCTCAATATAGCAGATGGAAGCCTATACCTACTCTTACCATGCAATTATACCCATACCAATTGGAAAGATAATTAGAGCCATTCATTATTGAGGTGAATTAACACCTAATATCACGTTTTTGTAGATGAAAAACCCTATAAAAAGTTCACTACAAACTGCACTTAGGACTGGATTTGCTATAACAAAAGTTGGCGTGACCATGCATATGTGGGTATCATTTCAGCAGCATCTACCAATAGAGAACACACTATATGCGGGATTGACCAATAACCGTTATAGAGACATACATTTCACAAACGTGGTCACTTTACAATTGAAACTTATAAGGAATTGTTAGGAATAACTGCAGTATTACCACTATCGTGTTACACAAATAATCAAGTATAATTGAATATCACGTGTACACATCTCAGGTACAGTTGGGAATATCACATTCCCATGTGTGATCAGATGGCGATTATTAAGGGATTGGGGCGGTCCGCGGTCCAAGTGGCGGCGCCCTCAATCAGGCACTGGTTACATGAGTAACTCGAGTAAACTGAGCGGAAAGTGGATTATGATTGAGAAGCATAATTCATTTGAATTGAAAATTGGCATGTACCCTTTCATCACCTATACAAAGTGGTCTCATAGATACATCACATGATATAACAACTCTTGTAATCATACGAAGAACATTTGAATCATGAAAACAATTATAAGCTGCGGGTGGTCTTTAAATGTAAGTCCCATCAAAAGTGAGAGATGTTGCGACTTAAAGTTGGAGTGTTAGATTACAAAACGTGGGAAAACAAATTAAGAGAGGGCGCTATTGTATCTTTCCTATCTAGTTGCGCAAAACGTGAATGATATATGGGTTATAAACATCTACACGCCTTCACAATTTAAATATAATTATTAAAAAATATCATAAACAAGTTATTTTAAAAATTGCAAATCAATATTGCCGGATGTAACTATTCTGCAAATCTACGTGCAGGCACAACTGGTTAAAAGAAAACACCTGATGAAGAGGTGTATATTTGTGTAGCTAAAGAGTGTGGATTATTTTTCTCTTTACCCTGTCCCTCCTCCCACCCCCCCCCCCCACCCCCTCTCTCTCCTTCTCCTTTCTCCGAGTTTTATCTCTTTAAGTAGCCGGGAGGGATTCGTTTCTCATATACTGGAGTGGAGTGTTAGCTCAGTCGTTAACGCCGGTGCCTTCCAATTATAAGTTCCCCGGTTCGAGTCGCTCCAGGATCAATGTAAGTCGTCCAGTTACAGAGTTGTTGACAATTGAAAATTCATAATCATGGACGTTAAATATGAGAGACTGACCTCGGTCAGCTTGCGAGTTGATAAGCCAATGAGGCTTCTTCGCGAGTTCCTGCTTGCAGGAGGATCTAAAATACATACATACTTACATACATACACACATACATAATATCTCACTATCAATGGTAGTAACACCGCAAAAAGGAAGTGGCGAATGGATTTATCTAGCTTGATTCACGATACAGCCAAGAGCATGAAGACACATGTCATCCATAAAAAGTACCTTCCCAGAAAATTGTAGTGTGTGATATCGTTAATTCACCCACACAAATTATTAAATATGATATGACATCACTGGGTGTTACTGTATATATATACTGTTCCACAAGATGGCATTCTAGTATCTCAAAATTGAGAGAAGATTGAAAAAAGGGAATGCAAATGATCAGTATATTAAAAAAAACAGTAATCAAACTCCGCCATTTGTGACGTGCGTACTTCTTGATTTAGTACACGGGATAACTTCCAATTTTGTAGCGCGGAAGAATTTAATAACTGATTAACGTGGGTGTACGGGGCGGGGTGAGGTATACATTGACGTATACAAACCAGATTAAACCTTCATCTTTCCTTCCCCACCGCTTGCCACCTGTTTCCAAAGAAAGAGAGAAGTTCTTTGTTTACAAAACATGACATCTTTCTTAATCCCAACATGCATTAAATTAACAGCTGGCAGATAAATCAGTAAAAATGTGTGATGGGTGGTTATGAAGTAAACGATTGAGCATTTTTTGGATTTTTCCTACGACGGCTGTTGTGAGAAAGCAGCGTTATTTTACTTCTTGACAAATAGTTCAACGATCAATCAGCCTTTTTTTCGACTTTTGACTGCTAAATTTACGGCTTCGGTAACTACACTTTAGACGATACATATAACACACACGGTGTCGGACCCAGAGTCGTAAATATCTGTGTATGGCCCCGTTAACACCTGTATCTATGACAGCGCTTTAGGTTGATAGCTTCGTAACCCTCGACAGCCCCATTTAACACGACATGAAATATTCCAACTGGCTCGTTACTTTATACATCAAATGGTACATTAGCATTGTGTCAATTTTATACATTTTCCATCCTTGCGACGAGCTATCGAAACACAGTGTAGGCCTATCGTACACACAGTTTGCGTCATATGATGAACCATGGTAAACAGTATGTACAACACAGACGGCGGACGTCGTCATTATTGGATGTACCAGCTTATCGAGATGTATACCGTTAAAACGTGTGACGTCATTATGACGAACAGTGCCAATTTTGTCTGTGGGGTGTGACAGGAATTAAGAAGACACAAAAAATAATTTGTACGATGAAACTGTTACCAACCGTTAGTGATTAAATTGGTGACACGATAGAGGTTGTTTAAATCTCATTTAAAGTATATATGCCTTTCGAAGCTATAATGGAAAGTATGAGTAATTTTTAAGCTATTACATTTTAAGAGACGTGCCGTAGTATTATGTGCGTTAGGTTAGTATGCACGTTAATACACGGTTCCGTTCACACAAATAGACAGAAATGGATTTCCACTTTCTTCTAAGATAAATCTTAAATCGTTATACTGTGGTTAAAAAACCCAAATAATAAAATGTATTGTGTCATTTCAGTCTTTGCTCATATTATTAATTAAGCGATCAAGATAGAGAAGATAAGTCAACAACATTAAGCCAAACCGCGTGCCGCCCTCTAAAAAAAAGTTAACTTTCCGTTGCTTGCAATTTAAGTTGTTTTCTTGTCGCTAAAAAATGCAGACAGTATAATGAAACGTGATACATTGTTATCTTTTATATGGACCTGAGATGTACATCGCTGCTATGTACACTGTGTTGTGGGTACTGACCGTAGCTACATGTAGTGACTGTACACTAGTGTCTAATTGCCGACGGTAGCAAGCTGTGTGTGTATTTTCTGGCATCAAACGTGTCTTTGTGCGCGAGTCTTCATTCCCTTTAACAACTCAACTTGAAAAAAAACTGAATAACATTAACAAGATTCTAATTTATGCAGGATAGATTTCAAGTCCTGGTGAAATCGTTGTATATCAAATCCAGTATAACGGATCCCTGATTGGACAATCTGGTCATTAAATTTGCCAGAGATTAGACTATACCTGTGATATTAACGAAATTACTAACCAAGGCGAAAGCATTACCGTTAAACTTACAACATATAGTTATAAGAAGAGAGTTATTTGTACATTTGTTTTTTGTCATTTCTGAAATATGATTTGTTTAATGATTTGGTTCAATGCGCTTTAGATCAACATGTATAGCTGGTGATATGAAATCTTAATTATGCTCATGCATGTGAAGAGCTATATGATATATTATATATGAATACCAATGTTTACAAACATCCCGCTCACATATCAAGCAACATTTAATCCATCTGTGAGAGGGATTTGGGATAATAACAACACCCGTGTATTATATTACATTTTAATAAGAGTATGAACATGATTAGCTGACAGTATAAATGTATGTATGCATGTACGGATGTATATATCTATATATATATATATATATATATATATATATATATATATACATAAATCAATATATATATATATATATATTTGTATATATATATATATTTGTATATGTATGTCTGTGTTCATATATACATATATACATATACATATAAACCTCCACCAGGATTCGAACCGGGCATCCCGCTTTACATGAGGACACCTTAACCGAACTAGGCAATGGACGTTCATTGTCTTTCCAGAGGTTCGAAACCAGTAAAATAGGTCGTGAAACCACTTTAGGCTTTTGTCACCTGTATCGAACAATGCAAGTTCTGTTTTGATTACATATTTTGCCTTACTCTAGAGATCCATATCCTGGCTCTAGAAATGGAACCTCCCTAGCGACTCTAAAAACTTAATGGTAAAGTAAAGCTTTGACAGACAAACCCTCTTTACTTTGGAAAACGTTAAACAAATGACATGAAATAATATCCGGAGAAAAATAATATTTTCCTTTTATAATTTGGTTTTAATTTCGTCTCGAAAGACGATACTTCGGAATGTCTGCTGAACTGTCAAGCTAAACTTGCATTTACCACTACGTCAAAATAGTTTTTCCTTCTTATTCTTATTCTTTGTTTTTTCATTCTATAAGAATATTATTCCCCTCTCTGGATAATTGATTTTTGCTTTTTCGAAAAGAAAACGAAAAAAATCTTGACGTGTTCAACTCAGCTGCCATTACGATGCCATTCAAATGGCCGAGCCAAATACATTCATAAAATGATGCAAACATTGTATAAACGATATTTGGCGATAAAATATGGTTTTTGGGATTTAATGTTCACCTAATGATGTAGCAAAGTCACAACAGCGTTTTTAAAACAATCAAGTTTACAGCTAACATGCAGAAGAGCCATTTGAATGTTTACATTATAAATGGATTTCTGTCTTGCCCTTTCCTAGGAAGATCTTTTGATATAGATCCACCTACTTTCCATGTTAATTGCTTTCATTTTAATGCAATAAAATGTGTCTGCGAATGAATAGTAAATTGAATCATTTGTACTTGCACTAATTAAACGAAATCGATTATTTGCCCCAAAATTGTAACTGCTGAAAATGCTAAAGTTTCAATAACTTTTCAAAAGTACTTGATCTAACTCTCCAAGTTTACCATACAGACACTGATTATGGTTTAAGTTAGACCTGCATGAAATGAATATAGGATTAGAAATATTTTTTTCAGGTGGCAACAAAACGATACTTTATTTGATGTTCTATGATCCGGTGCTATATTATGAAACTTTTGAAATAATGTTTAAGAATGTGCGACTGTTGCATCGCTTATACATGTCGTATATTTATGTGCACTGGGAAAGTTTCGTAACAGTGTGTCTGCCAGTGCGGATGTGAGTCGACCCCCCCCCCCACCACCCCCACCACCTCCCACCCACCACCCTTGCTCTTTTATTTTCTCTGTTTATTATTCCTCGAGAAGCATGCGATTAATTGGTCCCATCCACATTTGAAGTGAGTTCAGTTTCAATGCACGGAGGAATCATTATGTTAAATACGAATGGAACGCTTTGACTTCTTACTGAACTTCATCCACCTCAAATCTCTTACAACTGAAGTAGTACCAAATCACAACACAAATGGTATTTGAGTAGGTCAAAAGTAGGCCATTTTTACCACTTATAAATATTGCACTAAACTGTTTGAGCCCAAAAAAAGCCTCTCTGCATGGTGAAGAATATATATGCAATACGTTGCTACAGTGATGATGTAATTTGTTATAAGGAAATATACGGTGTGAAAATGGCCGACCGCAAAATGAGCCAATATCAAATATTTCCATGTACAGTTTGTACTTTCACTTAGAACGAATCCGTGCTGTGACCTTATGTAATGTTAATACAGGTTGAAATCTGCCTGCTTCATATTACAATAAGTGAATTCAGGTATGTCACAGTTGTATCGAACTTTATCAGTTTTATGTAACAAAGTTATATGATTTTAAAAATAAAAAACAGAAATATTCGCTTTTGCTTTTCGAGACGAAGTATCCCGCATTTCGAGTCATGACAATGTTACACTTCAAGAAAAGGTCGATGCAGTGAAGAAATCATTTAATTTAGTTTCACGTTGGTGTCTGAAACAGACCTAATCATTTAAAAGCGTCTGGCTGGGAGACAAACTTAACATTTAAAACTATCTTAAATTGAAAATGCCAAAGCATGTGGTTTAATAGTTTTGTGGTTCAAAAATGTTAAGATATAGGAACCTTGCATTACTAAAGTTTCGAAAAATCGCCTCAGGATTATTAGCTTCATAGTTTTGGAAATGAGAGATATAGTAATTTCCATAAATTTTGTAGACAAGCTATGCTTCTAAAGTAGATTAGAACGTGCATAACTCGCCAAAACAGCATGGAAATGGTTGTGATCACAAAGATATATATTGGTTGAATTGAAGATTCTGTAATAGATGATGTGAATATTAAGCAGCCCGGTATCATTTTGTGCTTATAGCTTATCCATTATTTCTCCCCTTTATGGAAACCTGAAATTTTACGGAAACCTAAAATACCTTTTTCTGAAGCTGTTATTTGAATTGTTTACTTGTAATTATCATATCTGACTTCCGAACTATACATATTGCTGTTTTGAAATAACGTATACAAACCAAGATGGCTGCTACATGGTCACATTTTAAAGGGCCATTTGAGTTAGGTTGTATCTTCATATCAAGAGTATCTGTGGCGTAAATGGAGGGGAAGAGGGCTAAGTGCCTCCTCCCACACAGAAATGTTCGGGAAAGAAAATAGGAAATGAGCAAAACAATTGGCAAGGGGGGGGGGGGGGGGAGTGGAATAGCTCTGCAAGTAAATAAGTTATACTAGATAGCCTACTTGTTTGTATATAATGGTGAGATCTGCTTCTCAGAACGCTTTCCTTCCATGTATAGAAATTTCTCTAAACAAGAATTTAATTGACACGTATTACTATAATGAACTATTTTTGACTCACTTATTTACGAGGGTCTTATTATGTATAGCTGAAATGAAAGATTGTAAACTGTAAGCGAAAATGAACTGTACATGACCTGCATATAGTAGGTAAACAAGGTCTGAATTGTTGACATTACAGTGGAACAAGAAGTATACTTTGTGATTTATAGTTGTACTTATCATTGAATAATTATGCTCTTTTGATTGCGATGTATTAAAAACAAGAATAAATCTTGAAATGTATTTTCGCCTCTTTGAAGATAACAATCTTTGTAAGTTCGAATGAAAATTGATCATGTGAGCAAAATGGTTTAAATTGGAACGAATGATTCATGAAGACACAGTATTATGTCGCATATTATATAGCGATTATTTTTACAATACTAATGGTCAATCACATCATGGTTGAGCAGGTTGGGAAGGTTAGGAAGGTTGGGGAGGTGGGGAGGTGGGGTGGTGTGGGAGGTGGGGAGGGGGGTCGTAGGCTAAGATTTATGGTATTATGGTATTGTGTTTAGTGATGCGATCAAGAGAGAGCAGTAAACGTAATTCAAAATGTTACTATAGCATATATCATATATATTAAGAAAAAAACATATACAGAAGGTATACGATCACCGCTTAAATAAAATGAACAATATATAGTCCACATAGAACACAGCTGCCCACATGGTTAGTTATAGTCAATAGAGAACCTCACTTCAAACGAGTTCATTTAAAACCCCTGTATAACTCTGATGTGTTGACATGCTACAAAATATCTAAAGACAGCCTTTTACGTCAATTTGTAATAAATTCGTAAAGTAAATACTAAAATTCCTTGACAATGTATACTTATAATTTATTTGTTTACTATATATGGCGCTGAATTTCATCTCTGTGAAATTATTATCTACTTATTATGAAAGTATATGTCTTCCTTCAAAATATTCTGCTTTCTTAGTACGTGTATCGTTATGATATGTGGTCTTATGTGACATTACAAAAAACTATTCTTATATTTTTAGAAAATATTTCTAAGGCTCCGCCTTTTTACCTGTCTTATAAAAAAGACACGCAACGGCCTTTTCCAACAGGAAAAATGGATAATTAAATTTTGGATCTCGATGTCTTTTCGCTTCTCAAATATGATTTAAGAATTCTTTATTTTTCTAAGAATTTTAGTCGGTTATAATTTACAGTATAAGTTAACCAACCGGTTACTTGGAAACTCACTTCTGTAACCATGCACTTATGCACGTAACCGATTACTCTGAAAGAACGTGTGTCATTACCATCTTATCGCATTAATCTAAATGCACGATCATTCAAGAAAAGTCAATTCCACTATTAACTAATCAATTCTGAGACAATAATAATAATCTAGCTTAACGAAAATAAAAAAAAATATATATATATATATCTCTGACATCTAGAACCTTTGACACCCTCGATATATGCTGTGTCGGAGAAACCTCATTAGCCGATCTTGTAATTACACTAAACAATACCTAGTCGACAATAAAGTTCATTCACCATTCTTCCGCAGTACGTACGTCACACACGTGCCGCTAATGAACTCTTATAGGGGTGAACTCATAACACATTCTCCGCGCCCTGAGCTGACTATCAATTTGAGTTTGGAAACTTAGGATCTCGTAACCCTCGCTCTTAGCTATCGAGTTACAAATCGAGAAAACCAGCCCAATAATTTGACTGAACTTTTTTTGTATTTTAATATCAGAAAGAAAATGAAATATTATGGTAAAAACAACCCGCAAGAGAAGAGTGCAATTTCTGATGACGTCGTTTGACAGTTTGTTTTGACTTTTGTCATTTGTAATCAACAACCTCAGAAGTGTAAACGTCATTTTGGGGTTTAGGATTCCTGTTGATATATTTCAACAAACCATATAGGGATTAAAGGCATGCTCCATCTCATTTAACGATTTCAGATGTGCCCTTTGTTTTTGATTAATATTGGATAATCAAGGTAATACGGACTAGTCCATAATGCCAAGGAGTGTATGCTAGAGGTGCATAATTAATCATAATAAAAAAATAGCTTTATGTAATATCACAGAAGACCACATTCCATAACGACACACGTCCTTAAAAGAGCAATATTCTGAAGGAACAAATATACTTCTATAAGTAGTATAGCTGATAATTGTGCAGAGACGACGTTTAGCGCCATACTGTATAATTGAGTCACTAATATTCCAGACGTTGGCAACGAGTAGTAGAACCCAAGAAATAGGTTTATTAATATATCATTAATTGATTGTATATTGATATTTACTGTAGGCTACTGCAATCTGCTTCCCATGCATGAAGTCTACCGTTTGTAATATAGACCCATGAAGTCTACCGTATGTAATATAGACCTATGAAGTCTACCGTATGTAATATAAGCCCATGAGGTCTACCGTATGTAATATAGACCTATGAAGTCTACCGTATGTAATATAAGCCCATGAGGTCTACCGTATGTAATATAAGCCCATGAAGTCTACCGTATGTAATATAAGCCCATAAAGTCTACCGTATGTAATATTGGCCCATGAAGTCTACCGTATGTAATATAAGCCCATGAGGTCTACCGTATATAATATAGGCCCATAAAGTCTACCGTATGTAATATAAGCCCAAGAGGTCTACCGTATGTAATATCAGCCCATGAGGTCTACCGTATGTACTATCAGCCCATAAAGTCTACCGCATGTAATACAAGCAAATGCTACATTAGAACAGGTCTAAAACGTTATTTTGCGTTGACTGGTTATTTGAAAATTTGTACATTTTCACTGAGGTATCGATTTACCCTAAAGTTGTATCTTGACGAAAATTATCAAATTGTCGAGATCTGCGTAACTTGACAACTCGACCAACTTTTCAATCCGACACCATCAAGTTTGTAAAACCGAACAGTTTAAAGTAATGTGGTATTGTTTTCCCTGCAACCCCGGATATCGCGGCTGTATTTTGATCCTACGACCCCACCCCACCCCCTCCTCTCGTCACCCCTGCGCATCTACGCCTATACTAAAGTCAATAATAGTTTCGTAGTAACTATCCTGACTTGATTCGAGTCAGTGACAATCTGGAAACTGAAGAGTCTTTTTATTTAGAAGAACGAGTAACTCATGTGATATGATTCATGTCTACTACATTCATAATGGTCTGCATGTTTCCATTGAATAACAGAGGAAGAACACAGAAGATTATTAAATTACAGTAATTAATCACAAACAATAACATTCATGAAAACAGCTACTACTGCTGTTTACATTCAGCCCAATTCGTTTGATGTCTGATTTTACTATCGTTTTTATCTCTTCTTAGGGAACTTGTTGAAGTAATGCAATCGTCATGAGTCAAATATTATAAATATAATGTTCAAAATGCACTATTGAAATGATATAACATGAAATTATGTTAGATGAATGTCACGTTGGATTCGGAAACTGCAGTCATGAAATTGTATGAAAATTGTATTTAATTGTATGAATTTTTTTTCTTAAATATATAAAACTATCGGTGAATATTGGATTTGCTGAGAAAAAGTATGAAATGTTAAGTTATGATATTAATATATAAGACATCACGTTGCAAGTTAGGAACACTCGTACATACAAATGAATGGAATGGGATTTGATGTATATGATATGACTCATTTGATGTATAAACGACAGATGGAAACTCGATTGAATTGTTATGATTATTATTTACCTAAATCATTAAGAATTCTTCGTTGAAATTATACATCGATATAAATTATTACAGGACGATTTGCTGTAGCAAAACTTTCACATGGTCACGTGATCTCATGAAACCCAACCTTGTTTTTTTGCGACTACAAGACTATTTTACTCCTTTATAGAACAAGAAAAATGGATCCAAAGAGATAAATGAAGTACTTCACACATACTCTGCGATTCTCTAGAAATATACTATGCGAAACATTATAAAACCTTTAGAAATAAAACGAGCACCGTATATTTTGGAATCTGGTCACGCAATTGCATATGGGAGAGCACTTAAGCTTTGTATATACACATGCATTGTGGGAAAGGATATGATGTATGTGGTTTTGCAAAAAGGAAAGTACCATGAGTACTTGATTAACCTTTAGCCTACAAATTGTAAGCATGAGGATTTTGTCGGTTGAGTTTATGGATTTTTGCTCTTTTGCTATTAAATTAAGAACACATACTCTAGTACTTTTGTGTGTATGTGACTGTTATTTTGGAAAATTTATCCCACCGGCATGTCGCTTGCTAATGTTAATGAAGAAAAGTGGAATGTGTGTAATAATTCTATGAGAGTGTCTAGGCGACAAACTTTCATAGAACTGTATAAAATAAGGCCGACTCTAACTACTCGCTATTAGTAATGTTTTTAACAAATGTTAGTAGCCTGTAGGGGTCTGTAGTGTCATTCGTTGTAGACATATATTGATGTTACTAGACCGGTAAGGTAATATTGATGATGCTAGACCGATAAAGATAATATTGTGAAACTATAGACCGGTAAAGAAAATATTGATGAAACTAGACCGGTAAGGTAATATTAATGACACTAGACCGATAAAGGTAAAACTGATGAAACTAGACCGGTAAGGTAATATTGATGAAACTAGACGGTTAAGGTAATATTGGTGAAACTAGACCGATAAAGGTAATATTGATGAAACTAGACCGGTAAAGGTAATATTGATGAAACTAGACCGGTAAAGGTAATATTGATGAAACTTGACCGGTTAAGGTAATGTTGATGAAACTAGACCGGTGAGGTAATATTGGTGAAACTACACCTGTTACGTAATATTGAAGAAACTTGAACGGTAAGGTAATATTGATGAAACTTGACCGGTTTAAGGTAATGTTGATGAAACTAGACCGGTGAGGTAATATTGATGAAACTAGACCGGTAAAGGTAATATTGCTGAAACTAGACCGGTAAAGGTAATATTGATGAAACTAGACCAGTAAGGTAATATTAATGACACTAGACCGGTAAAGGTAATATTAATGAAACTAGTCCGGTAAGGTAATATTGATAAAAATAGACCGGTAAAGGTAATATTGATGAAAATAGACGATTTAGGGCAAACTGCTGGGGTTTTTTTTCTTCTTTCATATGTTTGCTTGATTTTTTTTTCTTTATTTTAATGAAGCTCTCATAAACTAAGCTCTACCGCATATATTAACATGCGGGTTTATGTTATTATTACGACTTTTAAGATTATAAAACAAATCTTTCGATTTTTGTTTTGAAGCGTTCTCGAAGATCAACAATATTGATATTCATCTGTTAAACAAAGCTGGCCTATATACATATATATATAGTTGATTGAAGTCATTTACAAACTTATGTCAGTTCCAAAATCCACTTTAAAACATAAGGAAAAATAGGTTAATTGAGTCTCCCATAAGAGCTGAATCTAAAATTGACTAACGGCAATTTAGACTAATTCCTGTCGAAAAGAGCCGATGAATGAATCTTTAATTTCATGCTTGGTATAGTATACACTTGAGTACTCACAACATTTGCAACATTCGTGAGATTATTTCCTCATTACTAAGCCAAACGAGCGAATGAGTTCAAATAACGAAACAATACAGGATTACGACTTATAATGATGATATCTTAATAGGTTAAATATTTTCATAATCATTAGCATAGCAAAATTATTGGTTAGGCCTATAACTCCGTGTGACAAAGTATTGCAAAATGAAGTCTCAAACTTTACTTGGGTTTTTGTTTTATATTTTTTTATTTTTTTTTATTTTTTTGCCTACCATTGAGTAACAATCTACACGAAGGAAGTTTATTTTGCTTTATATAGTCTGGACACTTTATCAGTTCAATCTAATTTAGGATATGAAATTTAAAAAAAAATAATTTTAGAATACACCCGCTTAAAGTAAAGATCACTGTCTGAGCTCAATATGATTATTGATTTCAGCTCCCCAAAATGATTGAATTAAATGATGAATTAAATAAATAACAAATGATTTATATCAAGGTTTGCAACTATCGTCCAAGCATTTCAAAGTTATATATATCGTAAGCTTGTAAGTTTGTGTCGAATCTGGCCAAACCGTGAAATATTTACACATATTTGATAACTCGTAATGTCAGAAAGCTCTGTGGATGGTACCACTTAGAGCAGGGGTTCCCTAACTGGGGTGCATGAACCCCCAGGGGTGCGTGAGTCCATCCCATGCTGCAGGGGGTTCTTGAGACGTTCTGAAAGTCAAAACTATAGAGTACTTTTTGTTGAACTAAAATCTGATATATCATATAATTTAGTATAATGCACAAAAGTCGTACCTATCGACAAACTCTTTTGGTGTTCCATAAGCATATGTTGCCATAGTAGTACCGTACCGTACCGTGCATGTGGTAAATAACTGAATTATGAAACAGACACAGCCCGCATGACTTTGGTGAAGTTGGTGTACGCATGACAGTACGTTGTGAAGATAAAGAGCTGAGAAAGTAACTGAAAGGTTGGCCAAAGTAATTATTATTATTTGGGAAATTCCAGATGACCTCCATTTTGTCCGACACAAGGCAAGGTTAGCATAAATTCATGCTTGAAAATTGTTGTTGAGTGACAACATGCAGTCACTAGCCTGTTTTAACATGATATACCAGTTCAATATTTATACTATGAACTTGATCTTTTACGAAGCACTTTTATGCGTAATAATGACTCAGATCGTGTCTCGAAAAGTTGGGGGTTCGTGGACAACTCTGACATCCACAGGGGGTTCGTGGAGGGATAAAGTTAGGGAAACCCTGATTTAGTGATATACAGAAACTGTATGCTAAACATTAAATGTAATTTTTGAAATTTCCAAATGGCTAATTCCATTGTTCTTGACTTAAAGTAAGAGAGATTGATTTAAGTTCCTTTTATCGGTCCTGTGATTGGTTATTATGGTGCCAAGAACCGACATAGGATATTCTAGGCAAAGCGAGGTTGTAACAGATCGATTTATGAAACTAACATATCATTAACAGGTGCGTATCCAGGGGGGGGCGTTGGGGGCGCGCGCCCCCCCGGGTAAGAAAAAGAGAAGAGAAAAAAAAGAGAAGAAAAAAGGAAAAAAGAGGGGAAAAAAGAGGAGAGGAAGGAAGGGAAAAGAAAAAGAAGAAAGAGAGAAAAGGAGAAAAAGAGGGAGTAAAGCAAAACGCGAAGACACCGGGAAGAGAAAGAGGAACAGTGACATCATTACAGCGCTGAAGGGTAGCCAGTGACGGATCAATGATTTCGTAAAAGTGTGACTCACCTTACCCCTTACACCGACAACTCCATTTTTTGACGTTTCCATTTTCCTCTCTCACTAATGATCTATATATATACTATATACGGTCTATCATAACGCGTGTGTAGAATTGTGCTATGAAACCAACTGTGGCTGGTCTCGAACTCGACCGTGTCGTCGGGGAACATGACGCATTTTGGGATGGCGGCGACCGCCCGCCCCCCCCCCCCCCCGTTCAGCATTTTTTAAATGATATCGCTAAGTAATTTCAAAATAGAAAGTGCTTAGAGGCAACTTACAAGGCCTGGGAAGTGTCATTTCCAGCGATCTGGGAGACATTTTCGGCCCAAATTTGCTTGTACGCTTCGCGCTAACAAATGGTCCTGGGTAGTGCCATTTCCAGCGATCTGGGAGGCATTTTCGGCCAAAATTTTCTTGTACGCTTCGCGCCAACCTATGGTGGCGCTACGCTTAGATAATTTGCCTACAGGCTTCGCCCCTCCCTTGGCAAATTCCTCGCTACGCGCCTGTTCGAATTTGTATCGCAAACAGCAGATATCACATCATATCAGTGAGCATGAAAATGACGTTCCAGGATTAAACGCCTCAAAACTGTCCGACTTGCCTGAAAATATAACCAAAATTTTTCGCGCGCGAAGCGCGCGTTCAACATGTTCATGTCAATATAATATAAGCAAGCATCGGTTATTACATCGCATGCCATAATGTACCGTACGGTCCGTGAAAATTGCGCAGTATACCGCGGGATGCTAATGTAAACAACGACATGTCTCATGTAGATGTATAAAAAGCATGGAGGTCCAATTATGTCAAAACTCTCTTTTACATTAGTAATGGCGAATTAGGGCCTACACCCCCGCCGCGCAGTGGCGGAGCGTCCATATGGTCAGGGGGGCAGATGCCCCCCCCCCCCTGACGGACTCAAATGGACTGCTGGCGCCTTTTTTCAGCTCTTTACCACTTTTAAATGATTCTAGATTATTGACTTTTTTATTGCGCTCTCATCTATACTTATTGACATTTCTCACATTTTGTTGGTGTAATTTGGCGATGACACCTTATTCTTCGTTTATCTGCAAATTAGCCAGGCCCGGAAAGGGTCATTTCCTGCGATCTAGGGAGTATCTTTACTCAAAAATTTTCTGTACGCTACGCGCCAACCAGTGGTGGCGCTCCGCTTAGATAGTGTCGAAAGCGCCCCTTCAGATCATTCTCGCCACTCCTGACCAATACCCCTAGCTCCGCCACTGCCGCCGCGCCTCCTACGCCTATGTGTGTAGTGTTCGGTTGAAGGAAATATCTGCTATTTTTTCATTTCCTTCAACCAAGTTTTATAATAGCCGTTATAACAGGTTTAAATATTTCTACACCAATAAATTAATTGTGTCTGAATTTTCGAAAATTTCTGACCAACATTCTACATCACACTTCCCTCTACTCGTGCAATTTTGACCGGTCTGTTAGGGGTTGAAGGAAGTTTTTTCTATATTGGTTGTCCATAGATGAAATTTTGTACAACATTATGGGTATGCTTTGAAGTGAGTTAGAAATGTGAATTTTCAAATTCTGAACACATATGGGGCTTAAAACCTTGAAAAGTGGGGCTGACGGGTATTGTGGGCCGCGAGGTAGAATCACCTACAAAAGCAAAGACCCACAGGAGATGCGATCAGGTCGAACATGATGTGTGCCGGGTTGACAATCTTCAAAAAGGTTATGGATGAAAAAAAAAAAACTATTAGGAAATACTTGGTTCTCAGGCAAAAAGTGTACATCTGGTTGGTCATTTCAAGCCCGAGAAGTGCCGTTTCCGGTGATCTGGGGGGTTTCAAAACAAGAAATTTTCTTGTAAGCTGCGCGCCAACCGATGGTGGCGCTCCGCTTAGATAGTAATTCGCGCCCCCCGGGTTTGAAAATCCTGGATACGCGCCTGATTAAACACACGCTATCTGAAATGACAAAATAATGAGTAAATTAGTCTATCATATGGTCTACTTGCAGACGCCATACGGGCGTGTGTAAGTTGACCATGAAATTCGTAAATATAGCAGGCATAATTGTTACAATAATAATTTTGGCAGCATATAGCTTACACCTGTTAGTACCTGTTCTGTTCGCTATTGACTTGCGTTAAAAAATCTTTAAAATAATTTAAACGTTGTGAATAGCAGTAATATATATTTTATCTTACTTAACACAATTTAAATATTGAAAACATATTTGCATGTACTACACTTTTCATAAATTATCAATATTGCTCTTATTCTTAATTATTATTTTGTATTCATCGACTATAGAGTACTAGTTGAGCCACTGAGAGTGCGTAAAGGTGGTGGTATTATATATATAGGAGCAATCACGCCTAGCCGCTGTATGATTGTGCGTAATTCGAACCCTCATAACCGGCTAAAGTAAGGAGAGATTTTCCATGTAGATTTACCGTTCGGTAATATTCATTTTAAAAATAGATATTTATTTGATATATAATAATTTTTTTTTTTTTTTGACGGTCGGATGCATGCAGTAACCCTTTGCACGAATGCAATTGAAATGTGTTCCGCTGTCTGTGAGTTATGTAATAATAATAATAATAATAATTATAATAATAATAATAATAATAATAATAATAATAATAATCAGCAGTTATTTTACGACGCTTAAGCGACCACAAATGTGGGAGAAACCCGCAAGGGTTTATGGATTACAACTTACACGTCGGGTGGCTTCCAATTCAACAATTTAACTCAAATTTGGAATCTTTTCAAGGTTCACGGAGATAAGGCAAAACAAATTGGGAAAATAGTACGGGTTTGTTGCAGGAAGGTTGCAAGAGAGTAATTCGCCGAGTAAATATAGAATGATAAGAGAAAGAATCATAGGCGTAGGGGGCGGAGGGCTGGGGTTTCAGGCCCCCCCCCCCTCCAGCCAAATATTTTTCTGAAAATTCCGGCGATGTGCTGAGAATTTTTCGGACACCTACTGAAAGAACAATAAATTGCAATGTGTTTTTTTCAGTGGTTAAACTTCTATTATTATTATCATCATTATTGTAACGACTTCCCCCAAAGTGATAACCAATATGGAAGGGAAATAACACGAAAAATGATTGTATGTAATTGGCATGCGATGTAATAACCGATGCATGCCTATTTGATATGCACATTATGCACATTAAAATGTTGAACGCCCACGGAGCGCGCGAAAAAAATTGTGGTTATATTTTTCAGGCAAGTCGTTACACCCCCCACCCCAAATCAAATTGGGCTCCTACGCCTATGGAAAGAATGGAGCTATGCAGGCGTACCATCCTGCATATCTTCGGTAAATTAGTAAAATATGTCGTCCATTGGATCATACTTTATAGTGAAAATAACATTAAGGTACTTCTACGGAGATTGGGTTTAACGTATAGAATTTACCGTGAGATGAATTCGCCGGTTGAGTAATAGTTTATTAAAAGTAAAGACATTTCAAATGATAAGAAAGGCACGATTGGTATTTGTGATAAGAAACTGCACTGTCATCATGACTTTGACAAATTCTGAAGACAAATATTTTGTCTTTTCTTGACGTAACAATTAATAACCTTGATGGTTCATGGTAACCACGGAAATAGCTTCTCGATAAACTTGAGTGTTTAGCGTTTGAAGTATACATAGAACGGATCAAGAAAACGGAAACATTGCCTAATTATCGACAGAGAAAATAGAAACATCAAATCTACTTTTACATCTCAAGCCGACCCAAAAAATATATTCCGAAGTTTTAAATCGCTTTCCTTTTTTATCTCTTTCTGTTTGTATATAAGAACAACGCATTAAACCAATTTCCGCCGCTTCTTACTCTGAGATTTACATAAATACTTCAAAATAAATTAAGAAATTAAGAAAGCCAAAACTTTCATAGAATATAAGATGTAAGGAACTAATTTACTTTTAGTACATTTATTTTTTTATTTTCATAGATTAAAAGACCATTGATTGTTTGTTCGTAATTAAAGAAATTTAATTAGGTTTGCAAGACAATAAAGAAAACCTGTAACCAATAGTTACCTATAGTATTTTCATCTCTGAACGTACATGTGTGCTGTGTGTATTGATCTTGTCTGTTTTATCCTGGTGACGGATATATATATATACCTGTACTATAAGTTACTGGATGTATCTATATTAAATTACCGTATGTATCTATATTAAGTTACCATATTTATCTATATTAAGTTACCATATGTATCTATATTAAGTTACCATATGTATATATTTTATGTTACCGTATGTATCTATATTAAGTTACCCAATGTATCTATATTAAGTTACTGTATGTATCTATGTTAAATTACTTAAATTACTTATCTATCGATATTAAGTTACCCTATGTATCTATATTAAGTTACCATATGTATCTATATGAAGTTACACTACGTGTCTTTATTAAGTTACCGTATGTACCTATATATAGTTACCCTATGTATCTATATTAAGTTAACGGATGTATCTATATTAAGTTACCCTATGTATCTATATTAAGTTACCATATGTATCTATATTAATTTACTGTGAGTATCAACATTAAGTTACCCTACGTGTCTATATTAAGTTACCTATGTATCTATATTAAGTTACCGTGTGTATCTATATATAGTTACCTTTGTATCTATTTAAGTTAACGGATGTATCTATATTAAGTTGCCCTATGTATCTATATTAAGTTACCGTTATATCTATATTAAGTTATCCTATGTATCTATATTAAGTTACCCTGAGTATCTACATGAAGTTACCCCATGTATCTATATTAAGTTACCGTTATATCTATATTAAGTTACCTTATGTATCTATATTAAGTTGCCCGTTGTTTCTATATTAAGTTACCCTATGTATCTATATTAAGTTACCCTGAGTATCTACATGAAGTTACCCCATGTATCTATATTAAGTTACCGTTATATCTATATTAAGTTACACTATGTATCTATATTAAGTTGCCCTTTGTTTCTATATTAAGTTACCCTATGTATCTATATATAGTAGCCCTATGTATCTATATTAAGTTAACGGATGTATCTACAGATAAATGCTGTATTGATCAATTGCAATCTATTTTGCTTACTTTTTTTGAGTAGTTTTTGGTACGTTTAGTGCTTTTGACGACCAAACGCTAATAGTTGCTTTAAAGCAGTTAACTATGGCCAACGAAAATGTGTCGTTGAAAAGTTATCAATCTATTTAACTACCGTACTGATCTTACACAAGTCATGACCAACAATAACGTTCAAATTAGAATACATTGAATGATGTGGAAGATATTGCAAATGTCCACCTCAATGAAGTGTAAAACAAATGAGTTATCCTAACTGTTGAAAAAGCCAAGGTCGTATAGAGAAAGTATTTAGGACTGGAATACAGTCTTCTCTGGAATAGAAATGAAATAACAATTAAAAACATTGGCATATTGAGCAATCTTTATGATCAACATAGCCAATCTAAAATACCATTAATACAATTATATTATAAAACGTCTAAAATCTCAAAACCCAATTTAAAATTACAAAGTAAGTATAGACAATCCAGTGGGAGGCAGATATCACCCAATATTTTGGTTACAATGCCTACACAATGTTATTACTCCAAAGACGTATCTTCATTCAAACCACCAAATTTACCGTGTGCCAGAAGTGTTTGGACACTCATTTTGAAATCTTGAATATTTTACGTAATGACCTTTGCTTAATGCGATCTGTTACAATGAAAGAAATTATCCTTTCGAGGCGTGTGACACTTTCACCCATTTTGTCATTTTGACACCTGCGTAATGTTCCAAAATTTGGGGATTAGATCTGCAACTCTAATATTTCCATGGAATGTCTCCTTGTTTCGATAATCCCCTTTAAAAAAATTCAAATGTCAACAAATTTATATATGATATCGGCTTCTAAGTGCAGGTCTAAATAATAATTTTTTCTTCACATGTTCTATAAATTCGAAAATAAATTTTAGATTCATGTAAGCGAGAAAGTACATAAACGATGTAAGAAAACATTAATTGTTACTTGGGGTCACAAACGTTATACGTTTTCCTTTTATTTTATGTGTATTAATTGTTAATTGAGGTCAAAAACTTTATACGTTTTCCTTTTATTTTATGCGTATGTGTTGCTTCTACAGGAAGCTGATGGAATTGTCTGTACGCCTACAGCATTTTGTAGTCCAGTCGTTTTCATTTACGAACCAAGTCTGATGTTTCAGCGTTATTTCGCAAGTCACGTGGTACAGAAACACAACGGCTGTGTTATTCACAAGCACGGTTATACCTAAAAGTAATTCTTTAAAATGGATATCGCTGAACGGCAGACAATATGAAGCTGATGGATTTGATGGTCAATCCTGACGGATTTGGCGGGAAACTTTGAAATATGTTTTAATAAATGACAATTTGTGAGAGATTTACGAGACTTCATTTGCGTAAAAGGTTCTTTGACCGTAAAATCCCTGACTAGAATTAACAGCTAAAGTGACTCATTGAGAACGCGTCACTCAGATCCGTCAAAACGACTTTCCAGACTCGACTTGTGGTAAGTCTGTTTACAAATGATATTTGTTTCCCGTAGCAACGTTAATTGGAAAAATCTGCTTTACTTCGATACTTATGTATACGCATTGAGTACCCTTTTGAGCCAGACAAAGTTGCAGCAGTTTTATAACATGTTCCTAGAATAGTAATATATATATATACTTCAAAATGTCAGCAACTTCAAACCTTTTAAAGGCTCAGGGATTAGATATCTATAAGGTTATTGGTCTAAACATGCATTTTTATGACAGGCGTTGCTAAAAGATGAAGGAGAAAAGTCTGGCCCAGTGGTGGATCCAGAAGTTTCTGAAAAGGGAGTCTGGAGACAAATGGTGGTAAAAAACAAATGTTACTACCGATAAAGCGGAACATTTAAGAAGAAACCTTGATGAAAAGTAGGGAATGCCTAAGAACGCAGCGTGAGAAATATGTACCTTGTGCTGAGAGAAAGTATATGCTTCCAACTAATTTTTAGGATCTCATAAGAGGGGCCCAGGCGCGCCGAGCTGCCACCTATATCTACCGCTGTGGTCAAGATATCACAATAAGTTAAGTAGAATTCAAGTTAAAAGGTTGTTTTTCTGCAGTTCCTACTGTTTACAACCATTCTATGCTAAAAAAAACTTGTTTTGTTCTAGAGGGCATCGCTTCCTCTTGAAAAGGACAACAGAGGAGAGAGAATTAACCAGTGTACTCTGGAAGGGAAGGGGCGATGCGTATAAGTGTATAACTCTTACAGGGATAATTCGACAAAAATATCTACTAAGTTAGAAGAAAAAAATGATATTGGATTACCAATCTTGCAGTCTGTAATATATTTTGCTTCCTTTAAAAGTGTCACATAATTATCAAACAGTCAATTTAAGATTGCCACATGTATGGCATTTAGCGACTTGTTCGTGTTAAATATGGATTAATCTAGATTACAGACTCGCTAACCAATTGATAATAACTTTCCGCATCTCATTCGGACAGATCAGTGTTCCCAAAGACCACACCACAGGCACGATCTATCCTAGTTTAATCCTCTCAATTTGAATTCTATGATTAGATTGTGAGTGTAATAATTCACTTTTTACATTAATAATTTTTTTTTAATAAAAAAAAATTGACATTTGGATGACCTTTAGAGGTGGTAGTCATTAAGTGTTACACTGACATTCATGGTTAACTTTATCATTCAATTATTTAGGAATTACGTGATTTTAAATTATTTTAATAGCGTTAAATGACGAGACCAATATACTTTTAGTGGATGAAAGTTTTTAGTCCATTCTGATTGAATAGGAGGAGTCTGCAAAATAATATGCATGCATGCATGCTGCATAATAAAAGTGAACTCTTTTCGGAACAATTACCAAAAATTTGTCTCCATTAATATAACTTCATGCAAAAGTTATTTTTTGTACCACCAACCAGTTGATTGAGAGCTCGGAACAGAAATACTGCACCACCCCCAGGAAAGAATATTATGAGGACTAAATGTGAGCCAATTTAAGCCGATTCTCTCCAAAAATGCATGATTACCCGCGATGATTTCTCATCCAAGCCTCCTTCTTCTTCTTCTTTCCTTTCTATATATATATATATATATATATATATATATATATATATATATATATATATATATATATAATACTATAGTACGGACTGACTAAACTAAGGCCATTTAACGCAGCGCTACTAAATTACACGCAGATTCACGCAGTTCAGAGCACAAATAAATAATGTTAATAAATTGAAACTTAACAATCTATTAAGAACACCAAGCCCAAAAAGTACAATAGTGCAGTGTGCTAGCAATTCATATGACTAAGAAAAGCCTAAAATCATATTCTAATAACTTAAAATATCTACAGCTAGTTACATATGGTGCCGTGGTTTTAGAAACATACCAACTTGGTTGATAAATATGATAAGATTGTGTACAGTAATCTCGTCCTGTATGAGACTGTATGTCAAAGAATGTGATGCTGAATAATACAATCAGCTCCTTCTATGCTAGCCTAACAATTGGCCTAAGTTTACGTTTGTGAGAAGTTACTACTACACGTCTTGCGGGGACCAGGAATCTCAGCTGCTCGAACAGAAGGCCATGTATGCCATTGATTGCGTCATAGTGACAACCTTGGAGGTTAACGGGGGTTTCCACAGGCAAAGAATTGCAACATTACCAGTCCATACAATCTTAAACAGTTAATACAGTGTAACGAAAAGCTTTCAAAAGTTAATATACTACGCAAGTTCATTTACAATACTTTACAGGGGCGGATCCAGGGGGGGCCGACCCGGCCCCGGCCCCCCCTTTTTGGAAATCAGTTGCGTTTTTTTTTTTTTTTATGTGGGAGTACTTCAAATTCCTAATAGGCATAACTTGGTGAAAGAAAAGCCTAATATATATCCACCTGCTCTTCCCTGAAACGCGATCGTTTTTATTCCAAATTTGAAACTGAGGCAATTATCAGGCCTACGCGACATCACGTATTAATTAGATACGGCTCAGTACTATAATGCTGACTATTACTGTCAGGGAAAATCAATGCACAGTTAGCAAGTATATCATAATTATCTGAATGAAAGGGGGTGTTGGCGGTTTTACACTATCTAACACAACGTAGTCGCCAAGAACCTGAAGTATTTTTAAGGGAGGGCCCGAGGAACATGAACTTATAGCATGCTCCTCGTGGTGAAACATAATTGCACCTATTAGGTGAATTGAGTGTACTGTTAATAGTAGGAGAGACTAGTGTAGGTTGTTATGACCAACTAGACCGGTTCCTGCTCTCAAACTTTATAGGAGGAGCTTCATCAGTAGTAGCCTTTGAATATTTTATATTCGGCCTGGGCGTATCGTTCTCAAAATGCATCTATTTTCTGTGCACGATTTTTTATGGACTCATAGTGCAGCTATAAGAGCATCTAAAAGAGCTTCGTGTGAACCTTGAGAGTCAGCTGATTCTTCGTTAGTATGAAACCTTGAGTTAACAAGTAAATCTTTGAGATTTTGGGCCCTTTTTGTAGGCTAGAATCGGTTCTTTTGGAAACAGTTTGGATAATTCCGCATGCAGGGGCGTAGCGAGCAATCCAATCACCCGACGCCTGCAAGAAACCTCTCGGCAAATAACTGATAATGTCACGGCCGTCAGTATAGCTACTGTAGCCAGGCTCAGCTAGACGAGTGCCAGAATCGCCGGCAACTCAGTGAAAGAAATGGAATTAAAGGCTTCCGTATAGGCCGCAGCCCATGAGTCGTGCTATCGTGTGACAACGTGTTGTTATTATCCTCTGTTCAGAATGACGTCATCGCAGATGTCATTCGTTCTCCGTGGAAAACTTAAGGACACGGCTCACGAATTGTACACAATTGTTAACGTTTCTCGCTTGTATATCAATGAACAAGGGCGTAGGAACCGGGGGGCTGGGGGCGCCAGCCCCCCGGAGAAAAATGTGGAGGGGCGGAAGTATCATTCCGCCCCCCCCCCCCCCCGCTTCGCAAGTCAGAAAACCCCTTTTTCATTTCCAAATGAGAAAAAATCTCATTTGGAGCACCAAATTGCATTTAAGGCCAGGTGAAAATGCAAAATTATATACAAAATGGAGTGGGTGGGTTGAATTGTGCTATATTGCACCAAATTGCATCTGAGGCCACCTGGAAATGCAAAAAAAATCCAAAGGGGAGGGGGACACCCCCTCCCCTTAGACCCCTCCCCCAGGCCGGCCATCAGTCTTCAGCCCCCCCACTCAAAAGTACCTTCCTACCCCACTGTCAATGAATGTTGTTATTTCTCATTACCGGAAAGTTTTCTGAACATTTTCATCACGAAGTTTCACTATTTCAACGATCGGTGAAAGAGAAAACACAGTTCGATTATTGGTCCCAATTAATTCTTCTTCTGCCGACTGCCATAAAAATAATATCGAAATGGAAATTCTACGGTGCCAAATTTGACTTAAAATATGCACCAGATTGCATCTAAGGACGTTTCAAAACTAAAAATTTTCCAAAGGGGAGGGGGACACCCCCTCCCCTTAGATCCCTCCCCCATTTCAGTCACCACTCCAGATCCGTCGGCAAATCAAATCTTCCACACCCCCCCCCCCAGTTTCTCTGTGAACGCATTCTTTTTCTGTAAGAAATCAGGCTCATTGTTACAGAGACGTGCGTATCGTAATACTTCCCCTTTGATGAAGCCTTTAAAAGTGGCAAGTGGGTGTGCAGAGTTTCTGTCGAGGTATTGGAAGGTTTCCGTGGGTTTGGTGTAGACTTTGGTGTCTAATAACCCATTGGTTTCAAACCTTGGACCTTTGAAGATTTTCAAATCTAGGTATGTTACCTCGGTGTGTAATATTTCTACCGTAAACTTTAAGAAGCGGTGAATTTCATTCAACCTGTTCACTAGTTGTTCAAGTTCCTGAGGTGAACCGACGTAAAGCAATAGAATTTCATCTCTATAGCGGAGCCATTTTAAGATTTTATTATCTGTCGGTAAAATCTGGTTTTCCAGTCTATGCATGACGATATCACAGATTTCCGGAGAGGCTTGGCTACCCATGGCGCAACCGATCTTTTGTAGATAGAATTGGTTATTGAACTCGAAACAGTTTCTTGTTAAAAATAAGTTCAATTAGTTTGCGCATGGATATGGAAGATATTTTATTTATTCCATATTCGCTTTTTTCCGCCTTTTCATAGACTTCTTGACATATATCTAATGCCTCCTCTTGGGGAGTATTGGTATACATGGCGACGACATCGAGTGTAGCAAGTACTACTGCTTTTGGTAACGGGGTGGCTTCCACAATTTTCAGAATGTGATTTGTGTCTTTCACATAGGTGCTTTGTTTTACAATAGGAAGCAAGAAATAGTCCACAAATTCCGATATTTTTTTCGGTCGGTGATCCGTTTCCGCTTATTATCGGGCCCTCCCTTAAAAATATTTCAGGTTCTTGGCGACTACGTTGCGTTAGATAGTGTAAAACCGCCTACACCCCCCTTTCATTAATAAGTATATCATAATTATCTCATTGAATATATCTTGTTTCATGTTTTTTCTTGGGGTGAATCTGGTGTCATAATTTTCGCGCAAAAGAAAAAACGAATCGACGCAACAATAGTGTATCCATTGTACGTGCACTGTTGAGCGTTGTTAAATATGTGTCTATCGAGAAAAAATATGTGCACAAAAAAGCGTGTCTGCAACGTATTTGGTTTTTCTAGTTTTTGGCGAAATGTTTCACCATTTTGCATCTAAGCACTCACAATTAACCAAAAATTTCCAAGGGGGAGGGGGACAACCCCTCCCCCTAGACCCCTCCCCCAGGACGCAGATCACTAAAGTGCTACCATCTGGATGTCGGCCCCCCCTTTCTCAAAATCCTGGATCCGCCCCTGCTTTATATCCAAAATGGCAGCAAGAATAGTCCCAGTAGCATTACTCTATCAAAGAAACAAGAGAACTGCTTTGAGGGAGTGATATTATTGTGGTAACAGTAACACTTTATCCAAAATGTGAATCAAGTTTTGTTAGTGTGACTACATTGGTGCTATAGCAACATTTCTTTATCGTAGATGCTAAAGAACCCTTTAGAGGGAGTAATATCAATGTGGCAAAGTAATGTCAAGAAAAAAGCAACATGATTACACTTTTGTGAGGAGGAGATTGTGATAGCGGCATAGTTAATTTATCTAAGGTACTTTGGGAAGACCCTATTGAAATGAGTAGAGTATTACAGTGGAAACAGTAACAGCTTATAAGAAAAAGGAACTGAGCGAGAATATTCTGTTACCAGCATTACTTTACTGGAAACACCAGACAACCGGGGGCACAGGGGGCACGTGCCCCCCCCCCCCCACTTTTCCTCAGGTTAAAAATGTGCCCTTTTTCTACATAAAAATTGAGGTGTCTCTAGTTAGCAAGAGGCCAGGGAACCAGATGAACACTCGGGAAGGGCCGTTTCCGGCCATCTGAGGGGTTTGTAAAACCAAAAATTTTCTTGTACGCTCCGCGCCAACTGATGGTGGCGCTCCGCTCAGATAGTCGTGCATACAACTTTGCAAATCCTGGCTGCGCCCCTGACTTTTAATGAATTTCTGTGGGTCAAACTCAAAGCTATTTCGAATGGAAAATTGTTAAGATATTATCAAGAAATAAACTCTAATTCAGAAGATTCCTACATTAGCAACTAGCATGATTTCACCTCATTTTGTCTCAAAAGAAAACTTGTTCCTTGTTTCCCAATTTGCACATTGGATATTGCAGTGCTAGTACGCATATTTTCCTTGAGGAGGGGTGGGGGGGGGGGCTTTGATGGAGTTATAAAGGGTACTAAATATAAGGCTGCATCAGTCCAATCGAATTTCTGCAAAGTGCCCTTTGATGTCGGTGCCCCCCCCCCCCCAGATTAAAAGTGCTTCCGCCGCCCTTGGTGGCAGCGGTGGTAATATTACTACATGAAAGAGGGCGTAGAAGCAACAGAGGTAATTCACGGAAGAACATCATGGTACTTGATGTAAACAACAATGATTCAGGCAGGAACTAAACCGAAATAGGAAGTCGAGATAAAGTGATAGAGTTCGTTTACTGGACCATATGGAAACGTCGCATTTGCTGTGTCGTGCTATCCGGCAGGCCTTTAAGTACTTGGTTCATTGTGTAATTATAGTGATTGTTTTACTTTGGTGTGCCTAGTTTCTGTTAAATACAACAACTTTCATTCAGTTTTCTTGTCGGACTGAGGATTTGAAAAAATAAAAAATATTATGTAATTTGTCAATGTAGAACATCCTCAAACCCACGAAATTGTATGTTTTTCTCATACTCACAACGCTCTTACTTGGTCGAAACTATAATGCGATAGATCTAGGGCAAACGATATTACATTAAATATTTAGTAAGCGTTACAACCATGTACATACAAGCTGTGTCTATTGGTTAAGTATTTTTATCGCCTGCCTTTTTGTTATGAAAATCAAGTGATAAATCTCCGTCTAATGGCTAATTGATATGCAACAGTTGTCAACAAAGATAGCTTTTTCTTTTCGTGTTTCTTTAATATCATAAATATTGAAATGCTCTAGTATGTGTTAGAATTGCCTCAGTCAAAATAATCTATCATATGATTCATCTCTTATAAACTAGAAAGCAATATTCTGCGAAAATTAGCTTGATGGTTGTGCTGACTAATGTCATGGGGTGTTGTGGGGGAATGTCGTAATGCACTGAAATAAACACTCTACCAATATTATTCACATACGCACGTGCAAATTTTACATGTTGTGTACATTGAACCGCACATTCTAAAACGCGGTTGCTATGGGGGTTAAACAGTATTCAAATCACTGAAAATGTAAAGAATCTTAAGGCAGGACACTGTAAGTTTCAATATATTTGGTATAGAGAGATAGCAGTTGGTCAAAGGTGATGAATTCCGCATGGTTTGATTCATAGATCCAAGACGGTATTTACGTATCCTATCCTATCAGTCTGTTACTTAGCTGCAGACCTACGTTAGGCTTAGTGGTAATGCAGTACTAGGATGATGGTCGACACACTCGTGTGATAACATAGCTTAAAATGAGTAGGCTTGTTGTAACTGAAGTTGAACACGAAATGAAACTAATTAGGAATAATCACGGGTGTTTGACTGTAAATATCGTCAATGGATATGTGTATAAAACACAGTGTCTGTAGAAACATGAAACGATGCCCCCGTCACGCCTTTACCGTATGAATGAGTTTTGTATCGTAGAATCGTGATGTATCTGTATTGTGCAATGTTTAATGCGACAAATGGCCTTAAACGTTTCCATATGGAACCTGAAGTTACTAACACGCACAGTTTCAATTCAAGTAGACAGCCCATGTCTGTTAGCCTTGCCTCTCACAAACCTTAATTTGTTTTTTCCTTTGAGGTGGTGCGGGTTTGATATGAGTTTTTACTCTTGCGTTAGTAAATATGTTATATGTTTTTCCCAAGCCAATAAATGATACGAAAGATCAAATAGGTTTACACTGATATGGAAAATATTTTTAACCATATGCATAAATACCACATACAGGCAGCAACATGAAACAAATTCATATCGAGGATTTCGATCAAAATGAATTTATGGACTGAATTCTCCCCGCTTATTTCCTTTGTCAGTTGAGTTATACAAACTGCAAAAAAAAGTTACAAACATTATGTAAATTCAATTAACTCTGGTCCTTTAGCATCCTTCCTGCCGCACGTATGACGTGTTGTGTTTCAATGGGAAATCAATAATCGTATATTTAAATGACCAAATTTAATGGAAAAATTCCGTGAAATAGTGAAACCTTTCCGTTTATTGCCTTTGCCATCTCTGTTTTGCCACTTCACTCAAAAAAAAAAAAAACGTTGCATGAACTTAAATCAGAGTTGACGTTGTAGGTGCCGCCTTTGGCGTTGTAACCAAGCGGAACATAAATTGATTAGATTGGTCGGTTCTCGCAATAAAAGGCCTAATCAATCGAAAGCTTAAGCAGAAACATATTGTCAAATCATTCATTAATTTCAAGAATTTTTCTCCTTTCATATGATCCGTTGAAAAAAATGAAAAGTGTCAACATTTTAACGCCCTTGGTGAGTTTCTATCGGTAAAAATCAAAGACTTGTCATATTGTCGACGTTTATATAACCATAATTGATTCATTTTAAATGCGTATCACCTTACACAAACTATTGAAGTAGACGGTAATACGTGGTTTTCTTAAGTCAGTTAACGAAACTTGGAATGAACTTATCACACGTCAAAATTTGCAGCTTGAAAAAATTACCGCTCGAATCTGGAGTATGGAGGCTTTTGTAGAACAGTAATTGGACATGCTCAAGTGAGGTTAAATGAGGTCTCTGTTATATAACTTTAACGTTTATTTCAAAAGCTATAATATGGCACTATACTGCAAGGCTATACAGAAATTTGTTATCAGTTATGATGCGTTCTCTGGTGTAGTGAAAACTACTCCCTGATAATATGTTATAGACGCTAAAGTTTGTTCAGTTTTATAAGTGTATCTGACAACAACATTTCTTAGTATTTCGTTATCTGGTAGTGCCTTTTTTTTAGAAATTGCTTGCACTCGAACTTTCTAAAATCCTAAAATTACTCAAATGTCCTCTGTTAGGTCTCCCTGATAATCTTTGCGTAGTCAGAGTCTTGTAGAAGTGAAACGTTAAGATACCAATGTCCTTAACCTCTCTTAAAAGATGATGTGCGTTGTTTTACAATAACTGAAATATGATCTTATTTTAAATATATGAGATAATAGTGTAATATTGTGACGAGCCCGCTTCCTCCGATAGTAAAACTATATCGGGACTCGCGATAGAAAGGTACTGGGATATCTTGATGCCGTATTTACGCTTCTTCAGGAGGTGTCTCGAACGGGCGAAAACAATGAGTTCACAGAAAAACAATTTGACAAGATCAGATTTGATTAATGATTCGGTATAATTTCTTCTCTGTCGATTCTCTTAACAAATAAAACTAAATTACAATGATTTGACTTGACTTGACTTGACTTGACTCCGTCAATTACGCAATTAGGAGTGATGAACTTTCGGCGGAGTGATAAATTTGCTGACCAAGTCATAAATTTGCTGACGGAGTACTCAAACTTTCGGCCTCCTTTTACTTTTAAACCTTACTTCCATAAAATCTCACTGCGCACAATCAGTAGGCAGCCAATAACCTGACCATCCCGTATTAGCTTAATGATATAAAAATAAGTGCACTGGCACTGATCTGCCCTGATTGGTTGGGAGTTTGGAAGTCCATCCCCTTTCTATGGAAACTTCCATACCACGTGAGAGAACCTTCTCGAATGTTCCACAGACATAATGGAATCTATTTTGGGAAAAGGCCCTGTACCAAGATTCAATAAGATAGTTAAAAAACTTCTCGTGGGAAAACTGAATCCATGACCTAGATAAATACATAAGAGGCCTGTAAGGTGTCTCGATGGAGTGTTTCGGTAACATCAAAGAGATGGTATCACTATTTCATAACATCCCCCTCAATCTTTTAAAATTTTTGGATACTCCAAAATTTTAACATCATACTGCTTTAACTTATCATTATCTCAAGAAGGTAGAGTACTGTAAGCACATTCACTAATATTCATTGACTTCAATAAATGGCCTTCATATATCTCAAAGGTTAACATCTAGGTTACGAATTATTAAAATGATCATATGGTATATACATTGACACTATCTCCATGAAATTTAAATTGAAGTGTACCTCTTCAATATTGATGACATCATATGATGTAATCTAAAAAAAAATAATATATCATTAAGATATCTTAAAGTTACATGACACAGCAAAGTATGCAGTATCTCTTACAAAATACATTTATGCATTTCATACATCAATAATACATATATATCAAAAGTGAAATCATGCCGTGAATTGGGGAGAGATCAGAGAACACTAGACTTAGTTATCTTTTAACTGAACAGAACGCCTCAGCGTTCCATAAAAAATTCGTACATTAAAAAAGAACCTTAAATATTACAAACTCATTTACAAAGTACTTCCTCTTTAATGAAGGCAAAGTTTCAAAACTGTTTTGAAACCTTGTGAATCATATACATCCACTTCAAGAAAATCAAGAAAATGTGACTCGATAGCATGGTGACCCTAGGTATGCACTCCGAAATGATCTAGTAAAGTACCAAAGTACTAGATATTCGATACCATAAAAGAGACCCCATAGACTATGACATCAACAAATCTTTCTTCAAATTTACATAATACTTAACATCTTGTCTTTTAAACTTCATGATGAAATTTACTTTTGCATGAATAATTGAGGAAAAGAAAATATATACATAACTTCCTCAAAAGATCTATACTTTCATTTGCTTCGATAACTGTTGCTGTAAGCAAAAGTTGCACATCACCAATGCTGTCTCTAAATGGCCTTCAATATAACATTAATGATGCAATGTAAATATCCTTAAAATATTTCTCAATATATGAAAACCCATGTTGCTAATATTCCGGATATGTTCTAATTGCCGGGTAAACGTTTGAACGAATTCATAAGGAGAAATTAGGTATACTCACTACATATTTGTTATAAAAGATGAAACTAGGTCACTTGGTGGCGTTTTTAACAATAAAGCTTATATTGTTACACCATACAGTACAATGACTTCCACTTAATAGGTATGCAGGTAATTGCCATGACACATTCCATTCATACAATTGTGGGTAAAACACCTGTTCATCTGAACTTCAAGCAATATGCAGTTATACTGTACATACTAACCATATAATGTTTGCAACATCCTGCCTGGATTGCCTGTAATGTTCAATCCCTTTTCATGGAGAAAATTCATTATTTCCTCTGTGTTGGAATATTTTCCTACATTCCACCAAAAATCATGACTCTTAAAGCCTGATGGAAAACATGGTGTCTGATAGGTGACCAGAACTTGTAATTCACCCAATTTGTATCGAGCACGTTGGACTTTCATGTCTCCTTGTGGAGCATTTGCAAAAACTTTCTTTTGCCTCAATATGCTATCTTTCATGGAAGGATATGGAATTGCTAATCCTTCATTATGTGCTCTATTCTCTAAAAAGGATGCAACATTCATTGGCTTAGTGGTCATAAGACACATGATGTGATCTGAAGTTACCCCTGGCAAAATGTTACCAAACTCATCATGAAACTCAACATGTGCATCTTGCATGACATTAACATTTTCTGCATTAGAAGTGTTACTACTCAAAACATTTCGCATTCGTGCAACCTTTTCACTTGATGAACCCTTCGTTTTCAAGACCTGACGCAATTTCTGAATGTTGGTGATATTCTTAGTTTCAGAAGATGCTCTTACAAAACATGGTTTAAGCCTGTTATAATTGAATACATCACTAAGAATTTCTCCTTTGAGAGTGGCCAACAAATAATGAGTCCTATCTAAAACTTGATGGATCACTAATGGTCCACACCATTCTGCAGCAATTTTGCGAGAGTTCGCAGTCAAGGAAGAAGACGTTGGCTTATATAGATACACCAATTGACCCGTTGAATAAATTGCACCTTTGTCCAGTTTTGCACTTATCTTAACATTCTGAGCATCTTGTTGCTTCTTTTGTAAGACTATCATTACCCTAGACAAATGATCAAATCGTTTCTTTAACAATGCAGCATATTCTCCATGAGATTGTGATAATCCTGCCATTGGATTGAACGATAAATTTGTAAGATTTGGCGGCTTACGTCCAAATGCAAGTTCAAATGGGCTATAGCTACCTAACTGAGGAGAGGAAAATGTGTTATATGCATAGGCTGATGTTGGGACAAATCGTACCCAATCCGTACCAAACTGATTTAAGTTCACTTTGAGGAAATTTGAAAGAGTCTGAATGTGTCTTTCAACCTGTAAGCTTCCATGATTGCTTACACTGATGAACTTTTGTTCAATGCCTAAAGCTTTACTTAAGAGCTCCACTAATTTTCCTGTAAGAGAAGCTGCCGCATCACTTATAATACAAGACGGTGGACCAAAAGTTGTAACTACCCTCTGCAATAATGCTTCACATATTGTTTCAGCATCAAGAGTCTTAAGAGAAACACATACAACAAATCTAGTGATCTCATCACAAACAACCATCAAATGTTTAAATCCTGTAGCCGTTATGGGCATAGTCTTGAAATCCAGACTAAGTCTGTCAAAAGGACGATAAGAATCAGGAATGCGAGCATGATATTGTCTCAATTTGTCCGGTTTCTTACGGAATTCTTGACAACGGAGACATGCCTGAATATAATTACTGATGTGTTGAAACATATTGCGCAGATAGAAATGCTGTCTAATGGTCAAATATGTACGCATTACACCCTGATGATTACTCAACAAGTCATCGTGATATCGAGATATTATCTGTTCTACCATAGTCTCAGGTACGACTAACTGAAGAGTCATCTTAGCATCATTAGTCTCATGCAAAAATATCCTGAATAACAAACTATTACATAACAAATAATCCTCTGCTTGAGAACGAACAGTTCTAGCATGCTTAACATTACTTGGAATAATGTCATGTGCAAGAAAATCATAAATTGGTTTGTAGTAAGGACAAGTTTGTTGTTGAATTTGCAACTCCTTTACATCAAATGGCAGATCATAGTTTTTGATCAGCTTTCCTTGAATTGCCTTCATGACTTTATTCAATTCCTTTTGTTTTGGAATGTGCCCTGTAACCAAATGATCAATGTTTGTTATGACTGGCTTTGGCTGAACAAATAATTCTGGTGGTGGTTCTCTGACTACCTCTTGCACTCTATGTCTATTCTGATCCACTAATCTTGGCTCTGACGGTTGAGAAACACTTGTAAAATTTGGCACAACTAATACATCAGGACTATATGTATGTCGATTTTCACTCGGCATAGTAACAATAGGCCTTTGAATATATGTTTCTCTCTTATCAGTAGAAATTACTGGTGTAGTCGTCTTTTGTGACTCAGATTGTGGTCTCTGTGTAACATGCTCATTAGAATGTGTTGCCTTAGGAATGGATGTCCTTTTAACTCTATTTGTTGATTCTTTGGCTGGGGAATCCTGCTTGGACTCCTTTGTGACTTTATTCGGAAATAAATCTGGAATTTTGACTCCCATTGACCTTGCCTTTGACCTTGTCATGATTGGATTAAATGTCTCCTTAGGTAGAGTTGAAAAATCCTCACAAGAAATTACCTCTTGAGCAACCTGATCTATTTCAGAGTGGAATTCCTGTGGTGCTCTAGACAAATAATCTGCCAAAACCAATTCTGAGCCTTTTTTGTAACCAACCTGAAATGTATATTCTGACAACTTGAACAGAAGTTTACGTAAGCGTGAAGTTGCTGGTTCTTGTTTCGACTTAAACAATTCAACAATGGCTGAGTGATCAACATATGCCTCAAATTCTACATTTTGCAATAAATGTTTGAATGCTGTCACATTAATAAATAGACCCATCATTTCTAATTCAGTTACACTATACCTCTGACATGCTGGTGGTAATATCTTAGAGTAATATGCAATAATATTCTCTTTGCCATTAACTCTTTGTGTCAAGTATGATCCTGTTGCTACTCGTGATGTGTCGCTATATAATACAAAACGACCATATTTCTGTGGCATATGCAATATAGGTGGATTACACAACAACTCTTTAATACTTTGAAATGCACACTGATGTTCCTCTGTCCATTTAAATACCTTTCTCTTACGACTCAAATGATGTAATGGTCTCAATAGTGCTTGAATATTTGGAAAAAATGAAGCCACATAATTAACTGCACCTACAAATCGTCTTACTGACTTAACATTGTGTGGTTTCGGTGTGTTCCTGATTGCTGCACATCTATCATGTAAAGGTTGGACACAAGCCTCACCTTCTGGGGTCATTGAGAGCAAATGTCCCATATATCGGACTGAATTTTGAAAAATGCTACACTTTTTCGGAGAGATTTTCAATCCGTTGTCCATTAAAACCTTAAAAATTGCCTGTAGGTGTTGTTTGTGAGATCGTTTGTCTGCACTGTACACAATAATATCGTCATGATGAGCAATACAGAACTTATTTGAATTTGGGATCGTTGCCAAAATATCATTAATTTGCGACTGAAAGATCGCTGGAGATAAATTCAATCCCTGTGGTAAGCGTTTATAATAATAATGCTTTCCTCCATGAAATGAAGCAATACCTGTATATTGTTGTGCATGAACACTAAGTGGCAGACAGAAGAATGCAGACTTTAAGTCAAGAACACCCAAAATTTTGGCTCCAGAGTACCCTATGGTACGGATAGTCTCATTCAGTAATGGAAATGGGTGATTGAGACGTTTTATCCTACTGTTCAAGTAGCGAAAATCTGTGACAACCCTTTTGTCTTTTGTTCCCTTCTTTGGAATGAGGAAAACCGGTGAGGTATAAGACTGATGTCCTACCGCTAAGATTCCTAATCGCACTAATTTGTCAAGCTCACTGGCGACAATGACTTTGTCCTCATCTGAAAGTCTATAGGGACGTATGTAAAATGGCTCATCATTAGTAAGCGTAATATCAGCCTCATAATTTGGACAGTGAGATAATTCACCATAAAGAGAAAATGCATCTCTATGCGAGTCTAGAAATTCATAAATGCTTTCTGTTTCTGAAGCATTCAGAATACTTTGTTCCAAATTAATGTTTTCTCTCATGATTTCCTGTTCGGATTTGGAAACCAGGGGATCATCAGCTGTTAAATGTGGATATCGATGTAAATTATATCGTGTAATTTCATCACGATTCTGTTTAGAGTTAGAATTGGTTTGAAAAAGAGACGGTTTTTCGATGTCTCTCATGACATTTAGAAAATCTAGAGAATCAGTAGGTATGTCTTCTGTGACCGTAATGATATCTGCTAAATCTAAATGAGCCACTGTGCGAGAAGGATTCAGAAAAAATTTCCGATTACCCATGTTCCTTAGTAGAATCTTTGTTCTACCTTTATGCATTTTCACTAACATTCGTGAAGGACACATACGAGATATTAGAGGAAACGGTTTAATAACTACATCTGCATTTCGTGCATATAGTGGAAGACGTCCCTGTACAGTAATGTATCTTTGCTGACCTGGGTAAATAACAAATCTCTGCACTGGCCTAAGGAAAACTTTGGCTTGTTTTATTCTAAAACAATTTGTGGTAAAGTCCAAAGATCCATTCAATTCCTTCAGAGTTTGACTACCTAATATTAAGTCAATACCTGTCAGGTTTGCAGCAATTAAAGCAGAAAGCTGAAATTCATGACCCTGAATTTTGACCTGAAATGTTATTGTGCTATACGCATGAATAAACTGACCATTACCCAACTTTAGGTTTACTACATCAACTGAGACTGGTTGTATAGAGGATAAATACTTTGAATTTTGCACTGTAGAGGAAGAAACGATAGAGCGTGTCGCTCCACTATCAAACAACAATGAAATTCCTTTACCATCATGTAAAGTACCTCTTACAAAATTACGTGTGTCCAGTTGAATATCCACATTACGGTCGTTCCCTGTATATCTAGAACTAGGAATATTACTATTCTTCCAAATATTATTTGCTTTACGTTTCGATCTTCCCTTACTTGGTACTTTGTCTGGAGTCACTGTATGATGAGTGCAATCATAAGTGCTCCCTAATGAAAATTCTGTGTTGGTACTTTCTTTACCTTAGCCTCCATTTCATGGCTTAGGCGAATTTGGCAATATTGTGCAAAATGACCTCGATTTTGGCAGTAGTAACATGTAATTGAAGGATTAAAATACGGTAACCTTCTCCTGTTATTATTCTGACCTGTCCTAGGACCACGAGAATCACGAGAACTATATCTTTGCCTCATATCTTTTGGATTGTCTTGCGATTCTGACCTACGTGACTGATCAAACTTGGTTTCTAACTCCTGAATTTTGGTACACAACTCGTGTATCTCAGAAGATGCAGAAATAGTAGGAGTCTGAACAGAAGACGCTTTGTCGTGCATTGCCATAAATAGTTCGGAAGAAGCTGTGGGTTGACTTTGGATTTGTAAGTCAAAATAGCATTGTACTTTCATGACCAAATCTGCAATTGTTGCTTGTGGTGATGCAGACATTAACACTGCTGAGCGACATTGCAAAGGCAGGGTCGAGATGAATTTATCTCTAATTTGGTCCTCGCCATAACTTAATTGTGCTGCAGCTTTTGAAATTTTGGCCAAATGAGCTTGAGCTGTATCACCTGGCGTATAGCTTAATGCATGAAATGCCTGTGATTTAGCGTAGGAAGAAGTGCCTGGACTGAAACGAGCAAGGAATTGCTTTCGAAGATCAGCAATAGTTGAAAAATTTTTGTTTTCAATCCAGAGTCTGGCCTGGCCTTTAAGTGTTCGCTTAAATATGCGACATATTTCATTAAATTCTTCCGCTACAGCCTCAGGGGTGGTTTGGGACGGCAATTTATGCACCTCTAAATAATCTTCAAATCCCAAATAATGAGCTTCGGCTAAATCTGCATCAATTACATCGCCCTGAAATTGTGATGGCAAAAAATCAGTGGGCCTATGTTTCTGCATAACATTAACAGAGGTCGAAGTTTCCTGTTCACTGACGGACATTATGCCGCATACAATTAGGCTAGTTACGAGTATACAACATGTGCCTCTACTCAATTGAACACACTATCGACCGCAATTAAATACAAATAACAAATATGCAATACATGGACACGATTAAAATAACTTATCGTTACACTCTGATCTCAAATAGGGGTTGGGATACAAATTGGCATGATTTCACTCACCCTTAAGTTTAACTAAGAACTGGTAGTGGTAGTGGAACTGCAAACGATGATTGAAGACCCTCGGCTAGTAGTAGTATAGTAGTAGTAGCGGCAGGTAGTAGCAGGTAGGCCTACATCTCGTATACTGCAGATTCGTTCGCCGTTAACATCGGGTCGAGCCTAGGCTTAGATCGCGAAAATGTTCAGTTCTGATAATTTAGAGCTGTAGTATTCTACGTACTAGTTGCGCGAATGTTCAAACGCGAACTGCATGCTGGGTTGATCATCGTTAGTGTACAGATCAGTGGTTCCGGTGTACAGACTTAGGCTAGTATAGGCTGACTTCCCTCGTAGAGTGTGTATGTTAGGCTAGGTCCTGAACATACGTTGTGTTCCTCGTTAGGTCTTCGGGCCAAAAAATTCTTCTGTTCGTTATTGATCGTAACGAACGAAAGTTGTGAAAAGTTCCTTTACCGTTTTGTTCCTGAAGAAAGCAACCGATCTCCACCATGTAATATTGTGACGAGCCCGCTTCCTCCGATAGTAAAACTATATCGGGACTCGCGATAGAAAGGTACTGGGATATCTTGATGCCGTATTTACGCTTCTTCAGGAGGTGTCTCGAACGGGCGAAAACAATGAGTTCACAGAAAAACAATTTGACAAGATCAGATTTGATTAATGATTCGGTATAATTTCTTCTCTGTCGATTCTCTTAACAAATAAAACTAAATTACAATGATTTGACTTGACTTGACTTGACTTGACTCCGTCAATTACGCAATTAGGAGTGATGAACTTTCGGCGGAGTGATAAATTTGCTGACCAAGTCATAAATTTGCTGACGGAGTACTCAAACTTTCGGCCTCCTTTTACTTTTAAACCTTACTTCCATAAAATCTCACTGCGCACAATCAGTAGGCAGCCAATAACCTGACCATCCCGTATTAGCTTAATGATATAAAAATAAGTGCACTGGCACTGATCTGCCCTGATTGGTTGGGAGTTTGGAAGTCCATCCCCTTTCTATGGAAACTTCCATACCACGTGAGAGAACCTTCTCGAATGTTCCACAGACATAATGGAATCTATTTTGGGAAAAGGCCCTGTACCAAGATTCAATAAGATAGTTAAAAAACTTCTCGTGGGAAAACTGAATCCATGACCTAGATAAATACATAAGAGGCCTGTAAGGTGTCTCGATGGAGTGTTTCGGTAACATCAAAGAGATGGTATCACTATTTCATAACAATAGCAGCATCTGGTGTCAATGTATAACATTATATACAAAACAAATAATTGTGTCTCATCCATTGCTCACGACCCAGGATCTTCTATGAGGACTGAGTAACAACGGCCGGACACCCCCCTCCCTCCCCCCCCCTTTCCTTCCCCTCAGAATCAATGTTCAGAATAAATGAATACTAGTTGGGACAATGGATTTGACGTTTTCAAAAGAAAAAAAACTTAATCCATATCCATTGACAAGCTCCGAAAACCGTAGATACAATATTCCGACCTCTAGCAAACATCCCGCGACCCAATATAACAATGTTTCGCAACCCACATTTTAGTCGCACCCCACAGACCGTGTCGATTTAGATTGCATTTGGTTTTGAAGTTTCCCACAATCCTTTGGTACCATGTGCCACTAAGGAACGATAAATTGCCCGCATAACACAGTCGACTATACTCTGTACAGCAAAACCACAGCACGGAAATTGACATCAGGTATATTCTTACGACTGTTCGTAGGCATAATTTCCGATTACGCATGCGCAGTTGCTATTTTTATGACAGGAGTACTATTTTTTACGACCAGGAGTAACAATAATTTCCGGTTAGGGTTAGTGTTAGGGTTAGGATTGGGGTTTAGGGTTAAAGTTAGGGTTAGGGTTACCCCTACTTCATGCGCAGTTGCTTTATTTACTTTACTGCGCTTGAATTCGCCTTTGTCATAAGAATAGTTTATAAATAATTGTTATGACTAGTTGTAAGGCTTGCACATAATAAACCAATATATTACCATACCTCTTAATCAAGTCCCACGAAATTCCGTGAATCACACGGTAATGGGCGTAAAATACGGTTTATAGGGAAATATAAAATATCTCACGGATTTTATTGAAATTTACGAAAATTTCACACAATACGTGATATTGGATAAGGAAGAAATCGAAATTTTACAGAAAGTTTTACAAAAATCTGTCATTTCGTTGTATATTCAAACAATAACCCTTGACCCCTGGTTACGTTATAGTCGTAAACAGGCGTATATATCGTTCGTATTCTAAATCGGCTGATCAACCAGGTGATTTCATGCAAATTTCTTCCAACTTCGCGCGCACCAAAGAAGAAAGCCAGCAAAATTGATCTTTGCGAGTGAGGTCACCTCGCCCGGCGCTTTGCGTAAAGGTGAAACACTTTTTATAGCTTTCATGAGAAATGGAAATTCTGTAATTATATTTTAATGAATGGAATTTCTACTACTTCGGCGGTCTGCTGTACATTAATATTTGTGGGACACAAACTTGTCGGTAGTGGCTTAGAGAGTAGCTTAACTAATTCATTAATAATGAACCATTCAAATGCGTTTGATGGGATCCACTTAATCTAGACAATTATTTAAATTGGTAAGTATCCAGTTTGGTGTGAATATGAACACATTGGTCAGAATAATGTGAGGTTATGACCTAATATAGAATGTATTTTAAATAGTGCATAATTAGACAATGATATTATATGAAATATTCCATATCCTTACATTTTTCCCCACAAACTTGATCTATATCTGAGTAGGCCTAATATTTTTAGTTCTTAAATACTGCATTTACACGTCTGAGGCCATGTTCGGTAATGTTTTTTTGTTATAGGTTTATACTTTCGTTCGTTATTTTTATATTTTCGATTGTTAATAATCAGTTCCGGCAAAAAGAATAGACCTGTAAGGATTTTCTTTATATCATATGTTTTGTCATAATCCATTGAAGGTACTATTGAATGTGCGTTAAACAAGAATATATAAACGACTCTTTGACGTCATCGATATGAAAAGAATAAATCAACTTTACCAAATACAATTTACAATTCTCATACCGTTAAACTTCTTTCCTGCTTTCTTACTTATCACAGATATAGCTGTATGCTATATGTTTTGTCGTTGCTATGATTGACTTCTCCTTCTTCTTTTGTTGCTTATATATATTTTTATATACATACATATATATATATATATATATATATATATATATATATATATATATATATGTATGCATGTATATATATATATATATATATATATATATATATATATGTATGCATGTATATATATATATTATATATATATATATATATATATATATATATATATATATATATATATGTGTGTGTGTATGTATATGTATATATATATATGTATATATATATATATATATAAATGAAAATCGTAATGAGTTGGTTATATATATATATATATATATATATATATATATATATATATGTATATATGTATACCATTGTTGCTAAAACAAAATTAATTTTAAATTTTCTCTAACCGGTTATTGTTATTGAGTTATCAAATTTATTGATTCATTTACGATTTATACCATGAATTATTGAGGCCCCGAAATGTGAATTGAGTTTTCACGCTTGGCATAATTCATTTCATCAATTACTCAACAATGAATAGATACATTATTGAGAAATGAGTTGTCAAGTCGACGTCGTCAGCTGTTATTGCTTTAATATCATTTGAATTATCGTCCCTACTCTTTATCACCAAAATAAAAATAAAAATTAGGTAAGTTTCTTCCATTCGTTGTCACTCTTTTTTGTTTTGCTTAAAATACAGACTCTTTTTTTTGTAGTGACATATGGCTTGTGATTCTATCAGTGAGTGTTTCTCCTTAACATATACAAAGTATTATAAAGAAAATCTCAGAAGTGGTTATGACGTAAATCTACGACAAACGCACGCTTATGTTTGAGAATTTACACCAAAGACACTCGAATAAAAAAATCAAATGGATAGGGAAGTCGAGAGCACCATGTGTTAGGTAAATTTAGGCAAGTCATTAATATAGTTAGATTTTATAGTTTCTCAATGACGGGGTGGGTGGGGGAAGTCAGTTGGGTAGGATTTATTTCATAAGCAAGAAGAAATTATATTTTTAATATTCTATGAAAATGGCATAGGTATGACCTTTTCCAACCAACGAGAGAGATATTTTTTTGGTTGAACTTGATTTTCCAACCCGCCTACAGCAATTTTATGTTCTCATTATTAAAATCTTTCGTAGGAATGTTATCTTGACATTTTATTCCTCTGTTAGTTGAGCGTCTTATCGCCTGGAGGGCAACTAAATGGCAAAGAACTGGGAAGTATTTTGGAGGAGCGCAACTGTAACTTCAGGGCAAACTATAATGAATATCTATAGCTATGGGTATTATGCTATGGATTGCTGGTTATACAGGTATCTTTGAGCAAGTTGATCACATGATTTCATAAGAAGCTTTCAGGCTTTACTAATCATGCACATTAAACAGAGTTACCTGCGTACAAATAGGAGTATGGGTTTAAGAAATTGGTTTGGGATATATTTATGTAAGTATTATGAAAGAGATAAACAGAAGTTCGTAATTTGCAACATTCTGCACTTCCGTACAACTCTTGTTACTGATATGTTGGACAGTATAACCACGTACCATACTTACATATCATCCTATGCTGACGTCATCAAATATTGAGGTCATCCATACTGTCATCATGAGCTGATGCCATATGCATATAATAACGTTATCATACGAGGACGAGAGATGTGACCTTTAACAGCTTTCAAGATTTCAAGATGAGTTTCAGGTTATTAAATTATAGACAGAAAACTGACTCGACGACTATCTATAAATTTGAAAATGCAAAGAAATCAGTGACTAGAATTTAATATTTCAGGGATTTTCGATATTGAGAATATCATGAATAGTATCTTAGAACATCATGAATACTATCTTAGAATATCATAAATAGTATCTTAGAATATCATGAATGCTATGTTACGGTTTCATTAATAGTATCTTACAATATCATGAATGGTATCTTAGAATATCATGAATAGTATCTTAGAATATCATGAATGGTATCTTAGAATATCATGAATACCATCTTAGAATATCATGAATAGTATCTTAGAATATCATGAATAGTTTCTTTAAATATCATGATACTATCTTAGAATATCATGAATAGTATCTTAGAATATCATGAATAGTATCTTAGAATATCCAAGGTTAGCTATTTGAATTCTGGTGTATGCTTTTTCGTCGCATCGCGCCAAAACTTTTGTATAGTACATACAGAAGTTTCTAGCAGGTACAACAGCAACTCCCCCCCCCTCCCCCACCCCACCCCAAACACCCCGTCCATACTGAAAGAATTATAGGGTACAGTTGTTGATCCTATGAGCCGTATTACAAATCCCTGTGTGGAGAGGAGAGAGAAAGAAAGCAATGATTCACTATGAATTAGGACAAAACAGTCGTCAGTAGAGGTGGTAGAACTGTTGCTAGCTGTTGTTAGTGTTGTTAGCTGTAGCTTTCCGTCTGATTGTACTTCCATATACGAGGACTGTTTACCCGTTTATGTCACTGAATCCCTCATATCCTCCTAGCTCTGTAACGTAGGATAATGTATCACTAAAATCACCAGTCTAAAGATTGCCAGTTATATCACCGTTTCGTCAATCCATCGCAATCGTTGGTTTAGACTACACCCGAGTCTAAATCAACGATTTAATTATGTACATTAAGACATATTGATAGATTAATGTTCTGATAATACGGTAAGGTGATCTTTGCCGAGGAAAGTCATTATTCTTCGGTCCCCTTTCCCTCCCCATCTTTATATTAATTTAGTTTTTAGATAATTCACAATTTTGTCGGTGAAAGTCCTGCGTCATCTCTGCGTAAATGAAAACCCTGTTGTCTGAAACCCTGCAATGGTATACAGCTCTAATAGTCTAATGATCTCCGACGATATTATACCATAACCCTAGACCTACCCCATTTACCCTATAAGCACCGCTAATTCTAGCCTGAACCATCAACCCCTTCTCTTAAACCTCTAACCAACACCCGTATACCCTGTACATTCTACACCTATTACCATTTCCAAATGAAGATTGTTCTGCAGTGCGGCGGATTGACGGGAAGTCAAGGCGGTGCACGTTCACCTACAACATTACAATCTTGCTCACATTCAAATGGGGGAATTCCGCGAGACCGAAGGTCCGCGAGACCGAAATTGCAAAAAGGTCCGCGAGACCGAAATTACAAAAAGGTCCGCGAGACCGATTTGTAATTTCGGTCTCGCGGACCTTTTTTCAACTTCGGTCTCGCGGACCTTTTTTCAACTTCGGTCTCGCGGACTTTTTTTCAACTTCGGTCTCGCGGACCTTTTTGTAATTTCGGTCTCGCGGACCTTTTTGTAATTTCGGTCTCGCGGACCTTTTCTCAATTTCGGTCTCGCGGACCTTTTTTTCATTTCGGTCTCGCGGACCTTTTTTCAATTTCGGTCTCGCGGACCTTTTTGTAATTTCGGTCTCGCGGACCTTTTTTCAATTTCGGTCTCGCGGACCTTTTCTCAATTTCGGTCTCGCGGACCTTTTTTTCATTTCGGTCTCGCAGACCTTTTTTTCATTTCGGTCTCGCGGAACTTCGGTCTCGCGGACCTTTTTTATTTTCGGTCTCGCGGACCTTCGGTCTCGTGGACTGTAATCATTCAAATCAGTACTGGTCTTCTATAGTAAGATTCTATACACACAAAAAACACGTTAGTAATTGTATACACTGAAATTTCAAATGCTGTATATATGTAGATGCGAACTTTCTCTTACTCTATTTCTTTTTCGAATAGTCACCCAGGATAGAGCCTGGGCACAAAAATCAAACAACTTGATACACTCTCAACAGCAGCCCCCCCCCCCGGCCCTTGTATCGAGACTATCAAGTCAAGTGAAATATCACGTCTCTTCAAAAGTGAATAGATATATTACATCATATAAACTCGGTTAAACTTTGGAGAGCGATTTACTGTGTACGGTATCTGAAAAGATATGCCTACTACAAAGGATCTTGTTATATATATATATATATATATATATATACATATTTATATATATATATATATATATATATATATATATATATATATATATATATATATATATATATATATATGGAGCTGTATAAGTCCTTCACATCTCAAGAATTCGTTGGATCTCAAGGACATGCCCAAAAAGGTAACTTATCGATTATTCATAATCTAGCATGCATAATTCATCTCCCATTCGCCAACCTGAGAAACTCGCATTCCAAAGATGTCGATGACCTTCAAAAAAGGATAGTCCAGAGGAAACTTTATTTTTAATTAATAAAAGAAGATCATATTTTAACCATACTGGTGAAGTTTACAGCATGCAGTTCGTTCTTTGCGTTTTCTAGTTATTAACAGTTGAAATGGTGAGTTTGTACCATAAATGCACATAAAGCCAAATGGTGTGACGTCATTTTTTACTATACTGTTTTAAACTTGGATTAGATAGGGTTCCAACCATTTGTAGGGATACGAATTTATCAATACCCCCAAAACGACTATTGTTTTCATATGTTGTTCATGCATCCCAATTTTGAAGAAAAGTAGATCTGGAAGATTTTCACGAAAACCCTTACACAAAACTTGTCAGTGTGAATACGTATGACGACATCACACCTATTGCTTCAAATTCCATTTTGGGACCAATCATAGCAACCTCAGATGTTGTTATCTCAAGAAAGGTACAGAAAACGATGATTAGAATACGTTCTTCATTTTCCTCTGGCATATCCTCTTAATAAAAGTATGGTACTCCATGGAACGCCAATATATGTACCAAAGAGAATGTCGTTGTTGGTGTATAGGTCGTATATTGAATTGTGCAGTAAAAACAGCGCGAAATTTTATACAAGCCAGGTTTATTTGGCAGACGGACATATTATATATTAAATCAAAACTAAAATCACTCTAGTATTAATTTATCCTCGATGGGCTTACTAATCTAACCTTTTACCAATGACTTTTCGGCTGATTTCGGCACCATGTAAATACTCTTTATATAAGTCGCACTAGTTCACTTATTTATACACTTTTCGCCATTTTAGCTGTCTCGTCCGATAATATGACGATATATCACTGAACGCGTGACCCTCTTCATTCTGAAAAAGAAAAACAGCATCCAGAAAGTTCACTCGTTTAAGGCATAAGTACACATCAATGTTGGTTCATTATACTACCCGAATGTGAGCACATACCCATAAAAATACCCCTCGTCTCTTAAGGCAATCTTCGCACCGTATGCTAAATGAACGCATGTCACACTCGTGCACCTATATATATAAACGATACATTATAGTGCATAATCAATTTCCAAGCATTATTTTGTAAATCTGAGTGAATTTTATTGATTTCAATTCCAATAGGTCAGCTTGTCATTCAAACGAGGAGTACTTTATTTGCCAGTCTGTCTTTCTTCAGTTCAATCTGATGAATTTTTCATAGAAAACCATTAAGTCAAGTTTTATCTTGAAATTTCCGTTAGCATTTTTGGACGTGGGATTTCCTACAATGGCGATTGACGATTCAATACCCAAAGGGATTTCTAAGATACCGAACTGAAATTAGCAGGCACCTGCTACTGACTATTCCACCACACATCGTGGCTTCTGAAATATGAGATGACATGTATATTAAGAAACCACAAGTTTGAGGGGGGACAAGTTCGCAGAGGGTTTCATCTCTGACCTATATTTGTGGCAAAGTTCCTTGACTTTTACATGGTAACATTTTGTAACAAATTTAGTAGAATTAAGGCTTGGTTTCTCTTCTAAACTCAATAAGTAACAAGCATATGTTTGATTACTTAGTTGAGAACGTACAGAAGATCGTTAATGGCAGGAATATTATACGGATTTGTTTTCTTGTTTTGCAAAATGACATCGCAATGAAGCTACGTGATACCATTGCGCACATGTATGGGATGGTGGTAAGGGGTGGGGGAAGGGGGCGTGATTGCGTCTGTGAAACTATAGACACTTTTCATAGCAGAATACTGTGTAGTTGTATTGTGTATTAAAAAACTCGGATGTTCGAGTAATACACTTGCTATACTTCATTAGCATTGCTGCTTTCAAGCGTGACGTTATACATTGACTGTAAGTTGTGACGTCATCCCGGTTGCTGGTGAAATGAGGGTTCAAGAATTTTTTTTTTTTTTTATTGAAACGAGCACAAGTCGGATGATAGAAGTTTGGATAAATCATGCAAGAATAATGATAGAACTGACCTCCTCCTCTTCATCCTACTCCTCTTCCTCTTCTTCTTCCTCTTTCTCCTCTGCGTCCCCTTTCTCCTTCTCCCCTCCTCTTCCTCTTCCTCTTCCTCCTGCTCCTCCTCCTCCTCCTTCTCCTCCTCGTCCTCCTATTCCCCATCCACTCCTCCTACACCCCCTTCCCTTCCTCCTCCTCTTAATACTCCTCTTAATCCACCTCTTCCTTTTCCTCTTTCTCTTCTACTTCTCCTTCGTCCCCCTCCTCATCCAATGGGCTTCTTGATGTATTCACTTATCTTCTAAAACTGGAATCAAAGCAAGAACTATATACGAAGGAGCATCATTAGAACATCTTAACATGAGACTTTAATATAAGGCCTTGATAAAATATTACTGGTAAAATAAAAAGAATTATATAAAATTATATAAAATATATACAATATATATACATACAAATAAAGTTTTATAAAATAAAACTGGTAGGCTAATAATAAGTTAATTACATGTGAATGAATGAATACTTTGTCACGCTCTAATATACAGATAGAGATCTAGAAGGTACAGGTTTATAATAATACAATTATTATACAGATATAATAGAAGACAACAAAAGGTAATTGTGTTTCATAATAGATTTCTATGAACATATATTGTGTTGTATTATTATAAGGACAATGCCACAAGTCCTCCAACATATTAAGGGAGACGTAATCATCAAGTTTATATAGTATATTAAGTAAATCAAGTTTGGCTTTGTTAGCTTTAAACTCTACGGTATACAGTATACAAATAATGAATGGTTGTGAGTGCAATAGTGCAAATATTTCATGAGTTGAAAGATGGAATGTTCCATTCAACGAGGCGCAGCCGAGTTGAATGGAACAAATTACATCTTTCAACGAGTGAAATATTTGCACTATTGCACGAAAAACAAGTTTCTCTGCTCTCTTACCATTGAAAAAAGTGCTATCAAAAAAGTATAACGCATGGTTCTATCATCATAGCGTGCAATAGAGCGGATTTTGCATGCAATCGACGAGCAATTAACCAATCAAATGGCCGGAATATAATTAGGTGTTGTATAATATATGATACGTACGGTATACGATACGTACGGTATACGATACGTACGGTATACGATACGTACGGTATATGATACGTACAGTATATGATACGTACGGTATATGATACGTACGGTATATGATACGTACAGTATATGATACGTACGGTATATGATACGTACGGTATACGATAAATACGGTATACGATACGTACGGTATATGATGCGTACGGTATGCGATACGTACGGTATACAATACGTACGGTATACGATAAGTACGGTATACGATACGTACGCGGAATACGATACGAACGGTATATGATACGTACAGTATATGATACGTACGGTATATGATACGTACGGTATATGATACGTACGGTATATGATACGTACAGTATATGATACGTACGGTATAGTTTACGTACGGTATACGATAAGTACCGTATTCGATACGTACGGTATATGATGCGTACGGTATACCATAAGTACGGTATACGATAAGTACGGTATACGATACGTACAGTGTATGATAAGTACGGTATATGATACGAACGGTATATGATACGTACGGTTTATGCTACGTACGGTATATTATACGTATGGTATATGATAATCCAGGTTTTATTTTAAATAACACACGCAGCCGTGTATACTGGCAACATATAAACACAAATGTACAGCTAAAATGGTGAAGATGAAAGCACCATTTTACATCTAAACCCCCTTATTCGTCCACTTACACCTCCCCCCCCCCCCTTTTTTTACACTCCTTCCCTTCCTTAGAACGGCAAAAATTTGTGACCCTCCAAACTAATGTTCGAAGTAGCGGTATACTGTCGGGCTGGAGTTTATTTCCATACATGTTAGTAAGCAGATTAATCGTGAGTAAAAACAAGCCTTTGTTGGGGTTTAGAATTGAGGCTAGGTTCACATGCCGACATCTCTAACGCCCGCGGGACTCTGGTTCAACGTTAGTTTGGCTAATAAAACAGTTTCATCAAACTTCAAAGGGAACAGATAATTATCTCTCCAAACGACCATAGCGATGGTTCTTTTATTCCCAGAACGGAAACTTGAATTTACACTCTAAACTGTAATAAATTCCAATCTTCAAAATCAGAAAACAAAACTGCTGTTAAGACGATTCGGTGTTTTTGTTCTTCTTCTTCTTCTTCTTCTTCTTCTTCTTCTTCTTCTTCTTCTTCTTCTTCTTCTTCTTCTTCTTCTTCTTCTTCTTCTTCTTCTTCTTCTTCTTCTTCTTCTTCTTCTTCTTCTTCTTCTTCTTCTTCTTCTTCTTCTTCTTCTTCTTCTTCTTCTTCTTCTTCTTCTTCTTCTTCTTCTTCTTCTTCTTCTTCTTCTTCTTCTTCTTCTTCTTCTTCTTCTTCTTCTTCTTCTTCTTCTTCTTCTTCTTCTTCTTCTTCTTCTTCTTCTTCTTCTTCTTCTTCTTCTTCTTCTTCTTCTTCTTCTTCTTCTTCTTCTTCTTCTTCTTCTTCTTCTTCTTCTTCTTCTTCTTCTTCTTCTTCTTCTTCTTCTTCTTCTTCTTCTTCTTTGGATAACGTTATTTCACTCTCTGCAAATTAGATGTTTGCAGGAAGCTTACAGTGGTGGCCTACATATTAGTTATTCTAGTAATTAAAATTGATTGGGGCATACGTTTTCTGTGGATGGTTCTGTTGAGGGGTATAGTATTCATACATATGATGACTACAATGCATCTCTATGTTCGAAATGGACCTAGTAAAGCGTGTATTTGATATAGGTAAGTCAAAACTCCCTTAACATGTAGTCTCAATTCTTATCAACACATTGTTTTAGAAATCATAAACATATCGCTATTTTGCTATTAGTGAACATTGGCACTGAAATCAAGGGAAGAGTTGGAGACAAAAAAATACACGGCACAGATTGTTCATTAAAATTATTACAATGGGGGGGAGGGGCTAAGATGTTATGTCGTCCATGGAAGAGGTCTAAAGGGAAGGATGGTTCCCCTCTTTACTCTGATAGCATGAAGGGTACTTGGATGAAAATTGTTGCTTGTATTTTGCAACTTTTCAAATATGTTGAAGAATTTTCTACAGTTTTACTGGGATGTATTTTCTAGATTTATAGTAATATTCTGTCTACCAATGGGGCCCTACTAATTTTACTTTTGAAGTATATACGTGGTGGCGCCCCTGTTATAATGTGCAATCATCGCTTGGTGGCTCCAGTAAGTCAGTTAAAGAATGCTATGTTGCAGTAAACATGTCACTTGTAAAACTTGTAAACACTAGAATCTCACAAAATGACTAATTACAAGAACACAGATTCCGAAAGTTGTCAACAAAATTAATTTCCTTTTTATTCTTTTCATTTTCCTTTCTTTTCTTTTTTAATTGATAACACATCTCAAATTGTTATCACAATATACTCATCTTCAGACTAATATCTTCAGACTAATATCTTCAGACTAATATCTTCAGACTAATATCTTCAGACTAATAAAATTGTTATCACAATATACTTATCTTCAGACTAATATCTCCTTGCATTAATTGTATACATACCATCTGTCATACCGGATAAAGTAATAGATGGTACTCGTAGACTGACTTTATTTCACCTTTCGAATTTAATTTTCACCATTTGATGACAAATCCAAGAATTAAAGTGTTTAAAGTAAAGTGTAATTTTAGTTTAGTTTAGTTGGTTTGGTAAAAGTGTTGACCAAACACAAAAGGTCAATTGATTTCATGGAGAGAACAATATATACCTATAATTCATTCGTTCATGACAATGCCTTATGGAATGATTTGTAACATATTTGCTAGTTGTGTAGTTTTATTGACGGGGTATGTGGGGGAATTCCCCCAGTTGCCCCCCCCCCCCCTCCCTCCCAACAGATCTGGTACTTATCCAAATATATAGAGCTAGTCTAATCGATTGTATTGTGTCCAAGTCATTTTATTTGTTGAAAAATTCTCCCTCCCCCATAGGCTAAAAAAATATTCCTTGCCCCGTATAGTCCCCCCCCCCCTCCCCACACCCCCAGATTGCCTAGGCTGGTGCCGCAAGTGCTTATAATCGATTCTACGAGGATTCTAGAGTGTTGCTTTAATGATCTTTTTTAATAATGTTATACTTTTGTAAAAATTATTGCTTCTCGCATTGGTCTGCGCTTCCAAGTGATTATGAAATCAAAATATTTGTTAAGATTGTTTAATCTTCAAAACTAGGCCATATGGGAGCACTTTGAAATATTCCATTGAGGGAATGTTGAAATGTTTGTCTCCTCAAAAATCCTGAAAAGGAGTCAATTTGAGAGGAATTTGATTTTGCTTTTCTCACTTTAAAACTCAAAGAGTTCATAAGAAAACATTTTTCCCTTTATGACTGTTAAAAGATCTATACGGTACACTGTCAACTGGTCAAACGCTACCTAAGAATGATAACTTAACCACGTTGTATAATTTATATTATAAAACTGCAACGATGTTGTTCGTATGTGCTTTATTCTTCAGCACAATACAGACATTTTTGTCAACCCTATTGCACCCTATTTAACCTCTGTGTATCGTAATATACGAATCAATCAAAGAAGTGAAAACGAGCTCTTTCTTTTCTTTTCTTTTTGCTTCGTTTTTTACTCTCTTTTTTGTCTTTACAAATTGATTGATTAATTTATTTCTTTGTCTATTATTTTAAATATGAAATTTCATCTTCCTGATATATGAGGGTATCTTACATTTAAGTTCCTTTGAGACTATTTATTCTCATCGGCTTATCTAGAATTTGATATGATTTCATATTGATATTGAAAATCGCTTAAATGAGGGTTTGGGGCTTATTTTAGGTGAGAGTTTCTAAGCCTTACTGTAGGCATGGCCAATAAGAGGATTAACACAACTTTGCAGATAATCAAACATAGAGGTATAGTAACGAATAGTCTGGATGTAACCCTAAATATCCTGATGACGTATAACTCTGAACATTTCATGTACAATATCAATAGGACATTGTATACATCACACTATATATATATATATATATATATATATATATATATGTATAAAGGTTTGTTTGCTACATTATATATATATATATATATATATACATATATATATATATATATATATATATATATATATATAAATATATATATATATTATATATATATATATATATATATATATATATATATATATATAATGTAGCAAACAAACCTGTCGAAGAAATGTCAAAACATTGCACAAGCCCTGCCATATTATGACTAGCTGTCAAATGTGGAAAATATATAATGCCAACAAGGAAATGAATATTATCAAAGAGGGCAAATACAATATATAAGCCTACAGTCAATAGGAAAATATATCCTGCCAAAGGCGAATTATATCCTGTCACGGTGATTCAGTAAACAGGATTTAACATTTTATCCCTTCGTACATTAATAGAAGATCGTTCAAAGTGTATATTCCTTTATCTACACGGATTTAATTAAATTTACACTGTGTATACTACTGCCAAGTGATATTTTTCATGGACTAGAACAAGTTGGCTATACCTAATATCAATGCATTCATGTTTAGTATGAGGGTTCTAGCAGGCTATGTATACCTGATATTAATGCATTCCTGTTAAGTATGAGGGTATGTATTCTAGCAGGCTATTCCTAATATTAATGCATTCCTGTTTAGTATAAGGGTTCGTATTCTAGCAGGCTATACCTGATACTAATGCATTCCTGTTAAGTATGAGGGTTCGTATTCTAGCAGGCTATACCTGATACTATAGATATAATGCATTCCTGTTTAGTATGAGGGTATGTGTTCTAGCAGGCTATACCTGATGCTATAATGCATTCCTGTTAAGTATGAGGGCATGTATTCTAGCAGGCTTTACCTGATACTTGATACTAATGCATTCCTGTTTAGTATGAGGGTTCATATTCTAGCAGGCTATACCTGATACTAATGCATTCCTGTTAAGTATGAGGGTTCGTATTCTAGCAGGCTATACCTGATACTATAGATATAATGCATTCCTGTTTAGTACGAGGGTATGTGTTCTAGCAGGCTATACCTGATGCTATAATGCATTCCTGTTAAGTATGAGGGTATGTATTCTAGCAGGCTATACCTTCTGCTATAATGCATTCCTGTTTAGTATGGGGTTATGTATTCTAGCAGGCTTTACCTGATACTTGATACTAATGCATTCCTGTTTAGTATGAGGGTTTGTATTCTAGCAGGCTATACCTGATACCAATGCATTCCTGTTAAGTATGAGGGTTCGTATTCTAGCAGGCTATACTTGATACTAATGCATTCCTGTTTAGTATGAGGGTTTGTATTCTAGCAGGCTATACCTGATACCAATGCATTCCTGTTAAGTATGAGGGTTCGTATTCTAGCAGGCTATACCTGATACTAATGCATTCCTGTAAAGTATGAGGGCATGTATTCTAGCAGGCTTTACCTGATACTTGATACTAATGCATTCCTGTTTAGTACTAGGGTTTGTATTCTAGCAGGCTATACCTGATACTATAGATATAATGCATTCCTGTTTAGTACGAGGGTATGTGTTCTAGCAGGCTATACCTGATGCTATAATGCATTCCTGTTAAGTATGAGGGTATGTATTCTAGCAGGCTATACCTTCTGCTATAATGCATTCCTGTTTAGTATGGGGATATGTATTCTAGCAGGCTATACCTGATACTATAGATATAATGCATTCCTGTTTAGTACGAGGGTATGTATTCTAGCAGGCTATACCTGATGCTATAATGCATTCCTGTTTAGTATGAGGGTATGTATTATTGCAGGCTATACCTGATACTAATGCATTCATATTTAGTATCAGGGTATGTATTCTAAAAGGCTATACCTGATACTATAATGCATTCATATTTAGTATGAGGGTTTGTATTCTAGCAGGCTATACCTGATACTAATGCATTCCTGTAAAGTATGAGGGCATGTATTCTAGCAGGCTATACCTGATACTATAATGCATTCCTGTTAAGTATGAGGGCATGTATTCCAGCAGGTTATAGTGTAATATTATCCCAGGTTGAAATTTAAAAAGTTTAATTTAGTGGGAAACAAATTGTGACTTTTCTAATTTCTGATGTCAAGTGTTCTCTCGTAACGATATAACCTGTACCTCCTCTGTCCGTGTAGTTGCTGACACCGCCCTCGCTATTCTGAGTGAGCCATACTAATAAGACACCCACCCACCAATTCAACGTGTGTATATATCGTTGCATCAAAACACGCCATTCTATATAGTGTGATTTACAGTGCAATTTCCGACGCAGAAGATTTGCAGTTTGATACCTATTAAATTTGCCACCAAAAATTAAATTAACTTGTGACCTTTAAAAATAGTTAACCATTTTCTTTTTCTGTTTTATGGCAAATTGATCTACTCTGAATAAAACACTATTTTTGCTTCAATTGGAAGCGTTCCCGGTCATGTTCCTAACCGGAAACGCTTATTTGTATAAACCCTAAATCAAGTTTTGATAATATGACGTTGTTCATGTTTTATCATTTACCAGAGCGTGAAACGAAATTAATAGACAGGCAAAATTTCCGTGAAAATCAGTGAGTGGAAGCATAAAAAAGCTTCTATGATCTCAACCACGTAGTGTGTAATCAAAGGAGAGTTGGTTAACTTCAAATCTCTTCTGTTTTATTGCAACCCATGATATAGTCACAGAGTGGAATTTAAGAACATAAGAATTTTTGAAATGTTTTAAGTTTAGACTTTAAAGGTATATTGTTATTTATTAAGTTAACTTGCATTGGTCAAAAGTTTCAGTCGCTTCAATGCAATCTGCAGTAGTACAATGTCCCGGTTGATTATTCAACTACGAGAGAAGCACTTTCATCTTGTTTACATTTGTGGCGTTCCAAACGAATCTTGAAATGTTCTGATGAATGAAATTCTTTGAATAATACTTTCCGAACTGATTTGAGAAAATGTTGTCTGCACAAGAATCGCGAGTAATACAACGGGCGATACATCGTAATAATTTCGTGTAATTGCGGGGGTTCAGTTTAATTTTCCAAAGTGGTTCGGTTCCTCCTCACGTGTTATACTGTCGGTACAGGTTTTTGGTGCGTGTAGCTTACCACTTGTTGATAACTAGGACACTAACATTGTGAAAACGATGTACTGAAGGTGAAACATAGGAAAAAGAATCTGCCTACGGCACTTCCCGCGGCAAAACTGTTGCTAAGGAGTGTCGTGTGCATGATTTTAATAGGCGGAGACAGGAAGGGGGAGGGGATTTAAAATTTCCCTCTACTAATTTACATAACGAGGCCTTGAACCTTTATGGAAGGACCAGAGACGAATCAAGAATTATATGAAGGATGGGATGCAGGCCACAGGGTCATTGAAGCCGACTCACATGTATGGGAGTCTGTGGGTCCTGCCCAGTCAGATAAAATGGTGTATTCACTATTCTGAGACATTATTTAGAGTAAAATTAGGTCTTTTATAAGTAGCGCTAAAACGAGATGATTGTGTTTAATAAATAGTGAAATAACATTTTCCCGACTGATTTATGTAGGGATCTGAACCTTTAAGGCAGGGGTTCTCTAACTGGAGTGCATGAACCCCCAGGGGGTGCGTGAGTCCGTCCTAGGGTGTTCGTGAGACGTTTCTGAAAGTCAAAACTAGAGTACTTTTTGTTGAACTAAAATCTGATATATCATATAATTTAGTAATGTACAAACTCTTTTCGCGTTCCATACGTATATGTTGCCATAGTAGTACCGTGCCGTAAATGTGTGATAAATAACTGAATTATGAAACAGACACAGGCTGCATGACGTTGGTGAAGTTGGTGTACGCATGACAGTAATTCGTGAAGATAAAGAGCTGAAGTTTCCAATTAAATATATGTAACGTCTTGTGTTTTTCATCATTACAATATAACACTATGAACTTGATCTTTTACGAAGCACTGTTATGCGTATTATAGTATAATAATGAATCAGATCGTGTCTCGAAAAGTTGGGGATTCGTGGACAACTCTGATATCCACAGGGGGTTCGTGGGGGGTAAAGATAGGAAACCCTGCTTTAAGGAATGAGCAGAGGCGAATGAATGATTATTAAGCGAGGGCGTGTTGCATGGGGTCACTGACGCCGAATCCCATGTAGGGGGCTGGGGGTCCTCCCTCAGAAATTTATATTTTTCGTCAGATGATACATTCAAGTTTCTACTTCAGAATTAGGATGCAAAGCAAATATGAATACACGAATGTCTTTGGTATATTGTTAATTGCACTTTCTGGACCAAGCAAAACAACTTTTTTCCAGTTGTTGTGTAGCGATGACAACATGTATGTTAGTTTCAAGCTTACTTATATGGGGAGGGGACGGGGCAAACGTCATACGTCATATGGGAATTGAATACAAATATCGGCATGGTGCTTAGAAGTTACTCTTTCATCAGCTCAAATAAATTTTGACCCCATGTTCTATTCTTTTAAATATCATGGAACCAAAGAGAAAACTGCATGTGACACATGAAGAGTTACCCTTTAAGTACATATTTGTATGTGTCACATGAAGAGTTACCCTTTAAGTACATAACTTGTATGTGGCACATCGGAGTTACCCTTTAAGTACATAACTTGTAGGTTGCACATGAAGAGTTACCCTTTAAGTACATAATGTGTATGTGGCACATGAAGAGTTACCCTTTAAGTACATAATTTGTATTTGGCACATGAAGAGTTACCCTTTAAGTACATAATGTGTATGTGGCACATGAAGAGTTACCCTTTAAGTACATAATTTTTATGTGGCACATGAAGAGTTACCCTTTAAGTACATATTTATATGTAGCACATGAAGAATTACCCTTTAAGTACATATTTATATGTGGCACATGAAGAGTTACCCTTTAAGTACATAACTTGTATGTGGCACATCGGAGTTACCCTTTAAGTACATAACTTGTAGGTTGCACATGAAGAGTTACCCTTTAAGTACATAATGTGTATGTGGCACATGAAGAGTTACCCTTTAAGTACATAATTTGTATTTGGCACATGAAGAGTTACCCTTTAAGTACATAATGTGTATGTGGCACATGAAGAGTTACCCTTTAAGTACATAATTTTTATGTGGCACATGAAGAGTTACCCTTTAAGTACATATTTATATGTAGCACATGAAGAATTACCCTTTAAGTACATATTTATATGTGGCACATGAAGAGTTACCCTTTAAGTACATAAGTTGTATCTTACACATGAAGAGTTACCCTTTAAGTACATAAGTTGTATCTTGCACATGAAGAGTTAGCCTTTAAGTACATAATTCTGTATCTTACACATGAAGAGTTACCCTTTAAGTACATAATGTGTATGTTGCATTATTCAGTTGTAAGGCTAAATTATGGAGATGTTCGGCTTAAGGTGTCGAGATACAGGCGAGAGATAAAGAACGGACACATGATCTAAAGTCAACATTTTTACGTCAGAGTATGTAGGTTTCAGACGTGGTTTCTGTCCGGAAAGGCGACAAAAAGAAAGACTTCGATTTAGGGTTCAGCATCATAGCAGACGATATATTACATAAAATATAATAAGATAATAGATATAGGGTTTGTGTTTAAAAGGCCCCTTTCTGGAATTTCATACTCTAAAGTGAATCAAAAGTTGAAAGAAGACCTCATGCAATTATCAATGCTCTAGAAAGGAAGAGAGATTTAATGTGATATAGGTATACACGTGATAGGTATACATGTGTCGTGATATGAAAATGACGTGCCTGGTCACATATTTGCCCTCTTTGGATAGATAGAGGAAAGATTTGTATAGTACATAGCGAGGTTATATAACGAATACGAGCCGCTAGCAATATTTATGTAAATTAAGCTTGTAATACTATCGATTGCACCCTTACTCAAATTGTGTCGTAACTAAACAACCTTATAATACGATTGGCTTAGATGATAATTTTTAAAACGTAAATGTGACACGTAATATCTTTAAGAATCTGAGGCCTTACAAATGATGATACTTGGTCGATTACTATTATTATATCTAGAAGTTATTTCTTTTCTTTTCTTTCTTTCTTTGGAAGCAAAATTGCTGCAAATATCCACGTTAGGTTGATCTGAACAGTTTTGTCATGAACCGTCAGAAAATGGTGAAAAATAGTCCACATTTGATAATTGAACTTCAATATCATATAGTGCCTAATATATAATGTTGGTTGTTAAGGTGTGTGTGTGGGGGGAGGGGGGTATTGTTAGATAAAGGATGCATTGCGCTATGAAACCAGAGGGAATGTCTTCTGCGACAGGGCTTCTCGAAACACACAAAAACGTGACGTCATACGAGTGATGACCAATCAATCTTAATCAATCGCTTGATCGTGTGCTGTAAATTATAATATTAATGATAATATTGCGGTGTAAAATAACTTACTTTGTATATTATATCATATACTTGTTATAACCATGATTTTAAAACACATTTCATCATCCGAAAAGAATTGTACTGGTGAAAGAATCCATATTTTAACCTTTATGATATGTATATTGTTTAATTTAGCTACCAATTTATCTTCAAATTCAAGTGGTTATCTTGGTTTTAATCTTTCTCTCTCTGTTCTCCTTCGTTTTTTTTCTTTTTTAGGTTATCTAGGATTGAACGTTTAATTGAAGAGAAAAATACTTTTTGTTTACCCCAATACTTTTTAAGAAAAAGTCGCCCAGGAAAGAACCTGGCCGGCACGAAAACCAAACTACTGAACGACTGATCCGCTTCTAACCCCAGTCCCCTTGCATCGGGACTGTGACTGCAGTGTGTGATCATCGTCAGGTGTGCATCACCATTCCCCTCGAAAGGGAACAGATACTACACATGATCTTAGCCAAAAGGCCGAGAAGCGATCCCCAATTATTCATTGTAACATTCCCCATAATAACCTATCCCTATACATGTGACTGCTTCAAACCAATTTTATTTATATTTTTCCTGCTGTTCTATTCGTGGAGATTGTTCACGTAAAAACGGTCAATTTTAATCAGATTATCAAACCTAAAAAAAATACGACTTAGGTCGAGATGAAATTGTCATATTTAATTGAAGAAGATGGATTAAATTTAAGCGATATAATATAAAATGATATCTAAATTTATCAAAGTGTTGTTTAGCCGGCGGTTTCCCTAAATGGGGAACCGTCCGTACACGTCGTTGCCTATTAGCAATGGCCACGTGATGAAAGTTAACTATCTCGATTAATACCCCTAGCTGTATAAAACCTGACGCTGTGGAATAATATGACTGCGCAGGCGCAGTAAAGATAAAGAGGATGAGGCAAGCACGACCAGTACAGATTGTAGTCAATGCATTGGAAAGATAAGCGAAATGTCATCAGTTCGTTGTTTGTAATTCTTGGTCATTGTCATCTGTCAGTATGCTTCGTTAACTATATCGTTTTCAATTGCACAAAATCGGGAGTTTTTGAGGGAAACAAATGCTCTGCCCGAATGGTCGAACCGATAAGGAGTGAGGGCGGTATATATCTGTTGAATGAAAGTAAGATTGAAAAACAATTATAGTGGCACTTTACGGAAGAGAGATGCATAAACGGGTATAGTATACAGATATATACGTATTTGATACTCATATAGTGTTGATACTAAATTTGTATTTCATATGCGACATACGTATCGATATTGAACTTTTATTTCTGTATTTCTGCATCAATATGAATATTCATCTATTTAAATATTTTGACAATATGTGAATACCGGATTATATATACTATATTACTGTATTTGGGGATGTATATTAATTATATTATATACTGTATTTGGGGAACTATATTAATATATTTTATACTGTATTTGGGGATCTACATTAATATATTATTACTGTATTTGGGGAACTATATTAATATATTATTACTGTATTTGGGGATCTATATTATTATATTATTACTGTATTTGGGGATCTATATTAATATATTATTACTTATTTGGGGATCTATATATTAATAAATTAGTTATTGTATTTGGGATCAATATTAATATATTATATACTGTATTTGGGGATCTATATTAAAATATTATTACTGTATTTGGGGATCTATATTAATATATTTTATACTGTATTTGGGGATCTATATTAATATGTTATTACTTATTTGGGGATCTATATATTAATATATTTTTTATTGTATTTGGGATCAATATTAATATATTATATACTGTATTTGGGGATCTATGTTAATATTTTATCACTGTATTTGGGGGTCTATATTAATATATTTTATACTGCATTTGGGGATCTATATTAATATATTATTACTGTATTTGGGGATCTATATTAATATATTTTATACTGTATTTGGGGATCTATATTAATATATTATTACTGTATTTGGGGGATCTATATTAATATATTATATACTGTATTTGGGGATCTACATTCATATATTATTATACTAAGTAATGTATTTTCATACTCTTGTAACTATATATGTTGGTTTCTTTTATCAAACTATTATTTGTATATATTAATATATATATTAATATATAACGCATTTACGCGTACACTCGTGTAGTGACATGATTAGTAGTTTAGTTTCCTTTTCTTTCACTTTTGTGTTGTCTTTGTTTGGTTGTTGTTACTGTTGTTTTTTCTCGAGCTTACTAATTCTTCTGACTACATAGTCTACACGGAGTCGTATAAGACTACGAGAAATAGTCCACGTAATCATATATAAACACCCTCGAGCAACTTTATGGATTGTTCTAGGTTGAAAGGTTTAAAATACATACAAGAACATCAGACTAATAGCAACGTTAAAATATGACGTCATAGCTATAAAAAGAACGGTTTGCCCTTTTGACAAGAATCAATATATTTTTTACTTTTAACTTGGAAGTTTTTATGGAATCATTGTCCAGTCAGCAGGTGTGGTGTTGGCATTTCAAAATTTCTACGTTGTGTAAAATTCCTTGGTTAGACCGGAATATCACTTTAAGATTCGATGTTAAAGAGATATATTGAATGATACATGTGAACCGCACAGTTACTGCAAATATTATTTGGGAAAGAACATGATCCGGCTTCAGGAATCACAAATGATTTCGAGTTGGTTAGCATCATGTTTGATCTCTAGAATAAGGCAGATATGTCAGCAAAACAGAACTAGTATTTGTTCAATACAGGTGACAAACGCCTACAGTGGAATTACGACCTTCCTCTCCGGTTTCGAACCTCTGGACATACAATCAGCGTCTATAGCCTAGTGGTTAGGGAGTCCGCATATATAGCGGGAGGCCGGGGTTCGAGTTTTTTCACTGTTCTGAATTTTCCAAGTCACCACAATTTTAATTTAATTCAACATGCTGTAAGGAACAGTATAGGTATGTCAACAAACTGCTCGACCGTGCTAGGAAGAATAAACATGATAAGGTCACATACACGAATGTTAACGGCCAGTTGTGTGATGATCGCCGCGCACTACAGGCGTGAAACTCGAGTAACAACATGCTATAAGTTACCGTATATAGGTATACTATATCATATATATATGTATATATAAAAAGCAAGTGATTTCATAAAGGACAAGGTGATCCTGAGGTCCTCCAGGCCGATCTTCCTTTTATAAAAAATATTAATGAAAATTTTGGACGTCAAATGATGCATTCTGAGACATATTTAGACGATAAATTAGATCTATAATTAGCTGAACATGGAATCTTGTGCTACTAACTACCTTACAAGTTTTGTGTGGGATTTCAAGAGCTGGTGAATACCCCTACACTCCTCTGGATTCGCACCTTGGTTGAAAGTTGTATTAGTTGCCGAATAATGACGCTATGTATTTATTCAGCAAAGGAGGTCGGTGACAGTTACCTGGTTTAGCTACGTTTAGTGTTACCATATACGTTTAATGTTTATAGCAAACACCCAGTGCCCTTTCGCAGTTTTCAATTTTCGAAGGCGTGCAAAGTTCGCACAATATTCCATTAGACTTTTCTCCTAATTTCGTAGGAGGACGGGGGTGGATGTAGTGCTTCACTTCGCACATTTCTCATCGGAATTCTCACAATTGTGTCCAAAGACATGAGAGTCTTGGCGGTTGTTAAGATCATAATACGTGCTACCAATGACGATAAAACGGAATTATTTTTCGGGTTACCGCCGTACATTATGTTAGTTTGATGAACAAATCCTGTGTATATATATATATATATATATATATATATATATATATATATATATATATATAGCAGTGTACACAAGGACTCCGATTCATGCTAGGTCTCCTACTATCCCGCCCACCCCCAACCCCTAGCCCACCCCACCCACTCACTCAATCTCTTTCACTAGTCTCGGTCGTCTCAGACCGAAATCCTCCTTAGACTATAATGATAATACCTCGACTTTTCCTTGGCAACATGTTTATGCAACCGTATTCAAAGTACGTTCATAGGTCTATGTGACAAATGATGCGAGTTTTGACAAAATATGCGAATTTCCCTGTTGCAACATGTCCTCTGTCCTGCCGTGTTCAGTTATGTAATGTGCTATCCTGTTCCACCTACCGTCTCGTCCTGTCCTCTCCTGCTCTGTCCTGTCCCTCTCAGTACTGCATTTTCATGTCTTTTACGTCCTGTTCCGTTCTGTCCTGTCCATTCCTGGTCTGTCCTGCCCTGCCCAATTATACTGTTTTTGGACTTGTCTTGCCTTGCCTTGTCTTGTGTGGCCAGAATGTAGTCTATTCGAATCTTGTCTACGCTAGTCTAGTCTATATTGTCTTTTGTTCGTTACACAAACACGTACTGAGAGTGTACATCCCCTTTAACATGCACTTGTTTTCATACTAAGTCTTAGCTCTCTGATGTATATCTTGTAAAGAAACAAACATATTGAGATTTGTTACATTTCAAGATCAAACCACTTTGCATATCACGTCACGTGAGTACCTGCCACAGTTTATTTCCTTTTAAGGGGTCGTGAGGAGGGGAAGATTGGTTCCTTTCTCACGTCATGTAAGTACCTGCCACAGTTTATTTCATTTTAAGGTGTCTTTAGGACTGATTGGAAGGTTGGTTCCTTTCTCACACCCGTCAACACAACACATTGATACTGAAATTTGATCCACTTGAACAGCCTTACATAAGTATTGGTTGTTTTATTTTTATCAGCCTTTGTCCGTTTTTCAACCGTCACGCGCATGGACAGCCCATTTGAAGAAACTGATAATATGTGGTCTTTTTGTTTAAATGTTACATTAATAGGATACTTGAGATTGATCTCGAAGATACAAAAGAATATTTTCACAAGGAAGCTTGAGCATAATATCCAGCAATTAAATAAACTGAAACTTCTTACAATATTGAAATAATAATTATTGATATCGCTGACATTGCGCGTATACGTTTATATATATTTACGTACACTCTGTTGTTAGTTTTCATTCATTACTAATCGAGGTATGGTTTTGTAAGCTCTGGTCTAAACCATTCACTAAATAAACTGACAAAAAAATGTATGGGTCGGGTGTTATTTGTACTTTATTTTAATTTTAGGGTAAGAGAAATTGTTAAAATTACTTCAAGTTTCCAAAAAGTCCCTATACACAGCAGGTCTTACTTTTTTGCTGCTCAGACAGAATAGATTCAATAACACAAATTAGTTCCCCTAAAAATCTTGACGTATTGCGCCATTTGTGATGTATCGAAGTACATCTCCGTGTGGCCAGTTTGGGGGTGAATGATATTTCCTGAGAAAAATATCGACACAAAGTCGTTACAAAGAAAAGTGCTGCTTCCTGTCTAACGTATATTTTTTTTTCTACGTGTTGCGAAACTCAAATCTGAACTATAACGGAGGTCAAAACGGATGATGTGTCTAGCCCTTTAAACTTATTTTTAGGTGAGGGAGGTTTTGGAAAGTGATTTTTTAGTCGGCAGTTAATACATGACTAACTTAAAACATGATGTTACTAGCCCCTTCAAACGTAAGAGAGGACGATTTCTTAATGTGATTTGGTAGTTACTTGTAACCGTATGATATTATAAGCCCCTTATAAAACGAATTATTTGTATTCAGTTATTACATAAGCCAGTTATTACATAAACCAGTAATTACATAAACCAGTTATTACATAAACCAGTAATTACAGAAACCAGTTATTACATAAACTAGTTATTACATAAACCAGTTATTACATAAACCAGTTATTACAAAAATTACGCTTTGAACGAAACATGGGGCGATTTTGTAAAGTATAATTTGTTGGTAGAGGCAGTAGTTAATTACATGACTCGGTTATTCACTCACTATTAGCCCATTTGAACATAAATGAAGAGGATTATGGAAATACGATTCGTTAGTACAGCCTGATATTACATGTCTCCATTATTACATTGAATTATTACTGCCCAACTTCGAGCAAATATTAATATAGTTTAATATATGTTATTTAAGGTATAGACAGTTGTTACATGACTCAGTTGTAACATTATATTACAATTACCAACAAGGAAACGCGTATTTATGTTACACTCTTCAGACTCTTTATGTGTAGTAAGACATTTGTAAGAAGCTTTAGAAGAAACCAAACATGGATTTTTCCCATGTTACTTAAGTTTTCCGACACCTTCATCAGTCTAAAATAATCCTTCGCATTTCTGATAATATCAATGAACTCTCTTAAATTAATTGAATTCCCTTCTGCAGAAGAACGACGTACAATCCTCTGGGATATTGTCATGTAGTATTGAGTATTAATAATGTGTGATTTCGTTATGAATCCGCCCACCTTAATAATAATAATAATCAGCAATTATTTTTACGACGCTGAAGCGACTACAAATGTGGGAGAAACCCGAAAGGGCTTATGGATTACAACTTACACGTCGGGTGGCTTCCAATTCAACATTTTAACTCAAATTTGGACCTTAATAACCTCTTACCCGATCTGATCATATATTTAATGCATAGTAAAACTGTTGGCGATGAGGAGAGCAACATGGATGATGACGATGTTATGACGATGAAGTTTACGATGACGATTACGTTGACGATGACCATGACGATCTCAGTGACGATTACGATGATGAAGATTACAACGACGACGACGATTACAGTGACGAAGACGATTACAGTGACGACAATGATAACAATGACGATTACGCTGAAGACGACGATCACAGTGACGATTACAATGACGAAGATTACGACTACGATGACGATTACAGTGACGATAACTATTACAATGACGATTACGCTGAAGATGACGATTACCATGACGAAGATTACAACGACGACGGTGATTACAGTGACGATGACGTCGATGACTATTACAATGACGATGACTATATCGATGACGTTGACGATGGAATCGACGATGAAAATGATGGTGATGATGACGATACGATTGGATTACAGTTGTGTGTTGTAAACTAATGTGTACAGCACCAGTGTTGAAGCATTCGAAAAGGAATCCGTACTTGAGTATACTACACGAGTACCTCGGTACAAGTATCCCGTACTCGCACTAGGTGAAAATTACTGGGATGTTTAAGTACCACTAGCACTCGTTGTTTAGTACTCGAACTCGATTGAAAGTATTTGATACTTGCTTAGGATGAGTGCTTTACGAGTACTTATGTTAACAAAACAACAGTTTCTTAACACTAACTGTACAGCAGTAAACCGCTTCGTCTACCCAATATCAAAGTAGACATTTTTATTACGGCTAACAATAACAAGATCGGAGCAGGGTCATCACACACCACTCTTATAATCCATTGAGTACAATCAGTGACCATCAGGCAGCAGCATGTGTGCAGCATGTGCAGCATGTGTGCAGCATGTGTGCAGCGTGTGTGCAGCATGTGTGTAGCATGTGTGTAGCATGTGTGCAGCATGTGTGTGTCATGTGTGCAGCATGTGTGCAGCATGTGTGTAGCATGTGTTCAGCATGTGTGCAGCATAATGTTCTTGTTGATAAGAAATCAAAAGTACTCAAAAGTACTGGTATGTAAGTACCTTTACTGTACTTGGATTCAGCAATGCTGTCCTCATATATGGTACTCGGTTTCTAAGAAGCAGTACTCGGACTGTGGTACTTGGTACTCAGTCTGATAAGATACTTGACTACAACACTGTTTAGCACGTATCTGAGTTAAACTGGGGACTTTCATAACCACATATCTATCAAATGTCAAGTAAACTTCTTTAGTTTTTATCGTAGAAAATTCAAGATATAGAAGAATTCTTGAACTTGTACAGGATTGGTAGTATGATGCAGGCCTGTGGTCATGAGTTTCATTTTCTTGACCTTTTGACTTCAACCGGAACTTACATGAAGATTGTACACGTTTGCAGTCAACCAAGGCACCAGTTCGTTGAATGTTCATACAAAAGGAAAACTGATGCAATATCAGTTATCCGTTTGCTATTCAAATTAATTCATCAGAATGTCGCAATACTGGTTTATATTGATGGCACTACTCGGAAGTTTCTAATGTATCACGGAAGTTCATGGTTATGTCATTCCTTCCAACTAAACAACTAAAAGCAAATATTATAGTAAGCAAATAGTCTTAAACTTATCCTTGACGAAAGTGGCAATCCCGATTGGTTAATGTTTTGTTTGTTAATATGTTGCTAACATCAGGAGTGGTTTCTCTAAAGGTAGCCAATTTCAAAAATTGTTCAACTCCAACAAACTTGCGACTGTTGCGGACGATTGGAAAGAGGGAGCTGTTGCTCAACGTTTTTACGTGCTTTTCAATCAAACTTGATGTTTCACTGATTATTTCAAGGTCGTTTCAAATAAACTTGAATTTCATATTCCCAGTCATTTAACAAAAATTTCAATTTTTATACTTTACTTACTTGTACACAGTAAAGACCGTCCAAAATACCTTCCAGGTATTAGAAATGTTTATTTTGTGTAATTTAATTTGAACATTAAAGATATCAAATTATTGTTCACCCAGCTTACCCTTTGTTGCTGTACGAGACTCAAAGTTACAGTATCTCCGTATCAGGTTTATTCACAGAATGTTGTGTAAACACGCTTTCTTCACAAAATTAAAGCAAGGATTCACCTTTGTGTGCTTTTTGCAATTCGGACAGGGGCGGACTGGGTCTTAAAACCGGCCCGGGCATTTTTCACCTAGACCTGGCCATTATTCATGGATATGTTACTTACATAGTGATCACCATCCTGGGGGAGGGGTGTAAGGGGAGGGGGTTCCCCCTTCCCTTTTGAGATTTTTTTTTAAGTTAAGGAGTGCTTAGATGCAAAATGGTGCTATATTTCTCAATTTTGTAGGATACAATAATCCTTTAAAGAAGACCCAAAAATAATTTTCCAGAAGCAACACTTAATGAAACTGAGAAAAGTAAAAAACGTTAACAAAAATAGACAAAAATATATGTTTTAGACTGGATTTTATTTAGTTTTTTAAGCATTTTGTGACAACATGCTTGGAAAAATGGAAAAAAAAACTAATAAATCCATTAGCACGGACGGGTTGCCATAGCACGTTCTTTGTTACGAACTAACAGACTAACTAACATGGTGATTTCATGAGCTGATTCCCACAGATAAAAATATATTTCTACACAGCCCGCCTGTATTTTTTCTATTAACTACTGTTAAATGGACTGTAATTTTTACCAGGCTCCCCAGCCCACCGGCCTTCCGGCTCACCGGGCATTGCCCAAGTCCGATTGCCCAAGTCCGACACTGAATTCGGAGGATGTAACTTTAGAACATCTGTTTTGGCTATGTTCCCCAGTAAACGATATTTGGATAAAGATTTCTCGCCTGCTTATAAAAGAACATTTTACTATTAATTACGAATATGTTAAGCTTGGGTATCTTGATGATGTTATTCATCCTATTAATTTCTTTTTACTACCTGATAAGTATTTCATATTTCATCGCAAGCAAAATAATTAAACACCCGAGGTTTCCATTTTTCTTCATAAGTTCATATTTTCTATAGAAGCTGAAATCATGTTCTCAACACGAATAACAAAGAATTATATTCCATGGTTGAACAAACATTCAGTTTGTGACATACACTATATGTTAAATATTATTTAATTAAAGAATTACTTTTATTAATTTTTATATTTGTAACTCAATTAAAGAGATAGGAATAAACTAGATGATATATATATGTATATATATTTAATATATATATATATATATGTATATATGTATATATATATATATATATATATATATATATATATATATATATATATATATATATATATATATATATATATACATCTTTCTCTTACGATGATAATGTTTCTTAAAACGTCAATTATATCCATAAACGCGATTCTCATGAAAGCAACATTAGAGGCGATGTTTGCAACCTTATCACCAATTATTTTTATCATCTAAGCGAAACAGTCAACGGGTATTCTTGTGTGAAAGATAGTTATTCGTTTTCTAGAAATAAAATCAATTCATTGATATGTCTGTTTCGATGTGCTTGAGCAGTACAAATCGTCAGTGGCGAAATATCCGAGTATATCATTTTAAAGAAAGAAATAACACATGTCAACATTGAATGTCCCTTAAGATTTTAAAGTATAGTTATAGATATGTCCACCAGGTGCATTAATTGTCCCTGTTAAGTATCCATTACAATGATTTTCCGTAAGTGAAACTATCGTCAGACATTCAGTCTTCACAGCTACGGTGAAGTGACAAATAGGGGGCGCCGGTCAACTTTTAATTTCTTATCTTGACTCGAATAACGTCTCTATCCGTTGATGCTATTGAGATCAGCACGATCGAAGCAAAACGTTCCTCCGGTACGCATCGGTCATTTGATGGTAAACCCTCGGTATATATAAAATGACTAAGTAAAGTGCTGAGACATATCGTGTCCTGTAACTTTTTGTACAGTTGTATATTGTGTCATAGTCCATTCAAGGTGTGAAGTAATAACTTAGCAATGTGAAAAGTTCTTTTGATCCGGTGGGAATACTACCCACCCCACCGCCTCCCTATCCTCACCCCACCGCCTCCCTGTCCACACCCCATCCGTTCCCATCCTCTGGTCTTTTCACTTGCACCTCTTGTATGCAACTCTAAACAAAATTGTCCATAATGGTTACATAGATCTTCATCTGACTACTGAGTTAAGTCTGTGGGTAATTTTCGAGGTCTGCATGGCACCTTATTCCGTTCGAGGGCTGTATGTATGGTAGGTTATTTCGTGAAGAGGGCAGCATTTTAGCAGAGTATCTTCCAAAAGCTACACTTGCTGCCTGCAATGACAAAAAAAAGAACAAAAACATCGATAAGTTGTTAATTAATCATTCGTAAAAATATCACAAAATATCAAAACATAGAATAGTAAAACAATCAAAGACAAAACAAAGATTGAGAAAAAAAAACAACGGCAGTACAAACGAGTGGTATATAATAATAAAATTATTTATTGTGAAAAATTGCCCTACATCAATTAAAGTGGCTGAATTACTTAGTTTAGCTTCTCAGAAATGATACAAAACTTAAGACTAATATCACCGTATGTACAAAGAGATCATTTCAAGACTACAACGGTGGCGGATGTCAACCACTGGTCGGCCTATTCTGTTAGTTGTATGATATTAAAGAATAATGCTTTGATTGCTCAAAACTGATTAAACAATGTATGGTTTAGCATTAATCGTCACAGATCTGACTCGCGAAACTGGCAATGTCGTCAACGCCTGAGCGTTGAAGTAGCTTTATAGATATTAAACATATATTTAAAAATGAATATCTAGAAATCCGGACTGGCTGTAGAAACATTAGTTGCAATTTTAAATTTTGTCTTTTGTTTTGTTGGACTACGGCATGTCTGCAGCATTTTAAATTCTACTTAAGATGTCAGCTTTATATCTTTCTGGATTTTTTGGTCTGACCTTGGTCTGACCTTGGTCTGACCTTGGTCTGACCATACTTTACAACTTTACATAGACCTTTACATGACAACAGTTACTAGTTCAGTATTAGCAAAATAATGTGGCCTTTGCAAATGTTTTATAACAGTCTTAACCACGTTATGAGATGCATATGATTCCTTTCCACTTATACAACAATTTTGGACCTTTTAGCAGATTTTTTCAAGTAATTTCAGTAATCTTTGTGTCTGCAAAGCAATTGAGATAGCTCGTTAATTTGAAAGAAATAACCGACTCTTGATGAAGATATAAAAGAAAAGGGATGATATTAATATAACAAATTAACAAATTCAATTGTATTCAAATGCATTTATTTCTCTGTTTCGAGGCACACTTAATATGAATATCTTTCTTCAACAATATCGACGTCATGCAGTTTGCCGCAATTCATTGTGTAAACGTGATAAAAAAGTAGGTTGAAATCCTTAGCAACAAGGAACCCCGATACACATATCGTAAGTTAGCCTAACACACTGATCTGGAACGGTGTCGATGAAAAGTGTTAGAGTGGAACCACTGTGTCATTCATATCACTATACAGGCAATATATACTTAAACAAAAGTGTTAGAATGTGCTTTATAATACTCTTTTTTTTTTCTTCTTTTTTTTGGGGGGTGGGTGGGGTGGGGGTCGGGGTGGCGTAAGAGTGGTTGCCGTTGTTGTTGTTGTTACTTTATAAAGTGCTTTGAAGTTTTCAGTATCGATGGTGCATTTTTATGCTTAACTTATGAAATGATGTAAAAAGATTTGTTAATATATTAAACTGATGTTTATCCTCAAAAGCCTCAGATGTTTGCATACATTACAAACATGGAGCTATATTATAGTTCAATGCTACAAATAGACTCTAGACTTAATACACTAGTGAGTTTAGCATCGTTTGTACAGGTGTATAACTGGACGATGTTACAGGGATATACTGGAATCAACTAACACACTAATTAATACAATCTGAATACTTAGGGGTGGGATGGGAAGGGGGAGGGGAGGGGAACAGTTCAGCCGGGAAGAAAGAATTATATTATATACTGATATAATGGTGTATATCCCTTTTGAACCCCCTAGTGAGCGAGGACCCCCTCCCCTATATGGGAGACGGCTTGAACGACCCAATGGCCACACACCCTCTTTTATAAAATCATTCATTCGCATTTGAACCTTCAATAAAAGCTCAGCTCGTACCTAAATCAGTCGGGGAAGCTTGCGACCCCCCCCCCCCCACCCGCTAATTACTCTTTAAGGAGGCCCAATTAGTGGCCCGTACCGTCTTAAAATTCACGCTTATATAAAAATACGCCGAGGGCGTCTAATACAAGCGGCATGTTGATTGAGAATTTAGAACTGCGTTTACGCTTTCTACGATTCCCTCGCTTTTGCTTTGAAAGATAAACTTAATCGGAGCTTATATCAGGTTACCTCTAATTGTATATTTCTAAACAGAAATCGTATATTTTTCAGGTAAAATGAGATATAAACACATTTTTCTGCGTCCTCGCCTACACCCCCACCCTCCCACTCTCCGCCAACCCCCCCCCCACCCCAAGGTTGATTATTTTTATATTTTTTCTCGACTAATACATCAGTCATTCATCTATTGCAGAGGTTAAAAAAGGGAAAATCCCAGAGTTTCGCATAAATTTGAAGCTATATTTAGATTAGCCGACGTCTAATGGATGCCAGTACAAGACCTTTAAAAACATAACCTGTATCAAGTTATATAATTTATTATCGTAAACAACTTCTTGACGTGTGTTGTTACTTTAAATTCAGCTTCATAATTATTGCATATCGTGTTAAATTTGCCAGAATTAGCTAATGCTACTCTATTAGAGCGTGTAATTAGGAAGGACCTTAAAGACCGCAACAAAAATACGAGGAAAATGAAATTGACCGTAAACATCGAAAGCGTACAAACGTAATAAATGTTAACATATACAAACATGTTTCTAGACTGGTATTCTATAAGACAGGTATTGCGAGTCGAAATTTGCGCTGAATCACGCAAAATATACGTTCTGCTCTTATAATCTTCTCACACTCTTCTCAAACTTGAGTATGTATATATATATATATATATATATATATATATATATAAATGCAATGGAGGTAAACGACAAAGGCAAATGAATATATATCAATGAAAATCGTAACGAGTTGGAAAATCAAGAACAGTGAAAAAACTTTCAGCCTCCACCGGGACAAACGCCTACAGTGGAATTACGACCTTCCTTACCGGTTTCGAACCTCTGGTCATACAATCAGCGTCCATAGCCTAGTGGTTATAGGTGTCCGCGTACAGAGCGGAAGGCCCGTGGTTCGAATCCCGGTGGAGGCTGAAAGTTTTTTCACTGTTCTCGATTTTCCAACTCATTACGATTTTCATTTATATATATTAATTTGCCTTTGTCGTTTACCTCCATTGCATTAACATAAAGTCTGTTCAAAGTATCTCTTTCGAGATCCGGCTTTAGGAATCACAAATGATTTCGAGTTGGTTAGCATCATGTTTGATCTCTAGAGTAAGGCAAAATATGTCACCAAACACAGGACTAGTATTGTTCGATACAGGTGACAAACGCCTACAGTGGAATTACGACCTTCCTTACCGGTTTCGAACCTCTGGACATACAATCAGCGTCCATAGCCTAGTGGTTAGGGTGTCCGCGTACAGAGCGGAAGGCCCGTGGTTCGTATCCCGGTGGAGGCTGAAAGTTTTTTCACTGTTCTTGATTTTCCAACTCATTACGATTTTCATTTATATATATATATATATATATATACATACATACATACATATGTATAACCGTTTGACTCAATCGGATATGAACGCACTTGCGTTGATTGGTATTTCTATAAGCTTCAAAACTCTATAGGGAAAACTTGGAACCTCACCCAACCCAATATCAAAGAAATAAAAGAGAAACAAGTAATGCATTTGTGACATCTTCAACTGGTATTTTCCCAGGAAACGATATGTAAGAATTGATCACAAGTTTCGCTTGGGTACTTAGCTAATCAAGGTCCTCTTTTACATCCCCGAACTAAACTTACCTCTGAACTATATTTATTTACTAGGCCTAAATGATAATGTCAACCTTCTGTTCCATCATTTCTAATAACTATATGTGACAACATGTTGTCCTCGACGTAAAACAGAAAGAAATTATGAGACGAAATTCAACCATTTGCATTAAATTCATGTTCTCTGAGACCGGACGATTTTTTTTAAATTTACCTGTCGATCGCATGTAGCTTCTGAAGAGCTGGTAAAAACAAGTTCATGTGATACTTAACTTAATATTGTTCAGTCGTTTTGATTGATGTGTCTCCTATAATAATAATAATATAATAATAAATGTTATGTTATGTTTAGACATCGGTACAAGGCGCATTGAAAGTGAATGTGTTTTCCATTATATTGTATGAAACCAGCTTACCTCACCCTTACCACTACCAGCTATATGAAAATTGGTGACTGTCCCCTTATTGCGCATGTGTTATCCGAACCATTACTAACACTACACTTTGGTAAGTCATACAAAACAGTGGCGGATTCAGGCAGGGGGATCCGGAGCCATTCCGGGACCGGGGGCCTTTACGGGATCGGGGGCCATTCCGGGACCGGGGCCATTCCGGGATCGGGGGTCATTCCTGGGATCGGGGGCATTCTGGGACCGGGGCCATTCCGGGACCGGGGGCCATTCCTGGGATCGGGTCCATTCCCGGGATCGGGGGTCATTCCGGGATCGGAGCCATTCCTGGGGTCGGGGACCATTCCGGGAACCGGGCCATTCCGAGATCGGGGGCCATTCCGGGATCGGGGGCCATTCTGCCTCGTCTGTACTCTCTCACAAAGAAATTGGCTGCAAACAAATTTGAGGGATATGGTGGAGAGGTTTAGCCGGGCATTTCTTACTTTTTCTTTCGGTTTGTACCGATACTGGTCTCCCGGACCCCTTCCTTCGAGCAAACCTTGATCCACCACTGACGAGTGCCATACCTGTAACAGGAGAACCGACCATATTTAAGCTCGTCGGGTAAGTTAGCCTCACAGATGGCAGAAATCTCTCATCCAAAAACAAGGACAGTTAGTTACGGGGTTCACATATACTGCGGTATCCAAGTGGTATTTTTTTCTTTGTACCTAGCGAAGCACATGTTTGACAGTTGCATTTATTTGGTTTTCTTCCAAAACTAAGAGTAAAACAGATGACCTTTCAAGATGTTTATAAGGTTGATAGAATCAATCAAAAAGAAATTTTCAATAGATATGTTACGATTTTGAAAGATAAGCAATTTATCGCTGATATGATAGCCCATTAGGAAGACAAATATAACTTCGGTTGTGTGTGTGTCATTTTCATACCGCATTTCAATTGTTTCCAATTATATAGCACAGTCTATTGGCCTCGGGACACAGCGAAGAATGTAAAAACAGTATGTCATGATGACGTCACACTGACAATACTGATCATATTCAACACGATAGCGATGTTTGCTGTCAGAACTGATTATCAAGTAAAGTATGAAAAGTAAAAAGTAAAAAAAGAAAAAATCTGAAATATTGGCTTTAGGGTGACAGAATAATGGGATTCAACATTCAAATTTTAACACTGTAGAGTATATACGGATGAACAGTTTTACGTAAAAGGTGAGATTGTCTGTGCTTGTGCTTGGTCTTACATAGTTATACATAAACTACGTCTGTTTCAAGTCTCTCTTTTAATAGAGTCAAAATCTACTTACAAGACGGATCATTGTTAATCTTACGCGAATATTTATTATAGTGAGGGCCTGAGAATCCAAATTGCTGGTTGACCCTCATCCTAGCCCCTTTCTTTAATCTTTTAATTAATTAAACAAGTTCACAGCATAACAGTTACAATATCTGACTGTACAGATGTAATATAATCACGCTGTTTGCGGTTATTGCAGTATCGGCATTCCCTTGAAAAAATGGATAAATAACGCATAGTATTCTCCTTCAAATCTTTTTAAAGATAGAGGAGTCTTGGTACGAAAACCAAATAACACGATTTACTCTCAACACCAGTCCAATTACGTTGGGACTGTAACCATGTGACCATGCCTGTGTTACATCAAATTAAGTATAACACTGCCCCTTCGAAAAAGATATAGATAAATACGTACCGTACATTTAATCTAATTCGACAATAGTTGACTTTTGCTGAAATTCTACAAACAAGGAACATTTGTCGGCTAAACAAACAATAAACACACCTATCACATTCAGGACGAATCAACAAGAAGATTAAACTAGGTTACATCCTATCACACATATCTTATATATATATATATATATATATATATATATATATATATATATATATATATATATACACATATATATATATATATATATATATATATATATATATATATATATATATATATATATACACATATATATATATATATATATATATATATATATATATATATATATATATATATATATATATATATATATAGAATGCATGGTCTTAAACTACCTAATATATGTACGTGGAATGCCTTCCTCCCCAGGATGAGTGTTACAATCTCTGCCAACGAAATATTCCTTTAATATAGGAACCAAGTAAGATCTCTCATAATACCGCAAAAGAAAATCCTTGGAAATATCAGCTCGTATAATAGCAGACTCTGTTGAGTTGTACAAGGTTTACGGTCAGATCGGACTTGTTACTCGACTCCTATTGTCTGTAATCCGTGGCCTACCTAGGCCTACTCAAGGCCAGGACCCCATGGGGCCCGGTATCGAGGACCAAGAAATGTGACAAACAATTATGTTATTCATATTTAAAAGTATTAATTCTGTTCAGTACTCCTAAGAGTGATTTGCTGATATATATATATAAATATATATAATTACGATTTCAATTATATATATTCATTTGCCTTTACCGTTTACCTCCATTTCATTAACATAAAGTCTGTTCAAAGTATCTCTTTCGAGATCCGGCTTTAGGAATCACAAATGATTTCGAGTTGGTTAGCATCATGTTTGATCTCTAGAGTAAGGCAAAATATGTCACCAAACACAGGACTAGTATTGTTCGATACAGGTGACAAACGCCTACAGTGGAATTACGACCTTCCTTACCGGTTTCGAACCTCTGGACATACAATCAGCGTCCATAGCCTAGTGGTTAGGATGTCCGCGTATAAAGCGGGAGGCCCGGGTTCGAATCCCGATGGAGGCTGGAAGTTTTTTCACTGTTCTTGATTTTCCAACTCATTACGATTTCAATTATATATGTATGTATGTATATATATATATATATATATATATATATATATATATATATATAAATATATATATATATTATACCGCCTACAGTGTAATTACGAACTTCCTTGCCTGTTTCGAACTCTGGACGTACAATCAGCATCCATAGCCTATTGGCCATGGTGTTCGCATATAAAGCGAGAGGCCCGGGTAGGTGCCATATACAACCATAGTTGGTCTTGAGTGCAAGTGGACTCTCTAGTTACTGCACCGGGCCAGATTGCTCGTTGCTTACGCCTCTGTCGGTCATAGGCCTATATATGTTTCGATATGGTATTACACTTTTACTAATTTTACAGCGATAATTTCAGAAATCAGCTTGAAGTGTTTAGTCGTTTTTTTTTAATAAGAATTCAAAGCTATTGTTAGGACTGCTTAGAAACACACAGCCAACCTCTAGGGTAAGTTTTGTATTTCGCTGTACCCTCTGTCTCACGTGATCTGGATGTTATGATCCCGTTATCCTAAACTATATACAGTTCTCAACAATATAAAAGCCTCTAGGCCAAAAATCTTTAATGGTGTTTTTCGCGATTGAAATATTTGATATGATCATTTTCCTGGAAGAGATTCCTATTTAATATGTACGTGATCGTCGTTTTCAGGGGTGTTTAAGATGGTAATATACAGTTCTTAAATGTGGCTGTGCTTGAAGCAGTTATTGAGGTTGGTTTTGTTCAATTTTCTGATAGTGTATGCTAAAACTCAATAATAAGCTTGACAATTGTCAATAGTTGTGTTTGTCTGATAAAAAAAGGCGCTCTTTTCGATCTGCATCTTGCATGTGATTAACGCTACAAGCGGAATATATGTAGGCAACCAATGATCTCTTACAATTGTGAAAATATTATTGCTTGCGAATAAGTCATAAATATTGGGGAATGATCAAGTGTAATATTACTTTATTTATGTTTTTAAGCAGGGTTGTAAAATTGCAGTAACTAAACTAGTGATCGAAATCAACAGACTACTTCGACGTGAAGTTTGTTTTACTTCACCACATTTCTGCAGTAGTAAATGGGCCGTTAAGGGAGGGAAAATATTGCAAATACAGGCAATGTAATTACATAGACATTGATGGAAACGAACTTACTGTTTTCGATTTAAACGTAACAATAACACGCGGATTGGGAGCTCTACAATAGCCGTTAACTATCTACCCAACGTGAAACTCATCATTAAATACAGTCTTGTATTTGTATGGTTCCTATAAGCGTTTAGTTAAATTGTAAGGCCCTAATTCACTCACCTCATAAATGTTTGATTTAAAACTTTGTTTTGAAGCATTTCGCTTCGTGAAAGGACTTCTTGAATATGACTGCTCTATCTACCATTAAGTCCCACAATGATTATTGACAGGTGGATGCAGCCACCATATCCACCCCCCCCCCCCTGAGTGCCCCTCCCAAACCAACTTCACGTGTCGGTCAATCGTAAGGTACATGTTATAATGACTGGCATTGAGTTAAGGTTAACTTTTAGATCGGTTTAACTCACGTTTGTTAGCCGCTGATAGTGGTTCAAGAGCGGACAAACTCTCGTCAACAGATCCGCTTAGCGGTAGGCTCTCTTCGGCTGATGACGTCAGACTAAGTCCACCTGCATCTTCTGAAATGTGGTCAATTCGTCTCTGCACCTTGTACAAGTTAAGCTGACTTTGTAGAAGCTAAAACGAATGGAGAGGAAATTTAAAATTTAAAATCACCGAGAAAAAATCAAGTCTCAAAACAGTGGATTTTGTATAGTACGTCCGTTCTGGATGCTATATAGTGCATTGCGTTTGACATTAACGTTTAGCATGGTAAACTTACCACTCTGCGTTCTTCATAAGTGAACGAAACAACAGACTAGTGTTACTTGATTACACTGAAACATGCATTCACATGTATTTGCAATAGTCAAAGAATTAACATGTGAATGCAATGTATAATATTATGTAATATAGTTTGATGTGATGTTCAAATCAAAAGGAGTTTAACCCCTGGTCGACCTCGCGAGAGGTCCTACGGGGGATAATAAGATTGTTTTTATAGAATAGACACATTTTTTTTTCATTTTTTTTTCTTGGGAAAGTTGTCAATATTGTTCAGTCAAGGAGTTGCTGGTAAGTGAAGTAATGTACTTACATGATTATACATACGTGGTGTATTTTCATGGTAACATATGCAGTGCAATTACATGAAGAAAAAAAAAGCTCATATAATCATATGAATATAAATATCATATAATCGCATTCACATGAATGATTACACATGCAGTTGGTAATCACATCATTGCCCAATGTAGTATGAATATACGCGCACAATAGTTGCATCATTTACCATGAAGATATAATCACCTGATTACATTTGCAGTGTATTATCGTGATTACCGTACCTATGCAAATGTAATCTCATGACTATACTAACAGAATCGTACATGCAGTGTAATTATTTGATTTATAACATGCAGTGCTATATATGAATCTATACTGCCTGTTCAATCTTGTAAAAATATTTGCGTAGATTATCCCTGCATATATTTAATCGTGGTGTTGTCAAGATGTGTAATCACATGACTGAAGATGTGTTGTCTGTATAGGATTACACACACACGCAATAACCTTATATGATTACACATGCATGAAGTATCATTACATGATTACACATGCATGTAGTATCATTACATGATTACACATGCATGCAGTATATCATTATATGATTACACATGCACACAGTATCATTATATGATTACACATGCACACCGTATCATTATATGATTACACATGCACACAGTTTCATTATATGATTACACTTGTATGCAGTATCATTACATGATTACACATGCACACAGTATCATTACATGATTACACATGCACACAGTATCATTACATGATTACACATGCATGCAGTATATCATTATATGATTACACTAACACTTTGAGAAGACATTTCTGGAATGTCTGTTAAGAAAACTTAAACTAATCATGAAGAAAATCGGCTCATTTTGGTCTTTATCAAACTCTTCGGTTGCTTCAAGCGCAGAAATTTCTTTTAATCAATGCGTGCAGCACGATACATACTAGGCGCAACGAAGCGGCCTTTGCTATATACACAACCGTAATCTGCCGTTGTAAGCGCAAGAATGTTCCAGGATCGAATCTATATATTACATTTATGAGTGAAAACTTGTGCCATGTACGTTCCATTACCACCGATTGTCGTGTGAAAATCACAAATCATGGAAGTCAAAATAGCGACTTAATAAATAAAGTTGATTTGGTTATTTAAAAGTTATCATCTTTAAACTATTTATTTGTAGTAACCACTGTTCTATAAGTTGATCGAGAAAGATATACAACTATAGGAATAAACCGCAAAAGCCCTTATATTACAGTTACGGATTTAAAAAGCGACTTGGCCAAGTTTAATTCGAAACGTTGTTTTTCCAATATATTGAACAAACTTTTAAGAGACTTTGACTCACAAATTCTTTCTTGTTCCACCAGAAATCATGAAAACATTGAAAACTGTTGGCGCATAACAACAAGTTTTTTTCAAATTCTTCGACAAAATGAAACTAAGCTCATAATAAAACGAAAACCGCCAGAATTATATCAAGTACATTCATGTACAAGAAAATAATTTATTCATATCAATTAATATGTATAGAATTCTCAACCATCCAACTAACTTCATCGCTTTTCTCTTCCTTATTTTTTTCTGTGATTGTTTATTTTTTGGGGGGTGGAGGAGTTTTTTCTTTCATTTTTGTTGGCCTTTTAAGTTTATTTAGGCTATATATATTTCATTTTAGTACTAAAACTCGAGTAATTAACTCGAAAAAAATTTCAATGATATTTTAAGGCAATAAATAAATGATTTTATAAATATATGAAATCATTATCCATAAATAGTTTATACTTACCAGATTCCTTATTTCTGTGAGATCTGGTTCGGTGATCGTACCGCCTGGATGGTTTCTACTACTACTGCCTTCAGTGATGTGAAAGAGAATAACTGAAATACTAAACAAAACCGAACATTTAGCCAGAAGGGAAAACATCTTGAGATCGGTAGACCGCTAGTTCTATTTTTAATTGATATAACTTTTTTTCCCCTTCAAGTCTCGTCGATCCAACTTCTCTACAAGCTTGTTTGTATGTTCGATTATAACTTAAGGCACAATTTGTAGTAAAAAAAATCCTATTTTACCTGAAAAGTTTTCAAAACACAGAAATGTGCCAGCAAAGTCGAAAGCTAAAGCTTATAAAGATTTCCGACCTGTAAATTGGTTGTGTCCTGAGACTGATAATGGTTTTAAATAGCAGCAAGGACCGACTTCTCTATTCAAAATGGTGATCTTTATCGAGAAAATTGAATAAAGATATTTACTTATACCCGAGGGCTAATGAAGGTGACGTGTGAGATAAGCAAAATAAAATGAGTCCCTAATTGACAGAGGGATTGATCGTCGGAGGCGAATTGACCATGGATATGCAGATTGAAAACTGGAAAATCAGAATCAACTTTAAATAATAACAGGAAATATGCAGTCATATATCTATAAATCTAATAATAGCGAAATCGTCTGAATCCGGCAATTTCTCGTTTTTCAAAATGTTAACTTATTCCTAAGAACTATAATTCCTTGTAGAAGTGAGGCTTACTTAAAATATACTATGACGTCATCTCCTCAAACGTAGCTGTAATGGCCTGCATCCATCAAAATTTGGCCACCGAAAAGAAATCTCCCTCGCAAGTCGTTTTTTTTTTATATATTTTTTGTATTACAATATAATTAACTTGGCAGGTTTAATGTACAACTTATACCTGCTCCTTTCCGGTGTCTGTCCGTATTTCTGAATATTCCTACTTTAGTGCTAATAGATCCGTCTTCAATGATGACGCCATATCAACAAAGTTACCATAGTAACAATCATCCCAAAAACAAATTATTATAGGTGAATGTGTGTTTATGCCGTTTTCTCTAACTTTCGATATTTATGATAAAGTAGTTGCTTAAGGGGCGCTTTCTCCCAACCGTTAAATAGTGTATATGGGACCATGCAAACCATATTCACACTATTTGTTTACAATGTCCTATAACACGATCCAAATTCTCAAATTAATAGGATACTATAAACATGATTTGAGTCAGAAAATTGTTATGTTCAGTGGCGAACGCAAAGTTGGTATGGTGACACCCACCCTCCCTCCACCCCTCCTCCCTCCCCCTCTTTGACAAGTTCGAAATCTTACGTGCAAGTTGGACACTTCTGACTATACCATATCCAGCTGGTGTGACTAATTTTATGATATGTATATGGAGCGGTTACTTGTGTTATACTTGTAACATCACCCAACAACCCCCACTCACCCCCCCCCCCCCCGCCCCTCCCCCATGGATCGTTGGTCTTTAGTTCCGGTACACAAAACTTGAACTCTAGACTGGAAAGATTAAAGAAAAATAATTGTTTACTGCCAAAGAACTGATAAATATTAATGATAATAATATTTTATTTTAATAATGATAATAGTTTGAATTAGTTATTAGTTGTTTACATACTCATTTTTAGAAAGTAGATCATGATATATTTCCTGAGTGACTTTCCGGTTATAGTAGAAATATAAACTAACAAGCTAATTTTAGCACCAAAATTTGTTGTTGTTTTCTTTTGGGGGGTTTGCTTATAATTTAGCATATTAGCTAACAAGTTAATTAGCAGTGAAATATTTATACCAGCCAAATTTATGGAAATATTTGTCACAATAATTTAATGACACATCCGCTGTGGTTTGGTTATTAAATGAAGTACTCGAGAGTTGAATCCAACGTTTAGCATCAAAATATATATGCAAACTACATGAAGCATACAGGGTTGCATCTTAACCACTTACTTATTGACAGGACTTTCGAGAGGGGTGCGGGGGGGGGGGGGGAACAAGGAGTCACGGGGTCATAACGCAGGGTCCCGGGGCCGGAAAATATGGAGGATTTTCGGGAAAGTATAGAATATATGAAGAATGTGAGAGACCTGGCTTTAAACGCCTCTATGTCTTGACTGGTTTGAGGTTTAGAATGTAACTGATTATCCTACGTTAATTAGCTAATACCTTAATTAATATCATACAAAAACAAACTGCATACGCATGGGGGTAAAATGTTCATAGGAGATCATCCCTTGGGCTTGAGAGGAGGGGAAGTGGTGAAGGGGGGGGGGCACTTTGAACTAATTGAGCAGTGAAGGGAACTGTGTGTGCGATGTTTATCTATTCCATCATATCACCAAGGTTCATGGGGGGGGGGAGGGCTAATAATTTCACTTACTTGCTATTTGCTTTCAAATATTTTTTGTTTGTACTTTGCTTCTTAACGACCCCTTCCGTATTTGGCTGTCCTGTTCCTTTGTGTTCCCGCTCCTATGTGTTCCCGCTCCTATGTGTTCCCGCTCCTATGTGTTTCCGCTCCTATGTGTTCCCGCTCCTATATGTGTTCCCTTCACGTATAAATGCTTCGTATTAGAGGTATCATGTAAGTTTACTGCAAGTCCTGATAACGACACAGAATTTGCCGTGGAAACACTTAGCTTATTCTAGCACAGCCTTGTCCTCGTTTACAAGAAATGTGGGTGAAAACTATGGTGTTTATGAATGATTGTATAGGTTGTTATCCGTATCTCACTTTTAATCAAGAAAAGGTCATTTCTCTTGAAATCAAGAGGCTGTGTCTCAGACCGAAATGCGGAACAGTTCATATTTCAAAAACACAGAGGATCAAACGGGCATTTGTTGAATTCATAAAGTTATATATCAGATTAATGCACGACAAATTAATGCTCAAAGCACTTGCGAACATTTGATTTGTTTTTCATGCCTATGAATAAAATATTCGGGGGCTGAGATATATTTCATTGCAATGGTACTAAACTTGCAGCCACCTCATGTCCCGTGAGGTACTCAAGTGAAACTTTGGTAACTCAATAAAATAGGGTGGACCTACCATGTCGGACTGTGTGTGTGTATGTGGGTGCGTGTGTATGTGTGTTAACAGACATATCCCATAAATCCCCTAAGGCCGAAGAAATTCAAACTTGTTGGGTCAATGTATGCCTGAACATGGGTTGTTAATTAGCAGTGAGAAATGATGTCATAGGTCAGCGGTCAAACGTTACTGAAGGTGTCGCAAATTCCATCCAATTCGTTCACAATTAGTAGTTGTATGGAATGGAGACGTCTTTGTTGTCATATAAACCAGATGTTGTGATGAGATATATAACTTACATTGATGACGTCTTGTTATCCAACAAATATATCCATGTATGAGTCAGAGCATGCTACACCTATATAGCGAGACTGTACCTATCCTCTCGGTATATCCATGTAACAGTCAGAGCATGCTAGACCTATATAGCGAGACTGTACCTATCCTCTCGGTATATCCATGTAGCAGTCAGAGCATGTTAGACATATATAGCGCGATTGTACCTATCCTCTCGGTATATCCATGTTGCAGTCAGAGCATGCTAGACCTATATACCGCGACTGTACCTATCCTCTCGGTATATCCATGTAGCAGTCAGAGCATGCTAGACCTATATAGCGCGACTGTACCTATCCTTTCGGTATATCCATGTAGCCTTTCACAGCATGCTACACCTATATAGCGAGACTGTACCTATCCTCTCGGTATATCCATGTAGCAGTCAGAGCATGCTAGACCTATATACCGCGACTGTACCTATCCTTTCGGTATATCCATGTAGCCTTTCACAGCATGCTACACCTATATAGCGAGACTGTACCTATCCTCTCGGTATATCCATGTAGCCTGTTACAGCATGCTAGACATATATAGCGAGACTGTACCTATCCTCTCGGTATATCCATGTAGCCTGTCACAGCATGCTAGACATATATAGCGCGACTGTACCTATCCTTTCGGTATATCCATGTAGCCTGTCACAGCATGCTAGACATATATAGCGCGACTGTATACCTATCCTTTCGGTATATCCATGTAGCAGTCACAGCATGCTACACCTATATAGCGAGACTGTACCTATCCTCTCGGTATATCCATGTAACAGTCAGAGCATGCTACACCTATACACCGCGACTGTTTCTATCCTCTCGGTATATCCATGTAGCCTGTCACAGCATGCTAGACCTATATAGCGCGATTGTACCTATCCTTTCGGTATATCCATGTAACAGTCAGAGCATGCTACACCTATACACCGCGACTGTTTCTATCCTCTCGGTATATCCATGTAGCCTGTCACAGCATGCTAGACCTATATAGCGCGATTGTACCTATCCTTTCGGTATATCCATGTAGCAGTCAGAGCATGCTAGACCTATATAGAGCGACTGTACCTATCCTCTCGGTATATCCATGTAGCAGTTAGAGCATGCTACACCTATATAGCGCGACTGTACCTATCCTCTCGGTATATCCATGTAACAGTCAGAGCATGCTAAACCTATATTGCGCGACTGTACCTATCCTCTCGGTATATCCATGTAGCAGTCACAGCATGCTAGACCTATATAGCGCGACTGTACCTATCCTCTCGGTATATCCATGTAGCCTGTCACAGCATGCTAGACCTATATAGCGAGACTGTACCTATCCTCTCGGTATATCCATGTAGCCTGTCACAGCATGCTAGACATATATAGCGCGACTGCACCTATCCCCTTGGTATATCCATGTAGGAGTCAGAGCATATAGCGTCATTGTACCTATCCTCTCGGTACCCGGACAGCAGTCTTTGCATTGAAGTAAACGACTTACCGAACCGATGACCAGTTAAAAGTTGTTCCTTTTTTTTTATCTCCAATCACAGCTTCTCATTCTGAACACATCATTCGTTGTTTATTCAATGACCAAAACAATTATTGACATTAGCGGTTACGTCGCTATGTCATTCCCCATAAATCACCATTTGTTTTATTATTTTCTTTTTTTTTTCTTTTTTTATTACCAACGCAATGCGCTTTTACCACAGAGACGTATTCTTTAATTAAACACGATTTTGCAATTATACGTCTAGAAAGATTTTTCATTATTTCAGAGATCACAATAGAAAATTATGACAAGTTGAATGACTTGCAGCAACCCTGTTTATTTCCTGAGGAGAATATACATGACGTGCGTTTCACAGAAAAAATTAAACAACTTTCTCACTTCGAGTACAGAGGAAGTGTAATACCGCGTAAACATGTCAGCAGATAACCTGAATGCAGAACGAAACACGGATATGCGCGCATTGACCTTTACAGACCTTTTAAACCCATTGAACGTAACAAACCGATGCGCGCATTGACCTTTAAAGACCTTTAAACCCATTGATACTTACAGTTATATAATCCATGCAGACAGAACATGTCTAAGCCCGCAGGAATTTCTATCCTTGAATGAAAGCAACAATATATCGTCTTTGTTTGGATACAATCGTTGAAACAAAAGGGTGCATTATTCTAACAAACGATACGTTATTAATTCTGGATGAGTTAGACCATCTTTAATTTTTTTATTTTGTCGATTAGAGATTAGCCATGTATTTATAATTTCTTGGCAAACGGCCCTTTCTGTTTGTCGTTATACTTTCAATTTGAGAGTGCGTTATCATCATTCCTTATGTACTGATTTTATATGTATTTATTAAAAGATATATAATTATTTACAATTCATTCTGAAGCAGCAATATTCATGGTCCCAGGGCCGGATTTAGACATGTGGAGGCCCGTGGGCAACCTTCAGTGGTGGAGGCCCCCCCCCTCCAGTGATCGCCGTCCTGGGGGAGGTGTGTAAGGGGAGGGGTATTGGATTTTTTCCAATAATTAAGGGTTCTTGGATGCGAAATGGTGCAGTATTTTGTGATTTCTGAAGTAAATTTTGTGATTTCTGAAGAATTTTCATTACGGTATGTAGGCCTGTTTGCCTGCAAAATTTTCCGTACAAAGGTTGCTACAACCTCTCTCACTCTCTGGAAACTGCAAAATGTTTTCAAAATCAAGGTTAGGGTTAGAATATCAGGTCAGGGTCCATTAAAAGGGGATGTGGAGCATTTTCTTTCATAATCCGACGTCAAAAATGACTAAAGTTATCTAGAAATTGGGTTCTGGAGAAAGGGGGTGTTGTCCCATTTCCAAAAATTTGATCGGCCTGCATATACTAATTATCCCGGAAAACCGAAAAAAACTCACACCCCGGGCCTAAACTTGCTTTTAGCTGGACTGGACTAACATGATTCATGACGAACATGTTAATGCCAATTGCCAACTGCCCAGACGCGCACGGGCCTGTGTATGTGTGTGTAGTGGGGGTGAGAAGACAGTTGTTTCATCATTGCACATGAAAAGAATCAATTAGCAATACCTGTCTGAAACCTAGCGGGAGGTGATGACAGGCGCACTGTCAGGGTGTACTGAAATGTTTCAACCAAAACCATTAACCTAGTTCTAAAGAACATAGACGTTGAGATTGATGACTTTGGATATTAGGCCAATCATGTTTGTCTGCCGACTTGTGATTTGCAATAACGGGAAAACAACCACTTAGCTGTTTCTACCATTCACAAAGAGATACAATTAAAATTGAATATGACTTCAAGCGTATGCATGGCGTAAGCCGCGCGCAATATGATTTTGATTGATGATATTTGTCAGCCTACATTTAATTTTTTTTCTTCAAATTTCCCCTTATATATATTTTTTTTTCATGAAGTATGTGGAGGCCCCTTGTTGTGGAGGCCCGTGGGCAGCTGCCCACGTTGCCCATTGGTAAATCAGGCCCTGCATGGTCCTGTCGTAACTGGCAATATTTGGAATATCTCGGACGCTTTGATTGACTTATAAATTAGGTACCGTGGGTGGAAGGAACTGAAAACAGTTTACCCTCCAGCTCCCAACCCCTCCCTCACCCCTCCCATCTGTTTTGCATACCGGTGACGTAGGACGTGACCAGGTTAAAGATTAGAGGTCATGGAGACAAAGGTTAAAAGAACCATAAAAACCAGTATGTCCATTATATGCCTACAAACAGGATATAGAATGGCTGCATACTCATGTTTAGAATAAGAATTCAAGTTCATTTCCTATTAATTAACGTGAAAACGTCAATGGTCATGTGGCCAAAACGTGGTCAAGCTTGAAAGTTGTCCACATTTGTTCGAAACCGATTATTACTATAGTTAGTGGGTGACTGATTCAGTTGCGTTAAAAAGCCCATGGTTAATAATCTTGAGATCACTGACTCGATTTCTGTCCTTGACAACATTTTTTTGCTCTTTTCAAATTCTTTTATAATTTTAACAGTCAGCTTATGGCAGTGGCGGACTGACCACACGGGCATTTGGGGCAACGCCCGGTGGCCCGGTGGGCTGGGGAGCCTGGTAAAAAGTACAGCCCATTTTAACAGTAGCTGTGTAGAAATATATTTTTAACTGTGGGAATCAGCTCATGAAATCACCATGTTAGTTAGTCTGTTAGTTCGTAACCAAAAAAAAAAACGTTCTATTGGCAACCCGTCCGTGCTAATGGATTTTATTTAGGTTTTCTTCCATTTTTTTCAAGCATGTTGTCACAAAATGCTTGAGAAACTAAATAAAATCCAGTCTAAAACATATACTTTTGTCTATTTTCTCAGTTTAATCAGCGTTGCTTCTGGAAAATTATTGTTTTAAAGGAATATTGTAACCTACAAAATTGAGAAATATAGCACCATTTTGCATCTAGACATTCCTTAACTTCAAAAAGAATCTAATTAGACCCCCCCCCCCCAGGATGGCGATCACTATGTAACAAATAAGTAACATATATCAATGGATAATGGTCTAGGTGAAAAATGCCCAGGCCGGTTTTAAGACCCAGTCCGCCCCTGGCTTACGGAGCCGGTTGACCTGTGTATAGTAAAAGGACAATAACTGTGATGTGCCAAGGATTTCAAAGGTGTCTGTAGGAAGGGGAAGCTCTACATTTCCTGCGACTGATCTATAGGTAAGGGCATGAACGTTGAATGGAAGAGCCTGCGGGGAATGAATGATCCATAAAAGGGGGGGGGTAGCCTAGGCTGGGGTCGTTCAAGCGGACTTCCCATTCAGAGAGATCTAGGAATTATACCTCCAGAAATCGGGCGTCAAATTGTGCATTGGTTTGTAATTACGTTTAAACGCTTACGTTTAAAGGTTGTGCTAACAAATACTCTTTACTGTTTTATGTGAGAAATCAGTTGAGGATGGTCTAATTCTTCCACCAACTGAATGTAAAAATTCCCCCAACTGATCCATTTTCCAGAAGGGTTGGAGGTCATGCCCCCCCCCCTTCTTCCCTTGTGCACCCTACGGGGCAGTACACGAAACAGGAACCGACTGGAATTAAAGATTGCATGGCTTCCAGTTGAAGGGGTGTAATTATGAGATCCCTGTAAGGTTGAAGAGGGCCGGAGGATCACAGCTATATTCTTAACATTAAAAGACGAGAAGAGAATGTTCAGATGATGTTTGAATTGTTCAGGATAATAACAACTTTTCTGTGTTTGTTCAAAACGGTTAATAACTCACTAATTAAGATTATGAAATGATCAGCATAACTCTTAGTTAGATTAAACGTTATTCCAATATATATGAATATAAATAGATTAGTCAGCATGACGCGAACTTAAAATCTTATTAATAGCTTGTAATATATCCGAACACGTTCGGTGTCATAAACTCCTCTGAATATATCGCCAGATACATCAATTACGGGATAATTTAATTCAGACCATCTATGATTTTCATCATAGGAATGCAAATGTTGTCTCTGATTATCATAAACGACAGTTATAAGACAATGTAGATTAGAGAGATTGTATATCAAGTAATAATAGATGTAATTGATCAAACCTTCCTTAATTGGACAGAAAAGGGAATAAATGTCGAGTGCAAATTATGTTTTAAACTGTTGTGTCTCGCTTACTCCGGTCCATTAAGGCTGAATTTTGATGTTTGATGGGAAGGGATGACGACATCGAGATGCAATTAAATATGTTCAAAGAAGTAAATAATTGATTTTAACGATGATTTATGTACGATTAATGGGTAAACATATTGACTTAGCAATAAATGTAAAGAGGTACGAAGCCCTTGACCATCTGTTATACACATAACGAGATTGGATATACGTTGCTGACAGAGGATGTATTCTTTACTATCACATGTTCACTTTCCACCAATCAGTAAAGTTAAATACTTAATTTACATAATTATCACTTAGGGTGATAACAAATGATATATGACACTTATACACCAGGTTTCTAGAAATTCAGTCAAAGGGCAACACTCAAAATCGTGTGTGCAATTTACATGACTAATCACTATATATATATATATATATATATATATATATATATATATGTATATATATATATATCTATATATCTATATATCTATATATCTATATATCTATATATATATATATATATATATATATGAAAATATAGTTGAAATGACTATATATATATATATATATATATATATATAGTCATTTCAACTATATTTTCAGAGAGTAACTCGCTGAGCCGAGGCTAATCTTCCAGAAGCCCTCTTAAATATAATTGTTATAAAGACAATATAGAATAAAAAACATAGTTGTAAATGCAATAATCAGTTTGAATATAAGAACTAACATGTAATACGATAAAACAAATTAAATAGATAACTAAATGTAAACCAATCAAATGTAGACTAAAAAAACGGTACATATAAAATAGGTAAGATGTTACAAAGCTATATATAAAATTTTAATTTGGAATATGATCTTTGGAACATTTGCATAAAATAACATTATGAATATAAAATCCTTTCACATATAGTTTAAAGGTGCTAAACTTGTTTTTTATTTCTGATATGTGGAAGCAACACATTCCATTCTTTTGTGGCTGCGCAGAAAATGTAAATTTTGCCTTGCTTATTTCGGTCTTGCCCCGGGCAAGGAGAGCTCTCTTGATGTCACAGACATTAGAGCATAATCGTGGACATTACGTGTGGAGGTAAAATTGTATTCATTTAATTGTGTGCTTATCCGTGTAGAGATTAAAATACCATAATTAATGGTTAATAATTTAAATGTACATCAAAGTTATGCCAACCAAGACCTTAAACAGGTCACATGATCTTGAGTCATAAGTAGCTCTTAAAATAATTCTGGCAACATTTTATTGGAGCTTAATTATCCTATTAATATTTCCCTGGTTGCATGATCCCCATACAAGATTGCAGTATTCGAGGTACGGAAGAATGTATCCAACTATCCATGATACTATAATACACAGGTTTGTACATCAATATATTGCTTGATTCATCTAAAGAGGACCTATATACCTGCATGGTGCTGTAGGTCTCATACACATAACCTATTTGGTCTTGCCAGGATAGTTTCATATCTAACCTGGTGCTGATGGTCTTACACACAGATTTTAACATTTAAATTTGGAAGTTATTTATTTGATTTATGAGATAAGTCCGTTATGGTTTTCCCATCATGTCTCCTCTTCATGCTCCACAAGTTCTAACGTATTATTCGAACTACCGCCCCAAATGCTAATAGACTACGATTAAAATTAGTGCCATGCCTTTTTTTGGAAATACCTCGAATAACTACAGAACTAACAAAATCCACTCACGTTTAATGAAAAGTGGCATCAAGGTGTCGACGAAGATTTTAATGAGAAATTCCCTTGAGGTTATGTACAATTGCACTTTTTCGGTTTAAGTATTTATTTACTTTAAGAAGATGTACTAGATGCAGTCACTTTCTATGCGAGGTCCAAACTTCATTTTGAAGTTCTTTCACCTCAAAGGAACAGAACGTTATTTTTTCCTTCCCCAAAGTTCGAAGAAATATGTTAATATTTTATCGTGTTTTACGACATGTGCACTGATATGATTGGCCAATGAAGGTAAAACATTTTCATAAAAGTTATATGTATTGATAAGGAGCAGAAATGCTACGATGAATGCCATTGTGTTTCATTATTAACATGCTGACTTCAATATAAAATGCATGTTCTATTGTGTTATGTGGTGCGTAATAATACAATAGTACAATACAGATACTGTTGTTTCATGTTAAACGGCCTGATTACAATAGTATATTACAATTACTATGGTGTTATACGAGTACGTGCTGATACGATAGTGCAATGCATCCTCTATTGTGTTTCATGTTAAACGGCCTGATTACAATAGTATATTACAATTACTATTGTATTATACGGGTACGTGCTGATACGATAGTGCAATGCAGGCTCTATTGTGTTTCATGTTAAACGTGCTGATTACAATAGTAAAATACAAGTACTATTGTGTTATAAGAGTATAAGTGCTGATACGATAGTGCAATGCAGGCGCTATTGTGTTTCATGTTAAACATGCTGATTGCTATAGTGTAATGCATGTTCTGTTGTGTTCTATTGTACGTATACACTCCAATTGTGCTGCATGCTAGCCGAGTTGAATGTGTATTCCAGTATCTTTGATGTAGAATAATAAGAATAACGATCGCAAAAGCAATGAATGATCTAAAGTTTAGCCTGAGAGCACATCAAATAGGTGTGATAAGACTCGAAAAATTAACATTCATAGAATCAAAAATACAGTTTAAATAGCCAAGGAGGCAAAGTAATTTAAATTTGCGATTGATCAAAGAGAAATCGAGGGCATAGAAAAGTAGTACCATTGATTCAGACCTATACAAAACATGAAACTAGTTTAGGGGTCTTCTAATGGAATTGAAGAAGTTAATATTTCTCTGATGAGATATCTGCCACTTAAAGGTCACAGGTACATTTATCATGGTTAAAGGGATTGGCCGATCAGAGATCATTTTTCCTTTGTTTTAGAAAATATGTTGCAACACCGTTAAATGAGAACACTAGATGAAGCGAGACAGACGCATAGCTTGGTGAAGACTGACTGGTCCTCAGGAAAATATATTGAACTTTATTACAAAACTTTAAAAAATATATTTAAAGCCTCTACTCCAGTATCGTGTTTCAATGAATCGGTGGGGCCAGAGATCCTTCTCATGTGCAGCCGCAAAAGTGTGGAATAACTTACCTCAATCAGTAAGACTTGTCAACACCTTGGAACCTTCAAGATAAATCTAAAAACTTACCTGTTCCAAATTTCATATTTGTAACCTTTTTTTCTGCTGTTTCTGCAAAGCGCCATGAGCACCTTCGGGCGGATATACCGGCGCTATACAAAGTGTCCATTATTATTATAAGTATCTCGTAAATCTTTGAACCTTTGTGGGTATCTTAGCACACATATCCCTTCTTTTTTGTCCCTATAGACCAATGGCATTGCAGTATGAGTAACAGAGGGGATTTTAAACAGTGCTCTCTCGGAGTGGTAGGATGAGGCTGTCGTGCGCCAGTACAAATAGGCAACCCTCTTCTTTTATTCCACAATGTATAAAACTTCCATAATTTAAATTTTAAACGCTAATTTGTCACTGCGCAATGTTTTATATATGTCCTGCTTTGTTTAATTGTTCTTGCCCTTTTGTAACTCATTAGTATATATGTATAACACTGTTTTTATGCGAGCATTCAGTTACCTTTTGTGGGGTTTAATCAAGTTTATCTTAAGTGACCTCATTACGACAGATGAACAACAAACCAATATTTTTAATATGATACAAAATTATATCTGAAAAGGAATAACAATTCCTTGTGAGGTTTTATTTGTTTGTTTAATTTGTTGTTGTTTTGGTTTTAAAGGCTTTATAATTACTAAGTATGCTGTTTCCTTTGCATTGTGCTTCCAGCAAAATTTAGCAAGTCAGTGAACCCTGTCAGTAGTTACATTGCAGAGATTATATTAAACACGGTAATTTCAGACTGGTAGCAATATTATTTCGATTTAGGACTAAGATACCGAGACGGTAACTTTACGCAGCAAAAGAGGTGAAAGTATTAAATTGTATTTCACAGGAGCGTCAAATTAACTGTCACCTGATGAGTCCGATCAGTGAACTTTGCGAGGCCACACGAGGGTCGCTGATACAACGTCTTGAGAATTTGTTCGCCTCAGCTAACTGACCTATATAACATAAGGTAAATTAATCAGTCATGATTTGCACTTCACCCAAGAATCCCTAATGAACTAGAAGGCAGCTTATCATCAAATATATACTCCGTGCAGTCAGCTGAGGTATTCCGGCGGACGTCGAGTGACCTTCAATATTTCAATAGTTTTGATGATGATTAATATGGACTTTCTTTTGTTAGAAATTATGCCAAGTTTGGTTACAAGATTCACCCAATAGTGTGATGGTTAGGTTCTCCAGTAGAGTATGCGAGAAGAAACGTCTGTAGGAGATGAGGTATTTTATTTTTAGAACTGTATGTAGTCTCATCATTCTACCCTACCTACAGTGAACTTGTAGCAAATAGGTGTGATGCTCGTCATATATGATATGCACCTTGACAACTCTACCATTTTCCTTCTTCAAAAATTGTATCCACTTAGCTACTTAAAATTGGGACGCCTCATAAAAAGGAATTCCCAACATACTGTTTGATTGCTAACTTCACATACGCTAAAGTAAAATATTAATATAACGCAAAATATGTTATTGACAATCCATCGCACCTTTTAACTTTAGGATGATCACACATCGTAAAACCTACGACAACGTTCTGTTAACCTTTGTGGTTAGAAACTGATTGGAAATCCCACTGTTCGTCTTTCATCAGTCAATGGACTTTATACTTAAACAAAATTAAGCTATACTGTTGGAGAAATATTGACTTTATCCTAAAATGTACAAGTCATAAAGTATTCGACACAGATTAATGAATATACACATCATAAACTGTGGTTTTAATATTCCTATAAGCAGCTTCTATCGCCTTTAACACTACGCATTAACTCTCCCGAGGAACTCTGTACATTTCCTTCTCGTTGTTTTTCCTTCTTCTAGTAACTACGGTAATCTCAACTTTTACCGCCGTACACCTGGGGGCGGAGATATCGTATAATAAAGACATCTCTTAATAATCGAAAATGCCAAATTATGGAAAGACTGACCTTTCTGTGTCTCTAGCCGACAATTCATTGCTGAGATTAAAAAATAAATCTACTACAGAATCAACTCAATCTTTTTTCTTGAAGCAATGGCCTTACTATGATAATTAAAATGGTAATTAGCAAACTGGTGTTTGCTTTTGGAAGCGATTACAGCTGACTCCAACCAGAGATATGGAATAAATAAAGAGAAAAATCATACAGTCAGACGGTAATATTTGTGAAGAAAAAAAAGAAAATATTTACTTAATGTCTACTTACAGATGAACTTAGCAAACAACAGAAGAAGGGTCTCTCTGTAAAAAAAACATTCACCATATTAAAGCCTCATTCTGCACACATTCTCGATGTTTTCAGCAATTATTAGTAGGTGATCTTTGTGCAATAATCACACTTATGAAAAGGGGATTCTTTGTGTCAAATATGAGTTGCGATATGGTAAAGCTCCATCGAATATATTGTTATTTGCTTTTATAATAATGATAAAAATCAGCAGTTATTTTATCGACGCTTTGAGCGACCACAAAATTTGTGGGAGAAACCCGCAAGGGCTTATGGATTACAACTTACACGTCGGGTGGCTTCCAATTCAACAGTTTAACTCAAATTTGGAATCTTTTCAATTTTAGAAAGTCATTTGGGATTGAACCCGGTACCTCCCGATTGCTAAGTCTCATTGCTTCAAATGCCACCACCTTTCTCCACTCGGACACAGCACCGGTTTTACATAAGTCTGGATGATGGGGCGCGTATTTAATGGAGACACAAACCCAGCCATCCTTCACCTGTGAGACAGACATATAGCTGTAATGATATAACTTCCCCAAACAGCTAAGAAATATAATATTCCAGATTAAATGTTGAAGACTTGATCAAGTTTAAATATGACATCATCGAAACAACATGTAGGGGCCTACTTCAATTGTTTATGCTTTCCTTTAATTATGATGTCCACACAGGACTCAACTGAGAAGTAACATGGATAATCACACTGTCCACACAGGACTCAACTGAGCAGTAAACTGAATAATCTCACTGTCCACATAGGACTCAACTGAGCAGTAACATGAACTACCACTCATTGTCCACACAACACTCAACTGAGCAGTAACCTGCATTACCATGCTATCTACACAGGACTCAACTGAGCAGTTACCTGAATTACCACACCATCCTCACAGGACTCAACTGAGCAGTAATCTGAATAATCACACTGTCCACACAGGACTCAACTGAGAAGAAACCTGAATAATCACACTGTCCACACTGGACTCAACTGAAAAGTAACATGAACTACCACTCCTTGTCCACACTACACTCAACTGAGCAGTAACCTGCATTACCATGCTCTCTACACAGGACTCAACTGAGTAGTTACCTGAATTACCACACCATCCACACAGGACTCAACTGAGCAGTAACCTGAATAATCACACTGTCCACACAGGACTCAACTGAGAAGAAACCTGAATAATCACACTGTCCACACATGACTCAACTGAGAAGAAACCTGAATAATCACACTGTCCACACAGGACTCAACTGAGCAGTAACCTGAATGATCACACTGTCCACACTGGACTCAACTGAGCAGTAACATGAACTACCACTCCTTGTCCACACAACACTCAACTGAGCAGTAACCTGCATTACCATGCTCTCTACACAGGACCCAACTGAGCAGTTACCTGAATTACCACACCATCCACACAGGACTCAACTGAGCAGTAACCTGAATAATCACACTGTCCACACAGGACTCAACTGAGCAGTAACCTGAATAATCACACTGTCCACACTGGACTCAACTGAGCAGTAACATGAACTACCACTCCTTGTCCACACAACACTCAACTGAGCAGTGACCTGAATAATCACACTGTCCACACAGGACTCAACTAAGAAGAAACCTGAAAAATCACACTGTCCACACAGGACTCAACTGAGCAGTAATCTGAATAATCACACTGTCCACACTGGACTCAACTGAAAAGTTACATGAACTACCACCCCTTGTCCACACATCACTCAACTGAGCAGTAACCTTCATCACCATACTCTCCACATAGGACTCAACTGAGCAGCTAACTGAATTACCACACAATCCACACAGGACTCAACTTGGAAGTAACCTGCATTACCACACCATCCACACAGGACTCAACTGAGCAGTAACCTGAATAATCACACTGTCCACACAGGACTCAACTGAGCAGTAACCTGAATAATCACACTGTCCACACTGGACTCAACTGAGCAGTAACATGAACTACCACTCCTTGTCCACACAACACTCAACTGAGCAGTAACCTGAATAATCACACTGTCCACACAGGACTCAACTAAGAAGAAACCTGAAAAATCACACTGTCCACACAGGACTCAACTGAGCAGTAATCTGAATAATCACACTGTCCACACTGGACTCAACTGAAAAGTTACATGAACTACCACCCCTTGTCCACACATCACTCAACTGAGCAGTAACCTTCATCACCATACTCTCCACATAGGACTCAACTGAGCAGCTACCTGAATTACCACACAATCCACACAGGACTCAACTTGGAAGTAACCTGCATTACCACACCGTCCACACAGGACTCAGCTGAGCAGTAACGTGAATAATCACACTGTCCACATAGGATTCAACTGAGCAGTAACCTGAATAATCACACTGTCCACACTGGACCCAACTGAGCAGTAACATGAACTACCAATCCTTGTCCACACAACACTCGACTGAGCAGTAACTTGCATTACCACACCGTCCAAAAAGGACTCAACTGAGCAGTAACTTGAATAATCACACTGTCCACACAGGACTCAACTGAGAAGTAACCTGAATAATCACACTGTACACATAGGACTCAACTGTGCAGTAACCTGAATAATCACACTGTCCACACAGGACTCGACTGAGCAGTAACATGAATTATCACACTGTCCACACAGGACTCAACTGAGCAGTAACATGAATTACCATACTCTCAACACAGGACTCAACTGAGCAGCTACCTGACTAATCACACCGTCCACAAAGGACTCAACTGAGCAATAACATGAATTACCACACCGCCCACACAGGACTCAACTGAGCAGCAGCAATTTATGTTGCTAGATCCTTGTTTTGGGAAAAGCAGTGCCTAGCAATGAAATGAGAGATAATTTTCATTTCATATACCTCATTATCAATCAAAAATTGAGTGTTCAAATAAAAAGATCGGAATTTTGACTTATTCCTCCTATTTCAACCATATCTTAATCCAACCTTGAAGATAGAATGTCGTTATTTTGAGGATTTAACCGAAATTTTAAAGAAAAAATGTCAATATAACAAATTCTGTGATAAACGGTGAAGCAAAGGGTTGAAGAAAAGAAGCTGAGATCTCGGGATTTAGCTCAAAATATCAAAGACAAAAATCAAACTTTGAGAGAGAAAATATCAGAAATTTTCAATGTCCCATCTGGGCCAGCATAGCACTTACAAAATTTCTTCTAGGGAAGACCACCTTACCCCAATGGTTTCTCTCCCCTCATATTTTTGGGTAGCTTCCGATGCCACAGAATGTAAAATTTTAGAACTACCTTAGAAAACTACCGCAAATTGGTAATAACCGTAATATTGTTTACAAACTTCCTGGAGTCAAACCTCAACCCACTTAGCTGCACAAACACATTAATCCCACACATAACTTGCCGTCAGTAGTTTTTTTTTTCTTTACGGTTAAATGACAACAACTTTTAAATGTCAGACAATGAAATATTGCTGGCGTAAATCTGACATCATTAGTGGCTTAACAAAATATAAGCTCATGGAAGCTTACCAACACTAAAGCACTCAATTACCATATTTAAATCAATAATATGGATAAAATCTGTCAACATGTTTACTTCTAGGCGATAATAAGTGACCTGGCTCACCGTATGGTTATTCCATTCCATTGAGTTACACCATACCATAGTTACAACATACCACAGAGTTACACCATACCATAGAGTTACACCACACCATAGAGTTACACCATACCATAGTTACAACATATCATAGAGTTACACCATACCATAGTTACACCATACCACAGAGTTACTCCATTCAATAGTGTGACACCATACCAGAGTTACACCATACCATAGAGTTACACCATACCATAGTTACACCACACCACAGAGTTACACCATACCAGAGTTACACCATACCATAGAGTTACACCATACCACAGAGTTATAATAGAAATAGAATATGCATCATTTCACTACTATGGAATAAGTTCATTAATTAAGGATGTTGCTGTAATTTCTCTGTAATGATTCAAAAATTCACTCTGATGAAAACACTCAACAGGCAATTTTTTCATCTTTACTAGATCCTATGTACTTATAAAAATGTATACAAGTCAAATTTAGTTCATTATTATGTATAGTTGTCAGTTTTATTGTGATCTATATATCATAAAAAGTAACAATGAGTTTTGTTAAGTTTAATAGTACTGAATAGCATTTTATTATTCCTAACGAACTTTGCTTTACTTGACAATTAACAGAATCAGGAAGGACACATATTCCAGCTCATGGTTCTTACAGAGTAATGACTTTCCAAACCTCCAACCCTGATTTAAGGACAGTCTAAACCGCACATAACAACACATCTTCTTGTAGCTAACACAAGTCTTTTAGATCAAATCCATTCAATCATTCCACATTATAGCCAATGGATGTCAATTGTACCAGACTACCATAATGGACAGAAACTATCCCAGTTGTACTAGAATACTAAGACAATGATGCTGGTGTCATTAGACAAGATTCTACCATGTTATGTTTAACCTTTCATTATTATATTATGCTCATATCAATCATGAATATCCTTACATTAAATTTAAAGTTTCAATGTTTACAGTCTTATATCAATGCAAATTGTGTGCACAACATTTAACCCTTGGTCATTGGTAGCGTGTTACACCAACACATCCAAGCCTGCACAACATTTAACCCCTGCTAATTGGTAGCGTGCTACATCAGCACCCAAGTGTGCACAACATTTAACCCCTGGTCATTGGAAGTGTGTTACACCCACACACCCAAGAGTGCACAATTCAAACAGTGGACTGACGTTACTGCTAGTATCTTATGTCAAAGCATTGATATCTGTTTTCAAGTCATACGACTCAAAACAACAGTGTATCATAACAGGTCACCTGTAGAACAGTACCCAATCATGTTGGCTTAATTAAATTACAATATAAGGTACAATACTGAATGTATCTCTAACAACAGTTGTTTATGTAACACAATGCAGTGGCATAGGAAGGTACTTTTGAGTGGGGGGCTGAAGACTGATGGCCGGCCTGGGGGAGGGGTCTATGGGGAGGGGGTGGCCCCCTCTCCTTTGGATTTTTTTGGCATTTCCAGGTGGCCTCAGATGCAATTTGGTGCTATATAGCACACTTCAACACCCACTCCATTTTGTAAATAATTTTGCATTTTCACCTGACCTTAGATGCAATTTGGTGCTCCAAATGAGATTTTGTTCTCATTTGGAAATGAAAAAGTGGTTTTCTGACTTGCGAAGTGGGGGGGGGGGCGGAATGATACTTCCGCCCCCCATATTTTTCACTGGGGGGGCTGGCGCCCCCCCCAGCACCCCGGTTCCTACGCCCCTGACACAATGTGAACAAAATATGCAAGTATATTGACTTCTGAAATTGTCAAAATGTTGGGAAACTTCCATTTGAAAACAAGCAAACCTTTCTGTTTCTTTGTTTTGAAGGTATTTTTGTCATCATAATTGTGTATCTCATATCTGTTTAATTCCCTCTTCCTCTCCCAGCCACTCTCAACCTTCATCTCACTCACTGCCTTCGTCATCTCTTCACCACCTCTCCCACCCCCCCCCTCTCTCTTCCCATCCCCATCTTTACATTATGTTTTAGCACTTTTTATTTACATGTTCTTCTCCTTCTTAATGGGGCCTGCAGGAAGGTCACTTCAGGTACACCCTGTTAACCACAACTAAATGAATAGACTGTCAATAAACCATCATAAATAGCAAAATGATTTATCATGTAAGTCATATTTAAGTGTCTTTGATTAGACACGTGTGTCCAATGATCACATCACTACTCCACGTTTTTTTTTTGAAAACCTTCCGATCACGGATTTACAAGATTTTCTAAAGATGCGACAATATCCTCCTTTAGACTTTGCAGCTTATCCTCCTCAATCAGTTTGGCCAGAAAAGGAGCAGAAAATTCGGATGTAACATCTTCCGGAAGAACTTTCTTAAAGTCCAAAGGTGAAAGTTTACTGGCCAGATGATTTAAGAGATCTGCAGAAATAAACCATAAGAAAGGAAACTGTAAATATCAAACCACAGCTAAGCAAAATATATCCATTAGAATGACCATATAGTTTAAACGTAAACACTGTAAGAAATGAAATTTTAATATCAAACCACAGCTATGCAAAATATTTCCATTCTATTGACCATATATAGTTTAAATTAACACTGTACACAGCCTATTGCACTATTGTATTACATCATATGGTTGATTTGTATCAATTGAAACTGGAGTGTAATCTCTGGTTAAAGGGATACAAGCTACTGTGGCTTCTGACTGGCGCCCCCAGCAAAGAAATGGCAATATATATATATATATATATATATATATATATATATATATATATATATATATATATATATATATATATGGAACTACACCAACTAAGGGCTCAGTTGGTAGAATTCTAAGCTTCTAACCCAGAGATCACTCACTGGTTTGAATCCTGTTCCAGCTATTAATTCTTTGCTCTATTCCATTGTCTAAAATATCCCAGTCAGTTTGTAATAACTTTCAATATATTTTACGGCCACCAATTTCTTATTGGATTAGTCCATGACATGTGTTCCATAGTGACCCTGAATTGGGTTTCTAGCCTGTTGAACAACATGGCCCATGAGATAGCAGCAGTAGTCTAACAGTTGCTAGATTAATGCTACCCCATATCGTCATGGCTTTAGTTTTATTATATATGATATGTATCTTTACACAGGATTATTCCTTAGTCTTTATGGATACAATATTAAGGAAGCCTTCGAAGCCATATTTTGTGAAGAGCTATTATACTATCTTCGGGATTTAGCTTATATTTACTTCAGATAGGATGGCTGTTACTACTACGCTTTAACTTAGGTTCATCTTGTAATCATCGCAAGCACATAAACTACACTGTACATCAATCGCCTCAGCTCTTGTATGGATTCTCGCTAGTTTATCTTCGTAATTATATCGGCAGATAGCGAGGACATTCATATTCCGAAATATTATCCTTGTGACTCAAGAAAACTAAAATGTCTAGTTTTCCAGATCGCGAGGAAAGTTATGGTTTGATTTCGAAAAATATTTGTCAACAAGTTTTAAAAAAATGTTAAGCACACTGTGCCTTGCATTGTATCTTGATACTAGTTTTAAATGACCTGAGATGTGATTAAGATATATTTGCCAAGTTTTATTGACCTACTCAAGACCACCCTCCAGGAATCTAACACTCCAGGCTAATAGACATGATATGTATCAGCTCTATTATAAATATACACTAGCATATCATGTAGGCTTTATAATGCTAAAGAAATGATAATTCAGTGTACTTAACTACTGTCTAAGAAATAACATCAAAAACAGTCTTTTGTGAACTCCACAGGAGAGAAGAAAAATATTTGTAAGGCAAGAATATATTCATAGGATGATCTTGTAGATTATTTCCATCACCAAAATTTATGGTTGTGAGTTGAAAACAATGATCAATCTTCCCCGTCCACTGTCTCTGACACAGATTTATGACGTGAGTCGGTTTCAAAGATTTGGTACAGTTGTTGACATGTCCTTCTGATAACTAAGAGGAAGTGTAAAGGTCTGTTAAATTGAGATTTTGATCAATATCGTCAACATTAAGTTGAAATATTTTCATTTCTGCAACCTACAGAATTAAAGGAGAGAGAGGGGGAAGATTTGACTACTCTCTAGGGTGATTGGCACCATGGTTGTGTGTATAACATATATATATGCAATAACACATAGTCGCACATAGAAGATTGAGATTTTTCGGTCATATAGCAAGACTTCCGGAGGACGCTCCAGCAAAGGTTGCTTTAAGAGAAGCACTGAGACATACTGCTAAACCAGTAGGAAGGCCCGTGACTACCTTGCTTGGAAAAATAAAGTCGCAATTTAAGGACGTTAACATTAACAATTTCGAGGAAGCAATAAACCTTGCACAAGATCGTGATACGTGGCGGAGGTTAATCACTGAGTATGTCGGATAGACGAGACTCAACTTACTACTACTACTAATAACACATATATCATAGGGGGCCAAGAAGTAGCATAAATTCATCAAGTCCTCCACTTCGTACTTTTCCCCTCATTTCCAATTAAATTACTTTTTCATTTCTTATGTTCAGATCCTCCCACCTTGCACATTTCCTGTCCTCACCTGCCCACAAACTAACCCCTCCTCCATCCCCCTCCCCCCTCCCCACCATAAACACACTCTGAGGCAACATTTCCACATATATATACACAATACTTAAAGGCTGCACTCACCATTTGTATACTGTTGGTATATTTTGATATCTTTCCCTCTTGTATCATTCTCCTTCCTCTTTATCTCCTGTAGAATCAGTTTCCATGATTCTAAGTCACCCTCTCTGATTGCACAAACACAGAAATCACCCAAGATGGACGGCGACTTATCGAGAATTATTCTGACAGCTTCCTGTACGAAAAACAGATAACAAACGAACAAAGAATGACTACAGCTGCCCGCCGCCATCACCGTTAAGACAACTTCTTTAGTTACACATCTAGTAGTATTTTTAAAGTTCATTGGTCAAAAATTGATTAAGATCTATGACAATCAATTACAAAATGATATTAAAAAAATTGTCCCACTACTTACACCATAAATAAAAAGACAGTGACAGGCTTTCACTTGAATAAACAATCAAGTATCACATCTAGCTATATATGACGTAAAGATCATTTATAATGTTAACGTGATAAAAAATAAAAAAAACTTGTAAGGAAAGGAATCATTTTACAGTCACTTTATGAAAGTTAAAACATTTATTCTATACTAATGCAATTTTTTTCAAAAGCAATAAAATGTTTCTTTATCATGCACACCCTCTTCCCTCAACATGCTTTTGACATAATGATATGATACATCTCTACGAATCTACGAAACTCGAATCTACGAAACTACAAAACTATGAAACTCTAAGATACAACTCTACAATTTCCTCTACAAATATCTTTTGCAAAAGTCAGAGGGCCTGACATTTTCATCCTAGCAGGGATCTCCTTCAGAGGCAATCTTAAATCTGTTGTTACACTAAATTAACTAACTTATATATTACCTTCAGTTCTTTCAACATTTAACCTCTCCTTTTGTTGGCAGGTAAGCTAATTACCTGCTAATTGACCCCGATGACCTCTAAAGTTTGCTAAAATGGTTCCACTGCTATCAAGCATATCAACCCACAAAGATATATATATAAACCATAACTAGGGGGTGCAAACAACAAAACAAAACATAATTACAGTCCAACAAAAGTTGAACTTTCCTACATCTTTCTCCACTCCTTCTTCACAGCCACCACTCACGGGCCAGGCCCACTCATCCCACCCAGCCTACCAGTACCCCACGACAAAAATGAAATAAGCTATTTAAGCACCTTATCTGAAAGGCATTGAAGACTCGCCCCAAACCGTGTGTGGCCATCTGAGAAAGTTAACATCTGTTGCTTGCAAGTGACGTTTTGTTCGTGTCGCTACAAAATGCAGACAGTAATGAAACGTGATACCTTGTTATCTTTAGCTGGACCTGAGATGTCCATCGCTGTAACGTTTGTACACTGTGCTCTGGGTATTGACCGCAGCTGTATGTACTGACTGTACACTAGTGTCTAATTACCGACGGCAGCAAGCTGTGTGTGTATTTTCTGGGATCGATTGTGGTGTCTAACACTTCTGTTACACCTAATTCGAAACGAAGTCAGATTACCGGCATTAGACGTTTCTTTTTGGGCGAGTCTTCACACCCTTTAACCTTGAACTACTATTTTAACCAACGGCAGCTAAATGTCTTTGCTCCATTTTATGGTTGAACTTACCAGAGGGGAAGTGAGAGCCAGACACAGCAACTGTAAGGACAGTTTCCCCTTCTCCTCTGGAAGCTGAAGACATATCTCCATGGCTTCATGAATATTTATATCTCTGCTGATTTCCATGCATAAGAGGTCTTGGATTCTGACGAGTTTAGAATGGCACTGAAGACAATGACATTGTTTTTTAACGGTCAAGGAATCCAGTTGTGGTGATTTCCCGGCAGGGAAACGCCACAGGCCTCTCCTCTTCATGTGAATATTTGTAGTTTCTACTTGTTTGGTACAAATTTTAACATCGTCACCTGAAGAGATGTAAAACAAGTTAATAGCTAAGGAAACGGAGCTCTTTATGTTGCATGCTTAAATGTATTACTGAATTTAAAATAAACAACATTTGATGTTTTGGCCTCAAATCCAAGCATACTTTCAAATTTTCAAAAAGCCTTGAAAATATTGCAATTTAACAGAGGGGTTAAAATGCTCTTAATATTGTGTCTAGTAAACCTTGACTTAACCAGGTAAAAAAAACTACGCAATGTATCTTGGAGTGGGGAAATATGGAACCTTATAACAATGTAAACTATATTACAATGGATCAAGCTAACACATCTTCATGAAATATGTTAACAAGGAAACGTCCAGTAGTAATTAATTTAAAGATAATACATGAATCTAATAAATACATCGTAAAAACATATTTTTCATAGCAGAAGGGTTAATCACATGTAAAATTCTAAGCAGAGATTTTAAGCTTTTCTTCAATTCCTTTGAAAGAAGTTTGTCTAGTCAGGCTATATAATGAATTTGTATTGTTATGTAATTAAAGTATCGAATAGCATAATACTGTTGACAGAATCAGTACAACAAGATGCTTTAATGGCATGTGTCCTGGTGACAGAGAATGAATCAATTATTGGGCAACTACCCTACTAGTAAACCACTTCTCGATGCCTATTTCAACTGCTCTAAGATATGGCTCTTTGCTGGTAACATACAGCAGGTAACATATAGTAAGTCTATTATGTCATCATGGAAGAAAGCTTGCTTAAAATGGATCAACTTCCATATCTGGCCGACAAAGCTCTTTGGATAATCACATGCAAATAATAATTAATGGAAAGCAAAGATATAGTTCAGCTCAACTGTCTTTATCATTTTACTAACGCCACTGTTGCCAATAACATTTCCGAAAACTTCCAGCACACTTTACACATGCCCATCTTTGCTGTACACATCCTATCACAATGAAGCGTTCAACTATTGTTGCTGAGCATTCGCAGAAACTTTACAAACAAATACCTCCTGCCAACAACACATTCTGTTATTAACTGGACTGACAACAAAAGTTTTGATACAGACACAATTAGGACACAAAACATTAAGACACAAAAAAAAGCTTTGCAAGCTAAATACTTAAAATATAATCGATTCCATAGGACAAACTTTAAATGGTGGAATATCTGTTACATTTCTAATCAAAATTTATACATTAGGCTGCCGATACCAGATGCTGTTATTAGGCTACAGGAAGTGTGGTATCAACAAAATATTAAACTGATTATTAAACAAATCTTCAACGGTTACAACAAATCAGCTGCCACCCATCATATTAAAACTTATATATTTTGTTTAGATGTCTGATATTTGTTTGTCTATCTTTTTGCCGTGCTTTTGGATGTTTACCGTTTTTCTACTGCATTATATTGTATATGTATTTTGTATTGAGTGCTCCTCTGGAAAGAAGTGCTTCTGCACTGACCAGGACTACCTTCATTAAAGATGAAAATAGTCATAAAAATAATTTTAAAAATGTGAGTAATTTACTGCTTAATTATTTTTCAAAATAAAGTAAAACTGTTAGCAAACTGCTTATCCACTAGAGAGCCTGAGTAGGAGAATGTGTAAAAGTAGGTTGGCCTGACGTTTTGATCCTATTAGGATCTTCTTCAGAGGCTAAAGGACAATTATTTTGGTCTATTTTTGTATTTTGAAACGTTTTCAGTGTTTGTCTAATGTCATCATTCTGTTGCCCTCCCACTGGATGTAAATAACAAACTCTTTTTTTCCAGTAACATAGTCTCTTTCAAGTAACCAATCTTTCATTTAGCATTTAAGAAAGTTATTAAAAGACCAGTAGCAAATCATTAACACAGAATCAAAGATTAAAATGATTCCTTCTTTTACAATTTATCCGGTACTATTTTTAACAAATTCATGGCCCCTTATGACGTCATTTGAGATTATAAAACTCTTCAAAAAATAGAAGGTAATCTCTCCTTGTAAGAGCCAGTTCTATATTTGACTTCAATTAGTCCACCCACACTGCATTTATGATCTGTGTCACATTCTTACATCACAAGAAATTTTATGAGCATAAAAATCTCTTACAAGGTCTCAGCTTTTCAATATGAACGCCGACGAAGGAATACAAAAGTTTGAATTACGATTGCTGTATAGTTTAAAAGTAATATAAATATTATAAAGTCTATTAGACATCTCAGCCTTTTCAGATAATGAATCTGTTACTACCTGCTCATTATATTTATACATATATGTCAATCTTACAGTGATCAAAAATGAAAAACCTAGGAATTTTTTTTAAAGGGGGGAGGAGCAAATTTAGCAAACAGATATCAAATAAAAAACACTTTTAGGAAAATAGCAAAACAAAGTTGCAAGTTGGAAAGACAGCCCTGTTTTGTACCTTCGAACGGAGGCAGTTTGTCCAGCCACGAGTGTCTTGAACTTCTCTTTGCTTGTTTCCCACCCGTCCTCAATGTCTAAAGTACCCGAGAGAATGAGGTTGTTGAAAAAAAGGCCATAATTATTAAAGATGTCAAACTCTTTCTTTTACTCAAAATGCTTCTTTTCTGGAGCTTTCCAATGACAAACATCAGCAAGAAAATGACAGTTTCAAGAGATCATACTTAGAAACGTTTTTTTTGGAGCAAGGATACTTTTGAGAGTGATTATTACAACTCAATGACGATAACTCTGCTAAATTTATTACAGCTCAAGGACATCGTCGACATATCACGTTAAGAGACATTGATAGCTATCGAGCCACATATATCAAAGAAAACCCTCCAAGATTGATGCACTCAAGAAGATTAAACAGAAGACAGTCTCGAAAAGTTTCGAGTTTAACGATCTCAAGATGGACACTGTGAGGAAATATTACTCTTTTCATTGGACTACAAAATACATTAAAGTTTCAGTATCCATGGCAACTATATAAGTAGCATGAATCGCACAAAGTTTGTCATTTATACTGAAGGCTGTGACAGTGAAAAGTCATCAGTGCAACAAAATATCATCTGCAATCTCCCTTTTTGAGTATTAACTGGTATTTTTGGATTAAAGTACCATAAATTCAAAGTTTGTGGTCAAATCTCAAAAAAATTGCCATAATGTCATCGTTTACCCCAGTTAAATGGTAATAGACAATTAAGCTAATGAACTGTGCTGTTATGAAATTTCATCATCAGCCAAAACTTTATCCAAAATCAAATCAGAAAGCTGTATTGACCAGAATATCTTTACAAGGATGTTACAAGAACAAATTATCTCAGAACAAACTTGGAGATTACAAGTATTACCAAATATTAAAGGCTACAAGTACACATACCGTAATAAGTTATTCAACAAAGAGAAAATTAAACTTGCAAGCTTACACTTTGAGGATTCCTCTTCATGACTTCTGAGGATGAGGATGATGATGATGCCTCCAACATCAGATGTCTCAGGTAAAGATGGAGAAGTTTCTCCTTGAGGATGGAAAAAAGCACAAATAAACTTTGGTCAGATGTGTAACGCAATATATCAATTTAATGACATTTTGGACATTGTTGTTCATTTTACCAAATTTTTATTTATTTTTTGGAAAAAAATTCAATAACTTTCTGTTTTCCCCATGAAATTGCAATACACAGTACTTTAGATGCTGAGTTTCTTTCAAATAACATGTAATACCATGTCCACAACAGTGTTGACAAAAAACAAAACAAAGTTTTTTGTTTTTTTTAATATTTTTTTTTCATAACTTGTCATTAATTAGTCTTCCATCATATTAGTGCAAACTCAGGGATCATCTTCAAATACAAAAGCATTTCCAAATATGACTAAATGCTACACATACAGTGAATCTTTCCATGACAAAACTTTGATCTGCTATCCAAAGACATTTGTGTGTGTTTCTCATGTTTCAAAGTAACATATTTCACCGCTGTTCTTCTTCTCAATAGAGGGTGGGGTGGAGTGGGTGGGGATGGGGGAGGGGGGTCAACTGTCACCATTTATAGTGAAATTATTACACTTACACTTTTGCCAAAGTGCTCATTGATATCAAAAACACATAATTTTATGAAGAACGTACTTGAAACTACATAACCTGTATTGTGCAGTTTAGATGGTAAAACTGATATACAATGTTTTATTATGTCTGCATAAGAAAAAATTAATGGAATCATCATTTGAGAAATGATAGCTTTAGTTAACCGATTAGCAAATCTAAAACTAGGGTTTGGATGAACTTTAAAGAAAATAAATCAAAGGTATGTGTCTCTCGTGAAACCTACAACAACTCTTTTGTCATTTAACACATTACATTTAGTTTAAATCTTAATTTAGTACCAGGAATTACTGTGTAAATCATAATAATATCAACGCATTGTACAAACAGTAAGCGTTGAGGTGTAGCAATAAGCATGTCATTGAACCAGGGCCCCCAAAGTCTAGGGACCCCCCCAAGGGTTGGTTCTGACATTTTGAGCAGCCAGATTGCCATTGCCATTTGTGATTTTTTTCATATGTGACTTTGTGTCAATTAACTGCAGCTAAGGTGAAGTTAGAATTTAGAGCTGGCAGTTCTCCCCCTTTAACCTGGTCCGCTGAAACCATTATGATTCACCACTGCATTGTTGATACATGTCTGGTTATGCTTGTATGGTTCTGGCTTCATCTGTTGACAGTACTTTTCTTCTTTTGAAGTATACATCCTACATACCACGGCCCGGGCCCCTGAAACTATCATAATTCACCACTGCATTATTGATACATGTCTGGTTCTGATTGTATGATTCTGGTTTTAACTGTTGACAGCACATTACTTCCTTTGCTGTATACATCCTACATACCATGGCCCGGGCCTGGGCCCCTGAATCTATCATAATTCACCACTGCATTATTGATACATATGTCCGGTTATGCTTGTACGATTCTGGTTTCAACTGATGAACAGTACTTTACTTCATTTGCTGTATACATCCTACATACCACGGCAACCATCTTGAAACCCAGGCAAGAATCTGACGAACTGGTGATGAAAGCTTCTAAATACTGCATTAAGATCACATCTTGTCCGAGACCCTCGGGGATGCTCTTCTGTGTAAATGGAAATCATCATAAAGAGCTTCTTATTAATAGATGACGAAGAGGGGAAACTCTCTCTGTCTTGATCAAACAAATATATATAAATGTCTAGAAGGGCTGTTTGGTTTTACTTGGTTTACTAGAAGAGTGTTGGCCCCGAGCAACATATACGTTACATTAGGATCCTGGCTCAAATTAACCAAAAACAAATAGTACTTTAACCTGTACAGAAATTATATAAATGTCTTTAATAGGAGGGTCTGTTTGATTTTGGTATTACTTGGTATACTAGAGGAGTAATGGCCCAGAAAAACAGATACATTACATTAGGATCCTGGTTCAAATTAACCAAAAACAATCATAGTAGTTTAATCTGTAGAGAAATTATACAAATGTCTTTAATAGGAGGGTCTGTTTGGTTTTGGTTTTACTTGGTATACTAGGAGTGGGATGGCCCAGAGCATCAGATACATTACATTAGGATCCTGGTTCAAATTAACCAAAACCAACCATAGTAGTTTAACCTGTACAGAATTATATAAATGTCTTTAATAGGAGGGTCTGGTTGGATTTGGTTTTACTTGGTATACTAGAAGAGTAATCGGCCCAGAGCAACAGATACGTTACATTAGGATCCTATTTCAAATTAACCAAAACCAACCATAGTAGTTTAACCTGTACAGAAAATTATATAAATGTCTTTAATAGGAGGGTCTGTTGGTTTTACTTGGTATACTAGAAGAGTGATTGCCCCAGACCAACAGATATGTTACATAAGGATCCTGGTTCAAATTAACCAGAAACAACCATAGTAGTTTAACCTGTTCAGAAATGCTACTGTGTCTTGCTGGTGGGTGGATGTTATTTTTGGTTGGAGAATCGGAAACTAGTTTGTTTCTGTTATTCCATTAGATTCAAAGTAAAATACTTCATTCAACACCGTTCCACTGCAGAGGAATGTTCAATTTTCACATCCCTGTTTGAGAAGGTTGACAATCTGTTTCAGTAGCCTACATAAACTCTCATCCATCAGATGAGGATAATGTTAAGTGGCCCTACCAATAGAAGCAGTTATGATTTTTATCACACTGATGAACCTGCCTCGTAAGCCTCTGAACCTCGTAAACATGTAAAATGCTTAATGAGTGCCAGCGTTAAAACAATACCTAATCAAGAGGGTTTTAAACCAGCCATGGTATGACTTCCTCACCTAAAAATTAATGAAATATCCTATCATCATGTGGAGTCCATTTACCGTTTCCAAAACGATGAAGATTCTATCATAACTTTTCATCATGCCAGGCAAAGAATTGGAGTGTAGAGCAAACTTAATTCTCTCTGTTCCAGGATACAGATAACTCTGACTGCTTTGTGCCATGTTTAAATGTCTAAATGATCTTACCTCTATAACATCACAGACCTCTAAGTAGCTCATTTTCCTGACTTCGGTCAAATTAATCAGGATAGACACGATAGCAGATGGAAACTTAGACATCATCTGAAAAGAAAAAGCATGATACATATTTACTGAGAAATAAGACAGTACTGTGTATATTTTATCAGGGTTAATCCCACTGTAGACATAAATCAGGTTCACATATTGTACAGACGTTTTCAGGGAAATGAATCTTGTGTTGGATAGTTACTTAGCGCCACCAAATAATCTATATAGTTAGATATATGTTAATTTATGCATACATTAATTTGAATGGTATGTGTTATGTAACATCTACCAAGGTTTCTTGGAGAACACTTTCTTGATAATAAATCACAATACATTAATTTTATAACCGTTTAGACGGACCTATTGCGTTCGTGTTGTCAATTAAGTTTCCTATAAGTTTGTTAGGTTGTCCCGGGACCGACACAACATTTTGTTTCTCACATATCCTCCCCTCCCCCATCCCCCATCTGTCCTTCTGATGGAGGTTAACACATGAAAATAGTTTGCCAGTTTTTAATCCATTTTGTTCTTTGATTGCAGATGACTCTGCGATATTAAAGGATGAAATAAGACAGGCTTTTAACTGCTGATGTATTATTGTCCAACAACAACAAATATTATTGAACACAAATTATGTTTCTATGGCTATACAGGTTTCAACAAAATATTGTTCATCTTTAAAATGTCTGCAATGCTCCTTTAAGGGTAAATCAAATTGTGATGTCGGCTTCACAGATCTTTAACTTAATTGCTGATGTTAATCCATTGTTTTATAACTTGTCATGATTTTTTTGGGGGTTAATTTCATACAAATAACAGATTCACCCATAGACGATAACCAATATCAGTTTTCTTTTTGTGACAAATTTGTAATTTCACTGTAAGTTACATGTTCTGTGAGGCAACACAAGTCTTCTGTGCATCCATTGAGTTTGCAAAATTTCTTTAAAGGAGCTGACACTGCACATTAGACTGGTTTTTAACTCTTTACAATATATCCTTGATTAAATCTGTACCAACAGTTATGCTTAGATCAGCACATCTATATGTCGTTAACGTCGAGAAACTAATTATGCAATGTCTTGAGAAGATGCACGTGACAAGATCAATTTAACATATTTGGAATAGTATCAACTTACTTCAGCAAAGTATGTGAACAGTTTCTTGGTCTTGCTCACCACCAGATGTTCCCTCCCACAGCAAAGGTTGACAAGTTCATCTTCATAGATAAGGTCAAAGGTCGCCATTGCTTGTTCCATCTCCCCTTTCCGCAGGTGCACAGTGATAGCAGCAATGAAATCTAATGGTTTCCACCTGATTTGAAATGAACAAATAAAGGGCCAACTGAGGTAGTGATTCCTTGACACACTCTACTTGCGAACCTTTAATGTACACAGCACACAGGGCCAAATGAGGTAGTGAGTCCTTGCCACAATGTACGTGAGAACCTTTAATGTACACAGCACACAGGGACAAATGAGGTAGTGAGTCCTTGCCACAATTTACATTTGAGAACATTTAACACACACAGGGCACAGGTCCAACCAAAGTGTTGACTCCTTGATAACTTTAGTTGTACTTGAGAACATTTTATGCCCAGAGCACACAGCATTTTCAGGTTTTGACAATTGTTGACATCAAATCATCAGCAACGGTTCTTGCACTATTGTAAATCTACACATCAAACCTGAAGTTCATCCAGAGTATTTCATTAATTTTCCAACAAATGTGGTCATATTTTGAGAAAGGATGTGTTGCTTTGAAATCTTGAACTGAAAGCAAGGGTGTTGGCCTACCACTATGAAGTAGAAAACAATACTGTTCATTCATGCTATAAAAGATGTGTAGACAAACAGGTCAAAATTAAGTTTTGTTGACAGTTAAAAGGTTCTTCTGTTCATTAAATGACTTCATATGTGTTCTGTGACACATACTATTTCAGATTTAACAAAACTAATGTATCAATGAACAGGGTAACATGGGATTACAAACATAAAACAAATTGACTGAACAAATCAAATACAAATTGAATAAATCCAGCTTGTTTCTTTAATCTGTATTTCACTCTTTTAAGTAAAGACAAGTATTGTCAAGTTTTGTATTTGCTAATTCCACAGTTGCTGGTAAGATTCTTGTGGACTTACATATATATGGATTAGGTTTTCAGGTACCTAATTTTCCTTTAACTATCTAGTTTGCTATCATCAGCATGTAATAAGTTAAACAAGTTATGCAAGTTCAAGTTTTGCAGTGGTTCCACTACCAGCAACACCAACAATGAATAGATAAGTTATACATTTTCAGATTGTATATAATATGTACATACTCACTGACGATGTTGTCCATGCATGATTTGCATATAATATATACTCACTGATACTGTTGTCCATGTATGATTTGTATATATTATATTCTCACTGATACTGTTGTCCACACATGATTTGTATAAAATATATACTCAATAATACTGTTGTCCACACATGACTTGTAAATAATATACTCACTGATACTGTGTATGAATCTATATAATTTGTACTCACTGATACTGTTGTCCACGCATGACTTGTATATATGTATACTAACTAACACTGTTGTCCACGCATGATTTGTATATAATGTATACTCACTGATACTGTTGTCCACACATGTCTTGTGTCTTATTTATACTCACTGATGTTGTTCACGCATGACTTATATATAATTTGTACTCACTGATACTATTGTCCACACATGACTTGTATATAATGTATACTCACTGATACTGTTGTCCACACATGACTTGTGTATAATGTATACTCACTGACACTGTTGTCCACGCATGACTTGTACATAATGTATACTCACTGATACTGTTGTCCACGCATGACTTGTATATAATATATACTCACTGATACTGTTGTCCACACATGACTTGTGTATAATATATACTCACTGACACTGTTGTCCACACATGACTTGTATATAATATATACTTACTGATACTGTTGTCCACACATGACTTGTGTCCTCAGATGAGCTAGCACTTCATCTGCTTTCTTCAGGTTGATCTTTTCTTGAAGATGAGGAGCAACGATGACTTCAGAGCACAGCATAGGTTCGTATTTCAGGAAAATGTCAAGCACAGACGACAGACATTCCTGCATCATCATAACAAAGAAAGGAAAATAGATTAGCAATGTTAATTAACTAACAGCTGGAAGAAAATGTCTTCTAACCCTAGTGCATGTAGTACTTTCATCCAGGTGAAATCCACAGTTTTTTGTATCTGAAATAGATGTCAAACACACAGCCCAAGTACAAAGTCGAAAATGAGTCATAATCATTCCCTGGGTTGTCAACCCATGTAATGCACACTCTGAAACTCATTCTGTTTTCACTATAATGTAAGTGGCTGCTTAAAGGGGTGTATTTAATAACTGCAGTTGGTGCGAACTTATGGATCAGTCTTGAAAATCATCCTGCTTAGAATCTGTAAGACTGTAGCTATTTTCTACCAAAAATTAAAAGAGCAATTGTTGCTAGGTAACAGATCAAGCTACATTATATGTCCACTTTTCCTAGTTTTTTTATCTTTTCTCTTAGTGTTTTTTTTTTCTTCTTGTTTTTTCCCTTTAGTTACTCTCTTTTCTATGCCTCTTGTATTGTTTGTCTTTATATTTTGCTTCAGTTCTGTAATTGCGAGCTGGCTGTAAAAGCATCTAGTTTCTTAAACTTTAAGCTCTCATCCAAACTTTTTGTATTCATACTCGTTCATAATTATACATACCTTTTTTTATACACAAATGGAAATAAACTGAGCTGAACTACAGGTTCATTACAAGAGATTTCTCTTCATTTAACTTGATTTTCATGTTCATATTTTTTACATAAAGTAGAATTTTGTATGAATTCTGTCAAACTGACAAAACACAATGACCAGATGATGCTGCAATTCATCATTTTGCCTAACTTTTGAGTTTCGTTTCAAATAACCAGGAAACGTTCGCTTGAATCAGTTCTTGTAACTATGTATGTAACGAAAAGTGTACGTATATAAGCAGATATGCAAGGATTGTTAATTTGACATTTCCTATCACACAGGGAATTTGTCCAATGCTTGAAGTATTTGCTGAAATCGTTGAACAGTTATTCACACTTTGAATACATTCTAACACACACTATAAAAACAGAATAGTACAATGTCAGTCAAAAATTGGTTCCCAAGGACCTGTTTATGTCAACCATTTGGAGACAAATTAAGCGAGTTTACTTTCAATGACAGAATTCAATTACTCTAATTCAAATATTTTGTCCCTTCATTAATAAAATTCTGCCTAAAGCTTTATAAAGAAAATGAACCACTGATATGATATGATACACCTCGTATTACGCTTCCACCCGAAGGTGCTTCAGCAGACTAAGGAAATCCTTAGTCGGAAATTATTGAGGTTCCAAGTTTTTGTGCGTGGAAGGACACCGGCGAATCTCGCCTTCTCTTTTCGAATAGTGCCCTGAAGTAACGAGGCAGGGGTGTGTAGTCCTGCTCCCGGGACCGCAATTTAACGTCCCCTCCGAAGGACGTGAGTACCGCTTTCCACGTGTAGCCACTTTCCTACCACGAGAAAGGAGCGGGGTGAAATTTGGTGTCAGTGTCGACACCGAGGTTTGAACCAGGGACCTCAGGTACTGCAGACGTGTACTCTCCCGTTCTGCCACCTCACCGCTCTATGAACCACTTAAACATACCTGGCTAATATGTTGCCCACACATCTTTGAGCTGAAGATGGCATTTTTGAGATAATGCAAGAACCCTCTACTAGCACTGACTGTTTCTACCTATACAAGAGTATCAAAGATTTAAATAAAGAAAAATTAGAAAGTATGTAGAATACGTGTGGAAAATAAAGTAAAGTTTTTTTTGTAGATAATTAAGTAGTTAATGAAATAACCTTTTGACAACTTCCTTATATCCTCTGTGAGTACATATTCGGACTGAATATCTCAGGTCAATTGGTTTGAACAATATCTGAAGACACAAAGGGACTGTTGTCCCTCACTCCACATACACACAAAGCTTTGGCATAATACAGTCTATATAATAAACAGCTTGCTCCGAATACATTCTATGCTTTATAAACCTGAGACATGAAATGACAATTCCTCTCTGATCCCGTTCAATGCTCTTTGCAAGAACATTTCTGGTTAGTGACACTTTGATATGAATATTTTGTAATAAATTAATTGTTCTTAATTGAGAATAATATTAAAATTAATAGCAATCCTTTATATTCGGTTACTTGTTAGTTTCTTTGTTAGTTTGTCTGTCTGTCTGTCTGTTCTTGTATAAAAGCTAATACCATGTTTAAAGATTTATAAAATAATTATTAATAAACTTGTCATAACATTATGAGAACACAAGTAAACATAAACATAAACATACTTGAGAAGAAGACGATTTCTTCCTGGATAAAAAACACAATCTCCAAGCCTCTTCGAGAGTTATCCCAGCCAGGCTAAAATACTCAAGGGTTAACAAGTGGTTTTTGTTTGGTTCTCTAGCAAAGAGAAAATGTTTCAAATGAAAAGCACTAAAAAGGAATTTTCTGGTAAAATTAGTACAGATGAAAATAAATGGATGCGTTCTAATCAAAACAGATGTTGATTAAAGTTTCCGTATATTTATGAGCAGCATTGAACTTTAGCAGTCATATTTAATAAACAAAACAGTATGAACTAGAACATTATTGCAACTATTTAAATGATAGTTTAATCATTTTAACATTCATTCAGGCCAATAAGAAACGCTTCCACTGCAATTAGGCTGTAACCCCGGGTATTCAAACTTTTTTGCTTGGTGACCCCAATTTACATCTTTATCAACTTGGCGACCCTCCAGTCTGAGTGGCCGATGTTTTAGCCTGGGGAATGGGTCCACAGGGAGGAGATACCCCCTCCCCTTTAACAGCCTGGGAAGGGGTCCACAAGGAGGGGTTATCCACCTCCCCTTTAACAGCCTGGGGAAGGGGTCCAATGTAGGAGTTATCCCCTCCCCTTTTACAGCCTGGGGAAGGGGTCCGTTGGAGGAGTTATCCACCTACCCTTTAACAGCCTGGGGAAGGGGTCCACAGGGAGGAGTGATCCCCCTCCCCCTTTAACAGCCTGGGGAAGGGGACCATTGGAGGAGTTATCCCCATCCCCTTTGACAGCCTAGGAAAGGGGTCCACAGGGAGTGTTATCCCCCTCCCCTTTGAGAATAGTTTACATGATTGAGGGTGCTTAGTTCATAAATGTTATTTAATTTGGCAATCTGCAAAGTAATTGATGTTCTAGGTGTTTCCTCTTCTTTCTCACAAATATCTGCAATATCTTTCTGCACCAGAGTGTTTGTGTGGTGACCCTCGAAATAAATTTTACAAGCTCTACTTTGAATACCATGGGTTTATACAATACAGAGTGATTCAAGTTATGTGAACCTTTTATATATTTTCAAATCCAAAATGACAGACTTTTCAAAATATCATTAACTCAAATTTTATTCAACTCACTGGAGCATGAACAATGATATGTTGCAACTTTAGCAGTCCTCTATCTATGTTTATAATTACTGAACCCATAGACCATCATTATGTTTACAACCATTAACTTTAGTATAGCTCTACGGGAGGTAAATAAAATGTGATACACAGGTCAGTTTTTGTTGCATAATATGATACATCAAGATATATATATACGCCATTCTTCAGACACCAAAGTAAAACTAAAAACTTACCTTGCATAAAATTCCCCCAGTAGTTTACATGACTTTTTGAAATACTCCTTCAGCTGTTCATCAGTAATTAATGACATCTTATTGATGACCTCTGACCTCAAGAGGAAGTGGGCTTCTATAAGACCTTGTAAATAGGTCTCTGGATTCATCTGGTTGCTATGGAGACTAAAGTCTACAATATCATCAAAGATGTCACAGGGATTGGCCGCATCCAGAATGTAAACACTCCATGAATTTTCCGAAGAACTGCCAAAGAATGCAAATTAGACTACCAGTTAGTTTATTACCATACACATGAAATTATCTTCCGGTGTCATGAGTCCATTTGTAAATTCTCATTTCAACTTTTCCTAGCATTAAATGATCATGTAAAAACAATGTTAGCTCAGTGGTTAACGCAGGTGCCTTCCAATCATAAGGTCCCCTATTCGAGTCACTCCAAGATTAATATATATCGTCTAGTTACAGAGTTGTTGACAATTGACAATTGATAATCATGGAGGTTAAATATGAATCTAAGAGACTGACTTCTGTCAGCTTGTGGCTTTGATAAGCCAATGAGGCTTCTTTGAGAGTTCCTGTTTGCAGGAGGATCTAAATACATACAAATACATACATTATGCTAGCCTGATAACCAAGCATAAATTACTGTAACTTTCACTTCCCACACTATCTTCCATTTTACCTGATTGGTCAAACCAATGGGACAGTGCAGTCTACACTGCTCACACAAAGTTCTTCACATATGTAAGTAGACTTTATTGCTGCATTAAATGTAGACACTTAAAATGATCTGTCTCATTTACACCTGACAGGCTATCTTCCCCTATGTGAATTTCACTTCCTAGCTTTTCTTTAATTATACTTTTCTTACACCTTCTTTGTTGTAAGGTAGCCTTCTATATTTACCAAGTTTTGCTACCTGCTGGAGACTACACATTTTCACACCTCATAGCTTACATGTTATTTGCTTATTTCACATCTGTCATGGATTTACCTTGCATACCTTCTTTCCTGCTTTCAAATCATGAAGTCTTTCCTGGGATTTATTTATCTAAACAGTACATTCTCATTTCCCATTGCTTTCCAACCTGCCTCATTGACTGACATCCCTATCGAACTCTCCTTTCATTCTGACAGATATTATCCTACATTCATATATCCTACATTCATTTAGGAGTGTTAGCTCAGTGGTAAACTCCGGTGCCTTTCAATCATAAGGTCCCGAGTTCGAGTCACTCCAAGATTAATGTCTGTCGTCCAGTTACAGAGTTGTTGATAATTGACAATTCATAATCATGGACGTTAAATATGAATCTAAGAGACTGACTTCGGTCAGCTTGCGGCTTTGATAAGCCAATGATGGCTTCTTTGCAAGTTCCTGCTTGCAGGAGGATCTAAAATACATACATATGGATTTAGTTTCCTACACAATCTCTCAAAGAATAACTCTCTGTTACTTTGCTTCTACATACTACACTTTGTAGATATTTACCTTTAATAGTTTCTCCCCCACACCTTTCTCTTCGGTGACAAACACCATCTTCATCTTTATCTTCATCTCACTTACCTCGTGGATTTCCTCTCTTCCCTGATCTTTGACATCATAAGTACCCTGTTTCCCGACGTGCACAGACTCTGCAAACCGTAAAATGGCTTTTGACTTACAAGGCAAACTTCGTGCATCGGATCAGGGCCATCCTATGTTGCAGACGAGAGAGAAGATATATATGGGGGGAGAGGTTTATTACGAAACTGTGGCAGAGTTAAGACCCATGAAACTGAAATAACAGTCTGTAAGACCTGCTAACATTGCAAGACTTGCGCTGATCAATCTGTTAGATGAGTATACGCACGCATTTGACTATCAGAAAAGATAAATACCCCCCTCTACACCTGTACCTTGGCTTGATTGAAGACTGTATTAACCGATTGTCCACTCCATATATAAGGGACTAAGGTGGTTATGGAGTAACAGATGGGTTTGCAGACTAACCGTGTTAGTATAACACAACATCACAACAAATTTGTATAGTAATGTTGAGTTGCCAATTTATGCCGACGTTACATTTTGAGAAAAATTTATCAAATCGTGGAGCTGGTGCTTGATACAAAACTCGTCAGCAAGAGAAGATGCAAGGACCTTATATGTCTTTTAGTTCATTATAAATAGCCTCCACAAACAAATAACACAAAGAACGAACTGTTGAAGCCTGCCACCACTCACCACCATCACCACCATCACCCATCGCCTCCTCCAACCCACAAAACATGCTAACTTCCTGTCACCGTCCAGCAATGTTTCTCTCCGACCTGGCCCACAAAGTTCAAACTTAAAAATCTCAAGTTCTCTGATCTCTAATTTTAGGAGTCTTATATTTACCGGTCAGGGGCTTTTGTCCCTGGCTCTCTGAAGCGCCATTCGGCAGAAACAGCTATTTACAAGACAATCAGTCAGTCAAACAAAAGTCTGGTGCACATGATAGCTTACCTCGTCAATACGTCCTGTAAGATACAGCTGATTGATGAAAGCTGCATGGGCACGGTGTGTATACGTGACCAACCCATGATCGGTGGTAGCAAAGAGGAACTGGTGGTCCAAACTAACAGAGGTACAGGGAGAGGTGTAGAGGTACCTGGATTGAAGCATCACACAGGGGTACAATTGGAATAGAAAACCCTCTTTCTTATTACTGACCAGACAGTGCATTGTTATAACTGATGGAGCTGCCTCTTGACCTTCATCTGCAGAAAGAAATCATCACCGAGGATTATGAACAGATCGATTAAATACGATACTCACAAATATTTATTTAGTTTCCTTTCTTGATTAATACTTATAAAGTACAGGCTGTGGATGCAACGCCTTCGCACCATTCAACGTCATGGGCTCAACATTCAGGAAGGACATGACTAACTTTTCTTCTGTCCCCCCTCCATCTCCCCTTGTTTCCCCCCCCATCACTCCTCTTCTCACAGCTCTCTTCCACCCCTTTTTTTCTCCACACCTTCTGTCTTTGTCCTTCTCCAGTTATTCCCTAACCCCATCCCTTAATCCTCTCTTTGTCCCTCCACTGTTTATCTCCTACCTCTCCTCTTCCCCTGCTGCTTTCTTCTCTCCATCCCTTGTCTAGTAATCCCCTTACATCTATTTCTTTGTGTTCACCATGCTCATTAACTTGTCTGTATTCTGTGTGTTTTTGTCCCTTCTGTTACTGTTACTTGTCATTTAGCCTCTGAAGAAGATCCTTCTAGGATCGAAACGTCAGGCCAACTTACTTTTACACAAAGTAGAGTCTTAGCGCAGCCCTCGTGGTTTAAGAGAAAAAGCCAAATTTTAATTAATGAATGTATCAATACATGACTTTTCATGACACTTGGAGGCTCTGCCCTAGCTATGTTACAAATTTTAAGGGGGTGGGGCACAATCTTTTCTTGCTGTCCGGGTCCTAAGGGGCAGCATACAGTATGTTGATGGGTAAACTTTGTGTCATTAAAGGAGGCTTAAAAGCAAAATGGTTCCACCATTTCCATTTTTTAAAGTATATTTGTGGATATGACTTTGTATGTGTGTGTTATAATTGGGAGGGCGTGGGGGGCAAGTGGGAGGAGGCATGTGTTCCGATGCTCCCAGTGGTTGCAACCCTGTATTTAAATTCAACAAGTAAAACATTCACAAATACTAATAGAACAGGTTGGTCGTTATACACAGGTGGTTTTTTATTATAATCAACAAGCCAGTTCCAAACGACACACAAACGACACATTACTGAATCAGAGTTAACTTGTTCAGAGAAATCTTGACCTATGCTTAGTGTGGCTAAAGAAAAAACCTTATGAGAAGCAGATCATCCGATGCTTTGGACACAAATAGCCTATCCAGGTTATTCATGTAATCATAGTTATTTAGTTTTGCTTGACAATTTTTATCTTCTGCTGTCCCTAGTTATCCACAAAAATTTCTGTGGGAGTCACTTCCCCCCCTGCCCACCCCCCAGATACACTACTGTAGAAAGACCATGCCTAGTCATATACAGTTGCAATACATTGCAGTATTCTTCTTCATTAATATTGCGCCTTGAGCACCCCCCAGGGCGGATATGTGCGCATTATAAATTGCTAATATTATTATTATTATTATGACAATTACACCGGCCCTATTGTTGTTGTTGTAACTGCATGTCTATTATTCTGTTTCTTACAAATTTTGCTTAAAAGGTTAAAAGGTAATTAATAAGTATCATAAAAGAATTATCTAAAAAACATATTAGAGAGAAGACGTAACAAAGTTTAAGCCAGCGTAACATGTCATACATACCTTGGGAATAGTACCTTGGACTGAGTTGTAAAGTATGAAATGGAGTTTCTTTCTCAGACAGAAGTTTATAGAGTAAGTGAAGGGTCCTCTCTGTAGCTTCAGATTCACTTATAAGATCAACAAGAAAAAAAGAAACGATCAGTGTGAAATTTTTCTGCTTTGGCTCATTATATCTTAATATACACATTAAGTGTTCATCATAAAATAGGACTACTCCAAGAATATGTTTTTTGTTAATTGCTGGTTTATAGCAGATAGCAAAGTCAGAGGTGGAAATTGAGATGAAAACCATGATACAAAATACATACAATACATTCACTCACCTTCTATCACTGCTTTGTACCAAGACTGCTGTTCTGGGTGCAAAACATGATGGCCCATGTAACTCAAATATTTCCTCTTTTCTATGATAATATATTTCTTCTGCAGCCACTGATGGAAGAATTGTTGCCTCCAAAACCTCTCGATAATGTTTAGGCAATCGATGTGACTCGCGTATGTTCATATTCGGAACGTACAGCACATGCATTTCCTTGGTGGACGAGACTGCGAGGAAGTTCTGTTGAATATTCAGTAGCTGTATATTTAAGTATGATACATGAATATTCATTGAGGCTTTCAAAGTCGCCCTTCCTGTCATTTCTTCTGAATCGAGTTTGAAGATGCTGACACATTCATTTCCTCCGACAGCCAGACTCCCCGAGAGTGAGCAGCAATCGATGCAGGTGGGTGTGAAGTCTAACGACAACTTATATCTCCAATTTTCAGGTTCGTCAGAATCATTTCTTGAGTCATCTAAGAGGTCGTGGTAAACTTGAACAAAGTCCCCAAATTGGTTCTTTTCCAAAGATGCAAGATAACTTCCTGAAGAAAATGATATAAAGAGAAACACCAAAATTTGAAAATATGTAACACACATGTAATCAAGAGACATATCACAACAACAAAATGTGACAAACTATAATATCTTATATAAATCATTTACATCGTATATCACACTATAGTAGGTAAATTCTCAAATTGCATAAGTAGCTGTACTGCTAGAATTGACTGTAGCATCACTTTAGCAATCAGAGAATAAAGTTACCATCACCAAGTAGAGGATAAATACTGAACTATCCATTCATCCCACAATGCCCCTCCTCCCCCCCCCAGGCTCTCCCTCTCCGAGGCATTTGCTTGTACTAATGATAAGGTGACCATATTCCTTTCAGGGAAATCAACAGACATGATATCGATATTGACACCTTTCCCCCCCCCCCCCCTTCATGTTCACATTACTTGGTTGGTACCTACAATGTTCATTTGAATGGATAGGTGGGATGTTGATGATCAATGAGTATTTTGGTAGTTCTGTGCTTTTTAAGGATATTCCCAAGTTTAAAACTCCTCATCCAGAAACAAGTATCTCATTCCAGATAAAATCCAATGACCAAAAACATGAAGTCAACTGGAAATCTCATTATTCATTACTTAGTGCAACAATAAACATGATTCTTTTCATGTGAATTTCAGTTACAAATCTATTTAATGCTCTGGGTTGCCATTATCTATTAGCCTGAAAAAACTTAACATTTGTGGTTATGAACAATAATAATAAAATAAGACCTAATACTTATATAGCGCCTACCAGAAATCTCGAAGCGCTGTACAATATAAAATAAGTAAAAAGGAACATAAACAGTTAAACCAGGCTAAGAAGTATAATGACAGTTTAAAAACAGCTAAAAAGGTACGTCTTCAAATCTGTCTTAAAACGATTAAGGTTAGGTGTTCTACGGATGTTTGTTGGCAAATTGTTCCAGACTTCGGGAGCAGCAGAGCTGAAACACCTGTCTCCATAGAATTTAGTGTTCCACCTGAGAGGACGACAGAGAAAGGTTTCGGACGACGAGCGGAGACAACTTTGTGGTGAGTAGGAGGCGATGAGGTCTGTCAGATAGCTAGGGGCCAGACCGTGGATAGCTTTGAAAGCAAGAGGGGCGACTTTGTAGTGAATGCGAAGATGAAGAGGCAACCAGTGCAGGTCACAGAGGATTGGAGTGATATGGTCGTGCTTCCTGGAGCGAGTAACCTGATGGGCAGCCGAATTCTGAATGAGCTGAAGCTTAGAGAGTTCGGAAGATGGAATAGCATACAAGAGGCTGTTGCAGTAGTCCAAGCGAGATGTAATAAATGCATGGACAAGCCGTTCAGTAGACTTCACAGCTTAATTACGTTCAAGATTTCCCTATGAACAGGAGGCTAAAATGATCAACCAGAGCCTTTTCAAATTTGAAGATAAGCCTAACCCCGGGTCGGTATATAAAATTTAAGGACATTTCCGGGGACACTTTTTAACCCAGGGATGGCACATGGAATCCAGGGACTGTCCCTGGGAGTCTGGGCACCTGTTCTACTAAACTGATATGTCCATGTTTGGGTAGATGAAACAGCAACATGAATTTTCTGTTTACTTTCAAGGGTTAAACCAAAACTGGTCATCGTAGCTTAATGGTGGTCGATCACAGAGAAGCAACATGCAATGTTTCTGCCTCCCCCTCTTGTGAAAAGTTCTGCTGCAAAACATACTTAGTGCTTGAAGGTGGATTTCTTTATTTTCTCTTAGATGTTCATTAGTAGGTAAATCAGTGTGTACTGTCAAAATGAGGATATGTATACATGTCACTTGGAATACGCCAAAAAAAATCAGAATCTAAATGAGCAAATGAGAGGCAATTGAAAGAAGGTCAGCCGTGAAATAACATGCTAACAATACAAAAAACATTACATCTTAAAGTACAAACCTTTCCTACAAATCACAGCTTGCTCTACAAATCCTTCATTTTGAATAGTGAATTGGAGGCACCAATCTGAATTCACTAATTTATGAATTTCCATCCCGCAATCAATGGTAAAAAGAAAGGTCCATTCTCCAGAGATGATGCATTTGACTGGTTCCTTGGAGGGATTTATCACCCTCTGAGATGAAAAAGGATGGCAAGATATAACGAGTACCATCTTGTGGAGCTCTAACACCATGCAGCAAACAACCGGAGCATCTCCTCTGACATTTTACCTGAAATAAATTTTAAAATAGAACAATTATTGGTAGCAATTAATACAGGAAACAATGTCATCCTATTAATTTTAACTGAGCTACCCAACCTTCGGAAAGACCATTTGGACCCAATATATATTGTTCATGTGATAACCGAAATGTTGAAAAATAGCAAAACTAGAATAAATGGACAAAAAAATGTTGACTTCAATACTTTCCAACATTAGTATTTATCTAGACTAGGGCCAAGCATCAAGTACTTACATATGGGTGTAGCAGTTGAAATTGTTATAAAATTCACAAAGCTAGCAAACCTAAACCAGTTCTGATTACATTTCAGGCGTACAACTTCACAATATTAGCCGCTCGCTAAAAGATGCAAGTGCTTAATAAATCTACTAGCTAATATTAACTTCTCACTGGCATTTTCTTGAATTACAACATACATCAGTTAGTGCACAGACTTTTGAGAGCTGCACACTATAATTGCTGCTAATAAGCAGTCATCAAGGGCTTCAGTTAGATACAGATTCATGCCAAGTGTTTTACTGACGATGCTTAATCGACTTACCATTGTTTTAATAGTTCTTAATGTCTACTGGCTAAAAAATTGCTTGTGCTTTTTTTTCTTTTCTTTTTTTTCTTCGGGCAAACGGCAAAATCCTCTGGCATTTCACCAGTATATAGTCAACATTTTGTGGCCTGGGTTTTGCAATTTCAAAGCAGGTTGATTACATAATCTCAAGAAACTTTTCCATTATAGCATGCTTTAGTTGGGGTCTATACAGCAGACCTTTAAGCTTGGTGTGCTGTTTAGAATGGTATTAAATTCACATCTAGGCTACTTAGACACTTAAGAACTAACACCCCATCATGTACTAGCATACTAACTTAAGTATAATAACACTAACAGTAACACTAAGTAGAAAATAGTTAAGATAAATTCTAATGTTTGTTACACGCCAAATAGAGAAGAAGTACAGTTCAAGCTATCCGGTGACTGATATGCAGAATACTTACGTATTAAACATCCCTGAGCTCTAGCCTCTAGTTAAACATATAACATTGCAGTAACAATTTGGTACTGGTAAGACCTATTCAATTGGTAAGACCTAATCTGTGCGTAAGTTTGGGCAGTATAAATAGCTCTACTCTGTTGATAACACGGAAACGTTATTCTTCTGTTTTGTTGGTGTTGTGTATTATGACAGCAACGAAACTAGCCTATTTTGCTATATGTTGCGCAATCGCCTCAGCAAAATGGTCACGTAAAACTGAAACGTGAATTATGACCGAATCAAAGAACTAGAACCAAACCGGACCATCAATAAAACGACTGTTCATTAGTTCTATCCTTCCAAAATGGCAGCCTGCATGAAGATCATCACCGAAACATTTCCTGAAATAGATACGGAATTATTGCAATACGTTGAAGGTATTTACAGTATTACAGTTTCGGATAATGTTTTTAAGACATCAATAAGTTCGAAAATAAATTGTTGATCATCGTAACTACGAATATTTGTAATGAATGCAAAAGTGCTTCACTTCCACTAAGACCAAACGTACACTAACGTGTATAACGTTGCGCAATAGCTGTGGTACAGTGTAAAGTTAGACCTATGATATGAGGGTTTCAGTTGTTTTCCGCATACGTTACTTTCCGCTGATTACTTTCCGCTGAAAAAATTCTTCTGCGGAAAACACCTTTTTTTTCACTTTCCTGTATACTATATTTTTCCGCAATTTTAGGATACCAAATTCAGGCAGGATGATGAAAATAACATGAGAAAGTATCAAAGAATGTTGATAAAGGATGGTTAGACTGAGTTCATGTCAGAAAAGTTAAGCTGCTTATAATATAGAGGAGGCTTGGGGTGTGTAATTAGGGATTATTAAAGAAGTATGAGGCGGTCGGCCGATAAATGGGCAAAGGGACGCCCGCGTTATGAAGGATTGACTATCTAATAAAGTGATAAAACTGCGGTCCGCGTAATGATAGTTTTAAAAAAAAAGTTGTAAAAGGCGGTATCTTTGATTTTCGCTGGAAATGGCTGTATAAGTAAGGGCTGTTTTAATAACCGAACACGCATTTTGCACCACCTTTCTTACGAGTTACATCTAAAATCATGGCCGATTTATCCTGTTACAATTAAATCCTATCTTATCCATCTTCCTAAATCATTCCATGTGCCTGATCAATTCAGTAAGTTATTCTGTTCCTCCAAAAAAAAACTTTATTTTCCGCTGAAAAAAACGTTGTTTTCCGCTGACAAATTTGTTTGCGGAAAACACCGTTTTGTTTCAGCGGAAAGTAACGTGTGCGGAAAATAACGGTACCCTGATATGAGTATGAGTATTGACTATCATTGCAAAAGCTAGGGTAGTAAGTACTACGGTATCATTGTGACTACGGTGTTGCGCCGAAGTTTATACGAGACCCATCGCTGTAAAATAAACTGTTAGTAGCCAGTAAATATTAAAAACACATCCCAATTGGTGTGAAATGCAATACCATCCAAACTAATTTGCACGGAAGATGATATTTGCTGATAACCAATATTACAAGTCTTAATATCAACCGATACCAATGCTACAGTATGCCTCTAACAATGATTATACTAACTAGAATCTAATGATGGGACATATCTGTGTGCAATTCTTCTCCATTAAACTTACCAATCTTGATCTCAAAAGACACTACGGAATGTTCATGAACATTCCGTAGTGTTGTTCATTCAGTGATGTAGTGCATTCAGTGTTGTTTCTTACAAGTATTTCATTTTTAATATGACAATATAAATAAATTTATAGATATATACATGCTTTTCTTTTTGTCCTTTATTATCATTAATTTCTTACAAATTTCAGTTGCGAACTATCATTAAATGACGCAATTTTACTGACACCAATTTCAGACTGATTGCACAGATATCAGCTGATACCAATAATGCATGCTTATAATAGTAACTAACTAACTAGTATAATAAATAACTAACATATGAAACAGACATCATTTATATAATAAAAAATATTATGATTTAAGACACATTTAAGTTTTGTAATCATGTGTATATTCTTTGTAGGTGTACTAGAAGGTGGAATTGAAGATTTTGAGACTGCAGATGACATATATGAAGCCATTGGGGCTGTTCTCTCTGAATTAGATTCAAAAGATGAAGATGAGATAGTCAAGATCTGTCAGCAACTCTTTGACAATTTAAATCTGTAAGTAGTCTCGGTTATGGCTATATCATCCTATTATAAAGATCAATAAAAGAATAGTCCAGCCTCCAGGACAAAATTTTGTTATAGGTTAAAGGTTAAAGATAGGTTAAAGAGGAACATAATCTAAGCATTCTGGTGAATATCTGTCAATATCTCAAAAACGGTACATAGGAATTGAATGCAAATTTCACCAGTATGCTTAGATATTGTTCCTCTTTAACATATCGTAACGAAATTTGACCTGGACTTTTCTTTGAAGGACTCTCTATCTTCACTATAAGTCCCTTCTTTTCCAGTTTCCATTATTTTAAAGTATAACAAGTATGATTATCAGGTCTCAGTATCTGGTCTGGTGTTATCTCAGTTTTGTTTTTGTGTAGGGGTTTCAATGCTAGGAATCATATTGTCAAGAGTTTACAATGAGTCACAGCAAAAGCATGCTAATTACAGCAAACTAATACTAACTAATTGTAATTAATCTAGAAATATGATCTATTTTATGCTGATATGCTTTGTGAAGGTTTGACATACAGTTCATTATTCTTGGAGACTTTGTGACAGCTTCACATATAGTGGTTTATCTTATATTGGTTCATTTTATAGTGGTTTATTATTATAGTGGTTCATTTTATAGTGGCATATTTTATAGTTGTTTATATTTATAGTGGTACATTTTATAGCGGTTTATTTTATAGTGGTACATTTTATAGTGGTTTATTTTATAGTGGTATATTTTGTAGTGGTTTATTTGAAAGTGGAGTATATTTTATAGTTGTTATTATATAGTGGTCAATTTTAGAGTTGTTGATTTTGTAGTCGGTATATTTAATAGTGGTTTATTTTAAAGTGGTCCATTTTATAGTGGCATATTTTATAGTTGTGTATATTTATAGTGGTACATTTAATCGTGGTTTATATTATAGTGGTATATTTTGTAGTGGTTTATTTTATAGTGGAGTATATTTTATAGTTGTTTATTTTAGAGTTGCTGATTTTACTTGGTATATTTTATAGTGGTTTATTATATAGTTGTTTATTTTACAGTGGTATATTTTATAGTAGTACATTTTATAGTGGTACATTTTAAAGTGGTTTATTTTATAGTGGTACATTTTATAGTGGTACATTTTATAGTGGTTTATTTTATAGTGGTTTATGTTATATTGGTTTACTTCACAGTGGTTTATTTTATGGTGGTTTATTTAATAGTGGTTTATTTAATAGTGGTTCATTTTATAGTGCTTTATAATTATAGTGGTTTATTTTGTTTCTCTTTGCAACCCTTTAGTGATGACAAGGATTCCAGTCAGCCTATACTATTACTGGATGCACCAGTGCAGCTTAGTAGAAATACCCTCCTAGATGATGGAGGTATGTAACAATCTTATACTAACTAAATAAATAATTAGGTGAGAAGGTCTGACCGTGTTCACATCATTATTTCAGAACATTGTTTCAAGAAAAATTAACAAGATTTTTCAACCAAGAGTAGAGTAACATATACTCAGATACTGTAGCATCAGATGGACTGGACACAGTTACTATAGAAGTAACCATATCTAAAGCTGTTGAATAAATAGAGGATGCAGTCAGTTTTAGAGGAGCAACTTCTTAAAGGAGTAATGATTAGTGGTTGAAGACAGTCATATGCAAATTAGGGTGAAAAATGACGAAGGAAACAAAAGAAAATCACAAATTTTTCGAAAGGAAGTTGAAAAACAAAAAGGAAAACTAATTTTCATTTTGGTTTTAAACCATGAGATTTGGTGGTACGCAGACATTGCATCAGATGTCTGTTACTCTCTATACAAAAGCACATTGACTTTCCTTGGTTAAAGTTAAGACTTTGTTACTTTCTGTTACTTTCTATATATTAGTTTACAGATCTTTTTAGATCTTTATAAAGTGGTTGTTCCATGTCTTGTTGGTGCAGGCAAAATCCTACGTTGCTACATACATACTCAGAAAGAAATGTGTGAGAACAAACTGCTTATCTTCCACAAGGTAAAGGCGTTGTCAGTAAAGGTACAGTATATTAGATGTCAGATGGGCCTGACTTTTGAATCGTAGCAGGGTCTCCTTCAGGAGCAAACTGAATTGAACAAACAGGAAACTGGTTAAATAGATAGATCATAGGTGTGCTATTAAATTCAATGAATACTGAAACAAATTCCAGTATTACAATCATATTTGGCCATAATGTTTCACACTTTAAGTACTTTCCATGCAAGATTTGTGAGGAAATCCACAAGGCCATATTGAGAAGGAAGTCAATGACTTTGTATATAACTTAAGCTGAAGTTGAAGTGGCACCTGCAACCACCATTGATCCCAGAAATACACACACAGCTTGCAACCGTAGGTAATTAGATACTAGTGTACAGTCAATACATGTAGCTATGGTCAATACCCACAACACAGTGCACATCTCAGGTCCAGCTAAAAGATAACAAGTTATCACGTTTCATTTCTGTCTGCATTTTGTTGCGACAAGAAAAACACTTCACTTGCAAGCAATGGAAAGTTAACTTTTTCAGAGGGCGGTTCGGGGCGAGTCTTCACACCCTTTAAGGCTGTTCTGAGAATTAGCATGTTGTCTAACTACATGTTGTTTATTCATCTATTTTTAATTGTCTTCTTACAGAGGATGTGACAGGTACATATTCCTGGCTGGAAGTTAAAGAAGTCAATGCAGTAAGTATAATTACCTAATTTCCTTAACCTTTGACCTCATAACCACCCACTTATTCCAACATAGTTTGAAAGGTACCTTATACACAGCATTTCATCCATATATGTTCCTGTAAATGTTTAGGTATACTACTTCAAACTCACAAATATACACACAAACATTTCCACTCATAGACACACATACACGTGATGAAGAATGTCTGTCAGAAACTGAATGAACCTCGCACCTCATACAAACGGTCAAGATTCAACACAAAATTCAAAACACTAAAAGTCTTCATTAATAATTTGAAAGGTAAGTTGTTTAAATACTCACCACCTCTGAGCTCCCAACGACTGCTTTGTACTCTGAAAACTAGACTTCTGGAGATGTAGTGTTTGTTTGAGAACTAGTTAATAGTTTTTTAAATCAGTTGATAAGAATGATCTTTGTTTTACACAAGAAGCATTGGAGATGCATTTAATATTTCATAAGACTCTGTTGCAAATTAACAACAATATCAAAGACAATGTGATGAAATATTTCCAGACAAACCTTGGAAAGTATTGTTGCCCCAAACTGCTGATATTAATTATTTATGTTACATACACCCTATCTACTACTCAATGCGCTGTGTTACTTGGTAGATTCTGGTCATTTGTTACGACACAATCGACAGATTGTCACAATTGTGTGAAGCAAGTTTTATGTATTTTTATGCCAATCTTTTAATATCATTTAATATGCAAGTGAAGAGTCTGAACCCTAGACTACAGTATGTACAGTATGTTTAATGTGAGACTGTTGTAGGACAAAACTGCTTGTTGAAGTTTAGGATGTACTGTAAGTATTAATTCTATCTCTAGTTTTTAATCATCTGATCCCAATGTACAGTAACTTCTAACTACTTTGAATAAATGTCAGTCAGGGAAACTGAATAATCTGATCATTAGGGGAAGGCATTGGAAGGAACACACCTTGATAACCCATCAGAAGTCTCTGAATAATCTGATAATTAGGGAAGGCATTGGAAGGAACACACCTCGATAATCGATCTTTGGGTTAACAGATAGTTTTCATCCTGGTTCTCGTACTCTCCTCTTAACATCTGTAGACAGTAGACAGGAGAAAACTTGAAAAAGCTGAAGCCAAACTTAAAGCAAAACAAGAGAAACGATCGGGACAGAAGGATGAGAGTCCTGATTCGAATGGGTGAGTTGGAAGTAAAGAAGAGATTGGTTGCTGGAAAGGGCTGCAGCGTATTTGCATTGTATGTATGTATGTATGTATGTATTTTAGATCCTCCTGCAAGCAGGAACTCGCGAAGAAGCCTCATTTGCTTCTCAAAGCCGCAAGTTGACTGAAGTCAGTCTCTTAGATTCATATTTAACATCCATGATTATGAATTGTCAACAACCCTGTAACTGAACGACATACATTAATATTGAGTGACTCAAACCAGGGACCTTATGATGGGAAGGCACCGGCGTTAACCACTGAGCTACTGTAACACTCCTTATTGTAATGGCAGAGACCCAGGTTGGACATAAATATACTCAAAAGTATTAAACAGCTTTTGACCTTTCCATAGCAATTTTACCAAACCTTGTTTAGTATTAATCAAAACATTGTTTGAATTAATCAAAGCTCAAGACATTATCATAGAATGTTTATCCTGAATGAATGTTAATGAAAAGTCTTAAAAGAATTCCGTTTGATCCTTGATACTTTGTTGCCCACACACTTTGTCATGTTACAGTTAGTTTTACCCTCTTGCAAAATTGGGGAATTTTTTTGGGGGAAAAAATCAACATTTTCTCTGTTTCAAATGAAAGTTGACTAGTCAAGTAAATCACCTGCATAAGATGGGATTTAAGTATTGGATAATGATGAAAATTCTATTAAAAAAGAAGTACTGTAATGTGTAAAACTAAGTTGGCCTGACGTTTCGATCCTAGCAGGATCTTCTTCAGAGGCTAAATGACAAGTAACAGTAACAGAAGAGACAAAAACACGCACAGAATACAGACAGGTTAATGAGCACGGTGAACACAATGAGATAGATGAAAGGGGATTATAAGTAGACAAGGGATGGAGAGAAGAAAGCAACAGGGGAAGAGGAGAGGTAGGAGATTAACAGTGGAGGGACAAAGAGAGGATTAAAGGAACAGGGAAGGAATAAACTGGAAAGGGACAAAGACAGAAAGGTGTGGAGAAAAATGGAGGGGAAGAGAACTGTGAGAAGATGGGTGAAGGGGGGGTGGGGGGAGGGAACAAGGGGAGTAGGAGTGGGGGACAGAAGAAAAGTTAGTCATGTCCTTCCTGAATGTTCAGCCCATGAGGTTGAATGGTGCAAAGGCGTTGCATCCACAGTCTCTCTCTGCTGATTCGTACTAGGTCAGGAGGGCTACCTAAGGATTCAATCCCCTGTAGGGACATGTCGTTAATAGTATGGTTGGGAAGGTTAAAATGTTCTCCAACTGGGGTCTCAGTCTTCATGGATTTGACTGTGGATCTGTGATCATAGAATCCCCTCGATGGTGGTTTTGGTTTCGCCACATACTGGATGCCGCAAACTCTACAAGAGATCAGATAGATGACAAAAAAGAAGTAACACAAAAAAGTTGACAAGGTTGATAAGGTTAAGATGAAAATGTCAAATTAACATTTAATTTATGTGATCTGTCAGGATAGAATATTGCATTGAGGATCAGCAAACACTGTGTAACAAATACATAGCAAGGAGTAAAGATGGATGGATTGCATGTGGAATAAAATGTATAACTCTTTGTTCATGCAGGAATGTTTTTCACTTGTTCATTTTTCACAAAATATGTTGATTGCTGATCAAGATTTGGAGAGTGTTGATCATTTCTTGTTCAACGGATTGTGTCCGACAAGGCCATATGCATCAATCTTCGTTTCTTGTTGACAATGAATTCATTTATTTATTTATTTGTTTTATCGCCAATTGCGTACAATGGGAAAGGAAGTCTCCTACTGCATAAAGTCTTAAAAAGACTTAACAAGGTAGGAGACTCCCTGGAAGAAAAGATAAAAAAACTACAAATATATATAATACAGTGTATATACGTAAGGATTAAATATACAGTAATAATATCCTAATGATGCTGAGATGGATACGTGAATAGATTATATAATACTAGTACAAGTTCATAAATTCCTTTTTCAAATGTCTGGTGAATGTGGGTTTTGAAGTTATAGACTTCAACTTTTTTTTGCAACATTCAAACATGAATGGCAAAGAATTTTCTTATGTCTACCTCAATTTTTTCGATCCAAAATTCAATTTCTTTCCGTTTGAGGAAAGAGGTACGATACCTTAGATTGCTCTACTACAACTTTCCAGTTTTCGTAATCAATATTTGTACTTTTTTTTAAATTCTGCAGAACTCTGGTCACTGCGACGGCCAGTCAAGTGACCAACAGGAAGGACATCAAACAAGATGATGCAGGCACAAACAGATCCAGAGATATCAGAATTGAAAAATTTGATGTTGCATTTGGTAACAGGTAAAAGTCAAACTATGATTTTATCTCATAACGAAATAGAAAAAATGCTATCAAAGTGGGGCAACATGTTTGAGAATTGTGTGTGCAGTTGTACGGAGAGTGCCAACTTTTAGAACCCCAAGAAACTGCTGAATCGTGCCAACAGGTAAATTATTCCCCTGATAATATGTCACTTTTGCATGGTACGGTATTGGATGTCTCATCCCCGCTTGCAGTTATCGAACAGCTTTCAACTAGCTCTTGCAGTGAAACATGGGCATGTGTTTCTTTCTGGAAGGTTCCTGACTAAATGGGAAAGAGGGGGGGGTACCAGAGGAACAGCCCAAACACCCAACAAATATCATACAGAGTAACTTTGGTTAAACACTGAGGATTCCATTCTGTTCTCTCCCCCAGAAGAGTCTGTTTCATGTAGATTCAGTGGGACCCCCATCCTTCTGTCTTCCTTGAAATTTTTTCCTTTTTTTGGGGGGGCTTCTTTTTTTTTATATAGCGCTTTATACCAGTGATAGGTCTCAAAGCGCTTTACAGACGTAATATTACCCCTGGTCAATGATAACCTGTCCCAGAGACAATGCCTCCAGTCGGCAGCAGTTATATACTGCGCCCAATGACAAGTTACCTCACAGGTACCCATTTAACCCCTGGGTGGAGAGAGGCAAGTGAGATAAAGCATCTTGCCCAAGGACGCAACGTAATGAACTAGGCAGGAATCCAACCAGCAATCCTTGGATCACGAGTCCGACGCCTTAGCCAATTGGCCACCACGCTCTCTAATGGGTAAGAGGGGGGTACCAGAGGAACAGCCCAGACACCCAACAGTATCATACAGAGTAATTGTTGGTTTAACACTGAGGATTCCATTCTGTTTCTCTCCTCCCTGGAAGAGTCTGTTTCGTGTAGATTCAGCGGACCCCATCCTCCTGTCTTCCTTGAAATGGTTTCTGTCCTTTTCATAAACGTTGAAGGTTCTACCTGTTTCACTCCATCCCAAACCCAATCATGAGGATGTCTGTTTAATAATAATAATAATAATAATAATAAATAAGTTCTAAATATAGCGCCAAATACCAAAAGGCCTCTAGGCGCTTTACAAAACCTAAAACAAAACAAAAAATCAAAAGACAGAGAAATCAAAGGAATAAAAAGTCTAGAAAACACATAAACGAAAATTAAACAGTATGTAAAATGCGAACACAAAAATCTAAAAACACAAGAAGACTATAAAACAGACCAAAACCTATCAAAACAAAACAAAGGATACGCACATAAAATAGAGTTGTACAAAAGTAAAAGTCTATATAAAAACACGAGTATATAAAAGTGACAAAGTCACGTTGAGAAACTAAAAAGATGTGTTTTTACAATTTTCTTAAATATGGCGAGAGATTTGACAGCCTTTCTGTCATGTGGTAGGTCTTTCCAAAGCTTCGGTGCAGCGACCGAGGGACCGAGTTTAGAACTGTTTCCTCTTTCTTGCAGAGTTCTCTTGAAGGAAGCTGATCTTCTATTATCTTTCGGCAGGCGGTATGGATTCGTCGGACGAAATGGTGTCGGAAAAAGTACATTACTAAGGATGATATCCAGGTAAAGTTTTGTCACTATTTCTTCCATTTGAGACAGGTTTTTTAATTAAAGGGTGTGAAGATTCTCGCAAAAAGAAACGTCTAATGCCAGTAATCTGACCTAGTTTCGAATGAGGTGTAACAGAAGTGTTAGACACCACCATCGATCCCAGAAAATACACACACACAGCTTGCTACCATCGGTAATTAGACACTAGTGTACAGTCAGTACATACAGCTGCGGTCAATACCCCACAGCACAGTGTACAAGCAATACAGGGATGGACGTCTCAGGTCAAGCTAAAGATAACAAGGTATCACGTTTCATTACTGTCTGCATTTTGTAGCCACACAAACAAAACGTCACTTGCAAGCAACGGAAAGTTAACTTTTTTCAGATGGTTGCACACGGTTTGGGGCGAGTCTTCAATGCCTTTAAGTGTAATCTGGTGCTACAATCTTTTAAAAAAACTGAATGTTGATAAACTAGAAAAATTCTGGAGAGAGCTTCATCAGCAGCACTCTTGAGCAAGTATCTGTTTGAAAGGTTAACTGCACTTTCTGAAATATTTGACTGGTTTAATCAGTTTTTATTCTTTACATTAAATTTATATGATAACATTTATGAAAATGAGGAGGGAAAAGCTGTAAGCAGGCTGGTCATTTAGTGCCAAAAAAAAAACTTGTGTACAGTCCACCTTTGAAGAAGATCCTGCTAAGATCTAAATGTATTTTTGCAAGCTGTTTTTGAAGCCATACATTTTTCACTTTACATTTAGCAAGCAATTGAAGATCCTGCTGGGGTCTAAATGTATTTTTGCAAGCTGTTTTTGAAGCCATACAATTTTCTCTTTACATGTAGCAAGCAATTGAGGATACAGTCACACTTCAGCATTCTCCATGTTGAACAAGAAGTGGCTGGGGATGAGACTAGGGCCGTGGACAGCGTTCTAGAGTGTGATGAACTCAGGAGTAGGTTACTGAAAGAAGAACGGGAATTAAATGAAAAGATTCATTCCACAAGGTAAAGCTACCCTGCTCTGTTAACAATGTCACCATCCTTACGTACAAGCAATGATCTGCTGTTTAATTCTTGTGGGTGTTATAACATAATCAAATTAATATTATTATTGTCAATCGTCATGGAAATGTCTTTGTAATGCACCATTTCATTGTTGCATGGAAAAGTCATAAACATTAACCATGAAATTTATTAACCATCAATTTGAGTTTCCTACAATCAAGCAAACAACTCTTCTCCATTTTCATGACCTATAAAAGTTGAAAGGATGACTTTATTACATGCAGGCTTGGTTTTGTTTTCGTATGTCTTTTATCTATTAGTATGTGGGGCAGGGTGTGGATTATGCAGAAATATATGTATTTTGCATACAGATTTATTTATGTCTTATTATCATATGTATCTCTCCCTAGTCCTGGATCATCTGATCCCAAGTTATCCTCCAGGCTTAGCCAAGTCTACACACAGTTAGAAGCAATAGAAGCCGACAAAGCCCCTGCAAGGTACGTTGAAAAGAAAGATTGACTCTGTAATGATATTCCTAAAGAATGCTGTAGTACATTGTATGCTGATTTTAACATTAACTATTTAGGTGTATAGATAGCTGGTCTCAGTAGATGGTTGTTCATTCTACTATGGTGTGGTTATCATTGTTATTATTATAATGTATTTAATATTATATCTAAGTGAGCTGTTGTTGTACCCACCACATTCAGTAATACAGTACATGTGAACCATGCCATTATATGTCATTTGCTTTTACACTGGTTCCTTGACCGAGTGAAAAATATCATTTTTGATATTTTATACATCCTACCATTGTTTTGTTTTTGAGTTTCTCTGTATTTGATATGTTCAGTTTGTCCATGAGGTCATATGACATCTTTGACATGAACGGACATCTGTGTTAAATGTTCCTCCCAAATCAACTCTACAGTCCTTTGCGAAATCTTTGTATTTATGACATTAATTGAATATTTCTATTAGATTTGTGTGCAGTAGTTATAAGTTAACAGCCCTTTGACATTATATGGAGTCACATTGTGTGTTCTTCATATACTGGATCTGTAAATTTCATAAAGTAATCTTTTTTCTGTCTTCTTTTATTTGTCTAAATAGAGCTGCCATGATATTGTCTGGTCTAGGTTTCACTTCTGAAATGCAGGTACAAGAAACAAAGTAAGTCAAAGTTAAAGCAATCCATTTCATTTTCTTGTCATGATAAATTCAAATCTATTTCCACTTTTTATTTTGTAAGTTTTGTTAGATAATGGTGAAAGAGTGTTCATTTTGATAACAGTGAAAGTGTACATAAAAAGATCTACATGTTGTTACAGCACCTTATGCATATTGACTGTTTTGACTGTTACACAGTTTAATATCAGTTCAACTTTGCTCTTGAAATTTGACCTCATAGGACATAAAGGAAATGAATAAATTATTCAAAAACATAGACCTCAGTTATATTCCTTATAGTAGTTTTTATACAGTACATTATGTGTGGCACAATATTGAGAGTTGATTTTATTATTATTATTATGATTACACCGGTGCTTATATAGCGCAAAATCCCAGGGTTCAATGCGCTTAACAAAACAAATACAAAGTACAATTTAATACACTTAACCATAGGTTTGTTTGAAGTAAAAGTCTTTAACGATGATTTGAAAGTGCTGATAGAGGTAAGGCTTCGTATTTCTGATGGTAACTTGTTCCACAACAAAGGTGCGACATGGCTAAAAGCTTGCTCCCCGACTCGCTTGTTTTGATCTACAAGTTGTGAGAGCAGAAGTTTCAGAGGATGACCGAAGGATGCGAGAAGTGTGTGGCACAATATTGAGGGTTGATTTGTTCTTCTATTGTCAATCATTAGTTTGTACCATAAACAAGACTTCTTTCCAGAGTATTTGGGCTTTGTTAAGTCTTTAAATGGTACTGAAAAGTCTGCCACAATTTTGCAATGACTTAGATGACCGGTAATTATTCAAAGTATCATGATATTATTCTCACTGTTGCTACTCTCTTTGGGGCATATGATTGTTAATGATTCTTGTTTCAAAACCATATTTCTGTTTTTGACTATATTATGAAACAAAACAAAAACAATTTTTTCTTCCTAGGAAATTTTCTGGTGGATGGAGAATGAGGATAGCATTAGCAAGAGCACTGTTCTCAAAACCAGATCTGTTGCTTCTAGATGAACCTACGAACATGTTGGATATGAAAGCTATCTTATGGCTCGAAGATTACTTACAGGTAAGTCTTTCAATCTGTGATTTTGATTGGCTATGTTCCAGGAGCAAGTTAATATTAAATTTTGCACAGTATTAAAGCCTTTTCTTTTTTGTTTGTTACATCTACAGACAGTAGTTTTCATATAGACATTAGAAATGTTTTTTGTCCATAAAACTTGAATGGCAAAATATTTTGCCACTGGCAGGATCTTCTTCAGAGACAAGCAGACAAAATTATTGAAACCCAAATTTTCAAATGGAAGCTTGCTAATAAGAGCAAATAAATCATTTACTTTGAAATATTAAGCAAACGTTTATTATTGATAGCATTGTGTGAATTCACTAGTCTCAAGAGTCAGGAAAATTTCTTCCCAATTTGAAATTATGCTTATCCTTGATATGTCAGTTTGGTGACTCCAGCTTAGGTTGAAATATTCATATTAGTCTTAAAAGTCTGTTCCAAGACTTTTGTTTTATGGGTAAAGCATTCATTCCCAGTGATATAATATAAAATCGTGTGATTAATTGCTCTTCATCTCCCAAACACCAATGAGTGTTTTTGCACACTGCTCAGTTTGTGGTAAAACATCATCATCATCTCAGAATTTGATCATAAAGTAATCTATACACCAGAAGCACAATTTCTGCGAATCTGTTAAACTCATCGTCATCACAATGGTTGATTACACAGGCTTAAAATCAAGTAATGAGATTGACATTATTGAATAACAGCTCACAAAGCAAAGGTAAATATGAGTTGCTAAAATGCATTAGCTGAGTTGCAAAGTAATATTAAGTACAAATTTGATGCTGTGAATATTAGCAAGAGTTTATTGACTAAGCAGAGATATTATAGACCGTATATGTTAGGAAAAATTCTAGGAGTGTGTCTTAGTAGATCAATTTGTCAATCGTACTCTTGGTAGATTTTGTAAAAACTACCAGAAATAGTGTCTCAAGTGTTCTGATATAGCTTTGGGATCCTGACAAGAATATTTGGAATGTGTGATCGGATGAGGAATGCCATGAAAGCGATGAACTAAGTTAATTATATTTAAACTACATGTTGTATTCTTGCAAGCAAGAGATTATCAAAAGAAGTGGGTAGATACATTGCCAGGGTTGCTGACATTTTGAAGAGGTTCTGGATGATTAGATCTCTTATATTGCAAGCAGTGACAGTGGTTCTCTCTCTCGCTCTCTTTACCGTCAGGAATGGCCGACAACTCTCCTCGTAGTATCTCACGACAAACAGTTCTTACGAGAGGTCGCCTCTGACATCATATATCTGCACTCGCAGCGAATCGATGCATACAAAGGCAATTACGACAAGTTTACACAAACCAAGGAAGAGAAGATGAAGAACCAGATCAGAGAATACGAAGCCCAGATGCAATTCAGGGCTCATGCTATGGTAGGTACATTGCTGAAATACAGATGCAATTCAGGGCTCATGCTATGGTAGGTACATTGCTGAAATACAGATGCAATTCAGGGCTCATGCTATGGTAAGTACATTGCTGAAATACAGATGCAATTCAGGGCTCATGCTATGGTAGGTACATTGCTGAAATACAGATGCAATTCAGGGCTCATGCTATGGTAGGTACATTGCTGAAATACAGATGCAATTCAGGGCTCATGCTATGGTAGGTACATTGCTGAAATACAGATGCAATTCAGGGCTCATGCTATGGTAGGTACCTTGCTGAAATACATATGCAATTCAGGGCTCATGCTATGGTAGGTACCTTGCTGAAATACAAATGCAATTCAGGGCTCATGCTATGGTAGGTACCTTGCTGAAATACAGATGCAATTCAGGGCTCATGCTATGGTAGGTACCTTGCTGAAATACAGATGCAATTCAGGGCTCATGCTATGGTAGGTACCTAGCTGAAATACAGATGCAATTCAGGGCTCATGCTATGGTAGGTACATTGCTGAAATACAGATGCAAATCAGAGCTCATGCTATGGTAGGTAAATTGCTGACATACAGATGCAATTCAGGGCTCATGCTATGGTAGGTACTAGGTACCTTGCTGAAATACAGATGCAATTCAGGGCTCATGCTATGGTAGGTACCCTGCTGAAATACAGATGCAATTCAGAGCTCATGCTATGGTAGGTACATTGCTGAAATACAGATGCAAATCAGGCCTCATGCTATGGTAGGTACATTGAAATACAGATGCAATTCAGGGCTCATGCTATGGTAGGTACCTTGCTGAAATACAGATGCAATTCAGGGCTCATGCTATGGTAGGTACATTGCTGAAATACAGATGCAATTCAGGGCTCATGCTATGGTAGGTACATTGCTGAAATACAGATGCAATTCAGGGCTCATGCTATGGTGGGTACCTTGCTGAAATACAGCTGCAATTCAGGGCTCATTCTATGGTAGGTACCTTGCTGAAATACAGATGCAATTCAGGGCTCATGCTATGGTAGGTACCTTGCTGAAATACAGATGCAATTCAGGGCTCATGCTATGGTAGGTACATTGCTGAAATACAGATGCAATTCAGGGCTCATGCTATGGTAGGTACCTTGCTGAAATACAGATGCAATTCAGGGCTCATGCTATGGTAGGTACATTGCTGAAATACAGATGAAAGTTTGCCACGAATTTATTACATAATGGTATTGACATCTTTGTTAAATCGTTAAACATAATCTGTCATTTAAGTCCACCCAAAATTACACCAGTAACCATAAAATAGTACTTTACAAAGGAGCAAAATATAACACATCACATTAAATGTTGGAAGATTGCTTTATTGAACTAAATGAGTATTGATTGGCTGGTTTACTTTAACCAAATTGTTGTAACCACTTACTGAGACTACTGGGTATCAAATTATGTGGGAATATTGCATGGCTTGCTCAGAATATCGAATCAGACAGAAATAAAATTAAACTGTAAGGTTTCCTTGTTGGCAAGTAATTCTAGGAAGGACGATTGTAATACACAATTGAAATATGGAGAGATCAATTTTCGGAATGACTAACTTACATTATCCCATTATTGCCAGATAGCAGAACTGAGTGTTTTGGGGGTGGGGGCAGGGGGTTGGGGGAGGTGTTCGTGGTATTATCAAGTTGTGATGAAGTTTTGCATTGGACTTCTTTCATGGCTATCATGTTTGTCTAGCATGTCATTCAGTCTTAGGAATCTGAGAAGTTAAATTTGTTTAAAAGACTGTTTCTTTCTTTTTGCAAAGTTTTATTATTTTATTCATTCCCAAATGGTGTGATATGTAAAAGTATATAAATGATGCAAACCTATATTTTGATAGTTTAATGCCAAAGTTTCAGAAACACAAGCATGTTTTTGTTATTCTTTGTTGTTACAACAAATTGATGCGTTGGTAATTAACGCTGCCTTTCGTTGCAGGTTTTCATAAATAAGTTCCGTTACAACGCAAAACGGGCTTCCTTGGTACAAAGCAAACTGAAACAATTGGAGAAACTGTGAGTAGAAAATGTTTTGCCGTATTTCTATTGTTTTAGACGTGGATTTGTCGATAATAATCCGTTCAAACAAAAACAGGCATTGATGACCAATTGTCCAGTGGGCTGTGTCTGTCATCTTAAGTGTAATATGCAGCCAGTGACAACATTTAACATTTAAACAAGACATATGTAAAGAAGAAGAAGTTGAGATGGCCTTTTAATGCTAATTGAAGTGTATGTATTCTTATTAGTTGTGTTATTTGCCATTTGTGACAAGGTACAAGCACTGTTCTGATTGCAGTCATAGCAATCCTCGTACTGTAGCATGTTAGAACCATGAATTAATTAAAGCAACCACCTAATGAGATATAAAGACGTGCAGTGAGTATTGAAGACCATGTTGGAAGCTCAATGTGGTGTGCTAGAGAGTGAACAAACTGCATCTAGAGCACTTAATTGAGGGCTCCTCTGGAAAGCAGCGCTTCTGCACTGAGAAGGACTACCTTCGTTAAAGATGACAATAATACAAAAAAAATAAAAAGTCAATAGAACTGAGGAATAGAAGCTATATAAGCCTTGTTTGTGTTTTCCACATGGCATATGTGGCAGCTTAGCATTGTAAGGTGATTAATATTTGGAAAACAGGAATAAACTATTACAAAGAAATGTCAAATCTTTTGCAGGCCAGAACTTAAACCAGTTGTGCGAGAACCAGATGTGACGTTTAGGTGAGTAGTTTCCTTCCCCTTTTACCTTACATTGTGTTTCACTAAATAAAACCTTTGATGTGATTATCAAATATTTCTTGATACAGGTACATGATAATACCAAAACAACTGTTGACAGTTTTTATGTTTAGTCAGACATTGCTGTTTCCTTCCTCTGTCCCACACTTCCTGGTAAATTATTCACGAAGAATGGTCACAATAGTGGCTTTGCTATTACTGTTTTTTGGTGGTGATATTATCGATATTTTCAGTCTTGTTTTCTTGGAAAAACTGTTTTTTTTCCAACATATACTTAATTTAATCAATTTCAATCTTATGCAAATACTGATTTTTTTTATTTTTTTTGCTTTCTTTTTTCTTGTTATCCTTTCTTGTCAAAAAGATTTGACAACATATGTCATAATCTTTTATTGAGAATTTTGTGTACATTACAGAAGGACTAAATACATATCTTGGGTTTTATACCTTTGGTTTCATTTCAGGTTCCCTGCAGATGTCGACAAACTCTCTCCCCCGATTATTCAGTTGGATGAGGTCGGTTTCCACTACTCTCCGGGAAAGACGATCTTCACTAGTGTAGATCTCTCGGCAAACCTAGAATCAAGAATCTGTATAGTGAGTACCTTTACACTGATAAAACCAGAATCTCAGTGTCTTGATAATTAGAGCATTCACAAAGCTTAGCAAGTTACAGAGAACCTCTTGCTTTTCCTTACTATTTGATTTCAAATGTCCTGGAGCATGTACAACAGGGTTTCCCTAACTTTTTCCCCCACAAACCCCCTGTGGGTGTCAGAGTTGTGCACGAACCCCCAACTTTCGAGATACGATCTGAGTCATTTTTATACTATAATACGCATAACATATTTATATATGCATGGTACATGCACGGTACGGTACTACTATGGCAACATATGCGTATGGAGCGCGGAAAGAGTTTGTCGATAGGTATGACTTTTGTACATTACTTAATTATATGATCTGTCAGATTTTAGTTCAACAAAAACTATTCTAGTTTTGACTTTCAGAAACGTCTCACAAACCCCCTGAGATGGACTCATGCACCCCCTGGGGGTTCATGCACCCTAGTTAGGGAACCCCTGCTGTACAAGATCTTCCAACCTGTTTCCAAACATTGCACATGAAACTTGCATTTCTGACCATTGGACGATACTTTGAAAATGGTATTAACATGCCTCTTGAAGTGTGATCTATTTGTGGGACAACCTGATGAGCTTTACCTTACATAACCATTCTTTACAAGATCCACACAAGTAAACACTTCAGTCTTATGTGTAATGTGAGTACAATATTTAAAACGGTGGTAAATTAGTTCTTAGCTGTCAATGACGAGAAATTCCCGCCCAGGTCTTATGCAAAGTAGGTGAAAATTATTCATCTGATACATGAAGTTGTGAAAATTGCATATTAATTTTGATATTTGTTTTTTTCAAAGTAACAGTTTTTCAAGGTTTTACACATATTGTATATATTAGTGCAACAACGTTAACTATCAATACAGTTTATTTTCAAGTGTGTTTGCATGAGGATACCATAGGAAAAGTTTCCTAGAACCATTTTGCATAGATCTGAGAGATATACATAAAAACATACACACAATAGAATGAGTGTAGTAAGTGCATTCTTAGAAATGACTGGCGATGTATGAAACAATCTAGGTAGAGTATTGAGTGTGTAGCACATACTGTAGTTCAAGAACTTGCATGTGCTTGTAACACAACCACAAAATACAGTTGATCAAGTGGCTGATTTAGTCGTTAATAGACTGTCCAGTGGCCGCTGTGGCTGATTTAGTCGTTAATAGACTGTCCAGTGGCCGCTGTGGCTAATTTAGTAGCTAATAGACTGTCCAGTGCCGCTGTGGCTGATTTAGTAGTTAATAGACTGTCCAGTGGCTGCTGTGGCTGATTTACTAGTTAATAGACTATCCAGTGCCCTCTGTACCTGATTTACTAGTTAATAGACTGTCCAGTGGCCGCTGTGGCTGATTTACTAGTTAATAGACTGTCCAGTGGCCGCTGTGGCTGATTTAGTAGTTAATAGACTGTCCAGTGGCCGCTGTGGCTGATTTAGTAGCTAATAGACTGTCCAGTGCCGCTGTGGCTGATTTAGTAGTTAATAGACTGTCCAGTGGCCGCTGTGGCTGATTTACTAGTTAATAGACTGTCCAGTGGCCGCTGTGGCTGATTTAGTCGTTAATAGACTGTCCAGTGGCCGCTGTGGCTGATTTAGTAGCTAATAGACTGTCCAGTGCCGCTGTGGCTGATTTAGTAGTTAATAGACTGTCCAGTGGCCGCTGTGGCTGATTTAGTAGTTAATAGACTGTCCAGTGCCGCTGTGGCTGATTTAGTAGTTAATAGACTATCCAGTGCCCTCTGTACCTGATTTACTAGTTAATAGACTGTCCAGTGGCCGCTGTGGCTGATTTACTAGTTAATAGACTGTCCAGTGGCCGCTGTGGCTGATTTAGTAGTTAATAGACTGTCCAGTGGCCGCTGTGGCTGATTTAGTAGCTAATAGACTGTCCAGTGCCGCTGTGGCTGATTTAGTAGTTAATAGACTGTCCAGTGGCCGCTGTGGCTGATTTACTAGTTAATAGACTGTCCAGTGCCGCTGTGGCTGATTTAGTAGTTAATAGACTGTCCAGTGGCCGCTGTGGCTGATTTAGTAGTTAATAGACTGTCCATTGGCCGCTGTGGCTGATTTTGTAGTTTACAAACCGTCCAATGCCCTCTGTGCCTGTGTTTCATGACAGTACATTGTGACATTACAATAATGAGCTTACAGTCATAGCTTCATTATTTGAGAAACATTAAATAGCCTGCTTTGATGTTATAGTAATGACAAGTAAATGTATTTTGTTAATGGTAGTACTGGACTGTATTGACTATACATAGGCATACAATACGGATTGCTTAGATTTCTCATCCACATAAACCACCATCTGGGTATAAAGCCCTGGATAGTTCAATTTTAACTGTATCCTGTCAACAATAAGTGATGCAACATTATGCTGCCACGTTTTGTTTTGTTTTGTTTTTTTCTAGGTTGGAGATAATGGTTCTGGTAAAACAACTCTATTGAAGCTTATTCAGAGCCAGCTAAGTCCGACCAGTGGTATATGTCACATCCATCGTAACCTCAGAATAGGTTATTTCAGTCAACACCACGTAGAACAGATGGACCTAAACAAGAATGCTATTGAAGTGTGTGCTGCTAGGTATCCTGGTGAGTCACAACAGGAATTATTTCAAATTTTAATTTTTCCTTTCTCTGGTAGCATTCATGTTTATCTTCAAGATAATTTCAGACAGTTTTGCTTGTCAATTACATTAGGGTATATATATATATATGCGTGTGTGTGTGTGTGTGCATTTGTTTTTTTATCTGCCCGAGGACTTGAACAAAAGAATTCCAGGTCCTCGGTTGTGATTTCTAAAGAATCACCACGTCCCAGAGGAATTCTATTGTATGGGGTATTGTTAAGGTTAGGGTACGTGGATTTGAACAATGGAAAATACAATGGGGTCCTCGGTTAGAATGTAATACAAACATGTATATATGTGTGTGTGTATGTATGCTTCACCACTTTACAAGAATGCTATGGCAGTCTTTAGCTTGGTATCTGCATTCATGTTTTCTCCTGATATCAATTTATCCATTAATAAGAACTAATGAGCAAACCACTAGGTGTTTCTTGTTCTCTGCTTCTCTTGCAGGCAAACATGTTGAGGAATACAGAAGTATACTGGGTGGGTTCGGTGTAACAGGTGAACTAGCTACAAGAGCAGTGTCCAGCTTGTCCGGAGGACAAAAGAGTCGTGTCGCTTTTGCAATTATGTGCATGGCAAAGTATGTGAAACTTTTCAGAGTTTTGTAAAAACAATATCAACACTCATGAATAGTCTGTAAACACTGAGTTATCGCCCTCTATCAGCCATTGTGAAACTATATATCAAGAACAAAACACCTTCCAACTGTCTTCGCCTTTAAAATATGAAAGTCTTCAACTTGACATGGATGGTGCAGGAGAGTGCCAGGATGTTACTGTAAACCACTGATGAAGGTCACTTCTCTGTACTTATATTTCATGAGAGGTGCAGGTAACACCCGACTATTAGATAGGATTATTAGAATAGAGTTTTAGATTGATAGTAGGTATTGTGTCGGCCCTTGATTCATCTCATTAGAAGTCGTAATAATTCATGTTCTCTCTATTATTCCCACCTCCCCTCGGACCCCTCCCCATGCTTCATGTCCTATGCTTGGAGTTTGAGTCACTCCAAGATTAATGTATGTCGTCCAGTTACAGAGTTGTTGACAATTCATCATCGTGGACGTTAAATATGAATCTAAGAGACTGACTTCGGTCAGCTTGGGGCTTTGATAAGCCAATGAGGCTTCTTCGCGAGTTCTACAAAGAAGCCTCTTCCATTGCAATATAGTGTCCAACGAAGTTTGTTCACTGTAGCTGCATTGGTTTTTAATATCATGTATTCAAAGCGTTTGAAGTTTTCATTTGCTCTATCTCTGGGAATGAGCCAAACTTTTGGCAAGAAGATTCTTCAGAATGGCAAGAAGACAAGCATAATGGGACTATAATTTACTCTCATGCCCTTCCCCAGCCTTTACCCTCAGAATGTGTGTTTTGTTCCTCTGATGTAGAAATTCTTTGTAAGTTCAGACAGCTGCCTTCATTAATACAAGTAGACATTCTAGTCTCGTCAATAATGACCGACATTCTTTATCTCTCCACAGTCCAAATTTCTTTATCCTTGACGAACCTACCAACCATTTAGATATAGAGACTGTAGAAGGCCTAGGAAATGCTTTGAACAAGTTTAAGGTGAGTTGCGATGGACATGTTGCTAGAACCGATGTTAGGAGTTGATTTATTGCTGTATTTTACAAACAGTTGTTACTTTTAGTCATTTCTGACCAATCTATGGAATATTAACAAATATTAGTTGGGTACTAGGATACTTCTTATTCTAATTTTGACATCTGTTTGGTTTCATCATTATGCTTACTTCTAGTTTCACATGTTATTAACTTATTCATCCAAGACCCACAAATTTTAATGATTTTTTTCAATGTTCCACTTTTAAACTTTGCCTTCTTTTATCTTAACTGGTGCCAGATTTGTATACTACAGCAGCGTATGTTGTTTACTTATTTTTGCATTAAATGTCAATTATGGTGTCAACATATGGTAAATTCAACATAAAATACAGCTTAATGCTTATCTGGTATTTGCTCAAAATTGGTCAAGTTTAATCAAACCATAATTGCGACAGATTGATCTTAAATTCTCTACCAAGCTTTGTATATTCAAACAAGCTTTTGATTAATGACTATGTATGAACTAGAATGAGCTTTGATAAATTTGTGGGTCGACAGTTAATTATTTTGAATATGAAATTGATCAAGAAAGAACATAAAGAAATGAACAGAGAAGACATAAATTAGTATATTTTTTCATGTTTTTATCACTAAAAAAACAAACCAACTTTGAAGAAAAAACAAAATGAAGATTCTCTTAAACTTAAGTAAATAGAGTGTTGTAGGAAAACAAAATTAAAGTCACACAAAGGATTCCTGTTTTTGTTTATTGTTTTTCTCAGAAGAAGGCAACATTATTTTCGTCCAGTAATTTGAGGTTTGGCTCATTTCTTTATCATAGGGCGGTGTGATTCTCGTGTCCCATGACGAGAGTTTAATACGGATGGTCTGCAAGGAATTGTGGGTTTGTGGATCAGGCACGGTGAAGGCGATGGAAGGAGGAATCGATGCCTACAAGAAGATGGTGGAGAAGGAATTCGCTCTGCAGAAGTAAACTTGACGACCAATCGGGGACTCCTTTTTTTATGTTTTAGTATTATCTTATCATGTTTTACCATATCGGTTGGGATTGTCATTAGTAATGATCACTTTTGGGGATGTTTTTCACAATGGACACACTCTTGGGGTTTATACTGCAAGAACACTCCTGCTGTATGTGTCTACCTCAAGGGTTTGATATTGATACACCTTCTGCTGTTGTGACCTACATTACTAAAGTACAGATCATCAGAATAAGAGCCACAATGGGCATTGCTCGTGTCAAAGGATACAGGGATATCATTAAAGGCATTGAAGACTCATCCCAAACCGCGTGCCGCCATCTGAAAAAGTTAACTTTCTGTTGCTTGCAAGTGACGTTTTGTTTGTGTCGCTACAAAATGCAGACAGTAATGAAACATGATACCTTGTTATCTTTAGCTGGACCTGAGATGTCCATCGCTGTATCGTTTATACACTGTGCTGTGGGTATTGACCGCAGCTGTATGTACTGACTGTACACTAGTGTCTAAGTACCGATGGTAGCAAGCTGTGCGTGTATTTTCTGGGATGGATGGTGGTGTCTAACACTTCTGATACACCTCATTCGAAACAAGGTCAGATAACCGGCATTAGACGTTTCTTTTTGCGCGAGTCTTCACACCGTTTGAGTGAGCTAAGTATATATTCTACCCACTGAAAGACAGAGTTTGGAACACCAGCCCCTTTTTGGATCCAATAGTCTGGATTTAATTTGTATGTATTTGTTACATATTAAATAAACATACATGAAATTTGTCCTTCTGTAAGTGGCTGTGATTTACCAGATAGGGTGCCTGTATGAGAGGCCATTGATCAGAGATCAGAATCACACATATTATCTTTCATGAATTCTATCTAAGTTGCTTGATACACCATCGCATTTCCACAACTGGGTGAATTGTTATTACTGTTGGCTAGTTTCAATAGCTTTTACTATGTAAACCAATGGTTCTGTGCTCTGCATTGAAGGATATGGATTGGTTTACCTAGTTAGTTTCTGATTCATCCTGTTCATTTGATTATTGGATACCAGATTTCTTGAAATGTGATTTGCTTCTCTATGCTCGTGAAGGAATTATCTCTTGAAAGATGGAAGGTGAATTAAAGACACACACTTTATCTTGTCTAGTTGTGAAGGTTGCATGAGTTCAACTGTGCATGGGTATGTCATAGGTCACAGTGAGGTCAAAGGTTACCAACAGATACAGGCATTATATCTATAAGTATGGCACTGCATACCCGGAAAAATAGTTGAGGATATTTGTTCACATATGACTTCATACTGTCTAGCATATTTGGTCAACTGTCAAAGTCATCGGTTTTGGCCACAAATTATAGCGTACTTAAAATTGCTTGAAGTTTTCAAAAAGTACTTTCTTAAAGGTTCTGATACCAGTTGTCGAGTAGACCTAAAGTAGACAATGAAATATCGCAGAATCGCTACATTAGAGTTGTTGGGAAGTACTTGTTGAATTTTGAATATTGGTGACCACTTTCTGACCTCCTAGCATATTTTGGGTGCAATAGTGATGACCTTTATTCTCCAAAAAGTCATATCCTACCACACATTTCCACCAGATGTAGCTACAGGCCTAGCCTTTAAGCAGCTCTATCCTCCAATCAGAACCTGTTTCTCATGTATTGGTGATGAATTGCATAGGTACATGATTTTATGTATCACAAGGAGATAACATAATGATGTAGTGTTCGATTATGACAAGTTGCAACATGTACATGTAGTTATCATTTATGACTTGCTCAAAGGACAGTGCCTTTATGCATTATAATCAGTCTTTACTAAATACAATTATTTGTAGAGTTTGGGGGAAGCCACCAGATGTTTCAGTTTGAAAGATATAAAAAAGTTGGAAAATAAATGATATTGAGAAATGCTTGCAACCCTGGCCTACCAATACTGACCTTTTTTCAAGACTAGTGGCACATCGTTAACAATGGGAACCTTTTTATCTGTTTATGGTAACTTTTGGGCTTTGACTTTTGTTTGTTTTCCTTTTCACTTGAAACTCCTTTTTATGTCTGTGAAAGAGAAGAGTTTATGCACATGTTCATTGTCTCAAGAAGTGTCACACATTTACCATTATTAGTAATAGTAGTGGAGCCAAGCTCTCAGTCAATCTTGCTGGATGCTTCTCAAGAATTTCATCTATCATTAAGATTCATTAGTTCATTGGACCTTAAGTAAAAAATATGTATGTCTTGATGCAAATTCAGTGAAGGCCTCAGCCGAGTTGTTAAAATAAAGGTATTGGATTTGGATTTTTTTTTCAAATCCACTCTTCAACTCCAGCAACCTTCAGTAAACACTCTTGGTCCACCATATACAGTTAATCCCCAGTTTTAAAATCTTTTCTAATCCTCACTTCCTCTCCCCTCCCCATCTCTCCCCTCCTCACTCCTCCCCTTCTTTAGATATATGTTTTTGTTAGTTTGAAATTTAAGAAAAAGCATTTATGAATCACAGCATGTTGTGTTTATGTTGGGATCAAGCATCTCTTTACAAGGGAACAGGAGCTACACTTGACCAGAGAGTCTAAGCTGGAACAAGAACCATACAAACTCAGACCAGAACTACATGAGAACTATAATACGCTGTAATGCCTTTGCTATAATAACTTACTATGGAGTATGATGAATTAAACCATAACATACCTTAATTTAATCATGTGCAGGTAACTCATTTTTGTTGTGTTGAGAGTGAAAAAAATTCAAAATACGGATGTTTTTAGGTGCCACCATCACTTGTACAATGGTTTATCTGTGATACAAGCCTCCAGTTTACAGATTCCTAATAAGATGACTTTAGAGATTACATTTTAAGACATCTGAGCCTTGAAATTTGTTTTTAATATGCTTAATATTGGTCACGTGTCCCTCTTTTAGTAACCTGGTTCATCGGAAAGTTTTACATGTTACAATGAACTAATTAGAAACAAGTTTCTGTTCCTTTAGAAGTCAAATATACGTAAAGATATAAAAAATACCGAGCTTCCGCTTTGGTTGGTGTTTCTTTTTCTGTCTGTTTTCCGATGATTTTGTGTAGTAGTTTGCCATGAGAATCAGTTAGCAAGCTTGCCAATGATAGTGAATTCCTTACGATCTTCCCTGCCTATAGAAAATACCACCAGAGTCCCCTGCTTTGGCCAAAAACGGGTGATTGAAAATCTACCATACCAGAGTTGATAATGGTAGCCATACTGAATGCACATATGCAGAAATTAAACGCACAGCGTACCATTTCAGTGGTCAAGCTAAACTTGTCTTCACACACAGGAAAGTAGTGCTGGCCACTAGAGCACTTGTGCTTACAATCACACAGGCATGGGCGGGATTACGGGGGAAAGAGGGGGCATTTGCCCCCCCCCCCCCCCCCACTTTTTCCCAGACCTTAGTTCACTTTTTTGTCGTTTTTGCACACAAATGTTCACAACCCTAATCGAAATTATTCCCCCACAACAGCTCTATCAAATAGGCCTATTTGTTTCGAATCTAAGTCGAATATGTGTTTAACATGTAGCATGCAGAATAACTGGAACTAGCACATGGTTGGCAGCACAGGTTACGAATCCTGGAGCTTACACACTAGCGATTCAATTATGCATGTGATGAATCCGCGACATGTGCTACAGTGCTAGCTTCAGGAATTGATTTTCAACGTTGCTGCTCTACTGAATGCGTTGAATAACTAAATCCAGAGAAACGATTTACGAAATCCAGATTTGCATATTGGGTATATCAATAATTAAATTCAATACACTGACACATGACACCCCCCCCCCCCCCGTGTCATTCAACAATATGCAATGGCAATGCCGATGCAATTTCTTTACTGCTCGAAATCCTGGAATGATGCATCTCAGCCAGTACTATGAAATTAGCCGTAAATATTGCTCCATGTTGCACCTAGTCGCATTGTAAAATCGAAAAAGTCACCCCGCCTCGACTTCAGTGGCGACGGAACCGGTGGACTTGAGGGGCTTATCCCCCATGAAAAAGTGTGGGGGGGGGGGTAAAGGTATGTTCAGCCCCCAATATTTACCAAGTGCTCCAAGAAGTGGGGACCGCGGGGAGAATTTCGAAGTGGGTGCTGAACATTTTCTTGATCGGTCCAATACACAATATACTAATAATTTTAGGGGGAAAGAACTGTCTAGATGCGATTTATTGTTACCAGAGGTGTCATTTTTGCTGATCTAGGATTTCCTTTTTGCTTAAATTTCGACGCGCCACGCCAACTGATGGTGGTGCACCGCCTTAATAGTGACGTGTACGTATAAGCTTCAGTTGTACATCACCATATAAGTTCTTCTATCCGTCCTCCCTAAATTTGCACCCGTTCATTAATTGTTTAGATGCAATTTAAAGCCTATATGGGTGTTAATTTAACCGATCTAAGGGTACCTTTCATCGAAAATTTCGACGATCCTTGCCAACCGATGATGGCGCTCCGCTTAGATAGTGACGTATAACAAAAGTTGTACATCACCATCTGACCATATGTTCTACTTTCAATCCTCTTCAAATTTTTAAACGAAAATTAACTATCTAGATACAATTGCAGACATGAGATCCATATTTCAAGGATGGGTACATGCAGCTTAGAGCACTAGGGAAGTACCGTTTCCGGCCAACTGGAGGGTTTGTAAAGCCAAGACATTTCTTGTACGCTCCGCGCCAACCGATGGTGGCGCTCCGCTGAGATAGTCTTGCGGGCAGGTTTGCCCCCCCCCCCCCACTTTAACAACTCAAATCCCGCCCCTGCACACAGGTGACTGGTCAATTAACTAGTTGTGCTCAAGGATGAACGCTAACGACAGCATTTGGGGTATATAATGCTATCAGGTAACAAATTATTAATGTTCGAGTGAATTTGAGGAGGACTGTTTTTCTATGTGCAGGCTGTCATGTTTACCAGTGGGTAAGACAGTGGACCAACTGTGAAAGTGGATTCTACCTTTGCGATGAAGAATATAGTGGAAGCATCTTAGGGTAGCATACTCCATGTAATTTTCCTAGAAGGTGACTTAAAGGTTTGCTGTATTCACCCCAAATATGCTAGATATTTCAAATATGGTCACCTTTGGTCAAAAATCTTAAACTGTTTTTATTACAACCTTGGAGGAAATTTTCCTCACTGCGACATGAAGTCATCTTGTGTGTTACTTAAAATTGTCTGAGAACAATTTGAAGAGTAAAGACCTCCAGGAAAGTACTTTATGAAAACTTCCAGCAGTTATAGCATGCTATAATTTGGGGCCTATACTGAGTCGACTACCTTTAAGCATCACAAAATTGTCACAGTAATGTGGTGTACTTGTAAGTCAACTTTTCATCTCAAATGTGTGACAACTTATGTCACTTTTTATCTCAAGTCTTCTACAAATATGTCTCAAAATTTTGATGTTTAATCTCATCATTGTGACGATTTAGAACAAAATTTCAACTATTTTGTCCCTTTTTTTTTTAATATTGACAAAATAAATCTAAATTCGACGGATTATGAAGAAAATTAATTACTTGATTGTACATAGTGTGCTATCACCATCAATGATGAGGAGTATGAGTTATGGGAAATTCGAGAATTTTTTGTCGGGACAAACAGATTTTTGTCGGGACAAACAGAGATTTTTGAAGGTGCAAAGTGCCAACAACACATTGATTCAACCCTTCCTCCCCATCTCCGTCGAACATTTGTACGTGAGCGGTGAGCCACTGCCTGGAAAGTGTATTTTACCATAAAATCGTTTACACACAACAGAAATGCGTGCGATAGTTCGGCGTTCCATGCTTGTTCGGTGATGTTTCGTCTGAGATGTATTTTGCTGACAGGCAAAATAGTCTGCTGTTTGAAAACTAGTGTGCAAACACACATGGACACTACGTTGACGTTGCTATATACGCCTACATCAGGGGCTACCATTGCCTACGCGAAAAAATACCGCTAGATGGTCGTTGTTATCATACAGTCAAATGTCAGGGCAAATGTGACAGAAATTTGGATCAAGGTACCATCATTATCAATCCGCACTAGATCAGGTAAGTGGTTTTTGCTTTAAAGAATTCGGACGAGAATTTGTTGAAGTGCCGGTTTGTTTACTGCCTGCGTGGAGCATAATACAAGAAACAGCTGATCGCTACTAATATGGACACAATGTAGCCTAACGTCAGATATCCGGACGTTGTTCAACTCCAATTGTGTTACAGTTTATGCACTGCTACCTTGTTTGCATTTGAAGAACTTGCCACGTTGTTAAAGAGTTAAATTGTGAAGTATGAAATTGTAGAAACTATTAAGTAAGTAGTAATCCTCAATAATCTAGATTTTAGTAACCTAACCAGGCTAGACATACCAACCTCCCTCCACTACCTTTCAAATCCAGTGCATGCCACTACAGCCTAGGTGTGGCTGCAAACCATTGTTACAGTAGTGTTACATCACTAAGACACTTTCATCAGTATCTTGTCCAAAGAGTAATTACAGTGGCTCAAAGTTTGCAAACAAAGCACTTTGATCCGACTTCCAGGCCATTAATGGCCAGCACAATCAGAAGCCCTTTGGAAAAAGTACAGTACATTGAAGCCCTTCCTTATTTGTATGCAAAGTGCATGTAGCTCATTAAAACATGCTGAATGTGTAAGCTATTCAGGATTTGATGATCTTCAGAATGCTTAATAGTAGCTGTCTAACCGATATAAAATGCAGTGGATGGGATGTCTTACCTACTGCATGCTGAAGTAAACAGCATTATTAACACATCCATGACTTACCCAGAATGATACACTGTGCCTGATGTATTTCTGTCCAGCAACATATTTGACTATTGCCAAATGTAATGTCAGTCAGTTGTGAATTGTCTCATTTAACCCTCCTTAATACAGTAGTTCAGAAAAATTTGAAGGCTCATTTTACTGAGTAAGAAAGTAAATCTTAAAAGCAACTTTTAGCATCATGAGCGACATTTTTATCTCCTTTAATTTACTAAAAATGAGTATGCTACAATGTCTATAGTACTACAGTATATATGCTAGATTTTAATTTTATGACTAGACACAAGAACTTTTTAATTAAGTCCCCCTACCCTTCCCCCATTAAAGTTCCTCACACTGTCCTTATTGTATAGTTAACAAAAGAACAACTTTGCTGATTTTGCTCAGTAGTTTACTGTAGAGCTACAGTAGATTGCCGATGTACACAGTTGCACCATTTTCAATCGCAGATATACTGATGACTGACATTGTTGTTTAAGAATGCTTTTAGTTTATTTAACACATTTATGTAACATACCTACCACCTCTAATAAATAATGATTACTTTTTCCTTGTTCTTGATAGGTATGAACTACAAAGCCCAAAGAAAGGTGGGCAGAATGGTCAGAACCACAAACCCATTTCTCATCATAATCCCAGGCCTGTCTTTCATTGCAATCTTCCTGTACCTGGCGAGATGCAATCCTTCCGGTGGTCAATGTGCCGGCAATGACCATCAAAGTGCCGACATATTTAGCCGGGATGATTCAGCCATTGTCCATAAGAAATACAAAGCATCTCTCGTTGTATTTATTCTCTCTGCACCACCTCTCCTGACCAGGAGGGAAGAGTTACGAAACAATTGGCTACAGAAGCAAAATAAAGATGTCATGATCAGATTTGTCTTAGGAACGGCGAAAGTCTCTGAAAAGGAATTTGCAGAGTTAAAGAAAGAGAACGACAAGTTTAAAGATCTCTTATACTTGACCAACGTCGAAGACGCTTTCAAGAGTTTGACCCGTAAAGTTCTGGAAATGATGGTATGGGCCGACAGTAACGTTGAATTTGATTACATGCTTAAAGTGGACGATGATTCCTTTGTGAGACTGGATGTACTCCAGAGAGAACTCGAAAGCAAGAGTAAGGTCAAGTTATACTGGGGATTCTTTGATGGCCGGGCGCATGTCCATAGAAATGGCAAGTATGGTGAAGCTGACTGGGTCCTCTGCGATAGATACATTCCCTATGCTCTCGGAGGAGGGTACGTCATCTCATCGGATCTTGTTCACTTTGTCGCCAGGAATGCTCCGTACCTTAAACTTCACCATGCCGAAGACGTCTCCTTGGGCTCATGGCTGGCTCCGGTCGATGTCACCAGGGAGCACGACCCCAGGTTCGACACCGAGTACAAATCACGAGGCTGTCGGAATGTGTATATCATCTCTCATAAACAGAGCATAGAGAGCCTTAGAAATAAATGGCAGCATCTGCAAAGTACTGGTAAGATGTGTGAAAGTGAACAACAACTCAGACAGTCTTATGTTTACAACTGGAATAAATTACCCTCGGAGTGCTGCGAGCGGGTACAGGGTGTGCCTTAGGGGGGCACCTGCGACGAGAAGTGTACTGCTAGGATTCTAGAACCTTGGAATGACCCAAGCTTGCAACAGAAATGAACCTTGCATGTATTCTACACATGAGCAAGTCATATGAAGCTACCATCAGGTTAATACTGTTTGGGTTTTGTGAGATGATTTGTAACTTAACAGAATGTCAGGTGAATAACAATTACAACATGATTACATTGCAGTACCTGTTAGAAGCTGAGAAAATATCTTGGTACTGAGAGTTAAACTGGCAATGTTTCTAAGCTGTCATTATGTTTGTGTACATCCAGGAACAGTCTATATCTACTTATTTTGAAGTACATCACCTTCAACAGAATTATCTGTCACATACCGGCAAATTGGACTTACCTCATTACTGTCTGTGGTATGAGATCTAGCAGTTGTGATCCCAAGCTGACATTCATGGACATACTGTACCATCACAACCCTAATGTGAGAACATGATATCTCAAGAAGGGTGATGTTGACAGATTATCATAATTAGTTTGTGCCTTTCCAATTTAACAAGTGCAAGGATGATCCAAATTATTGTTTGTTGGTGTCATCAAAGATCATTTGAGGTAAACGGAATGATGCTAAAATGAGAGTCTTCAAAGTGCTATCTCTGTTAAAAAATTCTGATCAAATCAATCCCTTACAGCTTTGAAAGTTTGATTCAGATTTTGCTATATGGCACAATATGCGATAAGTGAAAGCAAGACCAGAAAAACCAGCAAAACATGAAATTTATTTTACTGCGCATATTTTTAACCTTTGTCCATCAGAAGACCTCAGCCAAAGGTCTGATGGTTATCATTTCAAGTAACTTATTTAGTTTGACAATTAATGTGACATTTATGTCAAAACAAACCCTCTTTAACAAAATTCTTAAAGATTGAAACAGCTCCCTTCAGATATGTGGAAGAAATGTGCATACAGAAGAGTAGCAAAATTGGTTACTTGAATGTTGCCTTTTAAAGACTTTGAAGACTCGCCCCAAACCGCGTGCGGCCATCTGAAAAAGTTAACTTTCCGTTGTTTGCAAGTGACGTTTTGTTCGTGTCGCTACAAAATGCAGACAGTAATGAAACATGATACCTTGTTACTTTTAGCGGGACCTGAGATGTCCTTCGCTGTTTCGTGTGTACACTGTGCTGTGGGTATTGACGTAGCTGTATGTATTGACTGTACACTAGTGTCTAATTACTGATGGTACTGGTAGCAAGCTGTGTGTGTATTTTCTGGGATCGATGGGTGGTGTCTAACACTTCTGTTACACCTCATTCCAAACTAGGTCAGATTACCGGCATTAGACGTTTCTTTTTGCGCAAGTCTTCACACCCTTTAATTTCCTTATAAGGCAAGTACAGTAGCCAAGTCTGTGAAAGTCCTCCATCTGGTTAAGACTTGTTGCATCTTCCAGCAGTGTTTTGGTCTTCTTACTTTCCTCACTTAGTCTCTACTTGCATGTTTTTTCTTCTCCATCTTCTTCTGTATTTTTTTTATATTTTTTTTATTCTTTGTTAAGAACTTTCACATTGACTTTATACAAAATTTCAGGGACAATATTTTTGGATGTTACTTTAACTCACACGATTTGACATGCTAAGTTAAACGTCATCATGTTTAAAACCTTTCTGTTAATATAATAATCTGATAGTCGCTGAAAAAGATTTCTTCATAGTTTATCAATGATGACCCAAATTGGCAAATTCCTGCAGGGTTTCATTTTACATGTCAGATTTTGGGAAAGAAAAGCCTTGCTTAGTATTAATTTCAGCTTGGTCATCACTCCTGGTAGTTGTCATGACTAGGTCAACCCTGAAAGTATTATATTAATATATATATATATATATATAGTTATGGAGAGTAATAACCCTCTGTGGCAAACCATATTAATTACTCATAATTAGTTGTGGTGTGTTTAGTATTTGTTTGGTTACATCAAATTTAGATCAGTAGAATCAAATGGACTGAAATACTGTACCAAGGATTCAAGGTAAACCATTCAAGTTACAGTAGCTCAATGCAGTTTACCATATTAAAGGACAAAGTTTTTTTTGGGGGGGGGGGAGCACCATTTTAAACTTTGACACAAACATTTGCATCTTCATCCAGTTACACTATTCTGTATCAAACTCATCAGACTTAGTTGGAAATATCACAGTAATATGCCACTCTTTGTTTCAGTAATTATTGACATAGGCGTAGGAGGTGGGGGGCTGGGGGGGGGGGCTGAAGCCCCCCAACCAATATTTATTGTGAAAATTTGGGCAATATGCTGAGAATTATTCGGGCATATACTACAAAATAATTTGCAATGTGCTTTTCAATGGTTAGACTGATATTATTATCATGATTATTGTAACAACTTCCCCAATAATTATAACCAATATGGAAGGGTAATAACACAGCAAATGATTGTATGTTATTGGCATGTAATGTAATAACCGATGCATGCCTATATGATATGCACATTAAAATGTTGAACGTTTTGGTTATATTTTTCGGGCAAGTCGTTACAGCCCCCCCCCCCCCCTCCCAAATCAAATTGGGCTCCTACGCCTATGATTATTGATGACAGTTTGTATTTTCCCTATTTAAGCCATCTTTTAATATCATGGGTGGTAAAGGTATTGTCTTTAGTCCAAAACTTGATTATTGAGTCATCAATGTAAAACTGGAATGACACGTTTTCATTTCAAAACCACTCCACTGTTACAAGAGTAAAGACAACAATATATCCATAGGTAATAAATGTACTGCAATTACTGAATACCCTTGATACAACTTATTATTCTCATAAGTTGAATGTCATTGCCATGTTAATATTTGAAAATATAATTTACTTGTAATGTTCAGAAGGAATTGAGTTAGTAAATATAAAACTGTGCTTCTTTTTTATAAGGATTCTGTTAGCAAACAAGGTTATTATACTATATTTGATCAGTTGGAAGAATGCATTGCAATGAGAAATGGTAACTTATTGCCTCATTTACCAATAACTGATATTTGTGACTGTAATGATTATCTTTGGTCCAGCTATGTCTTGCCACATTCTGTAAACATGTTTGTTAAAGAGCAATAATACAATAAATATTCTATTTTTGCAGATAAACATCACAGTGTTTATGTTATGTTTTTAATGTACAACATTCCGTCCATTGTAATAAGTTCACACCATTAGCTGTGATGACATCATATGTGCAAGTTAAGAATATGTTAACTCACACTGACGTACAACAGTCCTGTTAATCTGACCCATTTCACACAAACTTAGGTAACTTTTAAGTTACGATGTCCGAAGGGAAGTTACGATGTCAGAAGGCTCAGTAACTTTTGCAATAATTATTATGTTAGCATGTGTGTATGTGACAAATAGCTTGCAAAAATATCTCAACAACCACATGTTGAATCAATGTTATACTTGGTAGGTAGATGCCTCATGATGTGTAGGTGTTCCCAAATGTATGTAGGTTCCCATCTCTTGAATATTAATGAGCTGGCGGGGCTTAACGTGAAATTCTTAAAATGTCAATGTCTCTTTTACCGTATGTCCGATATAGTTCATATTTGGTATGGTGATGTAACTACATAGTAAGTACATATTCTCTGCAAAACAACAATTGTACCTCACTTATATTCAAGAGTGGATGGTGCTTCATGGGAAATCATCAAAAAAGCTTGTAAACATGATATCTCAAACACAAGTTGAATCAATGACATACTGTACTTGGTAGGTACAGATGTCCCATGATGTGTAGATGTGCCCTATTGGTTTTGGTTCCCATCTCTTGAATATCAATGAGTGGGCAGGGCTTAACATTATTAAAATGTCTCTTCAACCATATGTCTGATTTACAGAGATGCCAAGGTCAGTTGTTTTTTAGGCGGGTGAAAATTGTCTGGTATTGTTGGTTACGTACACCATCTAAGCGGAGCGCCACCATGAGTTTGCGCGAAGCGTACAAGAAAATTTTGGGATCTTACGGCCCCTCAGATGGCCGGAAACATCACTTCCCGGGTCATCTAAGCTGAATCTATACTGTCTCCATATTTGTATTGTGTCTATTTTTTTTTTCATTCCAGAGGAAAAAATATCTTGAAATAGAAAAAATCTCTGAAATTTTGCGGACGCTGTAGCGTTCACGTGTGTCGTAACGGTATTATTTTTCACGAATCGTATAGGTAACGTTGCTTTCAGCCGGGCATATTTAGCACGATCGGCTTTGAGTAATTTCCGATCCTGGCGGTTCTGAGATAATTCGCATTTTGGTGTGATGAAATGAATTTCACGCTAGCAATGATACACTTTCACAGGAAAAACTCTGTGGGCCTACAATGCGGGAGATTCTTCAAAAATGCGGGAGTTTTTGGGAAAATGCGGGAGATTCGGACAGGTGGGCGGGTGAGCGGGAGACGACCCGAAAATGCGGGTGATACCCGCCCAAAGCGGGTGACTTGGCAGCACTGGATTTAGTTCATTGTTGGTATAGTGATGTAACTATGTATACTAAGTTCTTTGCAAAATAATTTTTACCTCATTGATATTCATGAGTGGGTGAGGTGTAATGGGAAATTGTCAGAAACAGCTTGTAAACATGATATCTCTACAAATACTAGTTGAATCAATAAAGGGTAGATAGATGTCCCATGATGAGTAGATGTGCCCTATTGTTCTTGGTTCTCATCTCATGAATATAAATGAGTGGTTGGGGCTCAACATAAAGTTGGTTCATGCTGGTATGGTAATGTTGGTGCATAACAAGTATTTTTTGACTTTATGTCATTAATATTCATCAAATTGCAAGAAATGCCTTTAAACACAGGACAAGAACCAAATGTTGCATGGTTTTCATCCTTGGCATATTAAATTTGACACACTACATTCATACAATCAACCATGTTGTGCTAGTGTGCATATCATGAATTAATCAGTGAACATACAATTCTTAATCAGATATTTCTGAAATTCATTAGATTTACACATGTAAGCCTACTTGCAGCATGCAATGTAAATATATAGATACATGCTTATGAGATCATAAAATGTTGACCTCATTAATATTCATGAATGTAGGCCCTATATGTTTTTATACTATATTACGATAACTATTCCTGGTACCCCCCTTTATATGTTGCCACATCAGTCAATACATGATCCTCTTCATTTAAGTGTGCACAAGTTGAATGCATGAATACTAACATGTATTGCATACCACACCACGAATATCATGAGGTATCGGAACCACTGAAACGTTTTCGTTTCCTGGTTTCACTATATTTTGGTTCATTTGACCCAATTGACCAAATCCAAATAATTCAAAGCCATTGACTGCCTACAAATCATATAAAATCCCATTTAAACAAGATAGCAAATTCAGACCTATGAATCCTTTATTCCAGTTAAACAAATTTAAAGCAGTTTTATGTGTGGAAACATGGATTTAAGCTTCGATCGCAGGTTTACGAACTTCATAAATATGAAGGGCATTCTAACAACACTTGGGTTACTTTACTACTACAGCAGTTGTTCAACCAAAACCATCATTCATTTATATCCTTTGGCACTTGTAACTAAACTTGACTACATCTTAACAAATGAAATTGAACATCTAAAATAAAGGGACCTTGAAACGTTTATATCTTGTCGAGGGCAAACGGAATCTACGCGATGTTATCTGTGGAGGTGTGAGAAGCCCTGATTAGTGGATGAGCTTGGTACATGGTTCCATCTTTTTTGGATACAAGACCTATCTTCTCTGTACTGAAGTCAGTGTCTGAAAATGTAAACACGATTACTCAAAAAGTACATCTTCTAGTTCATACTTAGTATGTAGATCCTCCTATGGTGAGTACAAGAATCCTATTGGTGGAGGTCAAAGGTCGTTTGAAGACAACAACTATCAGTCTGAAAACCCTGTTAACACATGTTGGTTGCAGTCCATAGATGATAATCAAATCCCTGCAAGAAATACAAGAAACTTGTGGAGTCAACAGAGGTCAAAGTCTGAAAACCTTGTGAAGATAACTCCAATTTACAACTTGGTTTGAACTTCACACTTTTGTATATAGATCCTGCTTAGTGCATACCAGAACAACAATGAGGTTGGTGGATGTCAACAGAGGTCAAAGTCTGAAAACCTTGTTAAGATAACAACTCCAATTTACAACTTGGTTTGAACTTTACACTTTTGTATATAGATCTATATATTTTGCATACCAGAACAATATTAAGGTTGGTGGAGGTCAACAGAGGTCAAAGTCTGAAAACCTTGTCAACCTGATGACACAAAAGTAAACCTTACATGGATGAAGTTAGTACTTAAAAGGCAAGTCCACTGCAGTGCAAGGACCATAGGCCTGCTAACTTGAAATTAGTAATGGTCATCACTTAGAAAGCTTCGTGGCCTTTAAAAAGGGTGTGAAGACTTGCGCAAAAAGAAACGTCATGCCAGTAATCTGACTTATTTTCGAATGAGATGTAACAGAAGTGTTAGACACCACCATCGATCCCAGAAAATACACACGCACAGCTTGCTACCGTCGGTAATTAGACACTAGTGTACAGTCAGAACATGCAGCTACGGTCAATATCCACAACACAGTGTACATAGCAGCTATGGACATCTCAGGTCCAGCTAAAGAAAACAAGGTATCACGTTGTCTGCATTTTGTAGCGACAAGAGAAAGATTTCACTTGCAAGCAACGGAAAGTTAACTTTTTAAAGATGGCGGCACGCTGTTTGGGGCGAGTCTTCTATGCCTTTAAGCTAAGATCATGTTTAGTATCTGTTCTCCAAGGGACTCGTGATGCACATTTACTGTAATATTGTCATACAGCGTGTCTCGATGTAAGGGGACTGAGAGTGGATCAGTTACGTTGTTTGGTTTTGTGCCAAGGCTATATCTTCCGTGACTGTTCTTAGAAACAATTAGAACCCTTGTTTGCAGTATTATTGCTGAATGTTTTCATACAAAATTTGACAAGGAATCACTAAGCCAGTTGGCTTTCTGGTTTTGCTTTAAGTTATACAGAATGGAAATATGAATTTTGCAGAGGAAAACATTCCGAAAAAGTAAACAGTATGCTCCTCTTAACTGATCTTTAGAGAATAGAAGAATGGATTTCTATATTACTTCACATGAACTTTCTTATTTTCTTACGAGAGAGACATACTTCTAAAATTTATTAGTCGAATCTCACAGCAAAATATTACCAAACAAATCATTGCAATGTAAAGGGACAATTGTATTTAATATCAAATTTGTACCTTCATCTCATACGGCCAAGTAGTAATCCTCAAAGAATCAACTTAGGCAAACAAAATGAGATGTTACTTCAGAGACAGTCAGTAAATATGAGAACAAATATTAACAGACTACTCTCCTTACCCCTGGCAATGCATATTTCAATAAATCATACCAATTTTATAAGAAAAAAAAGGATAACTATGTGTAAAACTCAAAACAGATATAATGCATAGCAAATGAAAAGGAACACATAAGATTCTGAAATTTATTCATTAAAATTGGAAAATTACATTGAGTAAGAACTTGTGATGTCATACACAAAACCACTTTTTTCAGTGACTAAATCAGGACCCAACACCTGCAACTGAAATCGATATTTAATTTTTTATGAAGTCACTTGGTCACACCTCACTAAAACAAAAAGACATCCCTTCCCAAAGTTAGATTTTTTTTTTTTTCCATGGTTATCTAATCATTTCACTTTTGGTTGAAAAAACAACAACAACTGTTGGTGTAGTCCTTGTATAACATTCCAGAATATTGCACTAATAAAAATAAACTGCAATATTATAATCTCAACAATGGAACAAGGTTTTAAGGTCTGATTTAGAACAATGTGCTACTCTGTATTATAAATTTTGTTTTTAAATGTCAAAACTTTGTTATTATCCCTCTCAATGCTTGTAGTACAGCTCAATGATGGTACTACTGGGTACGTCATAGCAATTCTCAGAGAGAATGCAAACCACTGAAGTGGTAGTAGTTTGCTTAAAGTAAACATTTAAGAGTCTGATGCATGGTACAAAAACATCTAATTACAATAATAAGTTCCAATTTCAATTTGATTCAAATCGGAACGCTTAGTACATCAGCTGCATTTTGTAAATATGGGCAACCGTAGTTTAATACCAATAACAAACACTGCTTGGTATCGCTGCAGTAGAAAAGTTAAACACCACTTCAGAAATTCATGCCATGTTTACCAAAGGTATCCAGAGCTGATCAAAATCTGACAGTATTTAATAAAAGTTAGATATCTTCCTGATATTGCCACACAAAGGTAGCCACAGTTCCTATTTTAATTTACTGTTCCATCCAATTCACTTTTTGCTACAATGGTAATAATCACATCCAGCCCCAGTGAACACCAACAAATGTTTCGCCCTCATCTGAAATGAATATCATGATGCAAAGTTGATAAGCTGCCCAGGAAATATGACATGGAAAAGCTCCGCTTATTCATAGCAAATTGCTGCCTCAAAGAAACAGAATTAAAGTTAATAAGCTGCCCAGGAAAGGGATTATCACATGGCAAAGCTACGCTTATTCAAAGAAAATTGCTGCTTCATCAAACCAAAAGTTAAGTTAATAAGCTGCCCAGGAAAGGGATTATCACAAGGCACAGCTTCGTTTATTCAAAGAAAATTGCTTGCTTCAACAAACCAAATTTTAAAGCAGCATCAATATTTTCTTGCCAATGAAATTTCCCAGAAAGCAGAGAGAATTAACAATATGTACAAATCTTCTGCTCGGTTAAAAAGACCCCTTGCTAGCTAACATTACGTAGTTGTACACATTTTGTATCATTGATTGATTTCTTGCATCATTATAGCAGACACTATTTGTGATATTTGGTTACATCAGGATTTAGGTAAAAAGCTTTTCGTATTTGAAAGAGGCGCATTTCTTGCAGACAACTATTAAATAAACAAAATACCCCTTTAGGAAATGCTTTAAATATTTCAGCCAACATCAGCAAGAGTATCCAATGAAAAAATAAACACTAGCACTTGTTTTTCCGTTATGTTGCAATACATCCGTTAATATGAATAATTGGTCAATTGTATCTTTGTTAGAGATTTTTAAGATGTTTTTAATGTGAAATGTAAACAGACATGATGTTCCACATTTTATTAATGTTCAAAATGAAAATATGTCATCTCTTTGCTTGTGTTAGACAATTTTGTACTTTATTTAGCAGACTAACTACCGCCTATTTGAAAAAATATCGGGAGAAAGTTTTCTTCTTTCAAAACAAGAAGAATGTATTCACTACTGTAGGTCTGCTTTGTGATTAATTTATCCATCCATTTTTGTATCAGTGTAAGTGACACCAGGGGTGTAGGAGCCGGGGGGCATGCCCCCCCCCCACTTCTTTCCAAAATAGCAAATGTGCCCTACTGCCAAATAAAATGTGCCCCTTTGATGAAGAACTGTCTTTTGGGTATCTAAAGCCTTTGTTAATTTTAATATTTTATTTTAATTATTCACGTACACCATAATGGTACTGATAGCATACTAACACATCATAAATATATTTGAGTGATATTGCCGGTGTGTATCGGTTTATAGCATAACAAGTGGTGGTTGTGGAATGAGAAAGTGCCCCTCTGATGTTGTCCCCCCCCCCACTTTTTGGAAGCTTCCTACCCCCCTGAGTGACACAATAAGTCATCTTGCGTTTGACTTGTAAATAATGCAATGATGCTTCAAGTTAAAATGGATTGTGAAACTGCACCTTTTACAAAGTTAAGAGTATCACAGACAGACAGTTTTACGCACATGGTTTCAATGTACACAGACAGCATGGTGTGATATACTAAAGAATTAAGCTGAGAGTTGGAATACAGCAATTTCAGAGGAGATATTTGAATCATCGACTTATACCGAGAGGAAACTGATAAACCTGAAACATCTTTTCCCATCTTCTGTTTGGCTTCAGAGTAAAATACCAATATGAATGATAAAGCACTCACTAGCCCACCCCACTCTTACATTCAAAGTCAACTTTAATGTCCTAATAGAATCATGTATTGTAAATCAGAAGCTGAATAAACAATGTAACCATTTGTTGTATTGATGTGCCATAGAACATTATATGCTGCCCTCTCTTCCTAATTCCCTTGAGTTTCGCCTTTCTGCTCACCTAAAGGTTAGTTGATAAAAGATATAAAGTGTTTGTGAAGCATCCCTAATGCCCTTTCGATAGAACAACGTAAAAGCACAACTTGGTATATCATTCAACTTACATTTTAGTTTAGAGTCAATTAAAATCAGGCATCACATGCAACCCAAACTGACAGCAATTACACAATACCGCATGAAAATGAGATATGCAATTCTACTTTTTTAACAGAGACAACATTTTAACTGTAGTTGGTACTAGGCAACAAACAAGAATTGAGTTATGTTACTTGCACAATTCTGAAGTTTCTTCTCTTGGTAATTTTAGCAATTCACAAGGTGATTCGAATACTGGGATATCAGAGAATATTATGAAGTGTTAACTCCTTTAATTCCTGCAGTGCGGTAATCACAGCTACATGTTAATTGAAATCCATGCAACTTTCCATTTTCAAAAATAGTTATGCTTTTCTACAATAGTATCATTTTTTAATTATCAATTTTGCAAATGGTTTCTTTATGGAAAAAATCTAACCCTTTAGGATGAAAAAATTTGCATAATCTATCAATCAACAAACATTCTTCTTTAGAATCATTGTTTGTTCATGAAATGCCTGGTGGAATTATGAACATAACTACAAATGTGATATGACCAACAGTGTTATATTTTAGTGGTATATAACCATATAAAGAATATTTCATCCATCATATGGTAATCACGGACAAAACCTCGCCAAATCTTCATCATAACTGAACATAAATTCATCCCACGTGTGCCCCTGAGATTGTGGAATGTATGGTTTAAATATGCACAAGGGGCAAAAACAAAACATCTCCTTCAATCGGTGGTTTTGTTATATAAAATAATATAATGCCTTCGAAGTAGCATCAGGAATGAGACGTTACAGGTAATTACTATTTCCATTAATTAAATGATATTCTCATTAAACAAACAAGACCATATGCTATGGCACATTTGTTTCATCCTAAATAATAAAATAAATAAAATCTTGGTAAAATGAAAAGCAGGGACGGCATCTAATATCGTACCTGATCAATAGTCTTCATAAGCACCTGTAGTCAAACATGGCAGAGAATTGCTTTAGTACCAAGCAAGCTAAAAACATCACTAACATGTGGTGGCAGTAGTCACGTCTTTGATTCGCTACTCAAGTCATACATATAGTTGACCTATGACCCTACTTGTTGTCTATTTGTCTGTTCAAAGGTCATTCTGAACAAGTGCGTGAAGGTGCTACTCTATGCTTGTATTATGTGGGGTTTTTTTAATTCTAATTTGAATATCAACATGAGATATATCTGTTATATAATATGCTTTTAAAGAAAGTGACCTTTCAGCTTGGGGTTTTATGTAGAATGTCAGCTGCGATTGTTTTCTTTATTGTTCCATGTTCTAATTTACAAAGTTTAATAATTTGATATGTATCTTTTGGTTTGTGTAGCATGTCGACCATCTTGTGAAGCATTTTGGCTATACCACAAATTATCCCTTGCTCTCTTTATTCAGGGCTGAATTTTAAATATGGTTCCACATCAATTCTGATAAATTATCATCAATCATGAGATATCTTCACTCAGCAGCCACCAAAGGGGACCACTGTTTGGTTAAGGGGACCGTAACACACTTTCACTGTTCGGTTAAGGGGACCGTAGCATGCTATCACTGTTCGGTTAAGGGAACCGTAACACGCTATCACTGTTCGGTTAAGGGCACCGTAACACGCTATCACTGTTCGGTTAAGGGGACCGTAACACACTATCACTGTTCGGTTAAGGGGACCGTAACACACTATCACTGTTCGGGGGACTGTTACACACTATCACTGTTCGGGGGACTGTAACACACTATCACTGTTTGGGAGACTGTAACACACTATCACTGTTCGGGGGACTGTTACACACTATCACTGTTCGGGGGACTGTAACACACTATCACTGTTCGGGAGACTGTAACACACTATCACTGTTCGGTTAAGGGAACCGTAACACAATCAAATCAAAGCAGTGTAGAACAATCTTTCTGTAATGCCACAGTAAATATACAAATGATAATCATTGTGTGAAATTGAAATTAAATGGCCAGATTCCACCTTTTATTGTGCGATATGAAGCCCTTTTAGGGTCAAGCATCTCAGCAATGCAGAAGCAACTTAACAACTACCATTATTATTGCAGGATTCTTGATCAGACAATAAGCATATTAGATGTAATTGTTGAGATTCTAATTCTTGTAGGCTTCCTCTGCCATATGGAACTTGTTTTAAGTCTATAACTTCTCAATGATGAAAATAAAGTCCTCATTCAAATATCAGAAACGTTAACTTGAACTGATAGCCCAAAATATACTGTTGCAGACACCCCTGACTGTAAGTAGATGACTGTGACAATCAAACCCACAGAGAATATATAGGTAAACTATCATGCAACTCATCAGTGAGTATGAAACAGAAATATTTCCACATACTGTAACCCAAAACCAAGAAGAAACAAGTGGTATCACAAGCACAAAGTTATACACTTTTTAAAAGGGAGCATTCATGCTAAATGGAACAATCTCATTGAATGCTTACACATACAAACGTAAATTTTCAGTCCCTTTGCTACAATGATTGTATAACTTTAATGGAAGGACTCACTCTCAATGCTTTGCTTCCCACTACCTTGTATGGTTCTGTTTACTTGTTTATTTGTTTGTTTGCTTTGGCATTTATTGCTCTTTATTTCACTGAGACTGTTCTACCTCAGATTTCCATTAAGTCTAAGTGTTCTCCAACATACGGTCTCACTTTGATCACACATATCATGTCTAGAACAATTCTGATTTTAACTTTAGTTTCTTTCTTCACTTATTTAACGAGTAAGTCCTCACACTGTATTTACCACCGGTGACTTCTTACTGGCTGAGTTCTACTGGCAGTGTTAACATACAGCAAAGTGAATGGGTTTTAGATGCCTGACTGTGAATCAATCTTGTCACAGATTGGTTTTGTCCTCTTTAGGTCGGTCTTTCCATTTTGTAGCTTCCTTATGTACTAGACAGTGTAAGCTAGCTGGAGGGTTACTACTTTCCAAGGAAGATTGGCTTGAGGAGTCCTTATGATTTAACTCTATACTCTGAGCAATCTGAGCATCTGCTGGTCTTCGGTTCAGCTTCTTAAACAGCAACAGCTGTCTCCTAAAGCCTGCAAGAAAAATAAAGTTAACATAAACGGTCGACATGTCTAAATAGCAAGTACGAGATGTACCACATAATTCATAACAATTCATATCATATTCATAATTCATATCAATAACAGCATAAAACTTTTAAGGAAGAATATCAGAAATTTATATGTACCACAAGGATAAGTAATGCAATAATAACAACATGCTTCCTGTCGCTGATATCTATTACAACATTGCTTTGGCGTGAGTTTCCACATAGTGAATATTACTTTATATTATCACTTTGAAGGATGATGGAACAGTAAATCACATTAACTGCTCTCAATGCCCTGAGAATGAAGATTTCCCCAACATTTATCCTCCAGTCTGTAACCTTGCTACAACAAAGGATTGTGCAATGTCACAAATTTCAACAAAGCATAACTTAAAAGTTTGATAGTAGATAGTAAGGTTAATGCTGTGCGGTGACTGATGTTAGGTCGATTGAACATAGAGTCAACTCTTGGATAATAGAGGTACGTGAGAGTTAGCATTTAGCATGGATGAACTGAGCGCTGGTTTGTTTCACCCTTTCACTCCTTACAAGCCTTTACCTATTTTGCTTGTGAAGATCAGCTCTCATCATTCAGCTGACACTGGTGTGTGTACCATGAAAATGATCAGTACATTTTATCAGCATTCAGCAAAGTTTGAAGTACTACGTCTATTAGATCTTCCGTGTAGATTTTGAAAATTCAAGATGTTTTTTTAATAACTGCCCCAACTCATTTGAGGACGACATCCAAATACCGGCCTGTATTCTTTTGGCAATATTTTTGAACAACAACCTAGGACAACATACTACAATTCGATGTAGTATTAACATTTACCAAACTGGACTCTTGCCAGTCACAAAGAAGGTCAGATTAAAGAAAGAGATATAAACATTCAAAGCTCCAATTGAGGGATTAAACCCGCCTCCTCTGCCCTATAAAGACAAAACCATTTACAACAGTAATTTGATACCTTTTGACTGGTTCACTGGTGTCCCAATTACTTCACAAGTGGAGAAACCAACGTCTTTGAGAAGAAACCGCTTGAAGTCGTGGGGCTTGAATTCGATCTTGTAAAAGTTTCTGTAGGTGGTTTCCTGAAAGGAGAAGAATTGTGTAATGAAGCGAGATGCACTTGACTGGACACACCACCACAGAGGAAGGATGCATTGACAATCCCTGTTAACTGTTTGTATTGACTAGTTTTAATGATACGACCTATCAGCCTATTTTTTTCACTTGACCGAACACACCAGGGGAAGGATGCATTGACAATCCCTGTTAACTGTTTGTATTGACTAGTTTTAATAATACGACCTATCAGCCTATATTTATCCCTTGACCGAACACACCACAGAGGAAGGATACATTGACAATCACTGTTAACTCTTTGTATTGACTAGTTTTAATAATACAACCTATCAGCTTATATCACTTGACCGAACACACCACAGAGAAAGGATACATTGACAATCCATGTTAAGTGTTTTTATTGACTAGTTTTAATGATACTGTACAACCTATCAGCCTATATCACTTGACTGAACATGCCACATAGGAAGGATACATTGACAATCACTGTTAATTGTTTTTATTGACTAGTTTTAATGATACAACCTATCAGCCTATATCACTTGACTGAACACGCCACATAGGAAGGATACATTGACAATCACTGTTAACTGTTTTTATTGACTAGTTTTAATGATACAACCTATCAGCCTATATCACTTGACTGAACACGCCACATAGGAAGGATACATTGACAATCACTGTTAACTGTTTTTATTGACTAGTTTTAATAATACAACCTATCAGCTTATATCACTTGACCGAACACACCACAGAGAAAGGATACATTGACAATCCATGTTAAGTGTTTTTATTGACTAGTTTTAATGATACTGTACAACCTATCAGCCTATATCACTTGACTGAACATGCCACATAGGAAGGATACATTGACAATCACTGTTAATTGTTTTTATTGACTAGTTTTAATGATACAACCTATCAGCCTATATCACTTGACTGAACACGCCACATAGGAAGGATACATTGACAATCACTGTTAACTGTTTTTATTGACTAGTTTTAATGATACAACCTATCAGCCTACTGTATATCACTTGACCGAACACACCACAGAGAAAGGATACATTGACAATCCATGTTAAGTGTTTTTATTGACTAGTTTTAATGATACTGTACAACCTATCAGCCTATATCACTTGACTGAACATGCCACATAGGAAGGATACATTGACAATCACTGTTAATTGTTTTTATTGACTAGTTTTAATGATACAACCTATCAGCCTATATCACTTGACTGAACACACCACAGAGGAAGGATACATTGACAATCCATGTTAATTGTTTGTATTGACTAGTTTTAATGATACGATGTATCAGCCTATATCACTTGACTGAACACACCACAGAGAAAGGATACATTGACAATCCATGTTAATTGTTTGTATTGACTAGTTTTAATGATACGATGTATCAGCCTATATCACTTGACTGAACACACCACAGAGAAAGGATACATTGACAATCCATGTTAATTGTTTGTATTGACTAGTTTTAATGATACAACCTATCAGCCTATATCACTTGACTGAACACACCACAGAGAAAGGATACATTGACAATCCATGTTAATTGTTTGTATTGACTAGTTTTAATGATACAACCTATCAGCCTATATCACTTGACTGAACACACCACAGAGAAAGGATACATTGACAATCCATGTTAATTGTTTGTATTGACTAGTTTTAATGATACAACCTATCAGCCTATATCACTTGACTGAACACACCACAGAGGAAGGATACATTGACAATCACTGTTAATTGTTTGTATTGACTAGTTTTAATGATACAACCTATCAGCCTATATCACTTGACTAAACACACCACAGAGAAAGGATACATTGACAATCCATGTTAAGTGTTTTTATTGACTAGTTTTAATGATACTGTACAACCTATCAGCCTATATCACTTGACTGAACACGCCACATAGGAAGGATACATTGACAATCACTGTTAACTGTTTTTATTGACTAGTTTTAATGATACAACCTATCAGCCTATATCACTTGACTAAACACACCACAGAGAAAGGATACATTGACAATCCATGTTAATTGTTTGTATTGACTAGTTTTAATGATACGATGTATCAGCCTATATCACTTGACTGAACACACCACAGAGAAAGGATGCATTGACAATCCCTGTTAATTGTTTGTATTGACTAGTTTTAATGATACAACCTATCAGCCTATATCACTTGACTGAACACACCACAGAGGAAGGATACATTGACAATCCATGTTAATTGTTTGTATTGACTAGTTTTAATGATACGACCTATCAGCATATATCACTTGACTGAACACACCACAGAGGAAGGATACATTGACAATCCATGTTAAGTGTTTTCATTGACTAGTTTTAATGATACTGTACAACCTATCAGCCTATATCACTTGACTGAACATGCCACATAGGAAGGATACATTGACAATCACTGTTAACTGTTTGTATTGACTAGTTTTAATAATACGACCTATCAGCATATCACTTGACTGACTTCAGTAAAAGCAGCTCCATTCACCAGACTGAACAGAAATTACTAGTATAGTTCAGCTTGTTTGCTGCAAGTTTATGGATTCCCATTGGCAACCTTTAAAGCCAGCTGTTAATTCTCTGCCTGCCACAAAGAAAGTATCTCCATCTTTTCACAAAGACAAAACAACAAATTATAGTAGAGTATGAAAGTGTCATTAGCACCACAAACAATCCAGGCAAATATATCAGATTTCTAAATACATTATAATCAAAGGTAAAGCTCATCCATTATCCTATTATGCAACAAACAAAGTCTTCTGGGACTGAGTGGGAATATTGCTAATTCTGATAATATTCACCGTTAGAACTTAAAATTAGAAACAGACAAGACACTACACAACAGAAGCAGCTAATAAAAAACAGTGGCAAACATGACAGATTCACTGAGATCTAACAAGTTGTTGCAACTTTAGGTGGAGAAACAAAAGCTTGAAACAGATCGGTATCTATCTTGATGAATTACTGTAGATACTCAGCCAAAACTGCAACTTGCCCTTAGGGACAGGTATCATAGCTAAAATAAATTAACAAACAACTAAATTTGCAGGTCTTGCAAACTCTCAGTTTGTTCCTTAAAATATTTCACAGATACTTGTCACTTTTTCAACCATTTGGTGATCTACTGTATGGACGTGCTCCAAACCTCAAAAATTCCACACTGTTGATTGATGATATTACCAGTAACATTGAGCTGTTAGTCCATGTATGAAGGGGTCATGGTTGTTAGTTTAGCACAATGACACAACTACCTACAAATCATAACCTTATTCAGGTTTGTCACAAAACTGGCAGCAAATGCATTATGTTGACTACTGTACATAACGACAGTGCTCACTGCTCACTGTACTGTTTTCAGGCACACTCATATTCAACTGGATTTACACTCGCCCCTGTCCGGTCCCCTATCCCCTCCCCTTCCCCACCCTGATGCTACTGTTTCTTGTAATTTTACATTTCTTGTGATTTTGTAATTATGTTTGTTTTCTCGGCTTCTATAGGCTTTAATTTAAAATGTAGAATACCTTCAATGAAAACTTGCTAACTGCTTTACACATACAGTACTCTGATCACATTCTTGAGTTTAATTCTTACTCCTTTGCACAATTGTCCTCCCAACAGGTTCACATTAGTCTTTAGCTGATGTTTTACAGAAAAGGTTACAATATTTTCTTGTTTGATTTGATTTGATCTCCCATATTTGTAACTTTTGATGAAGTAAATATTTAAGTAGTCAAACCTAATATGCATGGATGTACTGTAGACCTACTATAACAAGTTTCCTAGATAAAATTTGTTATCGTTGGCTCAAATCGTCCATTGCAAGACTGTACATATAAGTATATCTACAGGCATTTTCTTTAGGTTTTTCAGCATTTGGCACAGCCATTCATAATTTCATACCATGCAGCATCATGTTAAGTATTACTTATTGTACTTAAACCAGGTACTGTGGTAAGAAATAAACTATTCCTCTCCCACTTCACCAACTCAGTACCTTTGGGGGTATTTCAACATAACAAATGTACACATTGAATCTCAAGGTCTGAGAAAATTCACAATGTAACAAGAAAAGACATATATTTTGTAGTATCATATTGAGAAACTGAAAGACTTTGAACTCTAGTTGGCCTATCCAGGGTACTAACATGTTAGGTTCAACAATCTGACCCAATGATCTCCACAGACCTCCCATACAAAGCTTTCCACATGGTGCACCAGAATTGCCCCAAGGTGGCATACTCCTATTAGAGTCTATATCCATCCGCTCGATTGTTCTCCTTCCGGAAAAGTGCCAAAAAGCAGCAGGAGAACATCTTTTTTGACCTGTTATCAATCCTGATCTATTTTTTTATGGCTTGCATGTTAAAGAGCATGAATGGAAGTACATGTGGTGAGAAAATTGGGTCAATTGAGGCAATTTTAGACCCCTTTAGGCCTCCCAGGAGCAGCGTAGGAAAATTGTTTACTACTGAGTGAAGAGGTTTGTTTACAAGTGACGAAACTTCCAGCTCGGATAGCAACAAATCTGCGCGGTCATGGTATGGAAAATTGATGGTGCCATGAAAGGCCAACTTGTCAGCTATCCGGTGATGGGTGCGTTTAGCTAGTGAAAACTTCTATCTAGACTTAGAGACCACATTACTTTTGTGATTTAGTGTGTAAGTCAATGGGGCTTTAAATGGGCGTATGCTACCTTAAACTTCACTATACCTAAACAACTTTTGTTTTTCTATCTGTGCCCTCATCTGTCTAAGTTGTGAGGGTAGTCTTTGCACTATTCAGGACTGCCTTTCTTACCCTTCCAGGAATAATGCCTCAGTTATATAAGCAATTCATTGCCCTAGGCCACAGCATACATTAGATGTGGTCCTGATTCCTGAGTTTGTTTCATCTTGTACCAAGTATAGCAATAGACTGATTCACATTAACCCCCATGGTGATGAACTTATGACCTCACAATCACATACAGTAGAGATTCCAATTATAACTAGATATGGTCTTAACTGGTTAGTTTACTAAAGTCACAGCACCCACAAAAGTAGCAATAAAATAAGTTTATATTACTATAAAGCCCTCTAAGATTAAGTCACAATCCACCTGATTCTCAATTGTCAAAGGATTATATAAACAGTGAATGTGTACATACATTTCTCAGAAACGCTAGAAAAAAATATGTACAAAATTTGAACTTGCTACAGTTAGCTCATATCATAAACACAGTTTGTGTGCACCCAAGTAATTTAATTTTCATGTTAATTAACCATTAAACCATACACATTTTTTCAGTCAAAATAAATCAGCTGCTCCTACTGGTGAAAGGTCTTGTTCTTGTGCAAAGTTTGATTTATGTAATTATTACTTCCTTTCCTTAGTATAAATCTTCCCATGGAGTCCTTCTCCTCATAATACAGTGGGGTCATTCCGTGTCAAATCACGGATGGCTGTTGCTGCACCCTTTCCAAAAATTCCCAAACTTATTGTATGATTGGACCATCATGAAATAAGCATATTCTGAAAATTTCAGTTGCATTGCTTTACAATTGGCCGATTTATCACACTTTGAAATTCCGCAATTTGTCGCCACCATGGCATTTTGGCATTTTCTTGACTTTTGAAGTCTCATTTCTCAGCAATTGAACATTCTACTACCTTTCTAATACAGATGCCTAAAGAGTCTATCCCATAGAACAGGAAAATAAAAAATTAGGCTACAAAAATATTGTCTTGTGGAGTTAGGTCAACTTAAAAGTGTCGAAATATTTGATTTTTGTACTTTTCACTAAAAAATGTGTTATTTTTAGTGATGAATTGCTCCTAAACCATTGCTTCAGGGTACTTGATTCTTTCAGAGGTTATTATGTCTAGTACAAATATTACAAAATAATGATTACAATGCTTTCCTAGACTATGTTTGCAAGTTGTGCAAGTATAAAGTTGCTATTTCATGCTGCGATTCAGCATGAGGTAGGGGTTTTGATGCCAATTTTTTACCAAAGTAACCATGTTAGAGGTGTCAGGGTTTATACTTTATTAATAAGTATAAAGTTCTTACACATTAACAAATTTCAGGGTTCTAGCTGTTCTCAATATTAATTTATGAAGTTGTTAAGTTGCTCCGAAGTACAAAAGAGGTCGTTTTTGACGGCCAATAACTCAAAACGCGTCAAATTAAAAAAAATTGATAATTTTTTCTGGAAGAGATATAGTACCACCCTGTTTGTACAAAAAATTTCAGGAGGGTGTTTTGCCTTATTTTGAAATGAAAAATCCTCAAAGTTTGGGATTTTTACAAAAAAAACGTTTTTGCCTGTTTTGATGTTCCATGAGTTTTGACCCTGGGTATTGTACTGTACTTCAAGGTCATTCAGTTCAATACTGTGCAGTTTTTAATTTCATATAACAAAATACTATTTGCAATGTACTTGTCTGTCCTGGTTGAATTCATTTAATTAGAAGACTTATAAAATGAATTTCAACCAGTACACACATATGTATGTACAGTATGTATGGTACATACACTGTACTGAGTGTATATGTACAGAGTGCCATGAGTGCCAGAAGACTATGTTTAAACTAACACTAATATACACACTGTACATATACAATTGGTTGAATTAGAAGAATTTACTATAGAATTAATTTCAACCAGTACATAGATGTATGTACAGTACAAAACTGTACTGGGTGTACATGTACAGTGTGTTAGTGTTGTTTTAACATAGTCTTCTGGCACTCATGGCACTCCGTACATATACACTCAGTGCAGTGTATGTACTGTACACACTGTACATACATATGTGTGTACTGACTTTGACAAACTTTGAGGATTTTTCATTTCAAAATAAGGCAAAACACCCTCCTGAAATTTTTTGTACAAACAGGGTGGTACTATATCTCTTCCAGAAAAAATTATCAATTTTTTTTAATTTGACGCGTTTTGAGTTATTGGCCGTCAAAAACGACCTCTTTTGTACATCGGAGCAACTTAACAACTTCATAAATTAATATTGAGAACAGCTAGAACCCTGAAATTTGTTAATGTGTAAGAACTTTATATTTATTAATAAAGTATAAACCCTAACACCTCTAACATGGTTACTTTGGTAAAAAATTGGCATCAAAACCCCTACCTCATGCTGAATCGCAGCATGAAATAGCAACTTTAGAGTTGCACAACTTGCAAACATATTCTAGGAAAGCATTGTTATCATTATTTTGTAATGTTTGTACTATACATAATAACCTCTGAAAGAATCAAGTACCCTGAAGCAATGGTTTAGGAGCAATTCATCACTAAAAATAGCACATTTTTTAGTGAAAAGTACAAAAATTAAATATTTTGACACTTTTAAGTTGACCTAACTCCACAAGACAATATTTTTGTAGCCTAATTTTTTATTTTCCTGTTCTATGGGATAGACTCTATAGGCATCTGTAATAGAAAGGTAGTAGAATGTGTAATTGCTGAGAAATGAGACCTCAAAAGTCAAGAAAATGCCAAATTGCCATGGTGGCGACAAATTGCGGAATTTCAAAGAATTTTAAATCGGCCAATTGTAAAGCAATGCAACTGAAATTTTCAGAGTATGCTTATTTTATGTTGGTCCACTCATGCAATAAATTTGGGAATTTTTCAAAAATGTCGAACTACAACATACCCCAAAATCTGGTGATTTGATATGGAATGACCCAGTGACAAGACTTCTGATTCAGAGCAGTCAGTTTGTTACCATGGTACCTTTATGTTACCTAATTTTATCCCAATCTTCTTAGAGCCCTGTTGTTCTTTCCAAATGTTAAGTGCACCCTTGTACTTCTACGTACAGTCAAATAATGTACGAAATATTATGAAGGGTGCCAAATTTTGTCTTGGATTCAATCATGTTCACTCATTTCCATTATGTTGAACTAGTTTTATCAGTGGAAACTAACCAACATTTAGCACCTACAGTATTCTAATGACATTGTCTTCATTGTGGAGTGTCCACGTAATTGGTATGGAATTTTTGACCAGACAAATCTCATTTGCAGAGCAGTGCAATGGTAATGTTTGACACTCAATTTTTTTGCAAACTAGTTCAACACATTGTGCTTGATATTTCACTGGTTAAACAGATGTTACTTACGCAGTTCATTTTTCAACATAAGCAGGGGCGGATGCAGGATTTGTGACAGGGGGGGGTCTGACTGGTCCAGCCGCGCCTGAACGTAAGACTTTCTAAGCGGAGCGCCACCATCGGTTGGCGTGGAGCGTACCAGAAAATTTTTGGCTTTACAAACCCCGCAGATGGCCGGAAACGCCCCCTCCCGAGTATTCTAGGCTGCATGTACCTAGCCTGAAAATATGGATCTCATGTCTGCAATTTCTCAATTGATGAGAAAAAAACAATCTATGAAATATGGTAATACATATCAGATGAGTTGAGATGATACAAAAATCATAATGCCTTTAGCCCCCAATCCCCCTCCCGTTCCGTCACCATTGTTCGATGCAGGGCCGGATCCAGGATTCTGGAAAGGTGAGGGGTTTGGCCTCCAGTGATCCTAGGGTCTAAGGGGAGTGGGATTCCCTCTATCCATTATGAAATTCTCGAACACCACCTCAATTTTGAAACTTTTCGGTCTGAAAATTGAGAATTTTTGGCATTTTTGGCACGTGTAGCACGCATGCACACTATAGTTCATTTGACGGAAAAGACACACCTGGCTGACTTGTAAGGATAATCGCCCTTCTGACGTCCTACATGTTTAAAATTGGCGTTTAATGTAATTATTTTTTGCTCTCTCTCTTTTTTTTTCTCCTTTTTTTTTTTTTTTTTTTTTTTGGCCAAGAGCAGGGGGGGTCCGGACCCCCTGGACCCCCCCTCTGGATCCGCGCCTGATAAGGTGATGTCTAGCACTTAGTTACAATGACGGTGAAAGTTAAAAACAAAATCACTTCAGCAGCAGTGTCTGACAGTACAGTACACTGCTAAGCATGTTATGTGTTTTAATGTTACTTTGCTACAGTATTTATAGACTTATTTTCTCAAATGACCATTGCCTTTCAATAACCCTTCTTTTAAGTCATCCCTGAACCACACACACCCTCTCATCTCTCATCCCCCACCCTCCCTCCCCCCCACCATCCCCACCCCCACAACACTACCAATCCCCTGTAGCAGCCTTCCAAGTGCAATGAGAGAGGAGACTTACTGTCATTTTCTTCTTCTTTGCATATGAAGGCCAAGCCTGTGGTTCCAGTATGAATACACCTCCTGGTTTCAGGGCTAGAAATATACGACGGAAAAAACGTTTCAAGCCATCATCACCCCAGTTCAGGTGGATCCACTTTGTGATGCTGAGACACAGTATCGTCTCATACTCTTCCTTCTGAGTTTTCAGAAGCTCGTCTTTGCTAAGAACAAAGTTACCCTGCAAATAAAAAAAAGGGGCAAACATTTCAGAAAACACTGCTTGAACTCTTAAAGTTGACACCACTGTTAGCTTCTAGTACAGTACATGTACAGAAAAAAGTACAATAGTACCAGGAACATCAAAATAAATTTTGTACTACAGTATCAATTGGTGAAAGTTCGTATGCCACCAAGTGATCAGATATCAAAAGACAGACTAGTATTAAGCTTGTCCTTTTCAGGATTACACCGTGCCAAGTCCATCTGGCGATAACACATCGAGGGTACCACGTGGCTCTTTTATATTACATTTTTAATTGATAAAAGAGAGACATAATCTAAGCTCATGATGATAAATGAAGTTGTCATATTTTGTATGACAAGTGAACTTGAATCAAATAGGGACATCATTGTTGCACAATGACAATAAAATATTCTGCCTTCCTTCCTTTATCACCTTGTTGCTATGACCTAAGATGATGGGATGGGGCTTTCAACTTACCAAAATACCAGTAAATGTGTGTGTATATATTATTCATATAAGGCATTAAGTGCTCACATATGTGACATCACAACTCTTTGCTTCAAGCTCACATTGGGTATGCCTCTGCCCTCTGGTCTATCTTTTGAAATTTGTCAACTGTCAGATCTACAGTATTTGAAAATATCATGACCATTTAAACAGCAGAATGTTCACAATGTACCTGCATTAATCAGCATTACTTGCAATGTACTTAAAATGCTATTATATTCTTTATTTATGACAACTTTTCAGCAAGATGTTATGCATCTTGTAAATTGTCTAATAATCAGTTGATTATATAACCATTTCTGTCCACTAAATATTCAATCGAGTGAGAAGAAGTCACCATAACAATAATTTGTTATTTACCAGAGTGTGGAAACTATAACTTATAGTACCTCTCACAATCTTAAACACTAAGTCCCTGACAACTTCTTTTCAGTGATTTTAGTGACTTTTGGTACAATTTTGACCTCCAACGAACATTAACTGTATTATTTTACTTTTGGGGAAAACTGAGTCAAATACAGGATAGCCTTTCTTGTGAGCTCATGTTAACAAGCTAGTGCATCTCACCACGGAATACCTATAACTCATATGACCTTTGACTTGTTTGAATAGTTTCCCATATATTATGAGTGAGATCCATCCAATTTTCTGTTCTTGAAATCTATAAATCTGTTGACAAGGTTTCCTTATTTTGACCTATGTTGACCCTTACACAAGTTCCATCAGAAGCACATGTAGCTGGTATGTATACTCAATATGGGGTACATATTTACATATCCACCAATATTTGGCTATGATCTTTCCTTGACATACCTTGTTCACAAGGTTCTACAATAATACCTATTACAGGACATGACCTTTCATTTCCACCCTTTATGGAGCAGGATCCTTTCAAATGTATTCATGCATGAACTGTATTTTGGAATTAAATCAATAATCTTTACAGAGAGATTATATTTACAACCTTTGAACTGGATGGAAGGAAAAGCATAATTTTTTGGCCTGCATCAGCCTCAAAAATAGAACATTGTTTCCACTGAACAGAAAGTTGTTGTGTAATAGATTTATAATTCCCTACTATATATATATATATAGATTTACTCCAGCAAACTGAGCAAAGTGCATGTAAGACATGCACCGAGCACATTAACCAACGGTATCTAAAAACTTTGCCTTACCAAATACATAACTCATTAAGAATTGACTTTTTAACATCCTCCGTAACCACATTACCACATAATAGTAGGTGGCAAATGGCTCACAGAGATTACAAGAACATCAACAAACATTTAAAATAATGTGTCAATAATCAATATTGCCTCTTGAAGTGACCTTACAATGGAACTTCAGTGACCTGTAAGTAGATTTTTAGACACAAACTTCATAATGATCCCAGAGTATTAAAGGGTGTGAAGACTCGCGCAAAAAGAAACGTCTAACGAAATGCCGGTAATCTGACCTAGTATCGATTGAGGTGTAACAGAAGTGTTAGACACCACCATCCCAGAAAATACACACACAGCTTGCTACCGTCGGTAATTAGACACTAGTGTACAGTCAGTACATACAGCTGCCGTCAATACCCACAGCACAGTGTATAAACTATACAGCGATGGACATCTCAGGTCCAGCTAAAGATAACAAGGTATCACGTTTCATTACTGTCTGCATTTTGTAGCAACACGAACAAAACGTTACTTGCAAGCAACAGGAAGTTAACTTTTTCAGATGGCGGCACCCGGTTTGGGGCGAGTCTTCAATGCCTTTAACATACTAATGGATTCATAGTCTCAATGTTGCAGTTCATCCCCTACACCAATGTAAGTAACTTTGTACCACAATGGGCAGAGCACGTAGAAAATACTGTAATTACAGAGTTGATGACAAATACCCTGCAAACCTTTCTATACCATTTCCTGAAACAATTTTAGACACTTCCGTTCAGTTTGAATCCATCTTTAGCTAAGTATAAGTCAAGTACAGGCCATATAGTTACATTAACCTTATAACCAGCCCAGTCTGATGTCAAAATCAAAGACAGTGCTACATATCAAACTGTCACATCATCATAATAAGGAAACTGGATATAGTGTCAATTTGAATGTGCATCAAACTGTTTGAAAATTTGATCATGAAACACAATATAAGTATTATAGTCTAATGTAAATACTGTAAGGCTATTGATCAGAACGTAAATTATGATTCTTGTGCACTGTCCCAGTTTACAATTATTTTATTGACTATCAGTACAACTAATGCAAGATATTGGTTTAAATAGGAAATACAGCATACAGCCTGAGGAGTATTGAAATACGAGTTATCCTACTTCTAATATTGAATGCAAGTCACAAGCTTTTTTCATAGCCATGTACAATAATATGATAACTTTCACATAAATCACACTGCAGTTGAGAAATATATTGCATCAGCAACTTGCACCGTACCAACTTAAGCAAATTAATTTTAATATGCTATGTACAGACTAATTTTTAAACTATAAAGATAAATGTGGCCTCAATGGGTAATGTCTATGTCATATGGTGTAGTTTTTTAATAAATCTGTCCACATGGCCAGATCATGAATGATCTCACATTCACAATCCACTGTGAGAGGTCAGTGTCAGCCTTCATTGTGATGACAATGAATTGATGAATTAATGTTTGGTTATATATACATAATTAACAGTTCAGTACATCTGTCATTAAAATGTATATACCATACACTTAGAAACAATAACATGCAGAACTGTGGTATGGATAAAACCATTGTTTAATCAAACTATGCCAGAGATGTCTCATCTACACAATGACACTCTCTGTCCCAAATTAACACCCAATTTGACGTCTACCAAACATAGAAGGAAAATCTAACTTTATTAAAAGAGAATTCAATCTAAGTACAAATAATCACATAACAGACATAAGTTTATCAGCTCTTAACATTATTGTGTTAAAATGTTCAGTACCTTGCTTCATGCACAAGTTTGATCAATTTAGCACCTGTGCACATCTAGATTCTTTTGTCTTTTGCAAGTAGTAAATTAGTTACTCAAAAAGCTAATTAGCTGTAATAGTGCTTCCTTAAGTACAAAATTTACATATATAAGAACATTTAATAAATAACACTATATTTTTCAAGTTTGACTTCCAATGACCTTTGAATGCAGCTGTAACAACCGAAGCTCACCTTACCTTTCTTTGGAATAACTTGAACTTTCAGATTTTTTAGACTTTGACCACTGATAACTGCAGATGACCCTTGACCTCCCACAAAAACTATAGGTTCAGTGAAATCACTATGGTGGGTCTACATATGAATTCATCCAAACTTAACACTCAGTGTAGTGTTTAAATACACATTTCAGACTCTGATCTCTCATGACCTTGAACCTCAAGATAAACAAAATGGGTTGTTCTTCTGACAAAGGTACATCCACATGCCAGGTATGAAGTTAACCAATGGTTTGTTTTGAAGTTTTCCCCATTTAAAGGTTTCTCAGTTTTAACATTTGTTTACCTTTGGTGACCTCCAATGACCTTCATGGAAAGTGATAAGGTCTGTCTACTTACTAAGATTTATCCACATATCAAGTTTAAAAAGAAGCACCATGTACTTTTTTGAGTTATAGTGTTTGCAAACCAAGGCAACACACCCTCACAAATACTGTACCCACTCATATACCATCTCCATCAGCAAGGAATCAAAAAGGCCAAAATAATAAAAGATTATGAATGCTCACTCTTCAACAGTAAACCCACAAGTTTACAAACTTGCTAGAAGTTTGGCCATGCTACATTTGGACAGCCTACACTTTCAGTGGAAATTGACAATCTGCTTAATGAACCAAACATGATTGCACCTAAAGTTCTGTTTCTACCAAGCCAGTTATTAGAGGTCCCATGGTGGTCTGAGACTGAGTGTAATAACAGTTTAAAATTGACTCTGTATATATTTTGCATTTAGGCCTAAGCAGTGATGTGCAATCAACCTACATGGCAATGCAAGTTTAATACCAAACCTAATAAACTGTATACAATTTTAACACTATCCTCCTACTCGTATTTACCATTTGAAACTTGGAAAGCTTACAGTATTAGCAAGTCATAGTGACTCCATTTCATAAAGTAGCAAGGTATTTGCAGAGAATCTTAAATCACTTCACTGCTGTACTTACACAACGAAACAAAACATTTCCTGGGAAGAGATCTTGGGTCTTTTTTGCAGAGCTGCTGTTTCCTTCTTGTAACTGAGGCACTGTTTGCAATGCTGGTAGAGCACCATAACATTTCTTCATAGAAACTGGGAACTTCCCACCACCAAAGCCACCCTTTGACTTCAACATGTCTTCTAAACACTGACGCACACTTTTCCTGGCTAAGTTAATAAGTTTAGCATCTATATCCATTCCAACAATTTTTGTTGGCTGAAAAGTCTTGGCAACATACAAGGTCACATGACCTGTATTACAGCCAATGTCAAGGCAAGTTTTGCCCTCAAACCAATTTTGTCTGAAGTATGTTAGACGTACATCTTTCTGGTTTGCATTTCTGTATCCGTAGTAACCCACATAATTACCATATTGGTATTGTTCTCCTTTGTCCCTAAACTTGGGGAGTGAGACTTCCTCACTGCCTGACCCTCTGGCTTTTTCTGGGCTCTTATGATCATTTTTCTTGTCCTTTGCTTTCACTGGTGCATAAGGCTTTCCCTCCTCATCCGTTAGTAAAACTTTTGAAACAGTCGGTGAAGGATCTGACTTTCGTTTGTGCTTGCGCTTTCTACACGCTTCTGGAATGACAGGTGATACAATTTTATCGACAATAGGATGCTTTGCTTGGTGGGGTCGAACGTCGATCGTTAAGGTCTCTTTCGCCAACGAGTTTCTTTGCACCGACTTGGTATCCTCTTCAAACGATGTATCGTCTGCTGTGGGGTTACGAAATGAATTGCGCCTCTTTCTCTTGCGAACAACTACCACTTTTGTGAGACTGGGGTTACTTTCATCTGTGTCACTGTTTAACTTCAATGGATCACGCAGATCCTGAGGAACAATAACCGGGTCTGGATCCTTGTTTCTCTCTGGCAATGGGGAAGATATTGGTGTCTGGGCATTGGCAATCTTTGATACTTCTTCATCAACTAAGCTGTTCAAGTTCAATGGGTCTGTGCGGTTCCCGCCTAACAGAAACTTTTTTACAGATCTTACATTGCTTTTTTCTACAGTTTTTCTTCTCTTCTTGGGAACTTTCTTATTATTGTTCTCCACTGAAAGCGAAAGTTTTCGTTTTCCATGAAATGAAGATGATGGAGTTATCCCACCATCTTTCAGCTCTGGTCCAGAGGTATTACTATTATTAGCTGTTTCAACGTTTTCAATTGTTGACAACTCTTTTTGCGAAACTTTTGAACTATTGGAGACACATCCAAAGCCATCCTTTTTGTAGTCTGAAGGCTGGGCAAATATATCAGAGCTTGTCTGCAAATGTACCTTTTCACCCAAAGTTTTTGATGCCAATTTGCAGGCATCTCCTTGATGAGCCTCTCGAATGATTTCAGCTGCCGACATCTTCACTCTTCCATCGGTACCACTACTTCTAGCTCAGCATCCAGGGTCGTGAAGACACACTACCGCTGCAACGAGTGTTCCCATTTTGTTTACAAACACATGAAGATTGCACTGAACTCATTTGCATACAGAGGGCAAGTGGAAGGCAAGTGTAACATGCATGCGCAGTCTCGTTTCGGTTGTAATATGGAGGTTCGTGTCCCCAACTGTAATGCACAATGGAAGACCTCGTTTCACGACCACGACTGCAAAACCTTCCTTTTCCTGACGTTCTGTGAATAAAGAGTCAGAATCTCCCGATTCCTAGTACCCAAATATCTTTCAGTGTAATTAAGGTTATTTCTAGCCTTAACAAGCGGTCTTTAAAGTCTTCTCATCACGACTAACTAGCTTGCGTTCTTCTCTCGAAGGAGACGGTCGAGAATATAACGATGTTGATACGTTCGGCATCAGCCAGTGTACGTATTTAGTGTGGTGAGGTACGGTACGTATATCAGCATGTAGTGCATGCGTAGAACTTGATGACATTGTGTGCATGTGTTATACTTAGTCAAGTATTTGGCTACATCACATCTTCAGTGCGCAGACGCAGGATCTTTTCGCGTGTTGCCGTTCTAGTAGTTGCTTTCACAGAAATTTTTGAGACGGATTTACAAATTTTCTGTTATCCTTAAATAATAAGCAAGCCTCATAATAAAGTTATTACAAAATACTAGATGCAGCATTTCTTTTTATAAATTTTCACTTGTCCATTTCTTAACCAGCAAATGTAAAGTATTATGAATACGTCCCACAACTGCTGAAAACATTGTTCAATACAGTAGTGTTTTTTAACAGTTCCCTCTGTTGTCGTCTGCTGCTGGGCAATTCGTCTTTGATTTTGGTGAGTTAGATCTAGCGTTAGGCCTTGCTAAGGAACAAATCAGATCGATCCTACGTGAGTTTTATCTCATTATACTCTTCTTGAGCAATTTGCTCTAAGTCACTACTGCAATATAAATGCAAGATTTGGTTCCAATTCGTGCATTTGAACTGATCGAAGTAGACCTAGGTTGTAATAAATGTTAGGCTGGTACATTTCTATAGTACTAACGTTAGTAGGCTATGGCGGGAAATTTGATTAAGTGAAAAGGTGATTTAGACCTACTGGATATGTCATGTCTGACTTTATTTGAAAACACAAGAAAAAAACGATAAACTGATGTGTCTTTAGGATGTTGATATGCCGCTTGGTGATTTACTGTTACTAAGACTAGTGTATGATGGTATCAATCATGGTAAATTTGGGATAGTAAGGCCGGGCATCAAAGTTACTTCAAAAAGATAATGGTGATGACAATCATGTCGGGAGTCAAGCAGCTTGAAGCACTTGAAGAAAAATGTTCCTAACTTTGTGCATTCATTGAATTTTACTGTGTAATTCTGTTAAATGGGTGTAATAATCCACAAAGGTGTCTTATTATTCAAAATTGATGTTTTCTTGATTCTCTGTGGCAATTTTGACGGTTTTTGTGAAAGGTATTTTGTATCTGAGTAAAAGTGTGATTGAAAAAGTTGTTACAATTTGACTTACGAACAAGGCAACTACACTGTCTATCAGTGCAGCTGCAACTACATACCTATAACACAGTACACAAATTTAGGGGATATGCAAAGTTACCGTACAATAAAGGATATTTATCTATCTTCCCAAATAGGATCAATAGGCTTTATGAACAATGCTCCTTTGTCTAGCCTACGTCTGCACAGTGTACTAGCTGTTACATAGGCAACTAGCTGAGCTTAAACATGCTACTAAGGCCTATGAGTATGACTGTAGCAAGTGCCATGTGTTGGAAACCCAATATGGGATGGTGGTATTACTGTGCACTGTGGAGAATTCTTAAAGTGTTAAATTATCTGATAAAGTAAACCCCACCTAAATTTGAAAAAAAACCTGCAATTCCACATTATTCAACTGGGACTATATCAAGCTTTGATTCATGGCACTCCAGAGTGAAGGGATTTGACATTTATCATTAAAAAGTATATGAAAGCCCTATGACAGGGTTGTCCAACCTTTTGCGGAGGAGGGCCACATGGAATGATTATGAAGGACGGGGACGCATGAACCCTAGGCTCGATTTTTCAAATTTTATGCCCGAAGCCCAAGGCAACAAATGTGAGCATTGCGCGCGGAGCGCACTGATTTATTTTCCTTCCTGATAAAACAGATGAATAAAGTCCAGCCCCCCCCCCCTCCACTGAGAGTGTCACACAAACTGACCTGTATGCAGTTTTTTGTACCCAGAAGGTTTGAATGATTGATTATATAGCTTCAAATTGTTATCAATAATTCTGCTCACTAAAATTTCACACTGTAGAAGCATCTCTGGCGGGCCGGACGTAACCCTGCGGCGGGCCGGACTGTGGCCCGCGGGCCGTAGGTTGGAAAACCCTGCCCTATGACTAGCTAGCTGGCATTACTATGTAGTTTGATATCTTGTCGGCTGTAAATATACACTTCTATTGGCTGCTTCAGATCACTTTGATAAATGACCCCTTTAAACTTCTGAGGATCATCCATTATTATAGTGTCTAACAGACTAGGATACTAACTGTGGTCTACAAAGAGACCAGTAATTGGTTTGCTCATATATGCAAACTGAGCGTAGTAGGAAAACAAGTCTTTTATGGATTTAACTTTTATATTTACATACATAATAATAATAAGCCAGAAATTTAGAATACATGAAAATACAATCAAAGCTAATGTAGCTTTTAAGACCAGTATAGTTGTAGAAACCTTTTAATGTAGCTTTTGCTTTCCTTTTACTTTAAGTATGATATATCAAGATTAAAATTACGTCTAAAGTCATCCACGCCTTGGCCTTCCAATATTTTTAGGCCAACTAGCCTGGACAGCATAGTATGAGAATTTTGACTGACTGTTCACTCTCCTCTGCTGCAGTCAACCACATTTCTGATTTATGTACAGCTATATACACATAGATCCACTATTCTTTCTAAGAGGTCTAATTCAACAAAGTTCATTTACAAATGAATATTGACAAATGATAGCTGTTGGGACATCTGCATGATGGCTCTCTATTAGCAAATGATCTTCAATCCCTGGTACTCCAGATGCTCAATTTCTGTACAAAGTGAATGGTTAATTAGCTCTTTTGTTTCAGCAGAGATACGTTTCAGTATGTTATATTGATCGACATAACTTGTTCTTTATAATAAGAAAGCCATCTTTGTCCATAACTTCATCATAATATAATTGAAACTAACAGTATTAATTATCTGGTCTAAAGGCTCCCACTTTATACTGGTATTTTATTAATGACTGTTTTTGCTTCCTTATTTTCAAGTGACTTCTTCTGAATGAATAGCTGCTTTGTCCCTTCAACATATTGGTGGAGCAAAGCAATTAAGAAGCAAGCATGGGAGAGAAATCAGACAGTGCAGCAGAAATTGGGCATGTCACAACCAAAGGTAAATTATGGTACATCCCTGTTTCAGAATTAAATTTAGGGGACTATGAAGGTGGTCAGACCCTAGATTCATGTGAAATGTTATTTTTGCTTAGGAAACTACTATACTCTGACCTGGAATAGCTGTATTACAGAAATAATGAATGATAGTAATTGCAAAGTGCAAACACGTACCCAGAAATAAAATGTCAGAAGGGTATGAGGGCAGCCATCTCATCAAAAATTAGTAGTATCAGTCATTGAAGATGTTGTGCATATTTGACATAGTACAGTACAAGAGGTGGGATAAATCACATATGGTTGGCAGTTTTAGTGCATACATGACTGGCTGCAAGTGGGTTCCATTATAAAAGCCAGAAATCAGTGGCTAGTAGTCCAATTGCTAAATCCATTGCTTTGTGTAATCCAACTTTTTAAGCAGTATATATTTCAAATAAACAGGTGATTTATGAAGTCTATTAAAGTGTTGAAGCACATTGACAAAATACACTAAGTCTCTAGTGTGGTTAAAAGGTACTATACTTTGCAGATCATATTTTAATGGGGTGTAATTTTGGTGTAGTCAGTTACAAATGTAGAATGCTCCCTGGTTTATGCTACTGCATGAGATGTAGACTTGATTGGTTTGCTTTACAGATTGTACAAGAGGGTATATTTCTCTATAAACTACATCACTTCAAGCAATATTTTCATGTACTATAAAAATAGCTTTTGGCAAAGTTTATAACCTTCCATTTAATAATATTTAAAGTCTTTGCAATTAAAGTCTTTTGTTAAATATATTTATATTGACTTTGTATTTTCTTTTCATGTTGTTTCTCTACAAAAGAGGAAAATGGTCTCTCCAATGTAACAGATGGTTTGAAGCCAAATGATTCAGCAATGAGTGTGGTCATTTCTGGGGCAAAGGAAGAAGATAATTGTGGCAACTGCAGAGAGCAGGATAAGGAAGATGAACAGTTACCTCCAGAATTTATGTGAGTGAAAACTTCAATAAATAAGAAAATGTGTTATAAAAAGTTGGGTAAACAGACCATTGAATTCAGTTAGGTTGCAGTATTCTATGCTATAGTACTCCATATATGCTTTCACTTAATTTGGTATGCAAAGGAGTTACTCAATGTCTGCAACTGCTATTTGATAGTATCGATCTGTTCTCAGAGTTAATTTGACCTTGAATTCTTGTGCAGTTAAATTTTTGGAGAAGGTCCTAGAATGGAGGAAAATTTATTTGCTTGTAGTAACCTTGAAAATATTGGATACTTTGAATGGTACATTGCTAGATAGCCAAAGCAATACTTGAGGTGGTTAAGATGGGGGGCCTTTTTGGTTTTCATTTTGGCCAATGGGGCAGGAATAAGCCCATCAAAACCCCCCTCGAACACTTCAAGGGGAGACCATGGGTAGTAATCTATACATACTTTCCCTGTCCCCAGTAGGTGAATGGCATTTAATTATGATGCAACAATCTCTGGTGATGACTCACAGATCCACTTTTACCAGATGGAAGATAACCTAGGTTGGCACCATTTAGCAGTAGGTGCCAAATGTTGGTCCTGAGTGATCGTAGATATTTGCTTTTGCCGCTCCAGCCTTGTCTCCAGTTTGAAGTGTTTCTTGTCTTGATACCTTGAACAGGTCTCCCTCCTGCAGTGTTAAAGCCAACTCTCTTGCATTAGATTCTTATACTGTATAGTCAGCCATTAGATTACTCACGTGATGTCATTTCTTTCCAGACTTGCAAAGTTCATCCTTATTGTTGAGGGACTCTTCTTGTCTTGCTTCCTTGAACAGGTCTTCCTCCTTCAGTGTTCCAGTTAACTATCTTTTCTTAGATGGTCAGCCATTAGATCCCTAATGTTATGTTATTTCCTTCCAGTTGCAAATTTCAGCCTTATTGTTCAGGGACTCTTCTTGTCTTGCTACCTTGAACAGGTCTTCCTCCTTCAGTGTTCAAGCTAACTGTATTATCTTATATGGTCAGCCATTAGATAACTCACGTGATGTCCTTTCTTTCCGGTTGCAAAGTTCATCCTTATTATTAAGGAAATCTTCTTGTTAAGTTTTAGCCCCAAAATGGCTATCGAGAAGGCGACACCTTTGATATCTCTACTATAACTTATATCTGAATATTCATAATGGAGTAGCCATCGAAAAAGGGTGCCCAACTGTGTGTGAAGTGGCTCTTGTATGATGGTATCTGCTAGTTGATCCTGGGGCCCAGTGTTTCTAGTGACCATTACCCTCCTCATCAGATATTGCCCCAACCTGTACAACTATCTGCTGAATTTTGAGAGCTGCCATTCATTGAGGAATGCATGACCAATAGAACAGATTGTGTGAAAGTTCATTATAAGCTGGAGTCATAGTAATATGTATATACAATTTGTTTCATATCATATTTGTTATTAATATCAATGATATTTTGTTTTTGCAAACTTGATATTTTTGTAACATTGTTTTCTTACTTAGACCAGAAGATCCAAACAAAGAAGAAGGGGAGGAGGAACAGCAAGCGGGGGATCTGAGTGATGCAGCATCATTGTATGCAATATTTATCATTCTTAGAACTCTTTCATCCGAACCAGACATATTGGAAAAAGCTTCATTAGCCATCCTCCTATCCGCATTCTTTGATTGGTCCTTCATTGAAATAGCTTTTGTGGATGCAAGTTACTTGTTTTGTGATATAAATTTATAATGTAGAGTGACCCTATAAAAGTAATGAACCACTTAAAATGAAACATTGTTCCAACTGCATAGCTTTTTTCATTGATGAAATTTTCTGAAATTTATTCACCCTATTTTTGACCAATGCATTTTGCACTACAGTACTGTATGATGTTATAGGTGTAGTTTGAAGTGACACACTAAAGTTTTTTGAAAAGACTCAATCTTTTGCTGTACACAGCAAACATGTTTCCCACCCTTGTCTTCATACTCTTATGTTTTACTTTTGCAATTAAAATCACTATATAATTCTGGTAAAGGCACTTTATCATACCTTATTGCCATATAACAGCATCCCTTCACACTATCAATTGTAAATTTTCCCACAGTTTTATAGTAATAACTTGAATTTTAAAGATTAAAAAAAACCTGTTGATGGTGAATTTTGCCATGGATACTTCATAGAGCAGTCAACAAGGGCGTAAAGAAGGACAGAGTGTATATGAGTTGCAATGTGCAATATAGTCATAAACAACAACCAAATTAATAACAGTTAGATAGAAGCATCTTTATATATATTCTCTTAAGTATTTTACGTCTATTTCGTATCTACTGCATATGCTTTCTTATTTCATTCGGCCTCATCTTCACTCGGTCTCAATATTCTTTCTTCCTTTTGGTTTTAGTTTAAGTTCTGTTTCGTTGAAGTTTCTTTCAAAGTGTTTGACTTCATTGCGATTAATTACAAATATGTTCTCGTTTATCTTTCTAGCATGTCTTTAGCGTGAGCGTGGGCATTTGGCCTTAGTTTCTCGTTCTTGTTCTTTCTTTCTCGTTCAGCTTGTATTTTCCTTGTCTCTTTTGCCATCTATAAAAGGTCCAAACAACACCCAATTTAATTCATAAGGAAATGAGTCAGTGTGATCTCAAATGATGGTGGAAATTGGTGGATATACTGGTTTCCTTTCTTTTCAACTAAAATTTGGCCTAACCTTTGCACAATTAAACAAGAGCAACTTACAGTTTGCTTATGTTCGGGTCAAGCCCGAGACAGAAAGGAAAGAGCATGTGACTATGCCGAAGTCCGATACTCTGTTAACAATACATTATTATGCAATGCTTAAGGATGCACAAAACCATGGCTAAATGATTAGCATCCAATTAACTCAACATGCAAAAACAATCATTAAAATACTTAAGGGGGTATCCCAGAACGTCTTGTGCCAAAGTGAACATATGACATTGAAAAATATTGCACCATGTGCTATTCCGAATGAAATTAATTTAATTTCAACATTCTGTGGCCAAGCAACTGAACATGGTATGAAGCTGGGATTTGAACCAACACACTTCCTTGGCAAGCCATATGTAAGTTATGTGTTTTTGAAATCTCAGAGAGTTTGTTATCACTTTACATCCTGATTTTTTAATATTTTGAACTTCTTCTCGTTGTCATCTCATTATTAAATGTTTGACAGTCTTGAAGATGACTTGCATTGTACACCTCTGGATGAAATTATGGGATATCCTGTGGAGATAACACCAAACCCACCTCAAAAGAAGAAATTGAAAAGAAAGAAAGCTCACTCTAAAGAATGTCCAAGGAATCCAAGCAGGGAATTGTTTGGTTCAGCAGGTAAAACGATTATATTAATTCATTTACTATGAAGAAGCAATGATAGAAGAAATGGACACAGTATTGATTGAACTTTTTTGTTAAACAATTTTTTTAAATTTAAAGGCATTGAAGACTTGCCCCAAACCGTAGGCGGCCATCTGAAAAAGTTTAACTTTCTGTTGCTTGCAAGTGACGTTTTGTTTGTGTCGCTACAAAATGCAAACAGTAATGAAACGTGATACCTTGTTATCTTTAGCTGGACCTGAGATGTCCATCACTGTATCGTTGATACACTGTGCTGTGGGTATTGACCGCAGCTGTATGTACTGACTGTACACTACTGTCTAATTACCGACGGTAGCAAGCTGTGTATTCAGTTCTGGGATCGATGGTGGTGTCTAACACTTCTGTTACACCTCATTCGAAACTAGGTCAGATTACCGGCATTAGACGTTTCTTTTTGTGCGAGTCTTCACACCCTTTAAACAAATCAATACTATTCTACTGCATGGTGACTGAGAGCATATAAAACCTTGAAAATAAATTATATATTTCATACAAGTGATTAAAATGAATGTAAAACTATGTAATATATCAGAAGTTAATTTCTATTTGACTTGTGGAAGAGGAATGTGATATCTAAGCAGCTGTTTGAAATGACCAAAAGTGGATTTGAAACAAATGAAGTGCAAATGTCATGGCAAAATATTCTGGGACTTCAACTCTAGATATCAAGAGTGAGAGAAGAAAAATGCAATCAGGTTTGGTTGTGCTCAAGTTGAATTCTCATGTGGGTCTTATTGTTGACATATAAAATGACAATTTAAGGGATTTTTTCTTTTTTTTCCCCTTTTCCTTTTTTTTTTCGAGAATTTATGCAGTTCTTTCAATTGCTCCAAACATCGTGTATATACATACTGCCTTGAAGAAGATTTTATATTGATTCAGAGAGCTGGACTAAAGGAGAGATAAATCACAGTATACAGTCATAGGCAGCCAGATTTTAGGCTAGAAATGGTCATACTATTTATACCATGACATATCCATGATCTTGGTATTATGTGTAGGTACTAAAGTTTGTAGTGTATTGAGGTTATTCAATTACTATGTGGTTCTTCTCTTTAAATTTGTGTGGTTGATATTCCACAAAAGCTACAGTGATCGAGAAGGGAAGTGATGCTCTCTAGAAAAATGCTGTCAACATTATTTATTGACTTATTAAAGTAATTTGAGGAGATTAACAGAAAATTGTTGGATTTAATTCTTCTGTTGCCTATGATTAGATTCTAAGGTATCGAAGAAACCTTCCCAGAAAAGGAAGCTAAAGGAAAGAGAAAAGTTTCAAGATCGTGATATAACAGAAGATGGTGTCTGGGTACAATGTGAAAACATGCAATGCAAGAAATGGCGCTTTCTTAAATCTGAGACTGACCCTGCTAAAATACCAGAGCAGTGGACATGCATCATGCATCCTGGTAAGTCATAAAGATGGACATTTTCAAGTTTACTATGGGTGTAAAGGTATAACACTGTGAATAAAAGGTGTTCAAAAAATGAGCTCCTACATCTGAAGTTAAATTTCATGAACCCTCTTCCGAATTGCAAGTTACAAGCCATTCCTTTTACCTACACATACATCGGACTGCTTACTGTAGTAAAATATCTGACCTTTTAGGATAAGTAATATTCTACTGTTTGTGTGGGACTTTACTTGAATCTTTCAAAGTGAATTAGAGAGTGTATTTGTTGACCATTAACACCACGATTCAAGCTTTTATACAGAATTATGCCATGAAATCACAACCTGCCTTTAGATTTGTACTTGTACAGACAATATAGGGGTATAAAATACACTATACCAGTACCACTCCCAGTAAGTCACAGCATGTAGTACAGATGTTCTCCGTAAAGTAACAGGGATTTGCTGGCATCCCAGGTTAAAGCCATTGTGGATAATGTTTGATCGGATCAAGCTGTATTTCATCTTGAAACGGAGATATTAAATGTAGAAATATACTGTGGAAAATTAAACTTAAACTTGGATAAAGCATGAACTGTTTCTCTTGTGATTATATTTCCTCAAAACTATCAAAATGTGTGACATTGAATTTGTTACTTTTTAATGCTTTATCGGTGCACCTTCCAGGAGAGCACTGGGAAGCTCAGCTTATTTTCTGTTAGGTAAGACTAAAATTTGCAGATTATATGACAAATTTACTGGGATATGTAGATAAATTAGAACATTATTAACATGTACATAGAACAATCCCAGATTTGTGAGATTCTAGGACTTTGAAAGCAACACATTTAAGGTTTTATACTATTTATGGAACCAATTTTCAGGGAAATCTGCTGTTCTTTAATGTAACATGAATTTACATGAAAATTGTGTCATCATTTATGACTTCATGAATGCACAAGGTACTTTTGCTAGATAGAGAATGTAGTTCATGCTGTTTTAAAACTACATAAGAACTTGAAATTAATATTTAACTTGTTAAATGGGTATTTGAGCTTGTATGTTTCATGTCATATGTATTTAAGAGTTAAGACCATATATGATGTAGATACAGCTTTGTTACATATTGCATGTTTCACCTATTCTTGGCTATACAAAGATCACCTTCACATGAAACAAAAAAAACATTTTGAAAATTTGACATTGATGCCACACTTTGCACCCCAACCTCATGGAGTGATCCATTTGCCTCTGAGATATTGTTCAAGTGCATACTAATTGCACATATAAGGTAGTGAATCTACTCTACTGATATACATTACCTTTATATATTTTATATTTTATACCCTGTAAATACTAAAAGCCAACAATGTGTATGCTAGTAATGGCTTATTTGGTTGATCATTTTGCAACAGTTTTGCATTAGTCACAGGATGGTATCCATTTCTTATGTGTTTTCTTTTCCTTCTTTTGGCAGCACATTAGAACAAAATATGACATCAAAATAAAATAGAGCAGTAGAAAATTTGTGAATGGATGAACAATCATTCCAGGTTCTCTCAATTAAATTGTTTCTCTGGTTCTATTTTGCATAAGAATATATTTCAACCAAAAGTCACGACTCCAGGGTCTTTGGCAATACAAAGTTTGCATGAACTTACTCATTACATTGACTATTCTGTTGCTTGTCTGCAGTGTGTAAGGAACTGTTTCATTTTCTTTCTTGTTTAATAGATGAAAATTTTAATTCATGTGACAAACTAGAAGAAGACTACTCACAATTGGAATTCATTCACAACAAGTTCACAGAAGGCTCCATCGTGTGGGCTAAGATGCAGGGATTTCCATGGTGGCCTGCCATGGTAGAGACCGACCCTGACCGTGGTGAATTTATGTTCCACAATGGAATAGACTCAGATGTGGTAAGCAAAGGCCTTTCCTCTTCTTTTCTGTTACAAGAACATTTCTTTTGGAGTCTGTTACCAACTTTTAGAATAAATTTAGAAATGCAAATAAAATACTGGTAAGAACTTCATTGAAATTGGTGAACGCAGGTATGCAACTGTACAAGTCCTGTGCTCCATCAACCAGCTCTCATTCCTTAGTTGTTAGCAATCCATGGTATAGAGGGTACTTTGCATATTATGTAACCAAGGATCACACCCAAGTTTCATTTGATACAACCCAGAAAACTTGTGGACTATTTAAAAACTAATTGAGGAAACAAGTGTGAAAGAATCTTCAATGAAAGTTATACATAATTATTACTAATTTTTAATAGCTGTGTTTAGTACAAGGTAGGGGAAACCAATTTGGCTGCACAAGAAAAATACATCATTGAGATTATTTGTTACAAAGAACAAATTCAGCAAGCCAGGTGATAGATTTGAATGTTGCTTTTGATGGTCAGCTTTTCATCCATCATGAAGAAATTTGAAACTATGTGGTCATGAATAGATATGTGTTTATTAACCTCAAAGAATCACAAGCATGATTTGGAGGAAAAAAATTGTTTCAAGTTTATTGAGTTATGACATATGGAACTACTATTATATAGCTTAGAATTATCTTTAAACATCATATCATCTCCTGTAGACTCACTATCATTGTGTATTCCTGGACGAGGTCGTGAGCCGTTCCTGGGTTCGTGCAGCCTCAGTGAAGAAGTTTGAAGATTCTGGGAAACCTCCAGGATCTGTGAGTTTTGCAATTATTTGGGATCATTTATTCATTCTGTTTTGCAGGGATGTCTTCTGCCAAATTTTCAGTGGTTATTTATATTCGCAGGAAACGGGCAAACATCATTAATGAATTAAGATCGGGCCAAGTTGGCATGAAACATGCAGATTTGCAATTAAATATGAAAATTTTGTCATCTGCTACCATTTCCACACTATGGAATTTATGGCACCTGATTTTATAAGTGTCATTATTTCAGTGTTATAAATACGTCAGAAAATCTTTCACAAAGGATCAACTTTGGATGGAACATGACTCTTTGAGTTCTAAAGGGGAAAATGTTGGTTACAGTGGAATAAAGTTATACACGATTGCCATTGCTTAGTAATGTGCAGAATTGATGCAGAGTTTATCTGGGGTTAGAAATTCAATTTGGGGTTCAAAACTGAAGATGTAAGAGATGTAAGAGGAATGGCTCCCAAAAGAGCTGACATGCCGGCCATTGTTTAGCAGGTGTCAAAAGTAGGATAAATTTGGGGTGGAAAATGCAAAGTGAACAGCTTTAACACTGGCAGCTTCTCTTTAGTTTTAAAGTGAAAGCTACCTATCTTTTAGACATGATTATATAAGCCAGCTTTAGTGGTACTAGTAGCATTAAAAGGTTAATAGCACTTCATATTAAGGGTTACAACAACCAACATGTAAATATACTTAATTGTAGCACACAAACTTGATATTTTTTTTTTTTTTTTTAATGAAATTCCTTAAGTTTAGTCATTCAGTATGAGTCTTTGTGCCAGCGTATTCATGCACACAATTAATATCACCAAAGGGAATCTATAAGGTATCAATTTAAATACAGGTTTGTTTGTCACAACATTTTGACAACTGCAAAGCTAGCATTTATACAGATAATAATAATATGAGTAATGGCACTTTATTGTTTAAGTTTCCTTGTAAAGTGGAAAGATGGGAATGGAGGTTGTCAAACTTGAATATGTCATCATATTCTACAAGTAAAAGTAATCAAGCTTATATTTGTTCACAGTTTATTCAACTTCAACAGTACTGCTATGTTTTCATATATGTTGTATACATTGTTTATTTTTAAGTTGGAAGCAAACCCATAAGTTTCAAATGTCATACACAATGTTGAATGTTCTGAAGTTAAATATATGATATAATTCATCAAAAGCCAACTTATTTCTTCTTTTGCGGCAGTTATTTTATAAGAAGAAAGACTACTCCAAATCGATACTTCCAGCCAAGAAGCAAGCACTAGCTGCTTTGAAAGTGTCAATTAAGGTATTTGTTTTCTTCTCATTTTTAGTTGAATGCAGATTTCTGCTCTTATTTCAATTAATTTTTTTTTAATTACACACACTTGGTGTAACAATACCAGTTCCTAGTTTTTGTATGACACTTGGTTGTTTCAAAACCAAATAACTAATGTTTTCTCCATTTTGCACTCCAGCAGATAATAGTCTAGGGAGATGGGCATTCCATGTGTAAAGTAAAAGTCTATGGATATACCTGTGTCTGTTCATTGATGAATTACATGTAGTATCACACACAGTAAGATAATTACTATAGTAACCACCCAGCATGTGTATGGAGTGCTAGCCATTACTCACCACTCAGCCTGTGTGTATAGAGTGCATGCTATTACTAACCACTCAGCCTGTGTGAATGGAGTGCTAGCCATTATAAATGGTTGGACAGGGAAACAACAGAAACAGAAGTATCATGTGACACTCCAGTTGTGACCATTTCACCTGGATCCTTTCTTAATACATAGTTATGTAGAAGTACTGTTGACAATTAACCAATACTGTCATGAAATATGCTGGTGTATTGTTATCTGTTCCTCCACTGGTTAAATTCTACTTTTGTGATTCAGATTTCTGCCCCTATCCATAGCCTTCATCTAAGGAACACTGTGTACAGTGTTAATGTTGTGAAAAGCATTGAATGTGAAATGGTTTGAATAAAATGCTTTATATGTTAAACTTAACAAGGTTTCATGCTTTCCTCAATAGGCAACAATCATTAAATAGACTAAGATTTTACCAACCAAAGATCAATTTACTTGCAATAAATAAACAACAGGCAGTTCTATAATTGTCAGAGTTTCATTATTAATAACTATGATATTATATCAGAAAAAGTTCATACCTCAAAACTGCTGCACAAAATGTGATTTCTACATGATTACCTGAGCTTGCATCAGCATTCATATCAAACAACTCATCCTATCCTATATACTGATAAACTGTGTTTGATAATCTATTGTATCTTTGCACTGTTGCCGTTCAAAAACACTAAAGAACCTTAAAAGTAACACCTACATATTGCTGGCCTTGATTCTCTCATCACTCAAGAGTGTCTGTAACCTTATACAAATATGTATTTAATATCTAGTCATCTTTCAAATCAACCTGTCAATGAAGCGAACCGCGGATAGCGGGGGAAATTACCGGATTTAGGGTCCTACGCTTCGAACTCATAAGTTATCAATGAGGAGGCAAGAGTGTTCTTGCGTTGAAACAACGGCTGACTTTTATTGCAATACTCTACACAATATGAAAATGAAAATATACAAATGAACAATAAGTCATGACACATGACAATATAAAATGGCTTTATATAATAAATGGCTTAAGGGTCTCTTTACTCTTATTTAAACTCTGTCTTAATTCGGGGAAAAACCTATACTCAATACTACGAAAAATGCACAGAACCTATGCCCAAACTGTGACATATTAATACACAAATACAATTAAAGACTCAATAATAGTATCCTGCAATACGACATTGCACTTGTACAATACAGTATAAAAAATGTATAAGTGTGTATAAAGAATAATGTAAAATGAACATTATGAAATAAACTGCATAAATAATAATAAACGTTTGCCAACAGGCGAGGAATTTTGACACCTTCATAATGGTCAGGGCAACACATGCCGCTGCAACTCATTATAGGCCATTTCACCTAAACTGTTCCTAGACAGCAGGAATTTACACCTCCTGAACCCACAAACTCTCAAGAGACTTGGCACTCCATAGCTATCCATAAAGGCTAAGATTAGAAGGACAAGCTCTTGAGACAACTCTGTAGTGACCAACAGTAACAATATGTTCAAGATACAAGATACAAAATACAAATACGTACACTCTTTACACTGCGAGTAGTACAATAAAATACAGGTACAGTAAAATAATCTCTCAATACAACTCAACTGTCAATACAGTACAATACACATAACTGTTAATAACTTTCTGAATATAAACTCAACCTAACCGTTACTGTCACTCTACAGTATACTTAAACTCCGGTACTGTCACTCTACAGTATAAAGGTACACAATACTACTAGCACCCATGTGCTTAACGATACACAACCACTGATCAACACAGTGTACACAACGCACGCTATAAAACCATAAGACCAAGGTCCAAAACACCACCTATCATACGTACTCTGTACAGTGAAGTACAACCTAGCCAATGGAGCAACATTCAAAACTACGATTCAATTAAACAACAATAAGGGTACGTACGGCATTTAAACACAATAATAATATGTATTACTTAATCCCTTACTATACTGGGGTCAGCTCGCTCGCGAATAACAAGACGAAGGAGACTCTTCGCTCGCGGTACAGGAAGCTCGCGGACATCAAGACTCATCAACGCTAACTCTAGCCAGCTCGCTATAGAGGTTGGTATGATCCGCCATCTTGGTAACCAGCGACTTCGAGCCAGAAGTCAAACCATCCAAAAACCTGAGGCATCCTGCCTCTAAGAAGGGTGACATCTCCTTCCTGACTCCAAGTAGTAAAAGATACAGGTAAATCTGGGCTATTGACGACCCAAGATTAAGTAAAAATTATGGAATTACAAAGGGATAACGAGGCGATGCCCCGGAGCTCTGCAGGGACGATGTTCGCCATACAACAACGTATCCAGAACTGAAGAATACACACGTGGAAACAACTAACGCTACAAACTGGCTATTACGAACTATTACGTAAGACATGCAAATACTGAACGGGTGTACACTACAAAATTTCACTTCACTACATCAATAACTTGTGAGATTGTTGTAGTCAGTTTCACTGTTTTAAGAAGAAAAAAATAGTTGCACTGTTTTTGTTTGCCAATACAGTAAATAACTTAAATAGTGTTTAGGTCTATATTTTTTGTTTTTCTGATGAAAAAAAAATAAGGTTCTGAGTTATCATAAGCTTTTCATTCTTTACCAGATTGCAGTATGAAATTACCAGATCACTACACAAATAAATATTGACCATTCTCATGTGTAGCATTTTGACCATTTTTATAGCATTCTACTATTTGATGTTAAATCATTATTCCCTGCAAAGATCAAAGGATCAGGTGAATTGTCTAGTTTATGCCTACTGCCTGTAATACATTTTTAGTCATATTCAGGTATTGTCCAATTGATTTGTTACAATATAATGCTGTTTTGGATGTCTCTTTCAGGAAAGAATAGACACGTTTGGCTTCAGCAAGACCTTTAAAGGAGTTTGGACAAAACAGAGTAGAGATTGTTCTTTGCAAGGTACATTTTTTTATTTTTTTTTTATTTGGGTTATTCTCCACATTATTTATAGCTCTGTTATTGTGAGACAGAGAACATGTACTGTATGTGCCCCGCTTTGACCTATATAAATGAAGTCTTGTTCTGGAAACCATATCAAACACAGCAGCCAGAAATGTTATAATGTTTTGAGTAAACTGTTACGCTAATATAGAGAAGAAGCTAGAATGGTGATTGCACTAACATTGTCATTGGATATCTCATCCATCATTAGTTCACAGCCTAATATATCAATCTCTTACACTGCTTCACGCTTAACTGTAATACATCAATCTAATCTATAGCATACCATTCAGATCCTCTTACACTGCTTCACACTGAACTGATCAACCTAATATATCAATCCAATCTATAGCTAAGCTTACTATTCAGACCCTCTTTCACTGCTTCACACTAAACTGATCAAAACTCTACTGAGCTGCTTTGGAAGTGTGGCAAGCAGAAGTATTGAGCATAGTTGATAAGTACCTATCGGTTTGATTAAATCAATCAATAAAAATCAGTCAGCTTTCACCTTTCAGAGTTAGAAACCTTTGGCCAAAGACAGTCCTAGTTTATGTGAACTTAAAATGTGTATTCAAATCAGATGTGATTGATTTATAGTAGTGTTTAATGTTTGATCTTCAACTTAGCTCAGTTTACTTGTTGCTTTATTCTTTTCTTATTTAAATGATACTTAACAACCACTTTAGTAGGAACAGGAACTATCAAAGTGAAAGGAAGTGAACTAGAAATCTTTTGTAAGCTTGACAAATATATCACTCCCTAAACAACCCTGATCTAAACACTGTGTTTACAGTTTAGGTTGTAAACACAGGATATCAGTTGGTCTGTTATCTTAGAAAGGTTCCCTTCAAGGATATTTACTGTGATTCTTGGTTAAACAAGTAAAACATTAGCCATATATGGAAGTTATGGTGAAATGTTCCCTTGCAGGAGTAACCATTAGAAATTCTTGCATATGATATGTTTCAAATTGACATAATAGTTTCATTTGGTTGAAGTTTTACACCTTAGTATTGAAAAGTTTTTGCCAAAGTACATCGTAACCATGTGCTGCCTTTTGCTAGATAACTATAGCTGTAGAATTATCAATGATACTCCAAAACATTACAAAAATGGGTGAATAAATATAATTCAAGATTGGTAAGTGTAAGGTTTTCCTTTCAAATTCTGTGGATTCAAAGTTGTGACAAACAGGAAATGGGATCTGAGGGTGTACGTGAGATATTGTACATGCCAGTTGCAATAGCAATCTTTGTACAGGTAGTATAGTACAATTTGAATGTATAAAGGTTGACCGAGTGACCTGTACCAGGGTCATCAATAATCTCTCCAACTGACCTCCAGACTAATATAAGTAACAATAAAATAATGCATTGGTCACTTGACTATTTTCAACAAATAAGGAGGAAAGTTATGTCTTTTGTGACCATCAAAATATTCTCCAATTGATCCTTCTTATCTAACCCAAACACTTTTGTTAGATACATTAATTGCTTACACTGACAGTTCTGACTGCCAAACTTGACCATTAAGCATCGCCTCCAAGTTTGGTTTATAAAGGATCATAAAATCAACAATTCACTCAGACTGATCAAAGTTGATCCCCTGTCTCAATTCCAAAGATTACTCGGACACAATATATAATAAACAGCTATGACCATCGGGAACTCTCTGTGAATGTTTTCCTTGCTTTCATCGTGTCCACCAGTAAATGATCAAAGAGCCACTACGTTAGTCTCCAAAAGTCTCTAGGGAATGAATCTGCAAGCTTATCTCAAGAGAGGCTAGAGTTGAAAGTCTTTAGAAAACACAAAAGGAAATGAGTTTTAACTCAGGGTAGTTCAATCATCAATAACTTTTCATGGCCCACCGGCAAAACACAGTATCTACAACCCTCCCTGCTATGCTTTTTATTCATATTCTTTCCCAAATTGACAGAACTGGATGACTCTGAGGTGAGCGAAGACATCTTGTGTAGCATATTGAGCTCGGAGGACATGAAAGAATTGGAGCATGAAACAGACGGCTGGATATCAGAGGCAGTTGAGGCTATGAGAGAGACAACCACAGAAGATATGACTCAGCTATTAGTAGCAGGTACTAAATTAAAACACTTGGTCGTTATCAAATCTATCTGCGGTATGATTATATTAATATTATAATATAGATCAATATGTAATGGCTATGAGGGAGACAACCACCGAAGATATGAATCAGCTATTAGTAGCAGGTACTAAATAACACTCAGTCATTACCAAATCTGTCTGTTGTATTATTATATCAATATTATTATTTCATTTCATTTCATTTATTTCGTCTATACATAAGAACAGTAGAACAAAGTGGTATAGTATAAACAGGACACTAGAAAAACAATAGTATTTTATCGAGCTAGCGACCAAAAATAACAAAACAACAAAGAAAGAAGGTAACAATTAAGAGTAGAGATAAATAAACATGAGATAATCAATACTCAGTCAGCGTAGTTTTCAATTAGGTGGGCTTTAAGTTTTCGCTTAAACGTTACATAAGATTTAACAGTTTTTATATCATTTGGAAGCACTTTCCAGGTTTTATAGCAGTAGTTGTTCAAGAGTAATTTACCGTGTTTCGAGTGATGTCTGCTAACAGAAAAATGGGTAATTATTCCTCGTACTGTTACGAATAACAATATCACTAAAGACATGGGGGAGAATATTGTTGATATACTTATAAATAAAAGAACACATCTTGAGAACATGAATGTCGCTGACCTTAAGAATACCAAGGTCTTTGTGCAAAGTACTGGTAGGATTATGTCGATGTTTAAAAGTAATGGTTTTTAACATTCTATTTTGGAGGATTTGTAAAGGCTTAAGTATGGTAGCTTTAGCCATGCCATAAATTTCAGCACCGTAAGAAATCTTAGAACACACCAGTGAATAGTAAAGCTGAATAGCTACAGAGGGAGTGAGCGAATCCCTGAGGCTATAGAAAATGCCATTAAACTTAACAAGACTATTACAAAGGTCATCGATATGTTGCTTGAATGACAATTTATCATCAATCATAAGGCCAAGATATTTGACGCAATCTGTTTTACAAATATGAGTATTATTCAATACAAAATGCTCTGGACACGAATGAGAAACATTATCTTTGGCATGAAAAATAGTAAAGTTAGTTTTCCCAAGATGCAAGGTAAGTCTGTTCGCATCAAACCAATTTTTGAGACTGCTTAACGTTGATTGTGCTTTAAGCACGATATTGGTACAGTTTGTCGTGGACAAAAACGTTGGTGTCATCAGCAAAAAGTCTTAAGGACTCGTCAGGTACAACATTTTTAATATCGTTTACATAGATTAAGAAAAACAGCGGTCCTAAAACAGATCCCTGAGGCACACCGATATTAACATTGGAACACGTAGAATAAGTACTGTTAACATACATCAATTGCTTCCTGTTAGATAAGTAACTATGCATAACATCGAAAGCTTTACCTCGAATACCGTAACTGTATAACTTGGCAAGGAGAATTTTGTGGTCGACAGTGTCAAAGGCTTTCTTGAGATCTAGATAAAGACCCAACACATTCTCACCATTATCTAGATAAGTCCGAATACAATTTATATATAGATCAATATGTAATGGCTATGAAAGAGACAACCACCGAAGATATGAATCAGCTATTAGTAGCAGGTACTAAATAACGCTTAGTCATTATCAAATCTGTCTGTCGTATAAATTTTATCAATATTATTATATATAGATCAATATGTAATGGCTATGAAAGAGACAACCACAGAAGATATGAATCAGCTATTATAAATAACACTCGGTCGTTATCAAATATGTCTGTTGTATTATTATATCAATACTATTATATATAGATCAATATGTAATGGCTATGAGAGAGACAACCACAGAAGATATGAATCAGCTATTAGTAGCAGGTACTAAATAACACTCAGTCATTATTAGATCTGTCCGTGGTATTGTTATATCAGTATTATTATATATAGATCAATATGTAATAGTCTAGAAGATAACTCGACATAAAGAGATAACACAGGTAAATGAGGGACACAATACTGAACACTCAACAGAGTTATCCTAATAGACAGACGATCTATATGTCAAGACTCATATCAGGAACTTCATACTCCATATACTCTGGGGTACTAGTTTATGTGTAATTTCAAACTCTGCTGTATCTACAAATATCTCCATTTTGTCATGTCATGAGCAGTGATGTTGCAGTTTCAAGGAATGGTAATGCTGTCATTCAGTAGGAAGGTTGTATGTATATATACTGGACTGAGTGTAGGCCTACCTACATCTCTGAAATGCATTTAGTATGTTGTATGTATACATACTGGACTGAGTGTAGGCCTACCTACATCTCTGAAATGCATTTAGTATGTTGTATGTATACATACTTGACTGAGTGTAGGCCTACCTACATCTCTGAAATGCATTTAGTATGTTGTATGTATACATACTGGACTGAGTGTAGGCCTACCTACATCTCTGAAATGCATTTAGTATGTTGTATGTATACATCCTGGACTGAGTGTAGGCCTACCTACATCTCTGAAATGCATTTAGTATGTTGTATGTATACATACTGGACTGAGTGTAGGCCTACCTACATCTCTGAATTGCATTTAGTATGTTGTATGTATACATACTGGACTGAGTGTAGGCCTACCTACATCTCTGAAATGCATTTAGTATGTTGTATGTATACATACTGGACTGAGTGTAGGCCTACCTACATCTCTGAAATGCATTTAGTATGTTGTATGTATACATACTGGACTGAGTGTAGGCCTACCTACATCTCTGAAATGCATTTAGTATGTTGTATGTATACATACTGGACTGAGTGTAGGCCTACCTACATCTCTGAAATGCATTTAGTATGTTGTATGTATACATACTGGACTGAGTGTAGGCCTACCTACATCTCTGAATTACATTTAGTATGTTGTATGTATACATACTGGACTGAGTGTAGGCCTACCTACATCTCTGATATGCATTTAGTATGTTGAATGTATACATACTGGACTGAGTGTAGGCCTACCTACATCTCTGAAATGCATTTAGTATGTTGAATGTATACATACTGGACTGAGTGTAGGCCTACCTACATCTCTGAAATGCATTTAGTATGTTGTATGTATACATACTGGACTGAGTGTAGGCCTACCTACATCTCTGATATGCATTTAGTATGTTGAATGTATACATACTGGACTGAGTGTAGGCCTACCTACATCTCTGAAATGCATTTAGTATGTTGTATGTATACATACTGGACTGAGTGTAGGCCTACCTACATCTCTGAAATGCATTTAGTATGTTGTATGTATACATACTGGACTGAGTGTAGGCTCACCTACACCTTTGAATTACATTTAGTATGTTGTATGTATACATACTGGACTGAGTGTAGGCCTACCTACATCTCTGATATGCATTTAGTATGTTGTATGTATACATACTGGACTGAGTGTAGGCTCACCTACACCTTTGAATTACATTTAGTATGTTGTATGTATACATGCTGGACTGAGTGTAGGCCTACCTACATCTCTGATATGCATTTAGTATGTTGTATGTATACATACTGGACTGAGTGTAGGCTCACCTACACCTTTGAATTACATTTAGTATGTTGTATGTATACATGCTGGACTGAGTGTAGGCCTACCTACATCTCTGAATTACATTTAGTATTACCTTCTGAACCAATTGTTTCTTTCATCTCTCTCATTTTGAAATGTTTGTTTGTGGTGTTTTTGTATCCAGATGACCATAAAGAGAAAAAGCATGGATGTAAAAGAAAAACAGGAAATGTAGATGACCGTGGAACGAGAAAGAAGCACAAAAAACAAAAGAAGAACCACAAGTCAAAGAAGGGGATGAGACATGATGCAGATAGAAAGAAAAAAGGGAAAAACAAGAAATTGGATGAGACAGCCATGACCAACAGTGGGGAGGAGGATGGAGAGGTATTACATGGTGAAGAAAATGAGATTGAGGAGGTGTGTGAAGCTATTGAAGATGAAGCTACAACTACAGAGATTGCTAGTACGGTTGCTGAGGATACAAACATGGTTGCCGTGACACACCTGAATGAAGGAGGACAGGAAGAGGAAGATGTTACTGTAGAGTGTGATAAGGAAACATCTAACATAGATCCTATCGTGCTCGATGAAAATGAATCCAATGAAATGAAAATACATGTCAGTAGTAACAGGAATGATGACACAGGAGTACAAGAGCAGGGTGAAGGAACGTCTAAAACAGAAAAGATCCAGAGACAACGAGAGAGAAAAGACAAGAAACAGAAGGCACTGGAAGAGAAGGCCAGGAAACAGAAGGAGAGGGAGATGAAGAAGGAGAAGAAGGAACAGGAAATGAAAGAGAAAGAAGAAAAGAGGAAAACAAGAGAACTAAAGAAGCAGCAGGTGAAAGAAAGAAAAGAGAAGAAGAAGACAGAGAAAGATGAAAAAGCAAAGAAGCAGATTGCTGAACCTATCTCTAAATCACAACCCCATGACCAGAAAGTAATAGGACAAAAACCTAGTCTGCAAAAGAAAGCAAAGTTTTCTGCACCAAAAGGTAAACCAAAGGCGGCATTTTTAGCTCCTGTGCAGGCTGCCACATGTAACAAGGACATGGAGGTTAAAACCCAGAAAGATAATAATAGGTCTGCCAGTCCAAATGACATTGAAATGCATAATGAAGATCACAAAGAATATGATCAGGGAATCAAACAAGGAGATATGACGACTGCCAGTAAAGATAGTTACAAGGATACTACTAAATATGCAGTGGATGCAAATGAGGAGAGTGTTGATGCTTCAGGTCTCCACAAAACAAAGAGAAAGAAGTTTAGTGTCAAGAGAAAGCTTCTTGGTGAAACCAAAGTAGAAAAAAAATTGAAGAGGCCTGTGACTGTCGAGACTGATCAGGGCCCTGCAACCGAGGAAGAGGAAGTGAGGGATGGATGTACAGAGGTGTCTGGGAGAGGAGATTCAAAAATATCTGAGAGAAGAGTGGTTGATGAGGAGAAATATGATGCCGATGATGTTGACGTCCTGGACTTAGAATGGACAGATACAGTATTACCCTCCCTAGGAGTAAAAGCTGACATATCTCCCACAGGTGATGACGATTCTGATCCATTTGAAGCAGTGGAAGAATAAACCGCACACATGGTTATGATTAGAAATGAACTTATTAAATTTGTATTCCAGACAACTCTGAAGTCACCACCACTCAGGGCATTATTTTGAATTTTTCAATCCTTTGAATATATTTGAGTAATTTAACAGATTTTAGGATTGTTGGTCATTTACACATGGTTTGTATATAGTTGTTATTGAAGTTCATATTTATTGTTGGTCATTTCACATGTTTTGTATATAGTTGATATTGAAGTTCATATTTATCATTGGTCATTTAACATTTGCATTTATAGTTTTGGAGTATTTAAAAAAATGGAAAGTTTTACTTGTGAATAATTTAGATATAAAGTAATTTATTACAGAGTAATATTCTATAATTATTATTATTTTGATATACATTCAACTTGCCAACATGTTAAATATGTTTTGTGTGCTCAACAAGTTTGTTTTATTCCATTCAGTGTATGGAAATATTCCAGTATGTAACTTGTCCTTTGGAAGTTTGTTATTGGTTTTGACTATCTCCTGTTATCCTCTGTTGGGATTTGTCTCAATAGCCTATTATACCATTATACCATACTGTATGGATAAAGAAAAGATGAGGTACTATGAAAAGTCAGTTTTTTCTGGATCTACAACCACTAATTCAGACGTTTTGCAAAAGTGTTACTTTAACCAAATAAAAAGTAAATGTTATGCTATCTGGTGGGATACAGAATTTTCTTCATTTGACTAGGAAGGTGGTCAACAAGTTTATTCCCTATTCAGTAATATCCAAATAGGTAAACCACATAGGTGTGTTAGTTTTATTGGTATCCAATTCGGAAGCTGGTCACTTCGTCCAACTGCCATTTCGCCCAACCTTACCATTTCACCCAACCAGCCTGGTCATTTCGCCCAACCAGCCTGGTCATTTCGCCCAACCAGCCTGGTCATTTCGCCCAACCTTGATTAAATATTATACTTCAATAAGGAAACGTTCGGGAATTGTTAACGTTACAGGATACGAACCGAATATTAAGGAAACTTGACGTCCTTTAGTTTGTATAACTTTAGTAAGGAAACGTTCGGGAATTGTTAGTCGGTAGGATGGATCAGTGTTTTAGGGGTTAGGTTTGATAGGTTTTTATGGAGACCGATTCCCCTTTGTTTGTATAATAAAATAACTTCCAAAGTAGTGTAATCCTCCCATTATACCCAGGTGCGTATCCAGGGGGGGGCGTTGGGGGCGCGCGCCCCCCGGGTAAGAGAAGAGAAAAAAAAGAGAAGAAAAAAGAGGGGAAAAAAGAGGAGGAGGAGAGGAAGGAAGGGAAAAGAAAAAGAAGAAAGAGAGAAAAAGGAGAAAAAGAGGGAGTAAAAGATAAACGCGAAGACACCGGGAAGAGAAAGAAGAACAGTGACATCATTACAGCGCTGAAGGGTAGCCAGTGACGGATCAATGATTTCGTAAAAGTGTGACTCACCCTACCCCTTACACCGACAATTCCATTTTTTGACGTTTCCATTTTCCTCTCTCACTAATGATCTATATATATACTATATATGGTCTATCATAACGCGTGTGTAGAATTGTGCTATGAAACCAACTGTGGCTGGTCTCGAACTCGACCGTGTCGTCGGGGAACATGACGCATTTTGGGATGGGGGCGACCGCCCGCCCCCCCCCCCATTCAGCATTTTTTTAAATGATATCGCTAAGTAATTTCAAAATAGAAAGTGCTTAAAGGCAACTTACAAGGCCTGGGAAGTGTCATTTCCAGCGATCTGGGAGACATTTTCGGCCAAAATTTGCTTGTACGCTTCGCGCCAACCTATGGTGGCGCTACGCTTAAATAAGTTGCCTACAGGCTTCGCCCCTCCCATGGCAAATTCCTCGTAAGGCGCCTGTTCGAATTTGTAACGCAAACAGCAGATATCACATCATATCAGTGAGCATGAAAATGGCGTTCCAGGATGAAAAGCCTCAAAACTGTCCGACTTGCCTGAAAAAATAACCAAAAATTTTCGCGCGCGTTCAACGTGTTCATGTCAATATCATATAAGCAAGCATCGGTTATTACATCGCATGCCATCATGTACCGTACGGTCCGTTAAATTGCGCAGTATACCGCGGGATGCTAATGTAAACAACGACATGTCTCATGTAGATGTATAAAAAGCATGGAGGTCCAATTATTTCAAAATTCTCTTTTACATTAGCAATGGCGAATTAGGGCCTGCACCCCCGCCGCGCAGTGGCGGAGCGTCCACATGGTCAGGGGGGCGGATGCCCCCATGACGGACTCAAATGGACTGCTGGCGCCTTTTTCAGCTCTTTACCACTTTTTACTTATTCTAGATTATTGACTTTTTTATTGCTCTCTCATCTACTTATTGACATTTGTCACATTTTGTTCGTGTAATTTGGCGATGACACCTATTTATTCTTCGTTTATCTGCAAATTAGCAAGGCCCGGAAAGGGTCATTTCCGGCGATCTAGGGAGTATCTGTACTCAAAAATTTTCTGTACGCTACGCGCCAACCAGTGGTGGCGCTCCGCTTAGATAGTGTCGAAAGCGCCCCTTCAGACCATTCTCGCCATTCCTGACCAATACCCCCTAGCTCCGCCACTGCCGTCGCGCCTCCTACGCCTATGTGTGTAGTGTTCGGTCTCGGAAATATCTGCTATTTTTTCATTTCCTTCAACCAAGTTTTATAATAGCCGTTATAACAGGTATTAATATTTGTACACCAATAAATTAACTGTGCCTGAATTTTCGAAAATTTCTGACCAACATTCTACATCACACTCCCCTCTACTCGTGCAATTTTGACCGGTCTGTTAGGGGTTGAAGGAAGTTTTTTCTATATTGGTTGTCCATAGATGAAATTTTGTACAACATTATGGGTATGTTTTGAAGTGAGTTTATTCACGAGAAATGTGAATTTTTAAATTCTGAACAAATATGGGGCTAAAACCTTGAAAAGTGGGGCTGACGGGTATTGTGGGCCGTGACGTAGAATCACCTACCAAAGCAAAGACCCACAGGAGATGCGATCAGGACGAACATGATGTGTTCCAGGTTGACAATCTTCAAAAAGGTTATGGATGGAAAAAAAAAAAAAACTATTAGGAAATACTTGGTTCTCAGGCAAAAAGTGTACATCTGGTTGGTCATTTCAAGCCCGAGAAGTGCCGTTTCCGGTGATCTGGGGGGTTTCAAAACAAGAAATTTTCTTGTACGCTGCGCGCCAACTGATGGTGGCGCTCCGCTTAGATAGTAATTCGCGCCCCCCGGGTTTGAAAATCCTGGATACGCGCCTGATACCTCTCATTTGCATAGAAGGATACAAAGTTACAGTCTCAACAACAGATTTAAGACATAACTTAACTCTATTCGAAATTTGGATGTAGAGAAAGAGTGTAAGACATGTATTTGATGTTTGTCTTATATTCGATGATATGCTCTCCGGTAGCCAGTTTACGCAGGTTTACAGGGTGTGAAGACTCGCGCACAAAGAAACGTCTGATGACGGTAATCTGACCTAGTTTCGACTGAGGTGTAACAGAAGTGTTAGACACCACCATCGATCTCAGAAAATACACACACAGCATGCTACGGTCGGTAATTAGACACTAGTGTACAGTCACTACGTGCAGCTACTGTCAATACCCATAGCACAGTGTACATAGCAGCGATGGACATCTCAGGTCTAGATAAAAGATAACACGGTATCACGTTTCATTACTGTCTGCATGTTGTAGCGACAAGAAAAAAACTTCATTTGCGGGCAACGGAAAGTTCACTTTTTTCACAGGGCGAGTCTTCAACGCCTTTAAGTTTAACATCGTAGCAATTTAGCACTGAGCATTTTGATAAATGTACCGCACCAGTACAATACGTTTTGATGTAGCGCCATCGCTAGGAATTTTCAACAAATCAGGTGACGAATGGAAATGGATAGCAAGCACTATAATACAATCTACTGGGGGTGGGCGGTCGGCCATTGTCGGTGTGGTTATAGGAAATATCCTCTCACGCCAAACAAAAGTGGTCCAAACTCTTTTGGATATCGCAAAAGATAAGGCCTGGGGGTATATGATAAAACAGTGAAGTACGCTGATTTTGTGTCCTTGGTATCTGTAGCAAATGATGCACCACCTGTAAAATTCAGTTTTGGACTTATGAATGGACATGTGAAGTTCTAACTTTGGTGTGAAAAGAAATATAGTGATTGTATGACAGAGTTTATGGCTGATGCATACCCCATCTTTTTATTTCAAGGTCTGCTAGAATATAACAATGTTAACCCAGATTACACAGTGGAGACCGTAAGTGCATGAATTTTGTATTGATCTGTTTGTTTTGATCTTATCTTTGAAAATCCCACGGCTGTTTCTTACCGACTGACATTCCCCCGTTAGGTGGGTTTGTACTGTTTAAAGGTCAACAGTATTGGCTTCGGATATGCTAGACAGTCAGTCAATGGTCACCCGTGCTTTAACTTCAACATTCATTTTACTGCCACCCTATCAGCATTCTAACTGACTGAGATATTAAGTTGTCTATTGGGACAGTCCTTGCTATGCCTGGGAATGAACTCGTTAAGACACTAAGAGCCTCAAACAGGGAGATCCTTTTGAAAATTTTAGCTTGTTCAAACTTCGGGCGCAAACTGTCGATTTTTAAAGTTGCTTTGGGGGAAAGCTTATCTGTAGTTCTATTCTAAGAGATTCCTAGAACTCGCCGAAAACTACGGTTTTGTCTATTGAGGCATCTGACGTGTGGGGAGGGTATACAATTTCAAAATATTTCAAGCTTCACCTATCCTGTCTTCTTTCTCACCTTTTTCGTTTGTTTTGATCTTTTTTTATTTTGTGTGATGACGTCATAATAGAAAGATGAACAGGTATAGCCTACACTAAGCCCTTTAGCAAGACCGTGACCTACACACTATACAAAAGAACAAACGGGTGAACTGTGATCTTTGATAATTGGGAGTGCTGGGCATAATAACGATGTGATACAGTGATTAATTGTCTACTCGATAACATCAAATTGTTCCCGTTTTAATTTCAAGGTTATACTTAGCCTGTTTTGAAAGACTGCTAAGCTACCGCGATTTGTTTGTTCCGCTTTATTGGACCTTTTAAAAATAAATTAATAAAATCAAAGTCAGCAGGTACCCTTCTTTTTATATATATATATATATATATTGTTGTGTATCTTTGGAGCTGTCTGTGCATGGGGTACTCGTCAATTCTGACTGGTAATTTCACACGATTTTGTATTTGTTCACAAAATAAGCCCTGGCCCATTTTGACTTATTCGTGGTATTTTGTAATCTTTTGGTGAATGTATATCACATGATTTGAGCCTACGAAAGACAACAGGCTGTGCGGCGTGGTCACTTGCCAAGTTCCGCTCAACGGTCATGGTCGTGTCAAATGGGAAGGAAGGAAGGAGAAAGTAAAGGGAAATGTGCGTTTTACCTGACTGCATCTTTAAGAACTGAATCAAAGGGAAAACTAAGACTACAATCTTGAAGGTTTTCAAGGAAGTAGTTGAAATTACTATATGCCCCAGTGTTAAAATAGTGTAGATGAGTAGTGTGGTTGTATTATACACAGCTAAAACACAAATTAGCCTCTTGACACCAAGAATACCATCGATTTTAATAAAGAACCGAACGTATTTATTCATCACCTTGAAAGGTGAAAACTAGGCTTGGAGTCCTAATGCCGAGTGTCCGTTCACTCATTTAGATTATAACTAAATAATGAAAGAACCATTTTTTCGCTTGCAACTTTTTTTTTATTTATAGTATTTGTCGATTATTTTAAGCCACCTGTGTGATATTTTCTTGAAAGCCGGAGAACCCTCCGGTAGAAAGAACGTTCCAAACTACAATTTGTGAAAACCATTAATGTCCAGGCTGAGAAATACTTGAAGCATTGAACGGGGGACAGATAAGCTAATATTCTCTGGCTTGTTTTATGTTGCTAGTGTCTGATCATGTACTAAATGTAGCCTATATATTAAAACCGACAGACTCATAAATAGTCAAACATAGCCTAGATAGATAAACAATCATCATCCGCCCTTTATCACCGTTTATAACAATATAAGGACTCAGCAAGTTATAAAACCGAACAGTAGCTTTCACATGGTCATGCCTGATAAATTCCTTTCCATTGACTGTACCGACACAGGAGTCCCCCCCCCCCCGGTCCCCCGGTAACCTGATTATCCGGCTCATGATCTCGCCTGTGTCAGTTTGTCTTGTAGGCCTACATCGTTTCCGTAAAGTCAGTATCTACCCAGCGTCATATCCGAAAACTCGTGCTTTCATATGAGAAGTGCTGGCGAAAAAGTAGATGTCATTTTTCTTTTTTTCTTCAAGTTTTGTATTAAATTTCTGTACAGCCGTGACTAAACTTTACGTCACAAGTATAATGCACCAGTCAAATTGATACAATATGCCTGCGGAACAAAGTGAATCGTTCCTCCTTGTGAACCTAAATCACGACATCTTATAAGCAGGCTTCAGTGGTAGAATCAGGGTAAAATAAAAGTAGAAACATCCCACGCTTACTTGACTGCCCACTATAGATACACTGTGACTAAGCTGTTTCGTCACAGCAGCCTCCGCAACGCTTTTACATACAAATGCACAGTACGAGACGTGGGTTGACTCGATGAAACGTCGATGTACGCTGAGAACTATCATGCAGGAAGTCGTGAGTATGCAGTGATTGCCCAGTCAGTTCAGTCAACCGAGAATCCTAATAGTTGGCCAGTCCGAGCACTTGTTACAAAGTACTGGAGTCGAAGTTTTCAAAGGAAATGAGGGGTTAAAACTCCCACTACATGTCAGTTTTCTTGCCATGAATAGAGACGAAGGCTTACTTACCCCTGAACCCGCCCGTAATCCCTCCCAGTACATACAGTGTGCACCCATGGTCATTCAACATTGTCTTATTGTGTCTCTATGGGATTTAACCCTACGGAGGTACATGGTACTACCGTGTGTGAAGATCAACACCAGGTGGTGTAGTCATCTGATATTCAAAGTGGGGTCGCGATGAAGGGTAGCAAAATATAAGTTGAAGAGAAAACACTCCGATAGTTGTGGAAAGAAAAGTTGACAAATTATGAACATGCATTACTTCAAAAGTTGCAAAATATAAGACCATTTTGCAACTATGCACCCTTGATCATATATGAATTTCTCAAAGGGGATGGGGTACCTCCAACCTGTAGATTCCTTCCCAGCCCACACCACCCTTTGTTTGAGCACTACATTTACAACCCCTCTGGACTGCGTTTATGCCCATCATGTACACTTAGGGCCCGCTACAGATACTCATTTGTGCCTAATTCTATCCATATATTTAATTCACAAGTGAGAAGATAAGTTTCTTATTTGTAGGACTTGCTGCATATATGTTTGTATTACTGTATGTGTATCGCAGTCTATTGATACTTATATACTATTGCTTTCCTTTTTTTCTTTTCTTTTTCGTTTGCGACCTGTGTAAGCCGAATTTCCGATTGTGGACAATAAATTCAAATTCAATTCAATCAGTCCCTGGAGGGTCACCAGTATGATGAAAGTGATAATTGGTGTCCCAAGCAAAACGGTTGAATACCATGGGATGTGTAGCCCATCGTTTAGTTTTGTCAAATAAACAGATACGTCACTCTTCAATGCTATACCAGATGCAGGGTACACATTTACATTTCTTGATGCCCTCTGCCTACGTACGGCAAGAAGAAGGGCGACGGGCTGCTTAGTGCAAGCCTGCAATCTATAGCATATTTACTTGAAACCGTAGTATTGTTATCTTTAGGAGAGGAAAGCAAACAACAAACCATATGGTGACCCTTCATAAACAGATAAAACTAAAGCAAAATCCACACGTTTAACTTCAAAGCAACATCAATTTCTGTGTTCGGAGTTTATGATTCTTGATTTCACTGTATTTAGTGACCACTAGATGCGTAGAGTCTTAACTTAAGGTGTAGGCTACTGTCACACAATGATTGTCAATAACGACTACTCTACTGTCCAAACATGCCGACCCTGACCACTAACTATATGTTGAACCTTGCTTAATCGACAGTTCGGTGCCACTAAGATATCTTTTATAGATGTGATTCAGAAATTAAACAACTTCTTACAAGTAAATTCTGGTCAAGGTAAAATTTACTTATTAAGTTCACCTCAGAGGGTACCTTGTGTAGCTATTTCGTGTTAAACCTAGAATCATAATTTAAACATCTCCAGTTTGGCATTTATATTAATAAAGTGGCCTACATCAATTTTAAGGAAGGAAAGAATGCTTTTAATAGTTATATATAGTTGGACAGTTGAATGAGGGAGGTGGGTGGTTCACGTGACCAAGACGCCACTCTGTTTCGCTCAAGAAATTTGTTGAAGAGCTCTCACCAGATGTCATGGTAGCTTCCTTACATTGTTGATGGTATGATGAGTTGCGTAGGCTATACAGGGCATGGTCAGAGGCGTAGCAATGAACCAGTGCCTCCAATATCCGGGGCTACCATCGGTTGGTTGTGATATTTTGAGCTACTCGGGTCAAACCTGCAATTCAAGTAAGATCGCCAGACAAATCGTTTTGTTGTTTATGTTTATGGTTTTGTGTCAAGAGTCCCAACTCTAACTCTTTAACCTGTGACTCTGAAAACCCAGCCACGCCACTCTCCATGCTAACAGACCCATTCCGAATTTTCTGCCCGAATTTGTGACAGGAATCATCTGGAAGCCTCACCCGATCTGTGGCGGCTTTTAGCAATGCGCTCTCAATACCTCGCAAGAGAAACAAAAGTAAGGAACCACTTTATGGCCATGCTACATTATTTCATAAACCATAATAGAGGAATTCCCCCCCCCCCCCCTTCTTCTTCTCTCCACCTCTCTCTCTCTTTCTCTCTCCCTCCTTTCAGAGCCAAGTCGGACGAATTATTCAATTTAGTATTTCTCTCCCCCTCCCCTCCCCTCCCCATAATTATAGAAGTTATGCCTTAGCGTTTTCAGATTGCTGTGTCAGCTCTGGTTTAATAGCCTATGTTTGTTCTCTTGATGTTATTAAAATAATACTCTCATAATCATGCAAAGCACTGACTAAATAACACGACCACTAGTAAGGTAATCCATCTAACATTGAACTTGACATTCTCGCTTAAAACGGAGGAGGAAGATTGGGGATCACACCAGCAAGATATCTGACAATGGAACTTTTCATTCAGTAACTCACATGTTATAGGACACCTATTTCCGATTACAGTAAAGTAGGCAAAGAAACTAATCGTTTGAAACTGAAATCTTAATTTGACGTTACATTTTTTCTTCTAGGTAATGTTCCGACTATTGAAACTGGCTTATCTGGAATTAAGGGTGTTGATATGAGTTAATATCAAGTCAAATACCTGACTGATATTAACAGGTTTTTCATGGAGCATGACAAACTGTAAAAGCAGTCCAGGCTTATAGAAAGGTTAATATGACGCTCCCTGTCAACTATTCAATACTTTCAACACCCAATTTAACAATCAAATCCCTTGTTCCGTGTTATAATACGGGGAAGATCACTTCCAGCTTTCCTTTAACGTTTATGTATATTAAACATAGATCGGTGTATGGGATATGTACTCTCATTTCCGTGACAGCACAAACTTTCCCATGTTTAGCTTACCCCCAAGTTCATGATCGCGATCTTTAAAACAGCAACATTTTGGCTCGGGGGTATTTCGAGGGGATCATCGGTGGTCCTGTCGGCTTGGTTATGTCTCTGTTTCCTCCCAGAGGGTTGCATAACTCGACCCATATCACCGCAGTTGTATTGCGGTAACGTTCCCGAGTAGTCTTCCCTGGTGACGCATAAACATTTCTAAGGACTAGGGAAAGAGCTCTGCTAAAAATCTAATTGGTGTCGTGGCCCCGCTAAGTGATGTACCAATACCTGTATTGATCCCTAATGGTGAACGATTTAACAGCAATGACGAGAAGAAACCCTCAGGGAGATATCAAGCTGATAAGCCGACTGAATTTTGTAGAACTCTATGTTTATGTAGCCTACACTTAGTAGAGGCATTTTGATGTATCTGAAATATGTAGTATGCCTAACAGATGGTTTTATCGCTCCATCCGCCTATAGCCGTGTAATAGTTTCTTCTATTTCTCAACCAGTTCATATTGGTATCTAGTCAGTTCATATCACGAATTATGAACATAGTGAAGTAACCCAATACATATTTTCATTTCTATATATCTGTTATACGTTATTGTAAATTTTTTGCTCCGTTTTCCCCTAGTCATAGGTAACCTATACGTTAGTTTATTTGCTTGCTTGTTTCTTGTGGAGTCGATCTTTAAGAGTCTCTATATCACATTAAATAAGATGGTTTGAATTTACAGCTGCAAGTTCCATTCCATCATATTCTGATATTCGAAACTTATACCTTTTAGTGAAGTTTTGATTTATTCCACTTGTGTTTGTTGTTTGAACGCTTGGTATGTAACGAAATGTGATGTTTACACCAAATTGAAGTACTTCTTTTATACGAATTCTTTGTATCCAGACAATTGTTAAAGCACCAACATAAACAATGTCATAGCCGTAAAATGAGAGAATTGTTCGCAGAGATGTCATTAAAGGTGGTCAGTAATGGCTCTAAATAAGCTAGAATGTCCAATTATGGACACCCATACCCCAACTTCAAGAAACATTTAACTACCACCACTCTCAAAGTTTTTTTTTTTTTTTCTCATTGAAACATTGAATTGTCTAATTTAACGTCAGGTAGTAATTTGAAGATACATAGCCACCAGAAATGTACGTTTGAAAAGTTCTAGCAAGTCTAGCATTTCAACATCTGAGACGAATAATGAGGCAATATATATATATATATATATATATATATATATATATATAAATGAAAATCGTAATGAGTTGGAAAATCAAGAACAGTGAAAAAACTTTCAGCCTTCACCGGGATTCGAACCACGGGCCTTCCGCTCTGTACGCGGACACCCTAACCAATAGGCTATGGACGCTGATTGTATGTCCAGAGGTTCGAAACCGGTAAGGAAGGTCGTAATTCCACTGTAGGCGTTTGTCACCTGTATCGAACAATACTAGTTCTGTTTTTGGTGACATATTTTGCCTTACTCTAGAGATCAAACATGATGCTAACCAACTCGAAATCATTTGTGATTCCTAAAGCCGGATCTCGAAAGAGATACTTTGAACAGACTTTATGTTAATGCAATGGAGGTAAACGACAAAGGCAAATGAATATATATAAATGAAAATCGTAATATATATATATATATATATAATCGTATATATATATATAGGCTATATATATAGACTATATATATATAGGCTATATATATATATATATAGGGTATATATATATATATACATACACATATATATATATATATATATATATATACTACGATTGTACTACGATATGTACTACGATTTCAATTATATATGATATATATATATATATGTGTGTGTGTGTGCATATGTACAGCTCTGATGTTTACTATTTTACTACGCTCTCTTTTCGGATTCACTAACGGCACCAGCTCCGCACTGCGAAACATACGGTACTAACATTTTTTCCTGAGATATTGCAACATGCACAGTGAGTGAAATATGCAGTTGAAATTGTCTGTGCGGAAAACCTAAACTTTTGGATAATATGTATCTATTGCATGTTAGAAGTTATATCAGAAGCTAGCTGTCTTACATAAAACATCACATTTGTCCCAAAGTTTGTAGATAAGATATGGTCGTGTGTGGGATAGTTTTCCAGAGGGCAAACTCTGTATCATACACGGTTAGGTGAAAGGACGGCGCCATTGTAATTAGCAACCACTCAGTGGTCACGAAGCTCAGATAGATCTTACTAGCTTTTCTTCTTCTTCTTCAAGTTGTCGATATATGAGAACCGAAACTGAGAAATTGCGGTGATGTTCATATATATATATTAGTGTTTGCACGGGTTATCCGGGTACCCGGGTACCCGCCCGACGTGATACTACCCGGTTCCTAATTTATTACCCGAATCCTAAGCAAAGTGTGATTTAAAAAAAAAAAATGGCAAACCGACGGTTAGGCAGATTTCCCATTGACTTAGTGTGGTGTTAGGCTACAATGTGGTAGAAGATAACAGCAATAATGAAGGGCCCGTTCGAAGCGATACTACCCGGTTCCTAATTTATTACCCGAATCATAGGCCTACGCAAAGTGTGATTGTTTAAAAAAAAAATTGCAAACCGATGGTTAGGCTGATTTCCCATAGACTTAGTGTGTTGTTAAGCTACCATGTGTTCGAAGATAACAGCAATAACGAAAGCTTTCCATAGATATCTTATAACTGCGTCACAATTTCAGCTAATAAACAGATGGCTAGGCTAGACTGCCCCATGGACTTAGTGTGGTGTTAGGCAACCATGTGGTCGAACGTAACAGCAATTACGAAAGTATTCCATGGATGTCTTATAACTGCGTCACATCTCCAGCAAATAAACAGATGGTTAGGCTTAGCTAGATTTCTCATTGACTTAGTGTGGTGTTAGGCTACCATGTGGAAGAAATTATTATTTATTCATTCGTTTATTTCAAAGAAGGAAAGGCTGACAAGGAATTTTACTCGATGTTTATGGATTATAGACGGGATAACTAAAAAATAGTAATCGCAAGTGGCTTTTTACTAATCGTTTACTCCAAATGCGATCAAATTGCGCGAATCGCGCAATCTCGCGGCTAATGAGAACCCTGGGCCTGCATAATAGATAGTAGTAGTATTAAAAACTGTTTAAGAGCTAAATTGCATATCTATATGGTTTGATCCAATAGACGTGCACGAGCTAGCATAAGCAGAGGCGGCAGTGCGATGTTAGTAGTAATGCTAATTATAATTAAATAATTTATTTATTAACAAGTTAATGAAAGAAACAGAAGCAAATAAAAATTATTGAGGGAGGTTTTATACCTTATCTTATACCTACGTATTTGAACATGAAAACATTGTCAGTAGAGAATATAATGCATTTATTACAGCATCCAATATGTAATTTCTTGAAAATCGTGATACACGAGGGTAAACAAATTTTTTTTCCGGGTACCCGGATACCCGACGGGTAACGGCCCTCGGGTACCCGGTTCCCGATTTTTGGACCCGTGTAAACACTAATATATATATATATATATATATATATATATATATATATATATATATATATATATATATATATATATATATATATATATATATATATATATATATATATATATATATATATATATATATATATATATATATATATATACTAATGCGATCGGAAACAGAAAAGTGCTATGACAAGATCCTCAGAAATATCGCAATTCTGAAGATTCTTATGTTCTCCGTTTGATGAGTAGCCTACCATGAATAGTGTATGTTACGCATCCATAACCAATTAGCCTAACGAAGAGATGCCCACAATTGCCCAAGCTAATGTTATGCTACCATATACTTACATTCACTCTCATCGAAAGTAAAATACAAATTGAGAATACATCTGCAGTATTGAGAAGACTTGCATGATCAAACCTCTGGAAATGCTAAAGCTCGTTTGATACACTTGAAAGCCGTGGAATACCTTAACAGCCGGCACGCTGTGGTGGCTGTGGGAGAGGGCGGGAAGTGGAAGGCAGGCTTCTGCCATCTTGGGTCCACATCGTACTGAAATAATGTAGCTTAAGTGCCTTCACTACAAATAACTCTTACTAGCAAAAGCTGGGCTACGAAAAGTGCTGAGAAACGTTTCTGTATTGCAAGTTCCACTCCCTTCCGCATACTAAGGTGCACTGTGCCTCTTTCCCATTACACACTGATATGGGTATATGCCTATAGTATGTATTATATATTCTCTGTATTCTCTATATTCGTACGGGGAGGGCCCGGTTAGCCGTCGTACATCTCTACCCCCTCTCTCGAAAAAGGAGTCAGTTTACCACAGTGCCTCCAACCACCCCCCCCCCCCCCCCATCTTCCTCCAATTTACGATGTGGACGCCATCAGTAGTACAAGGATATTATTGCCATCCGCATTTTTTGTCAAATATATCTTACTTCAGGATATCTTCAGGACCAAAGTTGAAAACACGGCTGTATGTGATAGTTGTTATGTATTATTGATGACCAGTGAGACTAAAGTTGAGATGTTTGATTAACTAAGGTATTTCAATCCTAATAATAAAGAACGTTTTTTTGATTTCTTCATGAAAGAAAAATTCAACTGAAGAAAGAAGGAGTTTTGTTCTTAAGATTAGGCCATATAATATTATATCGAAATGAATAATTGTGTCATGTGTGGTCTTGTGGTACAGAAAGTGTTCAGATTTAAATTACCATCTTCGGAGAAATAATAAACAGGTTATGACGCCATGGCTAGTTCACAGAGTAACCTGAAACACGTATTTATATATACCTTTATTCATGGGCGGCGATCCGTACTTTCGAGTGGGGGGGATATGACCTTGTTCACTATCTAAGCGTAGCGCCACCATGAGTTGGCGCGAAGCGTACAAGAAAATTTGGGGATTTACAAACCCTCTAGATGGCCGGAAACGGCACTTGCCGAGGTTTCCAAGCGGCATATACCCAACTTTAAAATAGGGATATCATGTCCGAAATATCTCATAATCAGGATCCAAAATACTTTTTTTTTTTTTTAATTTTGGGTGTTATTTTTGGAAAACTGCACCTGTCAATCTTGTTTCAGGCACTACGTTAGAATGTTCGAGAGCTCTTTATATTATTCGATGAAGAAAATGGCCTCATGCAGGCTATTATAGGCCTATACACATGCAATACACAATTACACATAGTTACATTCCTAGGTACCGATTGCTAGGGCATCCAGGTGAAACGTACGTGTATTAACAGGGGCGTCGGAAGCTATTTGGGATTGGTACGGAAGATCAGAGTTTGGCCATCTACCATAATTATCGGGGGGGGGGGACGTTTGGAAGGTCAAACTACGCAACGCGCCACCATTGGTTGGCGCGTAGCGTAATGGAGAAAATTTTGATAAAATGCCTCCCAGATTGCAGGAAATGGCACTTCCCGAGCTTTTCTTCTGTGCATTCTCCCTTGTCTGTTTTTGTACCCGATTAATCTTTTGAAACACATTTTGAAGTATGTTTCATTTGGTTCTTTATTTTTTGCCTTTTTTTCTTCTTAATGCTACTTTTTTTCTACTTTTTTTTTTGCGCCGTGAATATTGGTCCGGCGAACCGCTCCGACGCCCCTAATTAAGCATTACCCTGGTAACATGAGATTCTCAGATGTTCGAGGGAACATGTACGTGTGTAGGCCTACTATAGGGCCTATATGAATACTATGAGGGTGCATATATGTACTATATCAATACCGTGGGCGCAATAATACATTTTGTTGTTATAGGGCCAATGAAGCCTACAGTCAACTATTCTTGCTTTATAAAGACGGTTTATTTGAAAAGATCGCACTGCGTTTATGGTAGGCGAGAAATGAAGCTAAAAAAGGGCCGTACATTCACGATGATGCATAACTGAAGGCATGAAAATATTCTTATTCCTGGCATTTGGTGGGGGGGATATGGTGTATTACATCCCCTCCACCCATTTTCATGGGGGGGATATATCCCCCCCATCCCCCCCAGGATCGCCGCCCATGCCTTTATTTATTTATTATCATTTTTTATCAGGTCATAAAAGTCAGCTTGTTTAATTCTTTTCGCACCCTTGAGTTTATTGTGCTCTCCACGTTATACTTTACGTCACTGTGCCCTCAGTACCACCACCACTGAAGTTTTCGGTGGACCAAGTTAGGAGTTACCGTTATATTGCCTGAAATGTTTACAGGAGTAGTTCATAAAGTCGCCAGGAAATTGGATTTTTAACAACTTTTGAGCCATTTCTCAAAGATGTTTTTTTTTTTTCATTTCAATACGGTATACTTTTGTCGCATAAACCGTCCAATGTGCAAAACATTGAAGCCATGTATAATTTAACATGACAGAGTCCTGGTCATAGCAAGTATGGTATACTTGACTTTATCATAATCGTGGCAATAACGGCAGTGTTTTCCGGGTCTTCGTTATATCGTCAACATCTCACTGGTCATATCTGGGGTTGTCGTAACTCAGTTCATTTTAGGTATCAACAGACCCCCCCCCCTCCCCCACTTACTCCCCAATTCTCTCTAAACGTGCCCGACGAGTTCCACTGGGGGTCGTTTTATATTTTAAGGTGACATATCGTTATATAGCTCCCCTGTTGCAGAAGGCCTCTCTTTATCTTCTTGTAGCTCGGCACTGAGACAATACATGAGTCATTTCTAGGTGTTATTGGCAAGTACTTATAGGTTAAACATTATTGGCCCCCAAAATGCTACCAAGTCAAACAATGGTCCCTCGTTTTAACTACCACCCTATCGACATGTTGCCTTGAATCCCTTAATTGTCTAGCGGTAGGTCAGAACCTATACATGAATGAAGTAGGCGTAAGTTAGTTCTGAAAAAAAGTTTTTAATAATTTCAGCATAGGCCTACTCAAAATTTGGGGCCAATCCTAATTGTTGCGTTTATAGCCATACTGCTGATTTATGTTGCAAGAAATAATATTACACTGGATTTATTTACTCAACAATGTATTCTCGATCACGTGATGTTTTTTTTGGGGGGGGTGGAAAATACTACATGTAAGTATTCTGCGATTTTAGAGGGTGTATATATTAAGCACTACATACTATTAGGTGACTTATCCCAACACTGATGACCATTAGAACGTGCAGTTTATTAATACGGCATGGTTTCCAGCGACAAACAACCATTTAAGAAAGAATCAGGTAAATTGTTCAGGTCCAAAAAGCACAAATATTCTCATTCAGCTATATGGTTTGTTTACCGCTTAATATCGTGCTTATATCTTAAAACATGTACGCCTCGCGTGTCGTAGTTATAGATTCTTTGAGGTCTAGACGTATGTGATGTCAATAAAGGACTGACCTATTCATTGGTTTAAAACCATACACTAGATGGAGTTCATAAATATTTTCACGTTCTCATTGTTTACCTTTAGTTCATTCTTAGGAGTAAGTTATTTGCGAATCTAATACTGGCTCAATAAGTTTTCAAGTGTAACTCTTGGCTGGCAGCATGTGAATAAACACGTGAAACAATAACAACCATTCCATCTATGCCCTTGTGAAGTTTTTTCATATTTCTTTTATTTTGTAATTCTATAGATTGCCATAGGCCCTGCTGTATATATTGTTCTACTAATTCGTCACGAAAACTGGATTAATACATGTGGTTATATAGCATATAATAACTTATATGCACCCCCCACCCCCAACCCCGGTGCAACAATAAAAATGGCCACAAGTTGGAGTCCACATTCACCCTGGTCCAACCTGCTTGGGCTTAGTACCTTGGGCTTGACGTTTAGACATCTGGATATGGCATTCTAACGCCTTGAAAGACTAAATGGGGCACGGAGGCCGGCTAAAGCGGATTGGTGGTCTTTGCCACCACCCCCCCCCCCCCCCACCTTGGGCGCGAGTCCCGGAAGACCGCACCGGCCTAGTTACACCGCTGTTTATATCTATATTAACGTCAGATTCTGGGCTATATAGCCTTCGTATAAATGGTTACGTACCGTAGGTTGTAACGCGACAGCCTGCGTTGGAATTGTACAACCTGGCCATAACTCATTAATCTGTAACAGAAAAGATAAGATATCTGAATGCAATATATTAATTTGGTCCAGCAAAATTATGCCCAATAGTAGGAATGGTGATACTAACAGAAACCGATGGTTTCAAATGAGAACCAAAAACGTTTCGTTTTAAGATTCACCCCGTTTCATAGTTATAATTTCGACCGAGTATGTTTACCCTAAATTTGACAATAACGGTAGCTTCCCTTTTGTGCTCTGTGAACTGAGTTCATTGCATGTCATTTTGTTTTCATTGGCACCAACCTGGAACTGATGCATATCTTGTCTGCAATGGGTTCCAATGAATCGCATTGATAGATAAATAAAACTAGTCACAGACCTGAGTCACGAATCCCTACAATTGAAACAATTAATAATGGAGCATCTTGAAAAGGGGCTCCTATTGTTATGACAATGAAGAGGTAGGTTTCAATGGCTTTAATTAGTTGGTAATTACATGGTACAATGACACATTGAAAACCGTGGGTGAGAATCCAATAGAGTCGACTGCGGGTACGTATTGACGTATTCGTTTCTTTCAAAATAACCAGCTTCCAACAAAATACCCAAACAAAATAACAGACCTATCATTGTTGCATATGGGGTGAGTTGCAATAGCCCCCTCTATTTAACGAAGATTATAACTGATTATAACTGTAAATGATCAATAACAACCGACACGGGGTATTCTTTTGCAATGCCGTCGGTTGTTACTTCTGCAGTAATACGCTCCTACTGTAAACGTATGGAGCCACCTAGTGATTCGGTCTTTAAGAATTTGTCACTTATTTAGATAAGAAGTGGGTTCGTTTTATGTTTCTCGCAAGAGTGAATTCGTTGTATTTTGGTATTTGCCACAATCTGATATTGAGACACGATACGGCCATACTAGGGTCGCACAGGCTGAAACACTTTACTTTTGTCCACCTAAGAAGGAGATGTAATTAAAATATTTTTGTGGTATTTTAAGATAATCCCAGCCTTGTATAAGTCACAAAAACAGAACCTCATCACTTAAATACGTGTTTTCTGGTGGGAGGAAAAATTGGCAACGTATTATTCTTGTCACGTGCAAACCAGCTGATGAAAACACCGGAAGTAGGGTAATCGATACATTGGGACGGCTGCATATCGTAACTTTCCCGTGTGCGTAATTTTTTTTCCCAGGACGAACGTGGGTTTCAGGTTTTTCTGGAATTTACAAATTCGTTTGAAATCAGGGTTAGGGTTTAGAAAGTGGGTTAGGGATCCAGTTTGTATGAAAATGAAGGATTGTCGTTCATAATCTGGGGTCAAAACTAGGAAAAAAGATTCACAAACATGTTTTTTGAAAGAGCGTCACATGTTTGGAATCCAGGGATTTGATTGGCCGATGCCCACGTTCGTCCTGGGAAAAAAAATACGCTTCCCGTGTAGCCTTGTGTGTCCGTCAGTCGTTAGAGTTCATGTATAGAGTGAATTGTATGTCTTAACATGATGTAAGCGGCGCGAGCAGTTCTCGTATGTCTTCAGCTTATGTCAGTGTTATATACTTTGCTCTGTTCAGCAGGCTACATAACGGAACCTTATACTAGACACAGTGCGCAATACCATTCATGGAGGTTCGTGCTGGAACTTAGGTCAACATTTCCTGTGTTATTCATAAACATAAACTTTATGATTGTAATGATTCATACTTCTAAAATGTTATTTACTTCTCTCGTATACGTTCACCGCTTATTACGACCCAATGGGGGGGGGGGGGTGCGGGAGGAAGACATACATAAATCTAAATTTAATGTCAGTCTCTTTACCGCGTTTTTCTGTGGAACATTATGGTTACAACCTTTTACAAAAATTGTTTACGTTACCAGCAATTAGATGAATGATAACGACAGGAGTTTAACTAAAGTTGACCATTAAATTTAAGAAAGAAATAAGAAAAAAAGTTACAAACTTTGAAAGCGATATATAGCTTTCTTATTGACAAGTTAAGGTGTCCTGTCGACTCTATCAATGTAAATTATGAGGTGGCTTTGCGATTTCGGAAATAAACGCCGTCAGAGTGGCGCTCCTGACGACCTGGTGTATTATGTGTCCGAGTGACTCGTTGCCCAAGTTACATGTATGCTATGGAAATCGATCAATATTCAACGATGTGCATCTTGACAAACTCGAACCAATTGTGAATATATTGGCATATGCCTTGTAAATGTCGAGCTTGTTTGAAGTTTGCTTCCTTATTTTCAGAAATCGTAACAAACCAACCAAGCCAATTTTCAGTGTGACCTGATTACTTCGTAGATGGCATTGCAAGGGTCCTATCACAGGGGTTCTACTCGTTATGCGTAAGGAGGTTGTCATGTAATATACAATTTTGAGTAGTCAAATGAGAACTATTTTTCAGACTACATAAAAATAATTAAAACAATTGTGTTCCATATAACGCATCTGATTTACAAGCAGTTTTTCTCGTTATACATATATTCCCATTTTTGTTCTTATTTAAAGCAAACTTATGCTACCCTTATCAACATAATGAACTCAACTACAAAGCTTCAGGTACATGGAGGCTATTGTATAGGGGGTCAACAATTTCTGTATCGAACATATTGTAATATTTAAAGACATGTTAACTACAACATATTATCAACATTTACTAACTCCAAGCACAATTTTATTATATTGTATTTTCTTTATATATTGTATTAATATATTGTATTGCATTTAATATATTGTATTTAATACATTTTATTATACCTGTTGTATATTATTTCTAACATTGACAAGTAATGTTTGCTATGATTTTATAGTAACAGCAACCTTCTGAGAAATGACGGTCTAGCCGTCGCTGATCAAAGGATTTGTAGTAAAAGGGCTTCGGCTTTGAGTACAGCGTTGCTGTAGGTTGCCTTGTTGGACGAATCTAGCCGTATACCAGTAGGCTAATTACCGACTTTGTAATCCGCGGTCCCCCTCATCATTTTTCAAGGTCGGTAAGAATGACTCAATAGTTATCCCTTTAGGGAAATAAAAAAAATAGTACACGTCTTGTCATGTCAAAATTCATGATTAAACTCCAGGTAGGCCTTGTCGTGCCTGAAGAATGGTATGTATCGATACATATGACAACTTATGAAATACCCGTAATCTCTATTAAGAATAAGGAAGGAAGTACGATGTGTTATGCATGACGTATACTCCCCGATATAGCCTCACAAAGCTGTTCCGCGAGACCATATATAGCAACACTCACTGAGTATAAACAATCCCTAACCAGCCGCGTGTATATACAGCAAAATCATTGTTGTCGTTCTTAGCTCATATAAACAAAATGACTTGCGGGATAACATGTGAAAACTTAAACCCGTCTGGAAACTCATATTTTGCAATTATTTATAAACCGTGACTGTTTTGAAAGTTGTTGTGTGTTTTTCTTGCTACCAACCTAAGGATACAGATATATTATGGTTAAGTTGCGTATACCAGGAACCGATGATAACCTGATGTGGTTTGAGCAAACATGATCATATTATTTGTTGTGGCAGTCATAGTTTATTTCTCTAATCTCTTGACACCGACCGATCTTATAGCCCACGTATCCTCCTAAATGTCCCGTAGCATGCATGTATGTAATGCGGCATATCATACTTTTCTCTATTAATTTTCATCGTTATACAGCAACTTCAAAGGTTTCGGCTGAAAAGGCTTTAACGTCTGCATGGGCTATCATTCTTTGAAAAAAAATTTGAGGTTCTCAACATATATAAGAATGGACGCCATTACCACCATATGGACTCCTGTGGTGTCTGCTTAATGTACATGCAAGGCATAGCGAGTAACTCATCCGTATAGCCTTTACAACTCTCTCCATCAATGGTTCATTTCACACACTATTTATTTTAAGAACATTTCCATGTATACCGGTACCATGTGGGATCATTAATAATATATTTTATTGACATGAATATTGCGGCTTTCCTGTGTTTCTTGTTAATATAATATTTGTTTGTTCGAATTCTCTCTCACAGCTCCCACGGCTTTTGTTCTCCTGAGTCGTTAGTATATATATGCAAATGAACAGACTTGGTTACGAAAACAAATTGAGCAGGGGCACTTTACTTCGAATAAATAATTACCCACCGGCGTTTGGAGTGCATGCTTCGCCGTGAGCTTTATTTACCACATGGAAAGTGGCATAAAAACTAGACTGGAACGGTTACTCGTTCAGTGTGAATGGTGCAGATCGCTCGCTGGGGTTGTAAACCACCAATTCCCCTAATGAACTTGAAGTTTAACCATGTCACAGCCACAAATGCAACCCTCAACCTGCTTCACTCCGACACTAGATTTACGAATTCTCCGATGATGTGGACTATCATTACTGCCAGATTATTGACAAATACACCTCACATTTGATATAGCATTGTGAAGCAGTGTGAACCGTGAGTTGTAGCCGAACAGGCAACCGGTCTTCTTCAATCCCTACTCCTTCTCTACCCCCCCCCCCTCCAAGTTCCCTCTCCCTCCTCACTTTCTCTCCGTGCCTCTTTCTCTCTTCCCCGTCTCCCTTAGTCTTGGCCAAGTCGTTTGTAATAATCTTTTTCTCGCGTGCATACTTTACATGCCTCAGAGTCCGTTTGTGCCTATCACGAATGTGCTTGCCCACTTCCTTTTACATACCCGAGGATCTGTCCCTAGTATCAATCGAAAACGTCACTGGGGCGTTTTCTGGACAGTACAGCAAATAGATACAGGAAAATAGCTTTGTGAAAAAGAATGGTAGCTAGGCTGTTCATACTATAGGGTCTTAATAGACAAAACTCTCATTAACGAAACATACTTTGTGTTTGGTACAAACTGCATTTTGTAACAAACGTATGAGTGACCAGATATGTGACTTTCTAGCATATTTTTGATGAAGATGATTAACGCTTAAAGCTAGTATAAATACTAGACTCTTTAATCTACGAGACAATAGGAAATATAAGTGTCAAGTGAAGAATTATTTGGTCATAATTTGGGGGTTTGTTTGGAGATGATATACGCCTCCGAGACGACTCTAGCCTTCATCGGCAGTCACTGTGTCAGACATAATGAGCCAATGACAATGTTGAATTAATGTCAAGTTCGAGGAAACAGGCATGAATGATAAATAATGTCATTGAAATGTCTGTACAAGTAATAACACGTTGTCTGAGTGTTACACTCTACCTGAGTTATGTATAAAGGGCCTCACTGCCACGTTGTCGTCGGTGTCATTATATATGTACATATTACAGGTTATATGAGAGAAGTATCCCATGAAGTTGCAGACATGACACAATTATAGGGGATTTTCCACCTTTTCAAGTTGTTTACCAGATTCTATTTGAGATTAAGTTCACGGTATCCGCTATCCATTTTTTTTATTTGTATATTATTTTTTCGTTCTGACTAGCCTAAGTGTTTTGATAGTACTAGTAAAACCAAGGTTCAATAAGTAAGTGCATTTGGCTTCCCTTCGCCAAGGAGGCAGGTATATATCAACGAGAGGCTGTAGCTTTACTACCTGAGGCATGCATATATAGGGGTCTCTCACCATCGGCGTGTGTCCACTCCCCTCTATCCTGCCACCCCTAGACACTTTCTAGGCACTGTTGTAACTGTACAAAGGGATGGGTACAGACATATAGAGATGCATGCCAGTTGAGAATTGTTACGGTCCAGGAATATCAGTCCCTACCGAGTTGTAGGTATATATGGCTGTAATAAGCTGTGTGTAGAATGTGAGCGATAAGCAAGAGAAATATTGAGCAAATCCCGAAACAGTACGTATAACTCGGTAGGAACTGATATTCTGGGGATCGTAACAATTCTCAGCTGGCATGTTGTTTCGTTTAACTTCCGATCGCGATTTAGATACGATTGCTTTACGACCATTGGAAACAGCGAACCCACCTTCACAAGTAATTAAAGTCGTAAGTAGCCATGCGGGGGTCACTAAAGGAAAACATCAAAGTTTGATGTACAAAGACAAGTTCATCCATCCTCCGGGCATTTCGTCATTATTACAAAATATCATCTTTAATTTGCCCCATTTCTGTTGAAAATGACAACAAAATAGCCGTTCCAAGCCAAAAAAAGGAAACCATCTCCAGTTCTTGATGAGTGCTAAAAGCAGACCGCCTCTTGCCGTTGGCTAGACTAATATCAGTTTGCCTGCAATACAACCCAGGGCTACGAGTCAAAGGAAAGTGAAATTGTTACATGTATCAACTTTCTAGCTGCAATCTATGTTTGCGGTCGAACGGAAACGTTTTTGGTGGTCAAGTTCTCTTATTAAATTGATTTTTTTCATTTTCGGAAAAAAAGCCGCGAGGGAATAAAATTTCTATTAACAATTAATTTTAATATTATAATATGGACTACATACACTGTTGAGAAACCAAACGATTTGGTAAAAACAGACTTCCATAACATGGACCGTGTTATCGAGAGAGATTGCATGGAGTGCGCTTGATACATCTTCAATTAGCTGACGAGAGAAATGAGTTCGTCTTTCTTAGGAAGTTCATATAGGTGTATACTACAAATATATACTATAGGCAGTGTTAATAAGCAAGTCATGGACGATCCACTTAGAGGCCTACATGACATCCAACGACTGGGCTCGGAAAGATTGTAGTGGGGTAGGTGAAACATGAGCCTAATGGGTTAGTTAGGTCCTACACCACAGTGTGACCCTGCTCATTGTTTTCCCCCTCCCCTGTCCCGACCCCCCCCCCAACCCTATATCTCTCTCTTTACATATGGACGTCATCGGTTTTGCAATTATTGAATGATCGATCTTCAAAGATAAATTGGTCCAGACTTCCTGGCGCCTCTGGTGCTATCAGAAGTCATTGAAACAAATAAAGTGTTAGCTCTGTGATTCGTCATATTCATAATCGTCAAATCGCTGGAGATGAACAGGCCACTCTCAACTCAGACAGCCACTTGATTTTTCACCTCTAGCACATAATCGTACTTAAAGCATGCAGCTACCATGCACCCTCTCATCACAAAATATCATAATTATTATATTTCATTTTGCGTTGCATTTTGACATAATTATGGTATCATACTCTATACATTTAAAGTAAAGATATAACATGACTTCATAATAAAAACACTGTGAGTTTAGATCAACAAAGTCGCAATTGAAACGATGAAATGAAGACATTTTTAAAAGGTTTACTACATTTTAAGTTTCCGTACATATTTAGATTTATATATTTGATATATATTGTTCATAATAATTACTTATAAGTATATCGGATATCTCGAGGTTACTTTGATTGATGTCACTTACAAAACCGTACCTGGTCTATAAAATATGGCGCATGTTCCAAAATCCTAATCTAAGTTGCATAACAGAATTGGTTGATTCCTGTGAGCATGGGCGCAGATCCTGGTGGGGACAGCGGGACGCGTTCCCACCAACTTTTTTTCAGTGGTGGGGACATGATATACCGTGTCCCCACCAATATGTCTTGACCAAACGCTGCATTTCAAATTCACCTGTATTGAACTTTGGCGCAGTTTGATCCAGCATTGTGAAAATGACTTGCAGCAGTTGTCATTTTATTATATTTAACCACAGTGTTTTAATATTGGACGGAAATCACATTTGCGGCAATCTATAATTGTTTACTGGAGAGAACCCCAAACCCATCGTATACAAAAGTCTACTTAGATTATTTGTCCCCTGATTTTTTTTTCTGCAGACGCCCATGTATTTCCCATAAACTAAATTTCTAAGCCATGAGATCTCAAATTTAAGGAGGTTTGGAAGCATCATTGGGTCTGGGACGTGTTATTTCCGGCGATCTGGTAGGTATATTTGCCAACAAATTTCTTGTACGCTACGCGCGAACCCATGGTCGCGCTCCGCTTAGATAGGATCAGAGAACGCGTCAGAGACACGCGTCCCCACCATTATCCAAGACTGATCTGCGCCCATGCCTGTGAGTGTCAAAGGGCTAATTAGGCCTACACCGTTTGTGTTTGTATGCTATGAGAAATAGTATCGGATCTTACACAGTAAATTGCATGTGTAAATGTTGGGCATAGATGCACGAAATTTGGATGCATTAAACGTAGTACTCAGCTGCTTTAATTTTACTCCCTATCCTAGTTTGATTGTAAATTCCAGTAGCTGAGTGTTTGAGCACTTCATTGACTTTGCTCTTTCATTATCAAACGTACTTGAAAGAGGTGGCTTGGCTGTTTGCTTTACAATCCCCCAGCGCCTTTGTTATATCGAGGAGAGCTCTACGAGCCAGTTTAACTCCGCAATACATACCCCCTATACATTCGAGTGATAAAACGAACCCCGCAACTACTCTAAATCTTTGTCTTATGGTCGAATATAAAAGTGACACTTTTTTTTAATACTTGTATATTTTAAACTAAACTTTCGTCTCATCAAAGGCACCTTTCTTATCATTGTAAACAAAACACGCAGCCAATATGTCTGTTGAATCTCATTATATACTGCACTGCTTCAACACTAGATAATTTTAGTTGTTTGCTGGGTTATAAGTGCGTTGCATTTCTTATTTGTTTATTTTATATTTTGGTGGGAAATTGACCTGGATTTGTTTGGGTCTTGTTACAGTAATCTAACAACAATACAGAGTGACCGTAATGGTCCTTGCATGTTATCGTTTTGATATCCTGAGTGACCATTCCTTTCGCTACAGCTGACCACTCCCGCCGGGTAAAATCGACACTTCTTGTAATGAGGCTAAATATATAGTAGAACTTGATCTCGTATGTTTAGTATAAAGAAGCACACACGCATATTTAAATGTCGGTATAAGCCTGTTATCCAGTGGCGGAGCTAGGGGTATTAGTCAGGAGGGGGCCAGAATGGTCTGTAGGGGCGCTTTCTACACTATCTAAGCGGAGCGCCACCATAGGTTGGCGCGGAGCGTACAGAAATGTTTTGAGTAAAGGTACTCCCTAGAAAACCGGAAATGACCCTTTCCGGGCCTGGCTAATTTGCAGATAAACGAAGAATAAATAGATGTCATCGCCAAATTACACCAACAAAATGAGACAAATGTCAATAGGTAGATGAGAGCGCAATAAAAGGTCAATAATCGCGAATAAGTAAAAAAATGGTAAAGAGCAGAAAAGTGGCGCCAGCAGTCCACTTGAGTTCGTCAGGGGGCATCCGCCCCCCCCCCCCCCGACTGTGATGCACCGCCACTGCTGTTATCCGTGTACATATATTCGGATCCTTGCAATATCAACTGACATGGGCAATATTCTTCTGTTCCCAATATTGAATTTGACTCAGATTACAACCTTTCCCTTATTCACTGTGTTGTGAGTGTATTAAACAATCTTCCTATAATTCTAAGCTTAAAATGTGGCATCACCCTCACGAGACTAACTTGCATGCGCTTAGAAGTTTAGTTATTGACTTGTAGTAGTTTTAGCACGAAGCTATGTTTTCAGGACAATCACAACTACCTTTAAACTTGTAAAGTTTAACGAAGAGTGACTTGGTGTATATAGCGATATAACTAGTTACAACAGGACACCTCTTTAATCGATAAAATTTCGTAATTGTTTTTTCTTCAGTCTGTATAAACTGGGAACAATTGGTAACGGTAAAACAGTTTTCTTTTGTGGTAAGACACTGCGTTTCAATACTTCTATTGTTGCTAGGCGAACTGCCATTTTGTTGGCTAAATTATAGAGACAGATTGAACCGCTGATTGCTAAAACAATGTGTGGAAACAAAGGAAAAAAATATTATAAAACACTCGACGAAAACAAAGAGATGAGATTTCACGACCAGATAGCGGTAAAAAAGAAAACGTACAAAAAGAATGAAAACTTGTTGCCATAACAACCAAATTTCTGAACAGTGTATCCAGACAGGTCGGGAGCCACTAGTTCAGAGACTTACCACAGAAACACGCTGTAAGTTCGATGTTATTACAAATATACTTAACCTAAATAATATTGTAATTTAGCAAGCTGACATAAAATGACACCTGTTCCGTCGTCACAATTCAAACACACCTCTCACCATCTTTCCATAGAATTTGAATACACGGATTAAAACATTCCACACTTAATACACAATTGTAAATTATTCTTTTTTAACATTTGATATTTTAGTATTTAATATTTAATCCACACACGGTAGAAACTGATTAAAGTTATAGCAAATTTATTAGTTTTATTCCCTCATGTATTCTGTTACGCCGTACCTCTTGAATTAAACCAACCGATAAGAGACGCACTGTTATGCATATTAATTACCATCCAAGCTCTCCTTGCCGGAAGAACAGCTGATCGTCGATGCGACTAGCAGACTAGTGACAACAGTAATAAGTCTGCAAAACCTAGCCTATGGTCACACGTAGTACTCCACTTGGTATAACAGACCTTCAATCATCTTCACAATCTCTCTCTGACTAGAACTAGGTCTCTGACTAGGCTACTAATAATATACTAAGACCTATTCCATACTAACAGTCAGGGGTAGGAAGCCTTCCAAAGAGTGGGGGGGGGGGGCACAACATCAGAGGGGCACTTTCTCTTTCCATAACCACCGCTCGTTATGCTATAAACCGATACACATCGGCCATATCACTTAAATATATTGATGTGTTAGTATGCTGTCAATACTATTATGGTGCGCTGCAACATTGATATTTCATTTATTGAGATTGTTTATTGTTATCCGTGCTACAAAAAGATATGGGATGCCATTTTAAAAATAGCATGTACAGACTAAAAATAAATAATTAAAATAAAATATTAAAATTAGCAACTCTTAAGATATCCAAAAGACAGTTCTTCATCATATTTGGAAAAAAAGTGGGGGCACCTTCCCCCAGTGCCCCCCCCCCCCGGCGCCTACCCCCTGCTAACTGTAACAGTTCGTTCAAGTTTTAACAACTATCACTGCCATCTTTATTTCATCAAGTGACATATTTCATCCATGAACAGCACCGGTGGTACATTAGGAAAAAATCAAGAAAAAACATAGGATCAAATATTATTTTATGTATTTCCTTTTTCGAAACGCACGTTATCACTTTGACGTTTTATTCATGGCAGCTCAAAAGCTTGACTTTCTTACTTATAATATTGTTTTGTGGGGGATCCTTTAATCTTAATATTGTTTTTCGGGTGATCCTGTTAATTAAAATATAGTACATTTGGAAGGTTTGCTTAGTTGTCAATGTTCTCATCAGTTTAGAATTAACATCAATATGCAACCTGTTTGTAAGAATATTATTTTACGCAGTGGATAACTACTATTTTACACAGTGGATAAATCATTTGTATATATATGAAGAACACCAAAGAAATGTTCAGCTCAACTGCCTTGATGACACTACTACCCTTGCTGGTGCCAGATGTGTCATAAAATGTCTCTCAATTTTTAACACTTCTATCGCTAAATTACCTCTCCATTGTGCCTTTATTAACATACTCCATATAAATCTACACATACTTTAATTCGTCAAACATACTGTAAACGTTTTGATTAGCCAAGAACCACTACTCTGTCTATGGGTTGCTAAAACATTGCCCGTTCGTGGCGCCTTGAATTTCCCATTCCATGACTATACAGATTTTAGCAACGGGTCCAGTGTCGAGTTCAAGTAATTTAACCTGCTAGTAGTTACGATTCCGAGTATCGAGTAGGCCTACTACAGTCAGACTGCTGGGTTTTTGTTTTGTTATCCGAGCACCAGTGCCCAAGTACAGCTTCTCTTAGAATCCGAGTAACTATGTCCGAGTACAGCTTCTTTTAGAATCCGAGTAACAGTTATCGAGTACAGCTTCTTTCAGGTTGCGAGCACCAGTGCCCGAGTACAGCTTCTTTAAGAATCCGAGTACCAGTGCCCGAGTACAGCTTCTTTTAGAATCCGAGTAACAGTTATCGAGTACAGCTTCTTTAAGGTTGCGAGCACCAGTGCCCGAGTACAGCTTCTTTTAGAATCCGAGTACCAATGCCCGAGTACAGCTTCTTTTAGGATCCGAGTACCAGTGCCCGAGTACAGCTTCTTTTAGAATCCGAGTACCAATGCCCGAGTACAGGTTCTTTTAGAATCCGAGTACCAGTGTCCGGGTACAGCTTCTTTAAGGATGCTAGTATACCAGTGTCCGGGTACAGCTTCTTTTAGAATCCGAGTAACAGTGTCCGAGTGCAACTTCTTTTAGAATCCGAGCAACAATGCCCGAGTACAGCTTCTTTTAGAATCCGAGTAACAGTGCCCGAGTACAGCTTCTTTTAGAATCCGAGTAACAATGCCCGAGTACAGCTTCTTTTAGAACCCGAGTACCAGTGTCCGGGTACAGCTTCTTTTAGAATCCGAGTACCAATGCCCGAGTACAGCTTCTTTTAGGATCCGAGTACCAGTGCCCGAGTATAGCTTCTTTTAGGTTGCGAGTACCAGTCTCCGAGTAGAGCTTCTTTTAGAATCCGAGCACCAGTGCCCGAGTACAGCTTCTTTTAGAATCCGAGTAACAGTGCCCGAGTACAGCTTCTTTTAGAACCCGAGTACCAGTGCCCGAGTACAGCTTCTCTTAGAATCCGATTACCATGTGCACGAGTATAGCTTCTCTTAGAATCCGAGTACCAGTGCCCGAGTACAGCTTCTTTTAGAATCCGAGTAACGAGTTTGAGTACTTTTTTATCCGATTACCTTTCGAGGACGTTTGATTTAGCCAAGATAAAAGAAGTAAAATGGCCGCTCCTTCTTGTTATGCTATACAAATGGTAATATATTGCATTTGATGACACAGTATCAACCTGCAGTGTTCCTCGACTGTTTAGTGTAAAACCGCAACCATGCTAATTGACCTATGGCATGATTTGGTATTTTTCACGCATGCTCGGGCCCAAGGATATGGACGCTTTGTACTGTACTCAATGTTGCTGTTGACTATATATCAGGCGAGATTGAAATATCGTCAGCTGACATAATCGTTTGTTGCTAGTTGCTACAGATAAACTCTTAACGAGGTGGACGTTGCCTCACCACAAGTAAGTATTGTGTTTGTCAGCGACTGAACATACACAAACGGGTTGAATGGACATTATATACGTTCAATATTCAGTTCACATTGGTGCCCTCTTAAGTTATAGCAAACATTTACCAAACAATCGCTGAAACTGATTTTATGACATGATTGAAGATTTTATTCGAATGGGTAATAAAAAAGGTCATGAACCTCATGTCAATTGTGTTTGTAACATAGATTCCAATTAAACTGCAGGTAATGGGGCTGTCACTTACACTGGACGCCAAAAACGCAAATAATGAATTGAGTCAATTGACCATAGAACACGTAATCAGGAAATCAATAGATTATTATTATTATGAACCTTTATTTGCCGAGGGAATTGTGTGAATCTGCCGTAGGATGTTTGGAAGCATGGTTCACGGAGGATAACTTGGCAAGGATCACACGGATTTCCTCGTCTTTGCATTATAATTCACATCAGCATACCAAGGTTAAAAACAACCTCTGCAGCTGCGTGAATGTAGGTTGAAAATGAGATAGACATACACCGTATACATTATATATATATATACATTATATTTATATAGATATATACATATATATATATATATATACATTACAAAGTGACATGTACTGGGTTATATATTATACAATTAGTTTTGATCGTGGTTGCTATGCATGGTTTGATTTGTGTCTCGGTGACACATCTTCGCAAACGTCAATGATAAAGATGCCATGTATTGAAATTCAACCTGCATTTTACAGCTTCATAATGAGTTCAAAGTTCAAAACTGAAGAAAATGTTCCTATAACAGACGACACTTGTGCAGCAACTTGCTTAAATGTATATAACATAGTACCAGTGAATGTAGTAGTAACAATGAATCTGTAGAGGGGTAGCCTTTGACCTATAAGAGTTATGAATCAAAACATATACTTGAGGTGATGAGACTTGTTAGCACCCCTGTCACTACCTTATTAATGCGAAAGATATTTTGAACTGAAAATGATTGCACTGAATATAGTGGGGCAGTTTTGTATTGTTTGAAGAACATTAGGCCCGAGCGATAACCGTTTCATGATTGTATAGTCAAATCCCTGGTTAATCTATGTGTGCGGGGTTGGGGGGGGGGGTGTCGCATGCATGATCATTTAAAGGATCGTTCAGACGAAAATCTTTTTTTTTTTTTTTGCTGCAGTGAGAAAGGACACATTATTAGCACTCTGGTAATATTTGCGTGCAACTCCTACATTACGTTTCGAGATATTAAAGTATTGATAGTTGAAATTGTCACAGTTTGAACGATAAGTGAACTTGAAGCAAACAGGCGTGATGTCATTATTCCACACTGACAGCAAAATGTTTTGCTTTTCTTTATGTAGGCCTATCACTGTCACTTTCTTTTGGCATTGGATTGGATATAGGGGTCCTACTTTGCTTCATCATGCATGTCTTGAAGTTATTTATACCACAATGACCGTGTGTGATCAGGGGCGTATCCAGGGGGCGCAACAGGCGCGCTCCCCTATTGGCCGTCACCAAAAAAAAAAAAAGTTTAGCCACAAAAAAAAAAAAAAATTGATGACGACCTTTATGTGAGATGTCGGTGATCGCTCAACCCCCCCCCCCCCCTCCCGTATGCTTTATTTTTTGTTTGCGAAAAAGGTTTCTGGCGAAGTTCGGCGGCATAATAGTTTTAGAAACATAGATGGTAATTGTGTTTGTATTATCACTATAAACACTAAGTGACATGCCAACCATACTAAATTGTGCATTTTGTGTCCATATTTACTGGAAATGTTGCTTATTATTAAGGTCGAAAAATGGATCACATATGGCACCATTTTGCATTTCAGCCCTTCTTCGAAAGCAAAAATTGTCCACCCCTCCCCTTAGACCCCTCCCCCAGGACGGCGATCATTCATGCCTGACGCCCCCCTAGTGGAAAATCCTGGATACGCCCCTGGTGATAATTCATCTCAATTTTGTAGACGACACGATCTATTACATTACATTTCCTGTTTGCTTCAAGTTCGCGCACTTTTGGGTACACACGTTATCTCAACAACGGTATTTAGGAATCGCACGCAAATTTCACAAGGATGACAAAGAAAAATAATTGAGAAATGTACGAATCGCGCTAATCGAGTAGCGGTTCAAAGTAGCAGTGATGTACTGTATAGGATTAGGATTCGCGCATACATATGGCTACTGTATAGTGTATGCCTATAGTTGGGACCAATTCGTGAAGCACCTCATCTTAACCGTTTTAAGAAAGATTTGAAAACTTACCTTTTTAGCTGTTTTTAACTGTCACAGTATTTGCTTCTTTTTATATGGTTACTAGTTTGCTTTTTAGCCTGTTTTATTTTTGTAGGTTACTATAGTCTTATCCTCTTAGCTGTTTTATCTGTATATTGTATTTCGTATCTTTTTGAGTTTGCATCTTTTGGTTTCTTAGCCTGGTTTTTCTGTTTTTGACTTTCTTTTTACTGTACAGCGCTTCGAGATTTTTGGGAGGCGCTATATAAGTAGTATTTATTATTATATTATTATTATTATTAGTGGAGCCCTAATGTAACCGAAGCCAAGTTATCTTCGTAGGTAATTTTGCAGATGTTTTTTTTATTTGTTTGAGACACTATCGGTAGGCCTAGCTGCTTATTTACGATTCTGACACATGTTTTACTTTGTTCATCACTTACTTTTGGTGGAAAAAAAGTTTAAATTTCATACCGCACAGAAACATCATTTTCCAATGTGCAATTACGTAGTAGGCCTACCAAGTATCTGCCTACGTGCCTAACCTTTTGTTCATAGAAAGTATTGATATTGTAGATCTGCACTATGGAGACTTGGACAGCAGTCATAGTGGAGAGTGAATTCTGCGTTTTGGCGAGTAGATTTTTAGTCACGGTCGCCAAATAGCGAGTACATTTATAAACGTTTGTCAAGGCCTGAAAACCTTTAAAACATGATTTCTCATGGTAGAAACCATAGATACTTTTCATCGGCTACATGGTATATGTATTTGCCATATTGCGTACAAGAATCCTGTTGCTTGTGAGGTCAAATTTCATATGAGGTCACCAGAGGACAAACTCTGAAATGCCTTTTGCATGATACCTAACGACGATTTCAATTGTACTGCACTTCAAACATAACATAAAAAAGAACTATGAAAGGAATTTTTCTGCAATTGGACTAATAGTTTGTATAAATTTGACCAAACCCTAAACAAGGCATCCTCGTTCTATAGATCATAAAACAGTGGTTACATTCAATAACATAAATTTCATAATTTTTTTGAAATTAAGTGTTGTGCAAAAAGCAGTGCCGGATTTAGACTTGGTGAGGCCCTATAAGCTATATATAGCTTGGGGGCCGGTTACTAAAAAAGAATATATATTTTTATACTTTTCTTTACTATTTTAAACGAAAGTTGACAATTATGAAACATTATACACGTGAGACAAATGCATATGCTTACAATCAAATCAAGTTTGTTGTATTTATTCCACCGGTCGTAAGATCACCACCGATCTTTTCAAACTGACTTCATCATTAAGGCGAACGTTTTGCTCGCCGGTATATACTTCCGTCAGTCCACTTTGCACCGTTCTTGATCATAATATTTGAATCGCTCAAAATTACGAAGCTTCAAGTTGATGACAGTTGATCTCGTTTTAGATTCTGAGTACAGGTTACAAAATAAGTCGTAAATCTTGACTGTATTATGAGTTCGTCTCAAGAGAGTTGTTGCGGAATTGATTACTGTTAACTATAGGCTTGAGTTAGTCACAGGTTCCTCTGGACATAGCCACTAATTTTGTTGGGACTTCCGAGTGAGTTTTACCATGGGGTTTTACTGAATTGCTATGACAAATATGTACATATATGAGATACTTCCAAGCTATAACATATGATGTAAGCACAGTGGTGTTCACCACAAACAGGTGTTACTATCTGAGGGACTGAATATAAGAAAAGCTTAGTCGATTTACAGTTAATTGTTGTGATGTTACTATGGAATCATCAATACCAACAGGTTGTAAAATCATACTAAGTTTGGCAACAGTTGAGAAATAAAACACTGGCAAATACGCTTATGCTTTTTGGTTTCGATGATAATCGTTACTTTTGCAGTCATGCAGGCGAGAGGGTGTGCGAGTGTGTGTATGAGTGAGGTTGTTTTGTATTCTTTTGCAATTGTCGAGATTTAGTGCCATGATTAAAACTTCAGGTTTGGATATATAGTAACTGTAGAAAATGACCGGGCGCCTGTACAAGGGTGTTTGACAGGTTATCGGAAGAGCATTCTCTATGTTTGGTGTCAGTGTACTGTTATAGACACCGACTTACCTTTACTTGGTGTTTTATCGTGACTATCATAAACACATCACACTGGATAACCAGTACCTTAGTAGAAGAGTAGTAGCGGGGGGAGGGGTTGGTGAGTGGGGTACGATGGGTGATGAGAGGGAGTGAATGGGAGTGGAAATTGAGAAAAGAGAATGGGGTAAAGGGTGAGAAAAATATTCGTGTGTCGATTGCTCCTAAATATTCTAGAAGTTCGTATAATGGTCACCCTTGTCCATGTATGTATATGTATGTATATATGTATATTAGATCCTCATGCAAGCAGGAACTCGCGAAGAAGCCTCATTGGCTTATCAAAAAAAAAATAAGCTTACTGAAGTCAGTCTCTTAGATTCATATTTAACGTCCATGCTTATGAATTGTAAATTGTCAACAACTCTGTAACCGGACGACATACATTAATATTGGAGTGACTCAAACTGGGGAACGTATGATTGGAAGGTTATGATTGGAAGGTTAATCTTTCCAAGAAACATCTACACTGTCACACCCAAAACAGCTCATTCCTACATTGTAATATTTGTCTTCACAGTGGCCATTAGAAGCTCGGAGACCAGACAAGACTATTGGCATGATACCAAATGCAGGCCGTAACCAGTAATAAAGTTAAGGCATTAAAAACGCGATGGTTTGCGGTTCAAGGTCACCTTGTAAGATGGTCATTTGTTGAGCATTGATGTACAATTTGAGGTTTTAGTTGTCACATTAACGCTCTCATTATAACACCGTTATCATGCACTGCTTTACGTCTTCCTGATGAAGTTTTAACCTCTATCATTCGTCTCATAATCTTATTCTTTAAAGAGATATATAGACCCACCACGTTAACAAATACGTGCTGACAATACATAGACAGCCACAGTAAACAGCTTGAAATAGGCCATGAAAAGTAGGTAGGCCTACATATTGCCCTGCGGTTGACACGGCTTGTAGCTGTACATGTCGTTAGCAGAATATGTGTACAACCTTGAAACTGGAGTAATAATTTAATTTAGGCCTGTTTCAACTGAACCAATTCGGTGTCGTTTTATATCAAGTAACATATGTACCTTATTTCGTCTGGCACGAAATATTCAATAAGGCGATAAATAGCCTACCAATGAATAACTTGGCACCGTTTCAATACATGTAAAATATAGGTTATAGGACTATGAAAGTCTATTATGAAACATGGTTTAGACATTGGACACGTGTGAAAGTTTGTTTGGGAAAATAAAGTACGAATTCAAGCATGGTCGGTGACGAGGGTGCAATTTTTAAGTAACGATATGGACTCTTTACATGTCAATTACACGTGCAGTCATATCAAAGGACGTTACCAGGGCAACCAGCTGTTTTATCAGTTTCATACTCTCCTTTACAATAACATCATTTTCATCTGAAACACTAATTGCGGTAACTTTACATAATGAAAGCCTTGTTGTCCTAATAGTGGGTCACACTTATGATACTATACTTTATGCCCGCAAGGAATAGAAAGGGCAATGCAGGTGGTTATATGTGGTTGTAAAGGTGGTTATCGATCAGCCCTATTATATGTTGACTGGTATTCGGGCAGGAGTTGTAGATAATAGACCATTATAAATAAATCCTATATTGACCAGTGTACAATTACTGTCATCTCATGAGGGGCTCATATATCGGTTCATTATTTAACCTGCTTTATCATTTTCCAAAGGGAGATACCAATTAAAATTACCAATTAAAATGAAGTGATAATAATGGACGTTGATGATCAATGGATAGGCCTATACATGATACGATGCAACTATGCAACGTCATAGTGTTGAAATCTCGTATACAGGATTATCTCTTATTATACAACGCGCGCAGATTAAATTAAACTCATAACAGTTACTAGCAGAATGTATGATCAGATATATGCATGCTACATATACGAGTAGTGCTGTCATTGAGCTTACCGTAAAAGATACACTGAGCTTCATACTTAAATTTGGTTTAATGTCAACAGTCCTGGCCCTAAAATTTAAGCGCGTTAAATATTGCTAGAAGTTTTTGAAAAGTTCTTTACTTTTGATTATGCATCTTCATATTTACTTGCCGACTTTGAGAAGTATAAATTTGAATAATGTGTTGAATTTAAATAGCCAATGAAATGTGTCAGAGACGAAAACATGTTAAGTAATGTGAGGCTGGTAATAACATGTACTTTGCAGTTTAAACATGGGTGACCATTACTTTGACTTTCTAGCATATTTATGGGCCATAGAAATGACTAAGAATACAGTAAATGCAACAATACACGAGTGTAACGTTATAGGAAACCACATAAATGCTGTCGTGAGAATTTCCCTGTTTTCATTTTATTCGTTCAGTTCCTTTTACAAACAGTACAAGAAATGAAAGTAATACACGGTTGCAATATCAACATATAGCACGACAATGTATGTGATTAAATCATTGCAAAAAATGCTTCATCATGGCTTCTCACACGTTTTATTTACGCAGTAACATTGTAAACATCGTAATAACTTTCGTTAGACATGTGCTTTTGTTTTATCGTCAAGTTATTTTTTTTTTATTTCGTGTTCTTAAATTTATATTTAAAACAACAAAATGCACTTTGTTTTTGGCATATCGAACACTTATACCCATGTAGTGCTGCATGGGGTTTTCGACGGTGTGCAAAAATCCGAAACAAACTTTCTTGCAGGAAAGTTTAAACAGAAATCGTTATTAGTCAAACCTGACCTATGAACATACTAAAAACCATGGAGGTAAAAACAGAACCTCCATGTAAAAACCGGTGGATAAACTTCGAATATCTTATACCCCTTTGTCACCTATTTCAGTACTTTTGTTTGTTTTTCATTACGTTTAGACATTTTTCGAGGAAACTTGAGCTTTGTGTCATGTTCATGGGGCAATACAAATACAACTTACCCGTCAAGATACCAAGAATGGACCTCGACGAAATAAACGGACGGTCCTCGACGTCACCCTCGGGGTCCTTATTGATGGTGACGGCCAGCGCAATGACGATTTTATAGTTGCGTGCTACCGCCGTATTCAGTTCATGATTGACACGAGAGAAGCAAGTTCAGCGCACTATCATAACTGAGCTGATCTCACACTTACTCACTGTTTTTGCATTAACATCGCAGGAATGATATAGCTTCGGTTCCTCCCACGCCAGTCAGAGGAGGGTTGGCAGCTGACAGTGGGGCCACATGATGACGAGACTGTACTGTCGTAAAGGATGCCATACGACACCCATACCAAGTAAAATAGTCTAAATCAGGGTTGCTCTAACTTTATCCCCCCACGGACCCCCTGTGGATGTCAGAGTTGTCCACGAACCCCAACTTTTCGAGACACGATCTGAGTTATTATTATACTATAATACGCATAACAGTGCATCGTAAAAGATCAAGTTCATGTGAGTAATATTGAAATGAAAAATAAAAACAAGAGATGAACAAATACTTATTTGGTAACTGTCTGTTTCATAATTCAGTTATTTATCACATACACGGTACGGTACTACTATGGCAACATATGCGTATGGAACGCGGAAAGAGTTTGTCGATAGGTACGACTTTTGTACATTACTAATTTATATGAAATATCAGATTTTAATTCAACAAAAAGTACTCTAGTTTTGCATTGCAGAAACGTCTCACGAACCCCCTGGGATGGACCCACGCTCCCCCTGGGGGTTCATGCGCCCCAGTTAGGGAACCCCTGGTCTAAATTGTAAAGACTAACACAAGTTAGTTCGAGTCACTCCAAGATTAATGTACGTCGTCCAGTTACAGAGTTGTTGACAACTAACAATTCATAATCATGGACGTTGAATATGAATGTAAGAGACTGACTTCGGTCAGCTTGCGGCTTTGATAAGCCAATGAGGCTTCTTCGAGAGATCTAAAATACATACATACAAGTTCAATATCACAGAGACTTGCTCCTTCTTCGGTTAAAGCTCTTTCTCGACATCAAATTTGAGCCTGCCAAAAGGTTGGGAATAAAGGCTGAAATGAAACATGAAAGTTTAAGACTGGTTCAAGTGACGTAACAACGCAGCACAAAATTGTTCATACAGGGCAGTGATATTGGGTGGGGGAGGGGTTTGCATGCATGTGCGGGATGGGGGGGGGGGTTGGATGCACTCCGCAGCAAGAGGTTTTCCATTTGTGAATAGTTAATCAAGTTAAAATGACCAAAAATTACAAATACAACTGTGGATCTGCGACGATGCCACTCTGCGGCGGGGGATTCCGCAATATAATATACCATTTCATTTTATGTACATGGGCGAGTATACTAGGGTTCGGTGAAGTGACGAACAAACACCACAAGCTGTAATAATTATAAATCACACCTAACTGGATATCCCTCATCCCAATCATTGAAACCATAGGTGGAGTAATATAGCTCACACCTAACTAGATATTCCTCCGCCGAATGATTCCGACCAGGTGGTATAATCATGGAGCTATAAACAGTTATAGCTCCATGGTATAATATAGCTCACATCTAACTGGTATCCCTCAATCTAACTTAGCCACGTACAGCACTGTTTACTCGTACAAGAAGTGCATTGTTGACCGAGTTAACTACAGATTTATGTCATATTATATAGTTTCACGCTAGAAACCTTTGCAATTCAATGCCGAACCTACTCTTTCCGATATAATTGACGGCTAAACTGTATTTTCAGGTGTATACCCGACCTTCTGTCTATTCCGATGCCGCCATTTACCTTCCAAGTACACTTCAGCAGCTTTAAGCGTTGACTTATATAACTTGTTTCCCCCCTCTCTCTCCACCTTTTACTCTTTCTTTCTTTTGGTTTGAGTGTTCGGTCAAATCTAACCACTGTCATTGCTCCAGGAAGACATTAACATGGTCAGTTTCCTCCAATTATGACGTCAGTCCTAAAATATACAGCTCTAACCAATTACAACTACGAGTGAGGTTCGGAACCGAAATATTCACTGTTGCTGTGAAAACAAACTGCGGATTTGCATCAGAATACCTTCCCGTCCGATTTTTATCGAGAAGAGCGGAAAGAAGATTTTTTGTTGTTTTTGCTTTCTATTGTTCACAAAAGTGCTAAACAGTTAATGAATCTAACTGGAAAGTGCAGTGTTGGGTCGTTTGTTTTCAATGCTATCGAATATGGTCCTCATTATGTGTTACATCGTGTGTCAGTACATAGTGGCTTATCAGTGAATTAGCCCAGTTAATCGACTTGAATCATTGTAAAAGAAAATAATCTAGATTAACATGCGAAATATGACAAAATCATCTATGCGTATACCTTTTACTATGTTGACTTATGTTGTATTTATACCACCATATGTAATCTATGGCAGGCAAAAATTATATTATCTTCAAATATACTAAAATATATCTAACTTTCCTGTCCAAAGCAAGTGAAAACATTTCATATACCTGGCACTAATTTCAAACTCGTACGTACTATACTGGTGTAGTCAACAGAAGCGGCATAGAGGTGTTTGGTATATAAATATTGCCCTAGTATTTCTAACAATGAACGTGCGTCTCATACTACATTCATTACAAACATTGACTTACAATTAGAACTAATCACCTTTAAACACACACACACACATACATGTTTGTATTACATTCAGACCGAGGACCCCATCGTATTTTCCATTGTTCAAATCCATGTACCGTAACCTTAACAATACCCCATACAATAGAATTCTTCCGAGGACTTGGTGATTCTTTAGAAATCACAACCGAGGACCTGAAATTCTTTTGATCAAGTCCTCGGTCAGATAGCAAAACAAACGCACACCCCCACATACAATGAATCCGGTTTTCGGTGGTTGCAAATCTAACTTTTTAGAAGTTAACAAATAGAATTTGGAAAGTCCAAAAATGGTCACCGTCATGCTCAACTTAACTTCAACAGGACAAGATTAATAGAAAACAAAGGCTACGATTATTATGACCTCAAATTATATGTTTGCAATGTAGGACAAACATGTCAAGGACAGATGGTGTTATATATCACCTATTGATGCTCAGTGTGTTATAATATGAAGTTAACAGAACATTTTTGGGGTTGAGATATTACACAATTTTATAAAACAATAGAGTAACTTTAACATTTATAGGCCTACACCGAGGAGCCGTCATTGCCATCAATTTAATCTTAAAGGAGCATCACAGAGATTTAACAAATGTTTAAATGCGAATATCTTGAAAATCCGAATAGTTGTAGAAGCATGTTAATAGCTAACACTCACATTTTTCTTTTTTCTTGCACTATAATATTCTGCATAAGCCAGTGGTTCCCTAACTGGGGTGCATGAACCCCCAGGGGATGCGTGAGTCTATCCCAGGGGATTCCTGAGACGTTTCTGAAAGTCAAAACTAGAGTACTTTTTGTTGAACTAAAATCTGATATATCATATAATATAGTAATGTACAAAAGTCGTATATACCTAGCGACAAACTGTTTTTTTTTTACATTATATTGCACTATGAACTTGATCATTTACGAAGCACCGTTATGCGTATTATAGTATAATAATGACTCAGATCGTGTCTCGAAAAGTTGGGGGTTCGTGGACAACTCTGACATCCACAGGGGTGTTCGTGGGGGGATAAAGTTAGGGAAACCCTGCTTTAAAGTAGAGAAGTTGAGGAGTCAGAGGCTACAGGAAAGAACTGAAGTACATATTTCTGCATGTTAAAATTTGGGGATCATAAAACTTGATATACCGACGACCGTTCAGTAGTGGTGTCTCTTCTTTTGCAAGCTCACAATTTAACAACCGTATATAAGTCTATTGCCCTGAATAAGGTTGTCACATGCACGAGTCTAGTTCACTTCATGGCTTCTTTACGTGATCATTGTTTGGTTCTATATAGTGATTGTTCAAAGTAATGTTGGCCGGAAGGCAACTTTTTTACTAAGTAGTCAAATATTCATGTGGGATCAGTCATGTAACTTGTAACTTACACTTCGTGTCGTCGGGCGATGACTATCCAATTGACAGTTTGGTCTCATTTTGGGATATTTTACCATTTGGGAGACCACCCCAGATGAGAAAACTGTGGATTCTGCTGGATTTGAAAAAAAATAGACCTACAATATTTGAGTCGGTCAGGGCTCGAATCCGAGACCTCCAATCTGCTGTAGGTGTCATTGCTTCGAATCACCACTACAACATATATCCGCTCATTCATACCACTGCTCCAGAGCCGTCTGAATGGTTGCTGCTGTTTCTGTTACTGAAAACATGAATATTCATGAGTTTGCTGAACTCTTAGAACGAGTTTCGTTTCTTTGTAACATTTTTTTTTGCTTTGAAGGATCATTAGATCGAGTCATCGGTTGCGATTCGTAGTTTGTAAGTTATTTGCATCACTTGTTTATCGCTTTTCTTTCTTATTCCTTAACAACGGTAACCACGTGAAAAAAACTTGGAGCGGGAATTTTCTAGTGAATACCAATCAGGCTTATTACGTTGCTTGCCGTCATATCGGAAGGATGATATCTCCAAGATCAATAAACATTAACCTACCATACTCAGTTTCCATTGGAAAAGTGCCTTGTGACGCATGTAAAGATAATGCCGCAAGCATTAATCGGAAAACACCCTGATGAGCTAAAATATACTTGGGAACTCCTAACTTATACGGTTATCCAACGATAAGACTAATTAGAGGAAAGGAATTTCCGCATATATAAGAAATGGTACATTCTCGAGGACAAGTAACCATGGTGATGTCGGCTGCATCGTTGTCAGGTGCCAAATTCATCTGATTGTGCTTGTGATAAGCTACAAGAATATTACTATATATAGACATAGAAGGCGAGATGTTTCGACGAGGTGTGACTGACATGCAAATTATAAGATTCCTGTAACATTCAAGGGTACAAATATGATGGGACTTGAGAATCGTTACAATGCTCTTTATATGATGTTTTCCGGCCTCTACATAGCCCTGACGTGTCCCGAACATACAACCTATACACTACTCACAAATATCCCCAATGAATGTTCCCTCAATTTACCCTCCGTCACATGAGGAACATGAGGAAGAGACATGCTCACATCATAAGATACTCCTCAGACTCGCATACAAGATTCGGGACAGATGTGATCTTGAAGTATTGATAGTTCACGTCACCAACTTCGCTGCCCCAACGAAGACGAAACGCAAACAACTGTTTCAAGCATCTGTTACAATGACGCGAGCGCAAATACGCTTAAATGCACAGACATAGTTTTCCTCAAATGTAAGATGTTTGCCGGATACTTCCCACTCTGATTAATATCAATTCCAACCCCTACCACCCCTTCCCCATTCTCATTGTGGGTTCTTTTATGTGTTCAGTCCACCGTGGCAGAGGCACACAAGAAGAGATAATGTGAGTTGACATTGCAGTATAGTAAGCCGTGAATATGGTGTCCCTGACGATACTCGGCAGACACCTCACATATACCCCACAATAATGGGATCGAAAAACCGGTAAGCACCCCCTGTACCACGGCAGTAACGGCACATATAACACACATGGGTGCATAAGAAATGCCGAGTCAACAAATTATTGGACACATTTATGTTAAACGGGATGTTATTAGAATTCTTAATAGCCACCAGTAACACCGTAACCTACAGAGGGGATCGCAATACGTACTAGGCCTACACGAGTAACCCAAAGAGGGGATCGCAATACGTACTAGGCATATACGAGTAACCAACCACCGTGTGTTGAAGGTTATCAGTATTGGTTCCAAGTAGTAGCATTCTGAAAATTATTAAAAGTTTCAAATGTATATCTTTCCAGAAGGGTGTGAATATTTCCTTATAGAGTCTGACCCTCCAGGTTATTCACAGACACCGAGGCGGGGTTTACACTGAGACATTTAAATGTATCAACGAAGAATAATAGGGGCAATGCAAAATTGCTTGTCGGAGTTTAAATATGCGTGACCATCAGTTGTAATTCTAGCATATTTGACGGCAATATTGGCGCCTTTAACATTGGTCGCTGCGGAGCCAGGGTATATAATACAAGCGTACCGATATACTTTCAGGCCCACGACACAACGGCGTCAACAGGAACTGATGCCACGACCCACCAGAACCACGCACATCCCTCAAAATCTATGCTTAGAATGCATGAATCTAGTTGGGACTATGGACGTCGGCAATCTTCGAAAACTGCAGATAAATTTTTCGACTTCTGAAAACTCAGCGAACATTTACCGCGACCCACTTTTTGGGTCGCGGCACATACTTTGCCGACCGCCGTATTATGCTCTTGATACAGGCATGTGTACTGTTACTCATTATCAAGCAATTACCTAGCTATAGGCCCTCCATTACTATCAATATTTTGAAATCATGAACGTGATGAAATGAAACCTTCTCGGAACTCTCATAATTTCCTCTCTTCGGGGGGCCAATGTGTTTGAAGAGAAACATAAATTTGAGACAAAACAGGAACTGGTTCTTTTCATGGACTGTTTAATTGATGTGGCATAGAAATATTATACTTCTTTCGGCTTATAACGTGACTCATCCAGCCGTGTGTGTTCATACCTTACCACAGTTTATTGTGTACACAGAAATATTTAAAGCAAACATTTGCAGGGGTTCTTGGCCTTAATACGAGAAGGTATTTCTAGGATGAGTCGTTTAGCACTATATCCCACACAACCTGTTCGGTCGTATGGGGAGTTCAAAGTCACGTAATTATGAGCACATATAGGGTGAAATGGTCAAAATTTTGATACTAAATTATAAACATTCAGCGCGATAGCTCATCTTGCTGGTTAGGATTCTCGGCCTCTTACAGGTTATATAAAAATGCTGCTATTCTTTCCCTGATCAATACTTATAATTGTGAACTCTGCTTCGATTATATTCCCCTTGAGAACACCGAACAATCATGTATCTTGTCTAAAGAGTTGAATAGGTTTTGAGTCTGTCTATTCACTTCAAACATTGTTTGGTATATCCACAAACCATTGCCGTTGGAAACCATCCGTTGACCTTATCCTAAACTTTTCCCCTGCCTACAATTTGATTTTATCAACTTACCGTAAACAATCACCAAAGTTTAAGCTAACTTTCTCTGAATCGTTAGGCCTTTGAATATGTCAGCGGCGAGACTCATCAATGAAACCCTTCACAAACAGGCTCTGTTAATATCCCCTAAGAAAACATGACAACGATTTCCTTGATACGACAATGTTTGTAGTAGTTGGAGGAGGAGTTGACAAAAGTAGATCGTTGTATGTGGGTGGAAAACAATGTCACGCAAACCATCATATAACACATGATAACCACAGCTCTGTGAAATACACCTCTCTTGATACCCCTGTATGCAGGCAACAAATGGCGTCCCCTTATTGACTCATATATTAACATCATTGAATGACCACCATATCATTATTTAACCCCCCCCCACCCCATCAGTGGCGAAGCTAGGGGTATGGGTCAGGGGGCGAGAATGGTCTGCAGGGGCGCTTTCGACACTATCTAAGCGGAGCGCGACCACAGGTTGGCGCGGAGCGTACAGACATTTTTTGAGTAAAGATACTCCCTAGATCGCCGGAAATGACCCTTTTCGGACCTTGCTAATTTGCAGATAAACGAAGAATAAATAGGTGTCATCGCCAGTTTGTCAGAAAATTACACCAACAAAATGTGACAAATGTCAATAGGTATTTGAGAGCGCAATAAAAAAGTCAATAATCGCGAATAAGTAAAAAGTGGTAAAAAGCTGAAAAGGGCGCCAGCAGTCCATTTGAGTCCGCCAGGGGGGGGGGGGGCATCCGCCCTCTGACTGTATGGACGCTCCGCCACTGCACCCCACCCCTAAATAGTGCGTGCTTTATTTCATTACGCGGAACAGATTAACTCTTCCGCAAGTTGTCACATTCAAGAGTTCAACATTTCTCCTGTAGGTTTATTTACATACTTTGTGTAGGGTATGTGAGGAAAGTAGTGAATGGATCATATCAAGGCTGAATGAACAAAACAAAACTATTATAGAACAAATGCATGAAAGTAATATGTAAGTTGTAAGATCGTTAGACGCAACTGATATCCACATGTTGTATTTTCCTATGACCCTTTAAATATTATAGGCTCACCAATAAAAGTGACTGAACCAAATAGTCTAGCACACTATTCATGGGGACAGCTCCTCTGACGAACATAATACGAAAACTTGTTTTAAGACATCAAATAACGTGTATAGGCAATGCAGCACAAATTATTAAAGACAACGGGTGCTGGATAACATTCATGGGTACTCTATTGTTTGAAAGAAATTGAAAGAACTAGTTGGGTCAGCAAAATTAAAGAGATGGAAGAATCATATAACCCCCCCCCCCCCCCACCTTACCCCTCCCTTCTTAATATTAACACGAAGGCTATATGTCTTCTTTCCAAAACGGGTAAAATTAGTGGTAGACCTAGTATATCAGAACCAAAGTCTAATGGTTAACCGAGAGATGTAAAGCCGTTTGAACATTTAATCGGGAATTTCAGATATTTGAAAATTGTGGGTTATTTTTAGATATCTGAAGTTCTAAATGAAATATCTGATATTGAATTCAAGATATCTGATATTGAATTCAAGATATCTGAAATTGAATGCAAGTTATTTGCAACTCTAATGCAGATATCTGACATTGAATTCGGGATATTAAAGATATCTGAAATTCTAATTCAGTTATCTGAAATTGAATTCGGGATATTTAAAATTTAATTACATGTATTTGAAGCTCGGATACAGATATCTGAATTGAATTCGGGGTAATAAAATTGAATTTAAGATATCTGAAATTGTAATTCAGATATCTGAAATTGAATTCGGGATATCTGAAATTGAGTTTACGATATCTCGAAATTCTTGTTCGGATATTTAGATATCTCGATTTTTTCCTCGAACTTCAATCCTCCACGAGGTTGCCGTGTTGGCAACTACAAAGCTATAGCGATATGCGATGAAAACAACAATATTAAATTTAAAAGCTATAAACTGCACAACTTGAATTAATTTCAGATTTCTAAAATTTAAGTTTCCGATTGCTGGACTAGAATATCAGATATCTTCGTTAAAACTCAGATCTCTAAACTTTCATTTCAGTGATCTCGCATTAGAATTTCAGATATTCGAATAAGAATTTCAGATATATGTAAAGTTAAATTTAGGATATCTGAATTAAAAGTTCAGGTATCTAAATTTCAATTTGAGATATCTGAAATTTAATTTAAAAAATATTATACTTTGAATATCTGAAATTGATTCGAGATATCAAAAATTCTTGATTAATTGTTGAAACGACTTATCATGACGTGGGCGTGGTTAGCTTAGAGGGATGGGGGTGATTAGCCTGGGAACTTTGCCGGAAAGGTAGGTGGGGAGGGCTTATGGAGGGCTTACGGATGGCTTACGGAGGGCTTCCCTTCAACTGAAGGGAAGGGCTGACCCTTTAGCTGGTGGAGAGCAGGGAACATGGCAGCGCTGTTTGTTACTGGTTTTACTGTGAAGGTACCGGGCATTAACTTATACAGAGGGAGCAAGGCTGTCAGAAAGATAGTATGGTGGTATGTTTTCACTTTGTTTTATCTATTGCCCTCTTCAGATATGTGACGTCACTTTGGTTTTATAGACCTAGCTTGTTGGGGCGTCGCTTATGCGTCAAGCCAATGGCGGCTAATTTCCCGTGTACTCTTGTCGTTTATAACGTTATCTCTCCTTTAAAGTGTATGGTCTAGATGCATTATTTTCTATGTGATCCGCGTCCGCTGTTTCGTAATTAAAATCTGCCTCCTGTAGTACATGTTGTTTAATTACTAACGTTGCCGCATGGTTTATGTCAGTCCATGTTTCTTTATTTTCATATTCGGGGCATTTTAGCTGAAAATTGTATGTTTATCTCATTTTTCATTCTGCTTACATCATATCAACAAACAAGACGTCTCTTTATACAGAAATCAAGGCAGACTAACAGCTTCTTGTAGAACTGACGAGGACCGTTCCGGGAGCGTTGACGTGATAGAACACGCAAACGTCGGCTAAATTCAACTATATTACCGCTGAACTAAAACGAGATCAAGTGAACCGCGTCTTGTGAGTTAGCTGTCGAAACAACAAGGTTGTCAATGTATGGAGCTGGTTACTGCAGTTGTGAACATGTAGGCGCGTTCTCTACAGACGCCAGGAGTTCATCAAACCGACGACACCGGTATCCGATATCTTCAATTCCAAGACACCGTTTTAGTCCTTGCCGCTTACAACTATAGCATGGTGTGCTAACTAATGTTACGACAAATTGAACATGCCAGGCAATTAGTCCATACCTTGTAGCTTCCAGGATCGAATGTAGGACAGTCATGGGGTGTATACAAAAACAAGTAACTCTGTTTCACGTCTGAATGTTACATAAATATGTTTACATAAATAATCGCAATAATTGCAACTGGGCTGATTGTCTGATTACGGAACCCCGTCAAGGCGGATACAGGATGGCGTCTATATTCGGCCTAGTTTATGCGTACTAATAGAACCCTCATCTAAAAGAGAATGAGCTATGCACATCATGTCGGCTTATGTTATACAAAAGGCGGATCAATTAAAAGTATCGTTCGAACGCCTCACAATTAGATACCCCCCCAAAGGCTTAACATCCCTTCCCCTTTAACATCCCTCACCTCTATAGGGAAAGAGATGCACGACACACTCAAGAACTCGAGTGGGATAGGATAGGGTAAGTAGCCTACCCATGAATGTCACCAACACATTGCCATTTCTCACTTTTAGATCTTTATTGCATTATTTATGATATAGCAGGTTTAAATGTCAGATAGAACCTCTACCCATATACCATGCGACAACGAGTAACCTACATGGAAGTGATAGATAGATTAGTCACCATTTATTAATAAAAGAGTTGCCCCTGAATTAATTAGTGTATCAACTTGAACCCATTCATCATTTATTAATTAAAGAGTTGTCCTGAATTAATTAATATATCAACTTGAACCCATTCATTTCTCACGAGGGAGGGAAGACAAGCTAACCTATGTTAGTAATTAAAACATGGGATTTAGACATTCATACAATAATATTGATCTGCTTTTAAAATTTGATTTCTTTTTGAAGGTCATCAGTGTATTGCACCAAATTATGGTCACTCATGCTCAAATAACAACTATCAATAATCATTTTACTGCCACACTAAAAGTATTGTTATCCAGACTGAGACATTTAATTGTCTTTTGTTTTATCAATTCTTAATGTCTAGAAATAATTTGAGCACCAAAACCGCCAGGAAAGTACTTTGGAACATTTCTAGCAATTTTTGGAATGCTAAAAAATAGTTGCCAGGTGCCTGCTGATGACCTTTTCAATGTGTTTGAATTTTTAATTATATGAATAGTTTATTATCTTACGTCGTCAACATTTGTTTATACTCTCAAATTAGCTATCTGCGATCAGGTAAATACATTGTCGATGTTCTTGATAACAATGCAGTTAATTGATAATCATCATTAATCAAGTTTCAGTGGAAATAATGAAGGGAACGTCTTTTAATTATAACCCCTGACATCCAACGAATTCAAGGAATTCTCGACACTAATTACTTCGGTAATTAAATTCATCTTGGTGTAATGGAAAATCTAGTATTCGGTATGCAATCGCAATATTCAAAAGCAGCAGAGGTAATCTGTACAATCGTAACACGTGTGATGTACGTAGTGTGCCATAAGTCCTGAAATCGACATATGTCGAATTAAACTGACATATGTAAGCTTCTCGTGCTTTCATTGGACGATCATAGTCACATGTCGTTTTCTTGTGCTCTGGTCGTCCAATGAGAGCACGAGAAACCGAAATACGTCAGTTTAATTTGACATATGTCGATTTTTTTTCAATCAGAGCGCTAACAAACAACATATGACACTGGTCGTCCAATGAGAGCACGAGAAACCGACATAATGTCAATTTAATTCGACGTATGTCGATTTCTTACAAGCAGACATGTGATTGGTGGAACACATTTTACGCAATGGATCATGACTTCGGAAGAATTCGAATGACTGCTACATTTGAACACGGTCTATACGATAAACAATGTCCTCTTATTTGTGACCGTAAATAACAATATCCATTTCTTGGATGTTAACATAAATCATTTTACTCTACTTCATACTTGTCATCAATATTTGAACATATTATACTCATGGGCAAACAATTCAATAACATCACAGAATTGTTTGTTTGAAGAGTTAGGCAGGCTAAAGTTCTCCTATTACACTTTACCGGAAATATCTTTCACGGTACGGAACCTGAAATCTGCCATATTCAAGGAAATCGAGTCCAGTGCATTCCAAGTGAAGAGGAATACGGTATTCGTCTTAAAGGGAGTGAAGACTCGCGCACAAAGAAACGTCTAATGCCGGTAATCTGACCTAGTTTCGAATGTGGTGTAACAGAAGTGTTAGACACCACCATCGATCCCAGAAAATACACACACAGCTAGCTACCGTCGGTAATTAGACACTAGTGTACAGTCAATACATGCAGCAACGGTCAATACCCACAACACAGTGTACATAGCAGCGATGGACATCGCAGCATGGAGTTTTATGGAACTCCCTGATCTCAGGTGCAGATAAAAGATAACAAGGTATCACGTTTCATTACTGTCTGCATCTTGTAGCGACAATTAGAAGAAAACTTCACTTGCAAGCAACGGAAAGTTAACTTTTTCAGAGGGCGGCACGCGGTTTGGGGGCGAGTCTTCAATGCCTTAGTAAAGATGTAACTGTCTGATTGGGGCTGATAAGTTTTCTCAACTCTACTGGTCAATACTAAAATTCCATGATAATGTGTTTCACTATTGACCTTGTAGTCAAGTTTGGATTATGGCAAAAAGACAACATATTTTAAATATTCCCTTTTTGTGTACGTGTAAGTTGAACTAGAATGCATAGTGTCTGGAGTACGAAATATTACGAATAGAATGTTCATCTTCATTTCATAGAAATTAAAACGTAGGAAAGTGTTTAGTTTGTCAAATATAACCTTATTTTTGGGGTAAATTCGGTCGGTTTGATAAAAAAAAGTTGATCAAAAGCAAAAATATGCTTTAAAATACCACGAAAATCTCAAATTCAAGGTTCCGATCGTTGTCAATCAACAGTTGAGTTGCCTAAAAATATGAAAGAATGAGAAAATGCTTGATTGTGTATACAAGCCGTGTAACCGTTGAATTTCATTCTATTTTAAAGGCTGGTATTTGGGTAACCTTCAACAGGCGTCGATTTACACACTATATGTTGTGAAAGTCACCTTCATATTGTCAAGAATCTGTTGGAGTTAAGCAGTAGATATTAACATGAGGGAAATGATAATATTTGGATTCATATTTCTAAAGACCCTCTGAAGACTTGACAAATGACTTATGTCAATCATCCACTAAATTCTACCGGATGACTAATGACAACATATTAAAGCAGTCTACTTGCATTATGTTTGAATCAGTTATCGGTGCTAAAAGTTCACAAGCCAACCAATGAAGAAGGTTTATTTGAGATAATGATGGATGAGTGGTGGTGTCTTACTTCGATCAAATTTATATATTTAATGTTTAAACTTTAATGTTGAGTGTTCAGTGGTTTCTATCTCTGACAATGTAGATGTTTCTGGTAAGGGTATGGTGGTGTGGGGGGGGGGGGAGTGGGGGATAACAAGAGGGTCCTAATATGCTATAGTTAATACCTATGGAATGAAAATTACTCACTTTCTTCAAACTTTGCGAAAAGAACTTGTGTAAAAATAATGATAATAAAACAAAGTACTTCATTAAAAATTCTTCGTAGACTTGATTTGCTAGATATACAGTCGTAGGTTACTTGCCGATTTGATTGCATCTGTCAATTCATCCTTAACGACAAAACGGCTGAATGAATAGAGTTAAACTTGAGTTTGCTTTATCGAATCAAGTAAATGAACAATTAAACATTTTCAGCAAAGCGGTAAAATCATTTCGTGGTTCGTCTTAGTTACCGATCATTAGATGTCCGCCCTTTCTTACAGTTGTCAATATTCATTACTTTAAAGCCTCGTTTTTACTTGGAATCGTAAGTTAGGCTATATAATATGTATGATAATATTTTAACAGAATTCTGCTCTCCGTCAACAAAGATTGACTCCTTACAACTAGTTACTATATAACGAGTTTTCATCCGTTGAATTCCATGCAGAAATTGTGTGTTCGCATCTTTAATATATTTTGAAACTTTTGAACCTTATTACCATACCATCGTTCCTGGTGGATTGCAAGCGTCTTTATTATTCCTATTCGAGAATGCTAACTTACAGCTATTGTGAACAAAATTCATGGCTTGATGGAGAAACAGATTTAGTCAGCAACAATAGATTCCTAAACCGATGTATCAAACTTGATAGATGTAAGCTATGAGAGTCTGCCAATGTTGTTTATCATTGAGAAGACCTTGCGATAAATCCATAGTGATTGCAGGTAAGAATTGTGAATGACTAATCACTCGCTTACGTAAGTCATAACAATGTAATTGTGTGTTCATCTGGGTTTGATGGTCACTTATCGTATAGCCTCAGTTATCAATGGCGCAGTTAGACTGATAATATCTGAGATTTGATTAGCTACATCTGTCCAGTATCCCTGCTAAAGCAGGAGTTTGTTTTCAATGCTAATAGTAACCTACACATCCTATATACCATCATTCATACGTGTTCTCAGTGCACCCATACATGTATATACTTGGCTTTTAATTACTGATGTTAGTTTACGAATTCTCCGCAAGTATAGGCTATATATACGATGAAAATTATCCTTGAAATTATGGAAGAAAGTATACAATAGCTCAATCACGATATATTATAACAATAGCAATTTCCTCCCATACCTGCGTAAGCAACTTATAGGCTTGGCATGTAAAACACACAGCTATAATGACAGTGTTATTTATAGGCTTAATAAGTGTTTGTATTATCTTATATGTTTTAGTAATACTTGGTCCAGTCTCGGTTCCGCCATTTCAAGTGGTAACGGACGCTCTCTATAGTCCCTGCGACTAATTAAGTTTTTTTGGTATATGCACGCAATATGTCTCTATACATTCAGTTTAACAATGGCTCCATTATGATCCATGAACACGCAAACAGATTACAAAGATTCTCTGAAGGGCATAGTACTTTTCAATTCTACACGTGACAGAAAACAAGAAGAAGAAGAAGCGAAGTCGTAAGTCGGGCAAGTAAACATAGGCGTGGGAGGCGGGGGGGGGGGGCTGGGGGCTGCAGCCCCCAACCAAAATTGTTTGTGAAAATTCGGGCAATATGCTGAGAATTTTTCGGGCACCTACTGAAAGAAGAATAATTTGCAATGCGTTTTTCAATTTTTTTTTGGTGAAACTTCGGGCAATATGCTGAGAATTTTTCGGGCACCTTCTGACAGAAGAATAATTTGCAGTGTGTTTTTCATTGTTTTGTGAAAATTCGGGCAATATGCTGAGAATTTATCAGGCACCTACTGAAAGAAGAATAATTTGCAATGTGTTTTTTCAATGGTTAAACTGATATTATTATTGTAACGACTTCCCCAATAATTTTTACCAATATGGAAGGGTAAAAACACGGAAAATGATTGTATGTTATTGGCATGTGATGTAATAACCGATGAATGCCTATATGATATGCACATTAAGATGTGAAAAATTTTGGTTATATTTTTCGGGCAAGTCGTTAAAGCCCCCCCCCCCCCCCAAATCAAATTAGGCTCCCTACGCCCATGCAAGTAAATGATGGTAAAAGAGTGTAAAACATGTATGTATATGGAAGAAAACCTTTCTTTAAACTTTCTGTGCACCCTAAACCAACGGTCTGCAAACTACGGGGCGCGACCCACAAGTCGTTTTGGGAAACATTTTCGATGTATCGCGCGCTTTTCCCTGCAGATGTCGGAAAATATATCTATCGCCTTTATCTGGAGCTTGCCGGAGACGATCGATTAAGTTAATTTCTTAACATCAAATCGATTCAGTAATAAGATTAATTTACTGGGTTATTGAGCTTTAATTATCTGATTTTCCATACAAGTTTACATTCAACAAACCACTGATTACGCTATTTTGGAAAAAAAAATATAAATGTAAATAGGCCGTATTATGTCTCAATATTTTCATTTAAACCAGGATACTGTACAGTCCAGCCCCCCCCCCCACCCCCCCCTTAAAAAATAATAATAATTAGAGATTGTTTATGGTCAAGGTGTTAGAGGCTTTTGAATGATCCGTTTTGAGGACATTTTCAGACCATGTAGTTTTCAAATAAAGAGGGGGCGGGGGGGGGGGGGGGAGTGAGGGATTGTCATACGTCTTTATCGGATATACACGTTAGATAGACACCCAATGTTCTGGTTGTTGTTTATGCATGCCTCTGATATGGAAATGAAAACTTGAAGGAAAATTAATTTACTAGGTGGGCAATTTTCCCTCCAGTTAGTGTGTTATCTATACTTCCTTGCATCATGTACATAGTCGAAGTTATAGCTTAAATGCATTCTGAACAACGATTTCGAGGGATGCCATGTCAGACCTGGTGGGTCGTGCTCAATTCTCGTGGAAGATATTGGGCCATGGGCCGTAAATGATTGAGGGCAACTGAACTGAAATCTCAAGAAAGAACACCATAAAGAAGTTGATTCGGAATTCCGTGTTCCATCCTTATCTATCTTAACTGTTCCTTAGTAGTATATATGTTGCTTTTTCGGTCAAATCTTCTTAAGTCTAAGCTATATTAAAAATCCAGAACACCGGCTATCAATGCCGTTAAATCGTATGAGAACCGCTTCCCCTCCCCACCATCCTCACCTCCACCCCCCCCCCCCGGATCTCCACTTTAACTTAGATTGAACGAGTTCTCTTGATTATTTAATGGAAATTGATCATAAATTTACCTTTATCAAAGGGAATTGTTTCTGACCCAACATGCTGGTTTTAATCATCACGTTTGTGCAACGATATCAATTATGGTGAATTAGACTTCTTTATCTACGGCAGTGGCGGCGGAACCCGGGGGGCTTGGGGGGCTCAGCCCCCCCAATAAAAAAGTTGAGGGGGCAAATGCATGATAAGCCCCCCCCAATATTTACCAAGGCTCCGAAACGTGCATCTGCCCATTTTTCAATGCATACTTGTCGATCTGTCCGATGCACACGTATACTCTATAGGTGTAATAATTTTAGTAATTGCTGGGGGACCCTCGGCCCGTCCCCTGGCTATAGACCACATTGTCACCCCAACCGCGTCTTCACGCCCCGTGAAAAGTGGAAGCAGTGAGTGTGAGTACCGGTAAGCGTAACACAACTCGTCTTAGGCCAATGACTTGCCTCATTTCAGCCAGTTCTCCAACATCCCCTTACTTAGTGGCGGAGCGTCCATATATACAGTCAGGGGGCGGATGCCCCCCCCCCCTGACGGACTCAAATGGACTGCTGGCGCCCTTTTCAGCTTTTCACTACTTTTTATTTATTCGCGATTTTTGACTATTTTATTGCGCTCTCATATACCTATTGACATTTGTCATATTCTGTTGGTGTAATTTTCCGACAAAATGGCGACGACACCTATTTATTCTCCGTTTATCTGCAAATTAGCAAGGCCCCGGAAAGGGTCATTTCCTGCAATCTAGGGAGTATCTTTACTCAAAAATTTTCTGTACGCTCCGCGCAAACCTGTGGTGGCGCTCCGCTTAGATAGTGTCGAAAGCGCCCCTACAGACCATTCTTGCCCTCCCTGACCAATACTCTAGCTCCGCCACTGCCCTTACTACACTCAAAAACATCTTGGCGAGTACACTACGAGTAATAGCTACTCTCTTAAAAAACCATCGAATATACAAATTACAATGTTTTACAGACTTTTACGTGCAATCTGAGAAATTGCAGGCTTGAGACCATATTTTAGGGCTAGGTATTCGCAGCATAAAACACTCGGAAAGTGCCGTTTCCGGCCATCTGGGTGTTTGAAAAAACCCAAAATTTTCTTGTACGCTCCGCGCCAACCGATGGTGGCGCTCCGCTTAGATAGTCTCCACACATTAGCCCCCCCAATAATTTTTCCGTTCCGCCGCGCCTGATCTACGGTAGCGTACGTACACCGTTTATAGTTAGTAACACAATGCAATGATACACTACGTGCTATTTTATGCTGTTTTGAATTTGTAAATTTGTAAATAAAGCGAGCGCTATAAGAGCATTGTATTAAGAGGTGTTCAAATTTACGCTTTCTTCTTGGATATTGCTAATATTTATGTTTCGACTCGCCGTTGGCCTGTACAACGAATATAATAAACCTATAACTCTTTTGCATATACTGAGTAGTGTGCAAAAAAGTAAAGAGTTTGTATAATAACGTCAGGACTTTGAACTTGAAAAAAACCGCTTTGTTTTCGACTGAGTATCGGTTTTACTTATGGTCAGATTGGTTCCCACGTTTGTAAGGGTTCAGTTTTCAACAGAGAGAAGACCGAATCGGTGAACTGGGAGGGTTGGTTTATACGTGCGAAGATACTGACCTATATATTAGTGTCGGCAAAAAATAACTTAAAAGAAAGAAAACAGATTACAGACACGAGGTGACAGTAAGTTGTTATAGTGACTGATTGATCAATAAACAGAGAGGCGATCAACCTACATCAACCACGCCTAATTCAGAGTTAAATGACGACAGACAAACAGTGGCAGATGTGTCCTGATTAGGACTCGAGTCCCCGGATTCTGACTCGGGGTTGTCATGAACTCAAATTTGGATCGAACTTACTGCATCCGGAATTCGAATCGATCCCACCGATATGTTTAAATTCTCCTAACGGTTGGTAAATGTTTCAGTAAACATCGGTTTTAAGTGCTTATTTTATAAGACCTATATAGGCAAGCAAAGTTATAATTGGCCTGGGTCCGATACTGGTTGGTTAACTCAGACCAGGACTCAAGCTGTACCGGTTGTTCAGCAACTATAGCAATCACCGAGTGAGAATAGGTTTCATAGCATATAATTGCGAACAGAAGCCATCGGGTGGATGTACCCTCTTTGGAGGAAACAAGTGAAAGGGGTTCTGATCGGACTTCGTTTCTTCCACCGAAGATCGTTCTAAAATGTTGATGTGTATAGCAGGTATAGGGTGCAACCACCTATTCTGTAGGGGGGGGGGGGTTAGGGTAGGGTAATATGTTAGGTCGTCCGTAGTGTATAAGGGGAGCAGGGGCGTAGCGAAGGGGTTTTTGTTGGGGGGGGGGGTGTGGAGAATTTGATTTGCCGACGGATCTGGAAGTGGTGACTGAAATGGGGGAGGGGTCTAAGGGGAGGTGGTGTCCCCCTCCCCTTTGGAAAAGTTTTAGTTTTGAAACGTCCTTAGATGCAATCTGGTGCATATTTTAAGTCAAATTTGATTTGCCGACGGATCTGGAAGTGGTGACTGAAATGGGGGAGGGGTCTAAGGGGAGGTGGTGTCCCCCTCCGCTTTGGAAAAGTTTTAGTTTTGAAACGTCCTTAGATGCAATCTGGTGCATATTTTAAGTCAAATTTGATTTGCCGACGGATCTGGAAGTGGTGACTGAAATGGGGGAGGGGTCTAAGGGGTGGTGGTGTCCCCCTCCCCTTTGGAAAAGTTTTAGTTTTGAAACGTCCTTAGATGCAATCTGGTGCATATTTTAAGTCAAATTTGATATGCCGACGGATCTGGAAGTGGTGACTGAAATGGGGGAGGGGTCTAAGGGGAGGGGGTGTCCCCCTCTCCTTTGGCAATTTTTTAGTTTTGAAACGTCCTTAGATGCAATCTGGTGCATATTTTAAGTCAAATTTGATTTTCCGACGGATCTGGAAGTGGTGACTGAAATGGGGGAGGGGTCTAAGGGGAGGTGGTGTCCCCCTCCCCTTTGGAAAAGTTTTAGTTTTGAAACGTCCTTAGATGCAATCTGGTGCATATTTTAAGTCAAATTTGATATGCCGACGGATCTGGAAGTGGTGACTGAAATGGGGGAGGGGTCTAAGGGGAGGGGGTGTCCCCCTCTCCTTTGGCAATTTTTTAGTTTTGAAACGTCCTTAGATGCAATCTGGTGCATATTTAAAGTCAAATTTGATTTGCCGACGGATCTGGAAGTGGTGGCTGAAATGGGGGAGGGGTCTAATTTTTAGTTTTGAAACGTCCTTAGATGCAATCTGATGTATATTTTAAGTCAAATTTGATTTGCCGACGGATCTGGAAGTGGTGACTGAAATGGGGGGGGGTCTAAGGGGAGGGGATGTCCCCCTCCCCTTTGGAAATTTTTTAGTTTGAAACGTCCTTAGATGCAATCTGGTGCATATTTTAAGTCAAATTTGATTTTCCGACGGATCTGGAAGTGGTGACTGAAATGGGGGATGGGTCTAAGGGTAGGGGGTCTACCCCTCCCATTTGGAAAAATTAGTTTGAACGTCCTTAGATGCAATCTGGTGCATATTTTAAGTCAAATTTGGCACGGAAGAAGCTCCCGTTCTCCTTTTTCTATTCAGCTTTCCTTCTTTCTTCCCCTTCCGCTCTCTTCACCTTTTCTCCTTTTGCCGACAGACCCAAAATTTGCCGACAGCGACCAAATTATTGGGGGGTGTGACACCCCCCCACACCCCCTCTCGCTACGCCCCTGAAGGGGAGGGGTGACCCCTATACCCTTTGAGAAATTGTTGGGAAATGGCTGGTGATTATATCAAAAATGGTGAAATATTTTGAGACAATGTTGAAGAATTTGTAACTGTTTCGGCTTGATACCTCTTCATACCTCTTATATATTTATGTTCTGTACGCCATAGAGTTTTTGTGTGTGTAATATTCTGTATATCAGCGACGGGAAGGGTCGCGGCTCAGCCCCTTGATTTTATTCTGCGCCCCTGGGAGCTGGTAAATCGTAAGAGCAGGAGTGAATAAGCCAATTTAGCTGTATGGACATTGACATTGTACCATGCTGTATTTGGCAATAATATAACGGCAAAGACAAGATACATGTGACCTCCAAGTCATCTTTATCCATTCTCAATCATTTTATAAGAATCACCTTCTCCTGTGTCAAATTTGTGGCAGCATTCTTAGGAGACCATAGCTATATCATATTCAAACCTAAGCCCAAACACCTCAATTGAAAAACTTCACTAAAATTTGTCAGCAACTTGCTCAAATTAATACTAAACAAAATGGATTACCTTTTCCTATAAATATATTAACATTATGTATTAAATTACAGTCAACATAATCATCGATGTTGTTGTTGTTTCATATTGTATTTTAGATATTTCCTTGCTTACTGTACATTTGTATTATGATGTAGTATTTGTTATTATGTTTTTTATATAACAGATACAATTCTTGTGTTTCTTATAACTGTTTGCTGTTTTTCTATATTTTTCGCGTATCGCGTATTGCGCTATACAAGTTGCTTATTATTATTATTATTATTATGTTGAATAGATGAACTTGTTACCTTAAGAAAGTTGTAAGAAAGTCACAGTCAAACATTGATATGTTTTCCGTAAGTAACCTATAGAAACTGAAAATAACTATTCCCCTACAATTTGGTGACATTACATGGTATGGCTTTTGATGTCACATCGGGCACATATATTTTTAATCTTAAAACTTAAAATGACTTCTGCGCTGTACATCCTTGGAATACTAACCGTTGTAGCGCCCCCACTTTATCCGCGATTTTTTTATATTCACGGTGAAGTCAGAACTTACTGACCACAACCTCTGTTATAGACAATTAAAGTGATTCTGTGCGTTTCGAAATAGGAAATACATGAAACTGTTCATATTCCAAAAAGGAACTTCGTTTAAGCTGATTATCTGACGAGCCATGACAAATGAGAAGGTTTCACCAAGCTAATTTTGTCAACATCTTTTCATTAATTAAGGAATTAATGAACGACAGTATCAAAAAGTTTTTTCAAACATGCTTTCAAAAAAGTTACCGTTCTTAAGCCGTTTCCTTTGGGTTTAATAACTATCACTGTCATGTTCAGTTATCAAATGGCATATTTCATCCATGAATAACACCGGTGGTACATTTTAAAATAAGGAAAATCGTCATATCAAACATTATCTTATGTATATCCTTTGTCGAAACGCACGTTATCACTTTAATTAACAGCCTGAAAAGGTCACCGTCTGACACACTTTCCTTGAGATATGCTGAGTACGATGTCATTTCTCTAATTTGTAGCTTTCTGATCTTTTTTTTCTTTCCTTCAAACCTTTTCTCATTTTTTTTGTGTACAAAGATTACACACACTCTCCTCTCTCATTTCATTCTAAAGGATAGAAGGTTCAGTTATGTTAGGAAACTGGTCACAAGGCCTTACATTGTAAGAGAAACAATGTGTATGCTATAGGGATTTTACCATTAGTCGCTGTTTGGTATTTCCTCTCGGTACAGTATCCCCTTTTCCCGATCCGTCAATCGTCAGGGTACAAACGTTGGTATCTCGCTAGTTTCAAACTAAGTGCTGTGAGGCAAGGGCGTAGGAACCGGGGGGCTGGGGGGCGCCAGCCCCCCAGTGAAAAATATGGGGGGGGGGGGGGCGGAAGTATCATTCCGCCCCCCCGCTCCGCAAGTCAGAAAACCCCTTCTTCATTTCCAAATGAGAAAAAAATCTCATTTGGAGCACCAAATTGCATTTAAGGCCAGGTGAAAATGCAAAATTCTTTACAAAATGGAGTGGGAGTTGAAGTGTGCTATATTGCACCAAATTGCATCTGAGGCCACCTGGAAATGCAAAAAAATTCCAAAGGGGCACCCCTCCCCTTAGACCCCTCCCCCACGTCGGCCATCAGTCTTCAGCCCCCCACTCAAAAGTACCTTCCTACGCCACTGCTGTGAGGTGTTTGTCTGTAATGAATTCAAGTTTTATATAGCTACCTTCTTCCCTATTTCGTTTCCCTGTATTTCTCACATAAGCGAAGAAGTGAGATTTAACCCAATATTGAATGCATGAACGAAAGATGAGTATTTCCGGTTACTTTCAAATGCCTTTGCGAACAGTGTCAGCATTTGCCAGCATATTCAACACTCCGCCCCTTCCAAGTTTCATCACTTGCGATTGGTCAACAACCGGAACTAGAATTAGTCTTTACTTTTCGGATGATACCGGAGACTTTTCGATGAAATATTTCCGAACGTACGGGAAGGAACCGATCTAGTATACGCTAACTTGTCATGTTTATGTTACGAATATACCAGTGCGTTAGCTATTAGTTTTCAGTTTACCCAAAGTTAAGCTCCTCCCACTAAAAGAAACCACACTGAATGCAGTTGAGTGTTGTTCATTGGTAGGCAATTGTTTACGATTCATTCAATTGATCGCTACCTTGTACACACATTCGAAAGACGGTGGCAAAAGCTGAAGGTACGTGTAACTGAGATTTGGCGAAGAAAGTTATACCTTATAGTTTCTTTCAAATCTTAGTTTGATTTTAGATTATGGACCTAAAGTAATGTTGCTTTTTACTTTTTCTGTGCCTTGTGATTATTGTAGCGGAATTTAATTTATATTTATCATACACAAGTCCCGCACTGAGCATCTCACCTCACGGAGGCCTTGTTTGGTGATCGAGTCCGAGAGAAGACGGATGTAACCTTATTCGAACGAATGTCAACTTTCGACAAAATTCTCATCAATTGGGACATATTTGGATTACTGAATCGAGATACTTTGACCAATTTCTTCGTTTTACTGTACTGATATCTCGCATTTATAGGTAAAAATGTCGACGCATATCTTTTTGTTGGTCATCTGTTCGGTGCTTATTCAGTTCGAAGCCAGTTTGGGTCAGTACTCTTCGAGGGACACACACGGTTCTAGCTACAATCGTTATAGCGGCACTGAGCAGTATCAGTATGGGGGCAACCGTGTCAGCCTTCAAAACCAAAATGATGAACTCGGGGACGGAATGTAAGTATTATTCTATTTCATTATTTGTCGTATAGACTACATCAATAATAATATGTACCATTGTATAAGGCTAGCACGACCATTAACTAATATTCATAGTGTCTTCTATATTACTTCACAACCGCTATAACTTAGTGGTTTGTATTGGTATATCGGCCTAATTATATCCTGTAATTATGATTCCGTTCCCGGCATTTCTAGCTGACCACATCCTTGCGACACTGTCATGTGGATATTCCTCTGCAATTCTGTGTTTTATGCTTTTGTTTTATGCTTCATGCTTTAAAACTATGATATGGAATCACGTCTCTTACGGTTTCTGTAGGGAGTGGGTATTCATCGATTACATACAGATGGTACAATGTACTATGGCTCAACGCTTTTTCTGGGTGCTATATGTGTTTTCTTGTGGTTTTAGTTAAGTTTTCATGAGGACTCAAAACACTCGTCGTGGGATCCATGAAGCGAGGCCTCCTTATACTCCATCTCGCAATCACGAGAAAACTCATTGTGATTTTAGGGGCGTGGTTCCGAAAAGGTCTGCCCAAGTTTTTTTTTTGTAAGCCCGTTGTACGGCCGGAAACTCAGAACAATTTCGAAGTAACATCAGCTCTTGTGAAGTATTGGAATTTGCGCAGCCTATATACGAATATAACTCTCCTTTTCCTTAATTGCGAAAGTAAGTTTTGGTAACGAAGCAGTCATAATTTTGAGAATGACTGACATTACGGTTGCTCGGAAAGAGGGAAAATTACGAACGTTTTGCTGATGCCATGATGTAACTCCGCAGTGGTTTCCATTGTGAAGCATTACTTAGGCTAAGGTTATTGCACACTTGCGGTCCTTTGCGTCAACAAAATACACGTGTAGGCCTATACAAGCGACGCATTGTCTCCTAAAACGCTAACTATATGTGCTCAATCGAGGTCGGAACATTTGCGGTCAACAATTAGGTGAAAGTCTGAAAATCTTGTAAATTCGATAACACAAGAAGTACGTCTTTCTTGAACTATAGTATGTAGACCCAGCTTGGTGAGTGCAAGAATCCTATTGAAATTGGTAGAGGTCACATTAGGTCAATATGCATCATAGTCTGAAAACCTAACTCCAAACTTGAAGCTACAATTAATCTGTGAATTCTCCAATGCTATGATTTTCCTTTGGTGAGCAAAGTTTGGTCAATTGAGTTCAGTTAAGTAACTTCTGTGAAGGGGCTCTATAGGTCTTCAATAAAACATACCTCGGGCCTCAGGGGAAATATCCAGGGCCTCGGGAGATGTGCTTTACGCTAACAAGGTTTATATCCTTTAATGTAAAAAAATAAATATATAAATACTTGGCGTCCAGGCAATGAAGTCAGTTCCAAAGTTCAGTTCATACTCTTGCTTTATACCCCATATGCATCATTAACATACATGTGTACAGGTAAGTGAATACCAGCCATGTTCAGGAAACAGGCAGTGATATATGCTTAAATTTGAACTTTGATTGCGTTTTCACGCTGCATACAGTTTTCATATTCTACCTCTTAGGACCCCAAGTCCCATGAAAACTTGAAAAGTAGTACTTACACTTCCTGCCTGGCCCTGAACTTCCTGGAAAGTTGTGTTTGAGACAGGCAAAGCAATTCACTGATTTGCTTCATTAATTTTTGTTGAACTCGGTTGGTGCCTGCACATTTACTCAGTGTGATTGCCTTGGCCTAACTGGAACTGTTTACATTCTTCACACGTTGTGCTTAACGCAAATTTTGGTTCTTTGAATGTCTCAGAATATTAACATCATGATTAAGATAATGTGACCAGTAATTGTTTGATATTTATGTAAATGAGAGGATGATACTGTATATGCATGAATTACATTGATGATTTTGCGATACCACAGTCAATTAACAAACTTGTGAGTGCGCTTATGTTTGTTTAATGTTTATCATCCCCAAATGCATCACATGTATACAGGTAAGTGAATACCTGCAGCCATCTTTAGGAAACAAGTACTAATATGCTTTGATCGCTTTGGGATTATGTTGCACACATTTTTCATGTTCTTCCTCATATGACGGTTGACCAAGTCCTATGGCCTTGAACTTTCTGGAAAGTTGTGTTTGAGACAAGCAATTACAATTTACTGATTTTCTTCATTACTTGTTGCACTCTGTTTGCTATTCAACCTGAAATTTGTAATTCTTATCTTTTAATATCAACAAATGCTCTTATACTGACCATGACATTATGGGGCACCTTGATGTGGATCATATGATTGGCTTACTGCACCATAGTTAATAGTTGCAAGGGCAGGTGATGTGATGGGTAAAAAAAGGATATGAATTGTACTGGACCAATTTATTTGTATGGAACAACATTGCCAATGTATGTAAGATTCGTGTAGTATTGCAGGAGCTATCACTAAAGAGAAGTGCAAAATTTAAGTTATAAATTGTTTATATTCTTCATGGGGGTCCCTATATTTAGAAGCGTTAAGTTAACTGTCAAAGTGGGATTTATGTGATCTGGCCCTACCAATGTAGTATTATGAATTAACTTAATTAGTATCCATTTTATAATAACTTAAATCTTATGATAGATTCAAATTCCAGGCAAGAGGCAATTGCATTTCCTGGGGTTGCTACGGTCACCTCTCCCATGGTGATTAAACATTACACTCAAATTTGCATTTATAACTGCATCAATGAAATGTCAATATTTCTACTATTTCCATGCAGGCCAAACACTTGCCCTTATCAGGAGGAACAAATGGTGGCAACAAGACAACCTTGTGTACGATCCTACATCAAGACTGTGAAGATCTGGAGACCAGACTGTGGTTATACCAGAAGATGGTGTGTTGGATATGAAAGACGGTAAGATCAAGAAGTATTTTGAGGAAATAATTACTGTCAAAAAGTTCTCTAAATTATATCTATGGGGTGAACAAAATTATATCTTTCATTTCAGAGACAGGGGGGAGGGGGGCCTGAGTGATGGTAACAGGATATGGATTGATTTGCCAGCCCTTTAGCCATCAACCAGTTTTGAGAGATGGCCAACCAGCCCTGCAGCAGCCTACTATTGTTTTCTTGTTTAATATAAACTCATACTGTTCCAGTAGCCTGCTATTGTTTTCTTGTGTAATATAAACTAATTACCATTCCAATAGCCTGCTATTGTTTTCTTGTGTAATATAAACTCATACATTTCCAGTAGCCTGCTATTGTTTTCTTGTTTGATACAAACTCGGAAAATTCCATTAGCCCGCTAAATTGTTTTTTGCTTAATACAAACTCATACTGTAGCGTGTTATTATTCTTGGATAGTGTGTTTAGTAACTTTAAAAAATACAGTTAAGCACTGGAAAACATCTGAATATTCTCATCCCAAAGATAAACTTATAGTTTTAGTATATAGTAATGAACACAATGCTAATCTGCTCATTTATAATAATCAACCACACAAATCAGGAAATAATAGGGATGCCATTGAGAAAATAAAAAGTACTCAAGGTCAAAAATGATGAGAAATTGATCTATTATTACTATACTGATTGTATTGTACCGGTCGGTTGGCCTGCCAAAGGGTTTCCTTGGCATTTGAACTAGTTCTTAATGGTAAATATACCTCCTTTTAGTTCACTCGAAACTCACCAATAAATATATGTCACACAAAAAAAAAAATATAGGATAAAAAAGTTATGATGGGAACATATTTCGGAAACAATTAGATCAATTTAAGTTTTGAGTAACATAGTAATTAGATTTTCCAGCCAAGTAAATTTTGCCCATGAGATACACACTATATTGCAAATTTATGAAGTTACAACCACCAATTGGTTACTCCTCATTTACAGTAGGAGTTGTTATTAACCATCCAAGAAAAATTTCATGTTATATGTTTTATCGTTCATTGTAATATAGGCTATGACTTTAGATTTGTTACCTGTCTCCCATGGAGAACAACACTCGCCCTAAAAAATAACTGCTTGATATAATTAGTATTGATTCTTAGGTTTCATCCTCATAACAGTCACCAGACAGTCACGTGCCATTCTTGAGATTGTTGGATTGCTTGATGAGTTAACACGGTGTTACTTTAAGTAAGGCCGTCTATAATGTCTTGATGGTAGATTTGAAATAGTTCCATTGGATGGCTCAGCCATCTCAGGTCCCTGACATGATTTGTCACGGTCAATTAGAGATATCACAAATGAGAGTGACAGAATTACCAGGTTTGGAACATGCGCTGTCACTAATAATTTGACATTAAAAGAGTCATAAAGATAAAGAGTGTTAAGAGACCTCATGAAATATTTGTAGAGCTTTGAATCATTATCAAGTTTGTACTGTCTGTCTGTCGTCTTAAATAGATATGCAAGATTGCATGTAAAGCAGATTGTGTTGAAATCATCTGTACATCAGAATGGGGACAACACAGCCTGATAGTATGCTCTAAGATGAAGATGTGAATTTTCAATTTTAATTTAACTTGTTCAATGTATGTATCTGACTGCTAGGCTATGATTGAAATTAACATGACATTTGGGCTGAAATATCTGCTTAAATTCTACATTGGTTACCACTCAATTATGCACGGTTCTGAAGTAATGTTATTCTTAAAGACAAAAACATGCATGTCCTTTGCATCTTCAAGTCATAAAGAATCAGAAAGTGATGTAATTTTCTGTAAATTTTTTTGCACTCAGACTTTCTATCATAATGTATCAAGCTATCTAGATTGTTGTTGCCATGGTGATAGCCATTTTTAGCTCACCGAAAGGGAAAACTATGGAGTCACTCTTACCGACCTTGCAAAATTGTGAGGGGCACCGTGGATTGCAAAGTCGGCAGTGACTAGATAAGGTGGATTGAAAAGTCGGGAATAATAACAGTTAAATTCATTCAACACGGCAACATACAGAATGTTGTACTCAAAGCCGAAGCCAAAGTGAATTAATCAGGTCACAAATCCAGAGTCTATGCATGTTAAGTTCTTCAATACCGCCCTCCTCCTTGGGGGGGGGGGTGTTTGATAAATAGCAAGGAGATTCCTACAGCATATAGTATATCACTGAACAGACTCAGTATCATTTGTTAGCATAATTGGTGATAAAAATGCCAGCCTAGGCCATGCTACCAATCAACACTGCCAAACAAAAATGTCAAGAACAATTCTGATGAATATAAATTACACTGTACTCATATCCTCACCAAAAATGCACATTATCACCATAAGTCCAAATAATCAACTGAGGTCATAATTTTTGGAAGTTCTGAGGTGGAAGCCAGTGAGTGACTAGGGCACAGTCTCAAAATGACTGTACCTGGCTTTCACAGTTAACATGCAAAAGAACAGATGCATTGGAAAATTCTTACCAGTTTTTGTGTATGCCCTTGCCAGTCATAAATTCAGAAATGCCCACCACATCCGAGGCAATTATCTAGATTTTGTGTAACAGTTTGCCCATTCAATATTTCCCATTTGTGCATAATAGATACAGCTCCATATTTTGCCCCCTGGATTGTTGATCTTGGATGACCCTAGTTAACTCCCCCCCCCCCCACATATTCCTCTCCCAGTTAAGTAAGTGTTGACACCTATTACATCCTTGCTGATAGCATTGATTGATTCAATCATTATCATTCTTTGTGGTTGCCCTTTAATTTGATTCACTATTTACATCTCAGTAGACCAGTGCAGCATGTTGACGACACTCAAGTGGGCTGTAAATACATCACTCTTCTAACAAGGGCTTCTAATTGCAGAGAAATTGTCAAATCATATTGTATTCCACTTGACCATTTTTTTTTTGTGATGATAGACTTCAGGGCGATTTATGGTTATTTTTGCCCTTCAACATTGATCCTTGATGACTAATTAATATCTTCTAATCAAGTGATGTCAGAGTCTTCAGGGGTCCTTACCATTTTTACCCTAATTGTTCCAATATTGTGGTGGAGTGATCTAGACTCCTCTATAAACTTAAAGGATGATAGGAGGCATAAATGTAGAGTGGATATTGTTACAACAATACAACCAAAACAGATAATCATCTTGTATTTTAAATGTCTGGAACACTCCTTTAACTCTAAATGGTTGGTGAGATGAACAGGTCAGTTCCGGCTACATATGTTATTGTTAGTTTAATATAAAAAAATTATTTTACAAATTATACAACCTTGGAACTATGAAAATGTTTCTCATTTGAAGAATTGTTAACTAATTTATTTATGTTCTTCTGAATCTTTCACAATAGGAGTGCATACTATACCACCTACAGACTTCCTTGGAACTATGAAAATGTTTCTCATTTGAAGGATTGTTAACTAATTGATGTTCTTCTTGAATCTTTCACAATAGGACTGCTTACTATACCACCTACAGACTTGTGTATGAGAGGCAGTACGTTACCAAATACAAGTGTTGCCATGGCTGGTCCAGGATGAACGGAGAACAAGGATGCATGTATCGTAAGTATCACATCTCATAGCTAGGCTTGCATGGTCTTAATGTAAGCAGTGAGTTACCATTTTACAAGTGGGATACACTAGTGCTAGACAGTGGCGGAGTGTCCATACAGTCAGGGGGGTGGATGCCCCCTCCCGACTGACTCAAATGGACTGCTGGCGCCCTTTTCAGCTTTTTACCACTTTTTACTTATTCGCGATTATTGACTTTTTTATTGCGCTCTCATGTACCTATTGACATTTGTCACAAATTAGCAAGGCCTGGAAAGGGTCATTTCTGGCGATCTAGGGAGTATCTTTATTCAAAAAATTTCTGTACGCTCCGCGCCAACCTGTGGTGGCGTTCCGCTTAGATAGTGTCAAAAGCGCCCCTACAGACCATTCTCGCCCCCCCTGACCTATACCCCTAGCTCTGCCACTGGTGCTAGAGAAAACTTATAGGCCTCATGGAGTGAAACTAGGGGTTAGCTTGATCATGAATGCATTGTATAACTGTTATGTAGAGTACAGTGTAATTAATATGATCCTCTGATAACTACAGTACTTCAGGTTTATGTGCAATTGCAAAGTAAGTGCATGATCATTGTACATCAAAGTGAGAGTGGCATTGCTACCGAGTAACAGCATCTTAAATAGTTCCAAATGACATCATTTGATTGTTTTTGAACACACGTTTGTCCAAACAAATCAAGGAACTAATTTGAGGTCATTCCCTGTGGCCGGGGCACACAAGTGCTACATAGTTTCACTTAAATGTGAATTAGTGCTTGCTAGTTAGTGAGTTCATTGAGAGTGACCAATAATAAGGAACAAACATAACCAAATATAATATACAATCAAAGTGCGTACATGCAACCCCAGCATCGATCTCTGACAACGTCTTAATAGGTAGTGCTAGAGGACCAGTTATAAAACGTTGGTATTTTGAGAAAGTTGAATCACATAGAAGTTACATTGACTGTTAGCAAACCCAACAGCTCTTACTTGACATTAAGGAGATTAATTTTGTGACATTCTTGTAGAGTGAAGGCACTGGCTGATAAAGTTCAAGGAAAGAGTACTCTTTCCGTGAAGGTTCATTGGCAGCTGACTTAATTTTGTGCATAATAAGATTGTCTTCCAGCCACCTGATGACAATAGTGGCTTTATTTCTTTTGTTGTAGAAGATAAAATGATAATGTTAAGTGACAACAATACTGCATGCTATAGTGCTACATGTTTGTTTTGATGATCTTCGCTAAGTATGTACTGTAAGCTACATATTTTCCCTCAAGTTGCCCTTTAGTGGTTCCCATGGTAAAGCAATGCAGTCTGACAACATAGTTGTTCCTATGGTGTCAGTACACAATCAGTTTAAGTTGTTAAATTATGATAAAGTTATCTGATTACCTTATGTTTAAATAGTGCTTCGTGATCCATTGTATGTTGTTACAATGGGCTTGCCAGGAATGTTGAAAATGTGTGTTGTTTACACATGTAGATACAGAGCTTTAGTAGGAGTTCGGCTGGGATTGTGCAGTTTAGTCTGGGATTCCATTAGTATTGGCATTTTCACCAGACATATAGCATGACATACTAGTGAATAATTAAGATAATAATAAGTAAAATTTATATAGCTCATAATCAGCAAAGGTGCTCAAAGCGCTTTACAAAAGTAAAACTTAAAAACAAATAGTAACAAAAACCAAAATATTAAATATATAGAACCAATAAGGCAAAAAAAAAAAAAGAAAAAAAAGAAAAAAAAAGGCTGCACAGTTTGGGTAGCTTTATTGGTTTCATGAATTTTATATCTCATAAAATACTGTAATAAGTCTGCTTCTTCAGTGTGCATAAAATGCTGTAGATATTTTTGTTTCTGTAGCAATTTGCCTATTTTTTGATACGAGATAAACGATTCCCTGCATACTCCCGTTAAACCTTGCATTGTATATAAAGGTTAATGCACCTAACAACTATCTCTCCCCAAGCCATGGTTGCTTCCAAAAACTGTATTCAATAGTAAAAGTAAACTGGTTGCACAAATATCTAGAAATTGGTAAAATTCTCAACTCCTGTTAGAGAGTTGATTGATTGGTTCACACTTATTTGGTGTATTCCTCTCCAGCTGAACAGATCAAACAAAGTCCGACACAATTCAAAATTTGAGAGCTTTCAGACCAAACTGCATACATAGTTAAAATCTGAAATCATTCGCAACCATGACGTTAACTATAATTCCATCAAATAAAATTAAGCTTCTTACAAAACATTTCTTTACATGTCATCAAGGACGTTTGTCCTAATGTCGCAATAAATGTTCTTCCACTGGGCGATAGTGCTACTGACTAAGGACCAACAAAGTTAGTATGAAAATATGAGGTAACTCCTTTGATTTTTCCAAATTTCCCTGTTCCTAGTCAGTATTTTTTGCGTACAGTATAAATTTAGAACTTGTCTGCTCGTTAATGACCTTTTCAGAACTTTTGTTGGGAATCAAAATTCAGGAAGGTGATCAATTGCTTTGGTCTTCCTCAGTGTTCAGACAAACATTGTACTTTTGACAATTAAATGCCCAATAACATGCTGGAACTTCATTGGGTAGGAAACTTTCACTTTGCATTAATTACTTACAGTCAATTGCACATTTACAAAGCCCCCCCCCCCAAAAAGAAAGAAAATGGACATAGAAAGGAAAACAGAACTGCGTAGGAAGGAAAATCTTTTTTGTTCAGAACCTAACTGCACTCTCTGTATGGACAGATTCCCTCCTCTCTGTGCATCAAAATTGAGAAAATTATGTAACTCTGCTGAAGTCGTGAACTTCCATGGGAATCAGGAATATAAATCTCTTGTTGGTTTTGTATGTTCTAACTCACTAGAAAATTTAAAGATGCATAATAGATGATTTCTCTTCAATTAGTAACATCATATTCTGTCACTGATGTTGTAATAAACTGATTATACCTGGAAGTGGACTGGAGTATGTGGGATTGTCACTATCAGGGCATTTATAGGGAAATGAAAACTCTCAACCAGAGAAAATGTACAACAGCTGCTGTGACTTAAACATGCTCATGGAATAAGCCCGAAGATCTGTTTAGGAAAACAATTTAGTTTGCCTCTGAAAAAACATCCTGTTAAGATTGCAAAGCCAGGCTCATGGTTGTTTATGATGGGATTAGAAAGTCCATCTGTACTTGGTATTACAAGAAGTGTCATGTTGACAGTACTTGTCTTTTACCTAGAAGCTCACAAACATGGAACTGTTCTCTTTGGGATTGTGCAGCCCTTCTTTGTCCAAAAGAAAAATGACAGTTATCTGTATTTGCCTTTCAAAAGAGATCTGCTTATATTACCAATGTTGAAGTAGTTGGAACTAGATGGTTTGTTAACACAGTACTAAAGGGAGCATCAAATTACTTTGTTGTGAGTATGCTGTTGAAAATCACAAAAGCTTCTTACAAGTTCTTAGTGTTAAAGTGTCAATTACTTATTTGTGACGAAGCTCTCGCAATGCAAAGATGTCCGGAATAAGTTAGTTCTTTCTTAAACACACCCATCATCTATAATCCTCACGCCTTCTTGAAGAAGAAAGCAGAGAGAAATTGGCCTGCATCCTATTTGAGTATTAGAGAGGAAATGGCTACCTCATATGAAATGCTAATTCTGTTTTCTCAGCCTTAAAAGTTTGTCGAGTTTATTTCACAGAGTTGCTGAGGCGTATCTCTTGTGGAATAACTGCTAGTACTCGACAGTTTTCCCCATGACATGGCACTTTGGTGTCACTTCAACGTTAAATAAACGGTAGTATACTAGTGGATTGAAAAAGAGGATAGCTGGCATATTTATACAGAAGAACTTAGATAATACTAAGTCAGTGAGTTGGGTGAATGATCATTTTACATAGTCTGTCTTTTAGACTTGATATAGCAAGACAACATTCAGTTTTCAAAGTCATTCACCAACTGACAGACTGATAATTTATCTACAGACATCTGTCAGGATTGCAAGACTGGTAGGCTTTTGGATGAGTGCAGTCTTTCAGACTATGCATGTAGTCTTTCGGAGTCAATCACAGTCAATCACTGATCAAACAGAAATGTACCATTTATTTGTGCGCAAGATTAAATAGATTCAATTTCGAGAAGGGGGAGGCGGGGGGGGGGGGGATGGGGAGACAAACTTTGCCTTGTCATTTAAGTTTTGTTGCAAAACCATGTTACAAGATTAATTGACAGATAAACGAAATATATGCTATTGCAGCTGCAAGTACAAGTTTGGTCTTGATTATACATGTCCTCTGAATCAACAGTAATGTATATTATCCAATATTATTGTGTAACCATCGTCTTCTCGTATAGAACCCAGATTAGATACAGATCATGTCTATTACCCAGGTCCCAGTGCAATGATGTAGCATCCTAATACTCTGTAGATCTGGCATATTTCACATGACCAGATAGATTCAACCCAGAGCTTTAGTATGTACATAGGGTCCATGGGATGTATGCAGTGTTTATACGATGAGGGGTCACACTAGACAGACAAATGTGTGACAAACCAAACCAAACTGATAGTTTCCTGCATGCAAGTAAGTCCAACAGTATATGTTATTAATCTATCATGGGCGTATGTCTCTATGCTCATCACCATAATACACTACTTTACTGTACTGTATGTGATGGGCCCTGTTCTGTCCTGGTCCCATTAACTGGGCACAGTTATTCTTTACAATAGCCCCTAAGCATCTTTTAAGTCTGTAACACACAATAGGCGAACTGAAGAAGAGGCTTTGTTGGTTTTTGGCCAATAAGGCCTGCCTTACCACACAATGAGGTTTCTTTATGCAATGGTATTTCCATTGCTTGAGGGGCTTTTGTCTGGGGTAATCAGGCTGAAGAAGATAAGTGTCTGAGAACCCATCATTACCAGCATGGCCTATTATTGATAGTTTTGTTAATGTGGTGTTTCCAGAGGGGTAGTAGTGTTGTGGTAATACTGTGGTTAGTTGTACATTGTAGGTGAGGAATGTGATATATAATGGGAGCCCTTAAATAGCAATGGGAGAATATACAGATGGCATGTTACTTTACAATTTTGTATCTGTAGAATACAGGTTACTTTCCACTTGGTGTAACTTCAGTTGCCATGCATGGAAAGAAGTAGATCATAACAGCAAAGTAACCAAGCTTAGGCTACCAACAGGTGCTATGTTATAACTGCAGTGGTAAAATTGGCAAAACTGTTGGACTTACATTCCCAGTTGAAAAGTATATACTGACAGCTTGCCAAAACAAAAGATTCGATGTCTGCTGCATTGTGGATGGTCCAGAAATACATGTTTGAATGTGTAGCTTTCACAGTTTGCATAATTCCCTAAACCGTATATGGTAGCAAGTAGTTATCCGCTTTGCCTGTAAATACATCAGGCAAGGACTTTGACAGTTCCATATTTGGCTGAAACTGCTTTGGACCTAAAGCTGCCTGCCATTTACAACTCTTCCCTGGATGCCACATGGCCCCTTTACCATGTAATTTGACTATGTCATCCTGTGGTAATGGTTTGAAAGTTTTATTGTGCATACAGTATAGGCTGTGGCAAGGATCTTCATATATACTACTAATTTACTCAAATAAACATTTTGTTATGTACAAGCTTTTTGTGGTTTTGGACTATATTTCTTTTATTGTATGTAACATACATGGTATGTATATAATAGAGAGTACTATGTGTTGTTAAGTATCACTAATTGGTGAATTAATTTAAGAGGTGGATTGTATCTTTGTAACTATTTTGGGATCTCTCAGATCTGTCTCCTTGAGTGGTGTACAATGTGAGACAAAGACAAACAAAGACAAACTGTAGAGGCTACACCTAATGAAAGAAAGAGTTTAAAATCGGACATGTCAGATTCATGGCAAACAACTCCTTGATCACACGATGACAGTATGTAAAGTTAGCAAGATGAAATCAAAAGTCTGTTCTTGTAATATGAGTTCAGATGGGCTGGTTACATTACTTTTGAACAGCAGACCACAGCAGATTCATTGTATTGCCCAAGGTAAAGGCAGCTGTCAAACTTGTTTAGAGAGGTCAGTGGCCTATAGCACCCTTATTTTGACAGAGTATGATGAGAGAAGGTTTGGGTTTGGACCGTTTACAATGTTTAGAAGAACAGCTCTTTGTGCTTTGGAAGAGTTTCCGAATAAAATTTCTAGGTGGAAACATTGGTGAGAATGGAGCAATGGCACTCTCCACTGGACAATGGTCAAGAATTGTGTGTTTGGGGAAGGGGAGGGGTGGGAGAAGATGAGCACATTGTGTCTGATATGAAAATGATGGTTAAATGCATTGGTGTTACGTACATTACATAAATGATAATATATACATATAATTATATCTACTGTACATACATGTTCACATTTAAGTTTGATTAACACATTTATATGATGCTGGAAAATTATCTCAATAATGTTTAAATGCTGAAAGAATGGATTGCTATACATGTGTCTTGCTACAAGGATCCTTCATACAGTGAAAGCTGCATACGCCATGTACTGTATGTTGGTATGATTGATATGACAAATGTGATGATGCTGTACACCCATGAAACCAGTTAAAATGTTGCTCGTGTTGTATAAACAATGTACAGTAGGTGAAGATCTATGGTTTTGTTATTTAACACTGGTTAATGTACGGTATTGAAAACTGACAGGAAAAGGTTAGGGTAAAAGTTAGGGGAGCATTGAAACAAACATCTCTCTCTCTCAGTGATTGTTATGATGTATCAAAGAGCAAGCGTTATGTCAACAATATCCAGGATATTGTGCACTGAAACAGGAGCTTACTTTGTTGTTTCATGAGCTGCACATTGCTGCAAACATTGAAGTTGTCGTGGAGTGTTTTTGTATTAGTGTTCATGATTTATGCCTTTGTCTTTCGATGCCGAAGATGTACCCAAACCTCCTGGAATTGACCTAGTCTGCAATCCATGTGATCTTGGCTCTTGAACATTTTGTATGTTAAAAGTACAGATCGGGAGTATTTGCAATGTGATGTTTCCTCAAAAAGAAATAAGTAAAGAAAGAAAGAGAAAAACAACAAACAAACAAACAAATTTATCAGAAGAATTTATCATCTGAGCAGGCTACAATAAATAGAACAACTGCAGTGTAATACCTCTAAGTCTCTTCAAAGAGAGACCAAAAGTAATTGACCATATTATAACTTTAATTATGCAGTTTGTACCGTTGACCATTAATGAGAGCTATCAACTAATAGTTGCGTCCTGCCATATAGAATTACAACAATCCAGGTTTTGTTTGAATAATCAGAACATTACTTTAAATATGACCGATAGAGGAACATTTCTGTCCTCTGAGAAGTGAAACATACATAATGTTAACCAGTACTGACCCCTACATTAGAACTTACCCATTTACATTAGGCATGTGACATCGACCACTTCTGCTTGGTCAATCTAGGCTGACAAGCCCTACCCATTTTGCTGTTGGGTTGATGGCTTCCAAACAATAAGGATGCTAAACCAAGGCTAGGTTTCCCACATTTTGTAGAATATCTGTCAATGATAAACAAAAACTTTGTTCCCCCTCTTCCCTCCCAAAATTCCTCACAAGTGGCATCTGATTGTCTTCACTGCATAGTTTGGCCTCTTGCCCAAGAAAGTCTAGCAAACAAACAGGCAATTGATTGACAAGTTGACAATCCCCAGTTTGGTAAGTGTAAAGGGCTACTGCTACTACTAATGGACTCCTGTATAGATGTGGATAAACATATATATTACATATATTATAGCTCTTTAAGGTACTTGAAGGAATTGTATGAATTGTGAACTTGTTGTTCATTAAAAGAAGTAGGTTACTATTAAGCAGTCCGAGTAGCATTTTTGTATGAAATGTATGTCAGCAACACCTGTCTGAAAAGCATTGGTTTTGACTTTGAATGGCCAAAAAAAAAATGATTGTTATATCAAGGGTAAACACAGTGACGAGGCTATCAACCCTCCATAACAAATATGTACTAATTACAGTGACAGCATGGTGACCTATCCATTGTAGTACCTGCATACAGTGATGTGTGCATTAGACTTTGATCATACAGTTATGACTGAGTAATTCCAGAAGGAGGGTTGGGATTTTAGATTTCAAGGTCAATTTTAAGTATAAATAATAGTTGCAACAGTCATGTATGTCATTGTGTATGAAGAAAGCATATATAGAGCAAGTACTCATTTATTCAACACAATCATATAGCAGGCCTAAGAGTGACTTGTGGCAGAGAACTAAAATAACTAAAGGGGCAAAAAAGGACTCTTATAACATCAGAGACTCATTTGTCAAGTTGAGTGGACTAATTTGTCTAGCATTAAATATGAGGTTAGGTCCTGTGAAACAGTGCAAAAGTAAATAACAAAAAACTAAAAGAGGCTTTTATTGACAGGATGAATTTCAAATTTGTCAAAGGACAGGTGTAATTTAAATGCAATTCCTGGTGGGCTCTGTTGCTTGCATGAACTTAAAGGAACATGCAAATTATGAAAGGTTTTGAATTAATAAATTGATGGACTAACATTATATCAATTTAGCATGTGGAGCTGACATTATGGTTAGTTAAGTCTTAAAGGAGCATTTCAGACTTTTAGCTAATGTTAAAAGTTCAGAATTTATATGATCATTGGAAAAGGTATAGAAACATATTCATTGCACTTCTTGCAAAATAATATTTCAACACTGTAATCAATTTTTGGCCTAATGTCCATATATCCTTTACATTGAATTGTTGCTTAGAACTGATGCTTTGGTTAAAGTAGTCAATCATTGCTACCAGTGTGCTTTATGTCATTCATAGAAGGATTGCCAAATATAATATGTCTGTCAATTTATTCTTTGAAAATAATAGAAACATTGTTCAAGCACAGTTGCATTCCAACCTGATAACCTCTCCCCTGTTTAGATAGCAAAGGTGTTTTTTAGCAGCACTTGGTATATATAACCATGGAAGTGTTTGATAGTATAAGTCAATTATATATATATGTAACAATATGCTGGAGTTAGTAGCCTATATATATCTAACCAAACTGACTAAACATGTAAATGTGTTGTATCTAACTCACTGTATGTCTCTATATTTGTCTGTCTGTATGAGTGTCTGTTTGTCTTCATGGCCTTCGGTGTCCCATTTGTTGTCAAAATTGAGTAAATCATTCAGTTATGACTATAATCTTGTTTGCAAGAATGTATTAAAAACATGCACCTCAAATACAGTTAATGTGACAAAGGATAGGCTGCAATGCTGCTTCTATGTTGGTTTTGAGATTTAGTCTTCTTGATGTTCTTCTGTTGATGTGGAAGCAGAAGGAACCCTTTATTATGTGGATGTACTGAAATATATTCTGTAAATATGTATCATACACGAAAAATCATTTGTGAACCACCAGGAGCGTATATCTTAATTGTCACATTTTCTCCTTTAGAGCTAACGGTTGTACAATACGATTTTACTACTGTACATTCTCATGTCTGATTTACACAGTATTCATGAATCAGAAATAACACATTTCTATAAAATTATGAATAGGAACAACTATGTTTAGTTGTTGGGCACCAAAACTTTTATAACCATCAGAGTATGGTGTCACTAATAGATGTTTAAATATAGATTAGTATGGGTGTCAAATTCAATGAATAATATGCTGTACAGGGTGTACCATATGTACAGCCTTAGTCTTAGCATCCTACCTGGGAACATCTCAAATCGACAGACCGTGCATGATAGTTACTCAAGCTATTACTACAAGTTGCCTATTAAGGGGGCCAAAACTGCAAGCTCAAACTTGCACATTAATATAGGCCACTTAGTAGACTGTTGAAACATCAAGTGAGACCTCATTAGTCTGTACTATGGATATGAAGTACACTGTATGTGAAGCTGTCTACTATCCATGGTATATAGTGTTGAATAACTGTTCAGAAAGTGCAATGACTCACACAGTATATATGTGCCATGACCCTGGCATCATATTGTTTTAATTTAATGATTAAATACATCCTATTTTAGTCTCAGAGCTCATGGGGTAAAGCAGGTCCCTCAGACCACATTCAATTACACCTGTTATTTATACAATGGATTTACTGTGTCAGAAAGATAGTGGGGATGAATACCTTCTTCACAGGGGATAATAGTCTGATAAAGCACCAATATGTCACCTAGTGGAGTCAGGCTATCCACCTAGCTGACAAGTTTCAGCCTTTGTCAATGCCTAGACAATCTTTAAAATCTAGTGGTATGCATGGCGGCTCTTATGCTTGATTTGAGGCGCATGCCTAGAAGCAGCAGTTGATTGGACTGCCCTACATTCCCTGTTGGTAATGGCAAATTATGGCACAGGCTAATTCTAAGATACCATATGAAAGTCTGCTATATCTGTTTTCGATGCTAATATCTGAACTTTATGAAGTATGAGTAAGTTTCAATTTAATTTTACCAAATAGAAAATCATTTGCATAAGTATGGTCTACTGTCCAGCACAAACATTATATTCACAGCCTGTGGTTGCTATGGTGTTGGCCCACTGTGTTTCAGCTCCCTGCTTCACATACAGTTTTTGCTTTCTGGTCTGAGAATAGAATTCAGCAATATTAGTCATTTTGCTGAGGTTGATCTGGCTGGTGCATCTGCTGTCTGTTAATAAATTTGGCTCAGTGTCTTGGAATTATTGTTTTCACTAATTTGCATTAATGGAAGGAAAAATTATGCTAAACATGATGAGTAACAGCATATAACCCTTGGGATTTTCATGAAGTCATTATAGTTCCTAACTTCCTGGCAGTATTCCCACTACAAGATAATTTTATAGTTTCAGAATCATAACTTCTCTAAATCAGAAAGTCTCTGTGATGAGTGGTATGGATGCATGGAATTCATAGCTCCCTGATACATGTATCGCAGCCAATTAGAGAGTTTGTCGCCAATGCTAAGCTGGGGTAAATGATAGCCTGAGTGATTGGTTGGTTTGATGAAAACAAATATTGAGTTAGTATTGAATGTATGTTTGTCAACTTCTTTACCATTTTCCTATTTGTTTCAGTTGATGTTTTGCATTTTGTGTAGCTCAGTGAGTGACCATGTATAGTTGGTTGTCTTTGTGGATTCTATCTAAAATAATAGGTCAGTAGGTAAAAAAAAAGACTCGGTTATCACCGATCGTTGAGACTTCGCAGCTTGGTCAACCACTTATCGAGAGCTATCTCCAGCAAATCAACATGTGTACACAGTAGCGTGTTTGCTTAGGCCTTGTTATTTCTATAATATCTTTGTGGGTTACCGCTTCATCCCGATAGAACAATTTAAAAGTACACAGAGTACCAGTTTGCCACTGAATTTATCAGACATTATAAGATGAAGAATACATAGACTTACATACTGCATGTGTAAATCCAATATCTAGTATACTGTACATCCTTTGAATGTTGCGTCAAAAATCGGCATCATCTAAGAACAGACTTTGTAATGGAAAAAGAATGGATTTTCTGTGTGTTATCTAGCTGATCGAGTAGACAAAGTGGGGAACATTTCATGAGAGATCGGTAGCTGCGACAGGAGTAGCGTTAACTTGACTCTTAAGAAGGAGTCGCGACTCTGAGAAGGAGTCCAGTTAGTTAATAGCAAAAAACAGTACATAATGCATTAAAACAATGCATATATATAACAGTGTAATATATTTGCTGATACGTACTAATCCAATGCGTAAACAGTATTACCCACACAAATCCAATACATATTACATACAAATCTGATACATATAGGACATACAAATCTGTATCGTTTGTACACTGTGCTGTGGGTATATTGACCGCAGCTAGCTGTTTGTACTACTGACTGTACACTAGTGTCTAATTACCGACGGTAGCAAGCTGTGTGTATTTTCTGGGATCGATGGTGGTGTCTAACACTTCTGTTACACCTCATTCGAAACTAGGTCAGATTTATTGGCATTAGACGTTTCTTTTTGCGCGAGTCTTCACACCCTTTAAGTACATAGTATAAATTGATCTATTCGGTGTACACTAGCTACTACCATGATGTGGAATGTCCTCAAGGTACAAACAAGGCTAACACTTGGGTTTTCTTTCGGTATTCTGACATTATGTTTAGTACAGGCTAGTGTGATCTTCCATGCTAGGACCTTTCAACAAACTGCAAAGACTCCTACATGAATACCTATATATGTGTATCATACAGAGCTTCAAGCAGTGTTAAATGAACTTGTGTGTTGATCTGATACAATGCACTTTGTATTCATGTGGTTAAAGCAGGCAAAGTGATTACTATTCAGTTTCCTCTCATATGTGTCTGCTAAATTGCCTTTCTATTAAAAAGCAATATTTCTTTCAGTCTGATTCTGATTCATAATCATTGTCTGTGATTTTGCTGGTCTTGTTCTGTTGGTGTTATTTTTATGATTACAACATATTGTTCTTTATCGGAGATTCGTTGACACTAGTTTGTGTGGGAGTTATTTTGTTTTCTAATACCGATAGAGATATCTAAGGATACAAGCCGTTGGTGTCATAGCGATGAAACAAATATCTCCAAGCAGTGATAAGCTTAGAACTGTGATAATCATTGATACCCATTTCCCTAGTAGTTCCCCCCCCCCCCATCATCACAGTTCTCCTTGATACACAGATGTTACACCTAATTCAAGGTTACACCATTAAACAACATTCAGTTCAGAGGCCTTTCTTATATTCACCTGATGTTATGTAGATCACCTTCATGTGCATATGTATATTATTGAAACAATTAAGGTGTGGTGCAGTTGGGCAATATATATACTCTTTTTCAAGATTGGTTGAATAAATACTTTTGAGATAGTGCTTATCTGAGGTGCCAATCAATTTCTGATAGATACTGTTCTTGGGAATGTTTAACAGTGCATATATGAATTCAGGTACTTTATAATGTGACCTGAGAGTTGGTGTTATGAAATTTTATCTGATATCTGTATTAATTTAATTGACCATTTCTGTAAAAGGTCTAAGTGTTTTCCTTTGTATTTAATAGTTTTGATGACACTTATTGCATTCAAATATATGTAAAAATAATGTACAGAAAATTTTGTTTTTTGGAACAGTGTGTTCTTAGAACTTGTTGGTCTGTTCCCATTGTTTAACCAAGGGATTGCAGTCACTACCCAAAAACAAACAGGGTCAATAACTTGGACTTGAACGCTTAACTGACCTCTTAAGTAGAAAGTTCTAACAGTAGTAAATGTTACCTCTCCCCCCATTTAGATGAAATCCCTGTTGATTGAGCCGCAGGAAATGCTCACAGGTCAGCCAATTTTAAATGTGACCAGCCTGAACCTAACACCCAGGTGCACAATACATGCTACCAACCAGGGTGAAATTGTCCACAGAACTTTTAAACTTGACAGGTGTGCCAAAGATGATCATGATATATATACAACTTTGGGGTATTTACTTCGCTCCTCGCTTACCTGTCTCCCCACAACCTTAGCACCTCATTCTACCGTGTCTAGTATGCCCTGGTAATCTTTTAACACTGTGCACCCTCAGCGACAGGTGTGCCAAAGATGATCATGCTATATACAACTTTGGGGTAACAGTGGGTGTTTTGTGTGCATTACTAGCAGCCTGTATCCAGCAGCCGAAATATGGAGTTTTGGGGGGGGGGTCACGGTTGGGCTAGGGGTGGGTGAAAGCTTGAATATTGGAAATGTGTTCAAGGGATTAAATTAATTGTCATATCAAAAGATTCTCTCGTCCTACATTGAAAGCTCTGATTACCTTAAGAATAGCAAGAGGGCATTTCACAAATGGGGTTCTTCGGCTCTCTGTTTATCCCAGACAGCTGATCTTAAGACATTTTCCTTCGATGTCAGATTTCGTTGGTTATCCACAGACAACTTTACAGTGTGCGGCGCAGCAAGATGAAATATCAAGTACGCCACAACGGGGTACTCGACATGCTACTGTAGCAATTTTTGTTTGCATAGGGCGAAAAATGTGGTCGGTAGAAAAAACTGTCCTCTTTGAAAGCTAGTTCCCTCCATTGCCTTGACTGCTAAATTAAGAGCATATGGGCTCAATTTCTCCTTTTTCCATTCCTCTGTTTGTGAAGTACTCTTCCTCAAATTGGTTTCATAGCCAAAGGATGCAACATTATAGATATCTCGCTAATACCGAACGACCACCAAAGAAGACTATACTGTAGCCTCTATCTGACTCCATCTGCTAGTTAGCATGGTAACAACTGATGACCTTCTTGTGTCAGATGTATGCACAGATAGGGCAATGTATTATCCTTATCAGAGGGGAATTCATGGCCTTTATTCATAGGATGCTATTAATCTCATCACTGGGAACTAATTACCTCACAGGGGTGGTGGAAGGCTCATCCCCTGGGCTATGGAGGGTCTTCCATATCACAGTCACTTATACCTCAGTTTTGCTGCTAAGTTTATGCTAGGGTGCGAATGCTATCCCTACTGGCAATGGCATGGAAGGTTTGTCAGTAAGGTGAAGTAAATTGAGGTCACTATATTTATATCTCTCGGTTATAAAGAGAGAGAACTATTTAGAGTTTCTTAGAAGGTAAACACTAGTATTCAAGAGACTATGTGAGGTTCTTTTTTGAACTGTTGAACTAATGTCACTTTTGTGTGTACAGCAGTCTTTGTGAAAGGAAATATGATGACGCCTGCATTAAGTCATTAACTAAGTGCTTTGTGACTTTCCTGTATGCAAACACAGTGTATAGTGAGCAAACAGTAACCTTTGAGGATCGAAGGACTATGCGTGTGTGTTTATGGGATATTTATTGTGTGCAGATATGTCATTGTCGGTGAATAAGACAACTCATAACAATGTCTGCACAAACTGGCGCATACTCAACTGAAATGGTGTATATGTCATATATATATATATGCTATACATATTTTTGATATTTGATTCCGCTACATGGCTCACCTTGGTTCATGATATTTACTGCTTTCTTCCAAAATCATTGAATGATTGAATAAAAAAGGTGAAAAAAAAGCTATGAATTAAACCACCAATGTTTCATAGTTCTGTACATAGCAGAAAAAGTGAGAATTAAGGGCTAATCATGATATGAAACCAATCTGTTCTACAATATTTGACAGAAGCTCCTGGCAAGGAATCTGCAGGTGTCATTTCCTTCATGAGATTGTAAATGATAGGTGACCACTTCCTGTCTTCCCTAATACTCCATGTCAACAGTCCAAAACATTGTCAGATTGTCAGGAAGCCCATTGTAATAGTCACTACTTGTTTCTGAATGTTAAAAGTGCAATGTGGTTGTTGTCATCAGTGTAGTTAGTGTAGAGCTGCTATGCTCTGATAAGAACTGTTTGTTTGCTTCTCATTAGGGGGTAACTGGTGGGATTGATGAACCATTCTCTTATCTATTCTTGGGAATAATTTGTTACTTGAAATTAGGCCTTTAATTGACGTTATTGACTAACGTGAAAAGTGAGAAGTGGGAAATTGTGCCACTGAACTTTGTATTTTGTGTGAGAGCTGCTACTCAGATGTGTTTTTATTGTAAAACAACAAAATATTTCTATCATTATTTTTTCTGTTGTTGTTTTTTTTGCAATAAAATTGAAGATTTAAAGCTTTAAATGTATCCCTGCCCATCCTGGCTACAAGACTGGATCAGCTGTGCAGTTGTATATGATCTGCCTTTGTAGCCTCTACAACAGTTAGCTTTGAAAGTATCAAAACTTATAGCGATATGTAATACTGTACATGAGATAACAATGTGTCCTCTGCACATGGATAAAATACATGCTTGGGAATTTGTCCTGGGAAGTGCCAGGGACTTGAATTTTGCATTTACAGTTTGGTATACAACTTAACAATTAGTACTAGGTTAGAGGGAATAGTTTAGTGGACACAATTTCAAATAGTGGCATGTCAAAAAAGAAATAGCTTTATGTCAGTCTTGTTTCATATTAAAAAAGTTATTACACACTGCAGGTGTCAGTTGTTTGTACTGTATAGGTTGAAGAATCTTTTGTTTCAAAAACTTTACCTTCTCTTGTGATAAGATGAACAACTAATTATAAACTTGCTTTGTTACCATGGTAATATCTGCCATTTGTAGGCGGAGTATTGATTTGGTCAACAAATATCAATTAAAGAGTGAGGAACCATCTACGAGGGAGAGAAAAAGAATTCCGAGTTTGTAATATTGCATTCATCAGCCTCAGCAACGATAAATATTTTTTGTTGCGGTTACACAAGTTATTGATCAATTTACAATTTCATTTAGGTTATATATATGTGTAGTAGTGTTGATTCCATGTCATTGTCCATTCATATCCAATATTCTACGGTTTTCAATATTTTGGTCGTAATAATGATTGATATTACCTCAAAAAATACGAACAGATACATTTCTGAGTGCCAAACCACCGTTTTTAATTGTAGCAATTTCCCCATATTCATGCTGAGGGTGCTATTAGGTGGAATTCATGCAGAGTGTGGTGCTTAAATTCCTTGTAACATTCCTGCCATAAAATAATCTTTTAAGTTATTGTAAATTGCTGATGATTTCCTTACGTGAATGACTTAAAATGTCTACAGTGAAAAATATACTTTATAATAGGATTAAGGAATGTCACACATGATTTCACCTAAAGATTTCACTATGATATTTGAGCAAAAGACATGATCTCTAGGATTGGTCAATTTCCAGTACTTTGTAAATGACAATTTATTAACTTTCCCAGTGAGGATTAAATCATCTGGCCTGCAAAGTGCTACTTAATGTCACAGATTGAAAGAAAATTGAAGGTGATTTGCAATCCATCCTAAATGAACCATGGCAGACTTTGTTAACCAGCTAGGAGTTTTGTCTGACAGGCATTTCCAGATAAAGATATGCCTGTCAAATCAAATTAACTCTTCCAATGGGTAACAGAACACTGTGTATGTAAGTAACCTTGGCCTGACCCGTGCACAGTGAGCTCCATTAAAATTATTATAACCATCAATGACAACTAATATAATTATATTGCAGGTAAGGTTTCTTCTCTTTTCCTGCTCTATTTAGCTGTTGGTACCGAGAGTTTTAATCAGCTGAACTCTCAAAAAAAAAGCTGTTGTAGAATATTATTTTTGGTTCCTTGCTTTAGCAAAAGGAACCTATGCAGTCAGGTTGGCGTGTGTGTGTGTGTATGTATGTATGTATGTATGTATGTGTGTGTGTGTGTGTGTCTGTGACACTTGCTTGGGTACGCTCTATCTCAATAAGGGAATGTTGGATTGAGGCCAAACTTGGACTATAGATCCACCATATGGAGAAGGTGTGCCCTATTGTTTCTGGTGCCCACAAAGGTCACCAAAGGTCAGTTATGGTCCAAAAACCAAAATTATTAAAACTGCAATAACTCCCAGTGCCAATGTGCGACAAGATTGATATTTTGGGACAAGTTGTGAACTGGTTAGGGGCGCATTTTCAAACTTAACGGTCATGTGATCCGAGGTCAACAAAGGTCAATTAATGATAAAAAACTAGTATTTTTGCGATAACTTGAGAACGAAATGTCCGTTAGGGTTGGGAGTTGCTTCAATGTAATCCAATTGTCGACCCGCACCTGGGTGACCCTTGACCTCAATTTGACCTTTGGTGACCTTTACGTGTTTTTGGGGATTTTTACAGTTTTGATGCTATTTTCAGATGTCAAAGGTACCTTCTGAACATAAATGTCAATAGGTTGACCCCGTGTGACCTTTATGTGCAAAGTTATATGGGGTCAAAGTTTTTCGGTCGGAGTTAGGATGGTTGTACAGACTTGTCGTTTTGTTTTTTGGAATCAGGAGATTAAACTACATTTGAAACCAAGGTCAAAAGGTCAAAGGTCACATTAGAAAAAATGTGCTTATTTTGAGAGGAAACGAGCAAAAAAGAAAATGTTTGGTTTTGATGCAAGATTTGGATACCAAAGGTACCTTCCGATCAAAAATGTCAATGGGTTGACACCCGTGTGACCTTCGTGTGCGAAGTTATACAAGGTCAAAGTTAATTTTCAGACATTTAATGCAATAACTCCCAGTTCCAAGGTGTGACGTGGTTGATATTTTTGGACAAGTTGCAAATGGTATAGGGGAATATTTTCAAACTTAACGGTCATGTGATCCGAGGTCACCAAAGGTCAATTAATGTTAAAAAACTAGTATTTTGGGAGGAGAAAATGGGCAAAGAAAAAAATGTTTGAATTTGTATAGTTTGATGCTCTATTTAGGTCTCACCGATCAAAAATGTCAATAAGTTGACCCAAGGTGACCTTTGTATGTTAAGTTATATGAGGTCAAAGTTAATTTTCAGACATTTAGTGTAATAACTCCCAGTGCCAAGGTATTACACGGTTGATATTTTGGGACAAGTTGCAAATGGTATAGGGGAATATTTTCAAACTTAACGGTCATGTGATCCGAGGTCACTAAAGGTCAATTAATGATAAAAAACTAGTATTTTTGCGATAACTTGAGAACAAATTGTCCGTTAGGGTTGGGAGTTGCTTCAATGTAATCCAATTGTCGACCCGCTTCTGGGTGACCCTCGACCTCAATTTGACCTCTGGTGACCTCTGGTGACCTTTTTGTGTTTTGTGGATTTTTACAGTTTCGATGCTATTTTCAGATGTTAAAGGTACCTTCTGATCATAAATGTCAATGGGTTGACCCCCGTGTGACCTTTGTGTGCGAAGTTATACGAGGCCAAAGTTAATTTTCAGACATTTAATGCAATAACTCCCAGTTCCAAGGTGTGACACGGTTGATATTTTTGGAGTAGTTGCAAATGGTATAGGGTAATATTTTCAAACTTAACGGTCATGTGATCCAAGGTCACCAAAGGTCAATTAATGATAAAAAACTAGTATTTTTGCGATAACTTGAGAACGAATTGTCAGTTAGGGTTGGGAGTTGCTTCTACGTAATCCAATTGTCCACCCACATCTGGGTGACCCTTGACCTCAATTTGACCTCTGGTGACCTTTTCGTGTTTTGGGGATTTTTACAGTTTCGATGCTATTTTCAGATGTTAAAGGTACCTTCTGATCATAAATGTCAATAGGTTGACCCCTGGATGAGCTTTGTGTGTGAAGTTATAGGAGGTCAAAGTTAATTTTCAGACATTTCATGCAATAACTCCCAGTGCCAAGGTGTGACAAGGTTGATTTTTTTGTACAAGTTGCGAATGGTATAGGGGAATATTTTCAACCTTAGCGGTCATGTGGTCCAAGGTCACCAAAGGTCAGCTAATGTTAAAAAACTAGTATTTTGGGGGGAGAAAATGGGCAAAGAAAACATGTTTGAATTTTTACAGTTTTGATGCTCCGTTTAGGTCTCACCGATCAAAAATGTCAATTGGTTGACCTACGGGTGACCTTTGTGTGTGAAGTTATGTATACAAGTTCAAAGTTAATTTTTAGACATTTAATGCAATTAAATCCCAATGCCAAGGTGTGACACGGTTGATAATTTGGGACAAGTTGTGAATGGGGTGGTGGAACATTTTCATACTTAAAGGTCATGTCATCTGTGGTCACCAATGTTATCATATCTGTTGACCCGCTTGTAGGTGACCTTATACTTCTTACATTTTCGACGCCATATTTAGATCTCAAAAGTGCCTTTTGATAAAAAATCCGATCACATTTTGTGATCACAAAAGTGTTGGCTATAGTGTTGGTTACTTTATGCGTACATGTAGGACCACAATTACTTGGACTATTTGAGCCTAATCTTGCTTGATAATATTATGTGTATTGTCATATACCCCAAGCAAGGAACCACAGTGCCCTTGGGCTCTTGTTTTCAGGGTGAGATTGAAGGAAAGCTAAATAGCTATGCTACTACAGATAAGTGTCTTAACAGTGTTGTATATATATTCTTAAAGAAAGTGACGAAAGAGGAGTGGGAAAGAAAGTTATTGTAGGTGGAAGAAAACAAACAATTATTTGTTGTGAAACTTAATGACCAAATTACTTGCGTTGTGAGTGAGCCAAGACCTACCTGAACATTATGTAAAGGAAATTTGAGGACTGACTTGGAGATTAATCTTGAGCAAGCAATAGTTCTTTGCATATATGTGAATTATTCTGATCATAATATGTTTATGAGCTGCTTTCCATTACGCCATTATCGGCACTTCCAGTACCCCCCTCGGTGAGATGTTTCCCCGTGAACCTGTTTTTTTTCCAGTGAATGGAATGGCGAGACTAAGACTCTTGCCCATATGAGCTTCATTATGTCTCTCCTCATCTTTCCCAGCAAGTGTCTATCGTACATCTAGATAATTCAGTAACCCTGTCATGCTACGTAACAGTTCATCAGCTGCGTGTCTGCCAAAACCACATCCTTTCAGCTCAACAGCAACAATTGAGATTTGAGAATTACTTCCTTTCCATATCTTCAGATCTGTTCGATTTCCCAGGAAATTGTTGGCTTTAAAATGATCTAATTTTACCCATGTCTCTTTTCTTTGATGTAAACTGTAAGGAGCTCCATAAGTTCTCATTTAGAGCACTAATACATCGCTGTTGTGTGGTTGGGTTTGTACAGTAGGAAGAAGCCATGAGGTGCAAGGAAGCTTCCATAGCCTGTCTAGTTTCCCAGAGTTTGCTAACTGAGATTAAAAAAACTGTATTCTTGTTTGATGTAATCCTTCTGTGTTGATTATAAGATGGTTCATCCCATAATTTAGTTAATCCCATTACAACCTTACCACTTCTTTTATAGAAAAGAATTTACTCTTCAGCCTCCATTTCAAATTGTCCAAGAATTTGTCTATTTATCAGTGTCATACTTCATATGTCATAATTAAAGTAAGATTGACTACTTTAAGTGATTATATTTTGGCAGGGAGAAAATAATTCTGATTGGCCAGGAATAGATGCTGATATTAATTCAAATGATTATCAACAGATGTTCCAAGTAATGCTGTCATATACAGTATACAAATTAACAACAGCATATATATTAATCATTTATTTCCTATGTGGGCCAACCATAAAGTGAGGATGATATAATCTGTAAATAATCGTGAAAGAGACCAAACTCTATAAAGGTCTGGTTTTGAATAAATTCTTGGACAAATTTTAAACTCCCTTGCTCTGTATTTAGTCAAATATATAAGTAAGACTGATGTTTAGCCTTGATGTTTAATTTTGTGTGGTAGTATATTTTTATGGATGTGAAGCCATTCCCCTGTAACTCCTTGCACAGCTAGGAGTCATAGATATTATCATAATCAAGTCACAGCAATATCCGAGCAAACAACAGGGATTAAAATGAATCAAATAATATCTTCAACTGTGCACTGTTTCAAGTGGATGCAACCCTGTTAAGCTTCTCTGAGTGGTTCCCTTAGAAATGTTGAGTTTAAAACACCTGTTAACATTATATCTTTCCTCACCTGCCACATTTCCAACATTTCATGAGGGGATTGTCAACATAGGATTTACCCTGAAGTCAATGAGTCTTCTAAAGATGTTATGGAGTGTTCCCCAAAAACCTCTGATCCTAACTGGTTTTTTCACTTTCGCAGCTTTAATTGTACACTAGGCCAATTGTCAGGGAGGTGGTAACAATGAGGAATTTAACCTTTCATTTACAGTATAAGGTTAGTATCATCAGTCCTAAAGATCTGGCATATTTTGTGCCTTAAATCATCTTATCCAAAGTCAACAAATATCAAGCATGATTTAATTGATATAAGGGGAGTATTGTTTTCATACCTGTCTGAGCTCAATGTCCTTTTTCTTCAGTTTGTTACCAATAACAATGGATGACTAAAATGACAGGTCAGGTGAAATTTCATGATAACAGTTGTCTTTGAAAAGTCAGTGGTTAACAGTTTCACACAACACATTCCCCAGTATGTTTGGAACATTACATACCAAGATTCCTGGAATTATAACAAAGGGATTTGACACTGCATTGAATCACAGTTAAGCAATCAGTATCCATAAAGCTTTACTTCTTGGAGTGCATGTCAGTCAGACATGCAAAGTGGTTTAATTTTACTTATTTGTTTGTTTGTTTGTTTTATTCGCACTCAGAAGTCTCAGATTGTTCAAAATACAAAAATATTACAAAGACATAATAGACAAATAGCACGGAATTGTAAAGAGTAACAGGAGCTAAACCCACAGGACGTCGGCCAATTTCCAATGGGGCCCTATAGACGAAAACTTGCACTTTCAATGGTAAATACTAAGGAAACCAATAAATGAGACACAAAAAACGTATATATTGCACAAAATACTGAAAAGTGCCTCCCTCTCCCCTCACACCCTAAATTAGTATAGCCATTAAAATATGCATGAAACTCAACTTTAAAGTTGTTTGACAAATGACTAGAATAGAGACGGGTTGTACACTTGTTTTAATTATACATTTCAAGGAATAACAAAGGCAAGGATCAAAGACAATTTATATTATTCAGTAACCTCAAAACTCTCTAATATTCAATTTTTAAGTGAACAGCAGCATCCTGTTTGACTGAATACGCTCGCTTTGAAAATTTCGCTCCTAAGCCCTCGATCACCACAATACACAGTAAGCCGCCATTGATTACGTAATACACTTAAAATTTCATATTGATGTGGTAAGGCATTAGGAGCCAATTTTCAAAGCGGGCATATTCAGTCAAACAGGGAAGCAGTTAACTTCTAAAAAATCAAATAATAGAGAGTTTTGAGGTTACTGAATCATATAAATTATCTTTGGACCGTCAGCCATGGTTATTCCTTTAAAGAGGCAGGGTTAGATCTCACTGTGCAATCTCCTGTGCCATTTGTCTTCATGTTTGTGGTCAAAACTTACAAGGAAACTCTGAGGTGTTGCAATACGCTAAACCATCTAGTAGCTATGATTTAATACAGAGGGTACATGGCAACATCATCAGAAACATTAAAACAGGAATGGCAAGTGGTTAATGGGGTCATGAGGTCACATACTATTAATATGAGGGAAGTATTTTGACCCTTAAGACTGAATAATCTATGGACTTGAACATTGGATTGGGAAGAACAGAGAACTGCTATTCAGAAATGATGGTGGATAGTACAATGATGGGTAAGCCATTAAAAGGTTTCCATGAGGTGAATTTGTCAAGGTATTTATATCTCCTAATCCTGTTAGTTTACAGCAGCCTGAGATAACCCTAACTGGTATTTTACACCTCCTATGGAGAGGACAAAAGAGTCCTTAGTTCTTACTGTGAGGGAGCTAACAGTTTTATACCATGATGAGTGAGGAAACTAGACGTTCAGGGGTCATAGGTTTGTCTAATATTTTTTCAGGTGGACTCTGGTTGCCATGGTGTCGCAGAGTTAGGTAAGATTTCGGAAGAGATAATTAAACTAAGGTATACAGTCGAGCTGATAGGCTTGATTCTAGGTAAGAGCAACAACAATAGCCAGCATAGGGGATGTGACAATAGGTATATAGCCAACTAAGGACTATTATTATTAGCCATTTACCTCCTCTTTTGAGATCTTATCAGTCTAATAGAACTTTATTATTCAATACAATATTGCTGCACTCTCTCCATGTGCTGCACAGTTTGGAAGATCAAAGGGCTTTTATTTACAATAGGTTATATTCAAGGCATATTCATATAGCAATAGACTAACTTAAATTTGACATTGCTACCTTATAAACCCCACCTCAATCTCTGGTCGTTAATGCTAAGGATTTTCAAGGTAATTTATATATGGCATAGGGTTTAAGTTAAAATGTATGCCATATTGTGAGGTGAAGGCCTCATGCCCCACCTCAATATCATTTCTTCATGCTAGAGCCCTGGATGTCTCCCAAAGGAACTCATTTTGGCCATTTAAGCCTTTGTTCATAGTGGGGAAGCTGTGATAGAGATTCCTGTAAGTTAAGTCTCTTTTATCATCCATAGGGCTTGAAGATCCTTGGTCTTAGATGGGTCTGGGAGGATGGCATGTTCCATTAAGTCAAGCATTGTCATGTACCATTTATTCCAGCATTCAACAATACATATGGTTACTTGTTTTCTGTTGGTCCATGACGTCAGCAACAAATTTCTGTTTAAAGGAGCATATTGCATTTCAGTATCACCCCAAAGTGATGCCTGCATTATGCATACCATTAATTGTGATCCCTATGTTACTCCAAACATGTACCAAAACATATTTTGCGCGAAAAATGTCTCGAATCTTACAAAATTTAGCAAAAGGGACGACAATGGAATATGCTAAACATTCCAGATAAATGCAATATGAACCTTTTAAAGGCATCCTACATTTTCAATTTTCACCCTTAGTTTATATGAGTTAATTGAACACACTGACCTAGAGCAGAATGCACATTGTTATTGCAAAATTGGCCAATATCATGCACAATTTGTGAAGTTATGACAACTTCTGAGGCTTGCTTCTTTTTTTTTAGGTTGACAGTGTCAAAGGTCAGTTTACAGTTCAAATAAATTAAAGATGAAGGAGGTGATATATAAAACAAACATTTCTGAAATATCACTTAGGTAAATTTTTTAACCAATGAACCCTCGTTGCACATGACCCTCTAAGAGAAGAAAGGGTGGTCTTGTTAAGGCCTTGCTTCTGCAGTAGCTGGTATTTATGCTGGACTTTTTGACCTAATCAAGGGAAGGTTGGTATAGAAGCTATTTTTCTGCATCAATAAAGTGTCATGATGAAATAAATCAAAACTTTACTCGAAGAGTTTCATTGAGGATCGACTTTGAGATTGGTGAACATCTTGATTTGCAATATCCTTCCAAGTCACAGATTGTGTTAACAGCAGAATCAGCTTTTTTTAGTTTGTTTTTGTTTAATAGTTAGTGATTATAAGAGGTTAAAAATTGCCATGGTGTGTTGTTGTTTCCTGCTCAGTTCAAGTCTATTGGCTTCAGGGGCGTAGCCAGGAATTTGCCAAGGGAGGGGCGAACCTGTAGGCAAACTATCAGAGCGGTAGATTCTGCATTGAAAACTATCTATCGTAGCGCCACCAAGAGTTGGCGCTACGCGTACAAGAAAATTTTGGCTGAAAATGCCTCCCAGATCGCTGGAAATGGCACATCCCCAGGCCTTGTAAGCTGCATCTTAGCATTTTCTCTTTTGAAATTACTAGCGATATCATAAAAACATACAAAAAAAATATGCTCAAGGGGGGGCGGCTGCCCCCTTCGCCCCCCCCCTTGGCTATGCGTCTGATTGGCTTACTAATCTTGGTACAGTAGTGTTGTAGTTATTAGAGAGACTACAGTATATATATGTTGACTGGTGATTAGCTGTGCAGTCAATTATTACTGAGCTAGAGTTACAGAAGCTAATTTTTTAATTTATGAAGATCCGATTTAAGCTCTTTCCCTGAGATTGTATGGGACATCACTGTGGGTTGCTGGGGTATAACTTTAATCTGCAGCATCCATATGACTTGTGCACCATGCTGATTCTATTAAAACATTGAACATGCCCTGAAAGCATGTTTGTGTTTCAAACCTTTAGTTCGAAATTTGTTTAACATTTTTTTCCTTCTTTGTGTGATAGAGAAAATGAAATTCTATACCCGCCCTGGGATGGCTCTGTAATGCTGGGTGTTTGAAAGTTCCTCCGTTCTTTGATTAGCAGTGGTTTGAGGTATTAAACTTTCCTGTCAAAACTAATCAAGTATGATTCAAACATTTCCATATGACTAGCCAAACAGTTCAATTCAAATAGGTAAGGCTAAAACTAGACAGGTTAAAGTCTGATAGACTTCAAGAAAAAAACCCAGCATTCTTTTAAGTGGTTTTCATTGCTTGTTACAGTTGATATGTGAAATTTATCCTAAGGCACCCACCATATGTATGCTCATCTCTCAAGTGGTTTCATTGTGAAGTTGACTGATATGTGAAGCCCCTGGGGGTCCCCTAATGGCCCCTCACATGGTTCAGTGCTGTGCTACAATTGCTTCTTAGATCCTTAACGGGTAGCATCCCCATATCTTTGAGGTATTTATTAAATCCAAAATAATGTCCAAGTATCTTGTAGCTAGTCTATGACTCAGGTTCTTTCCCTTACAAATAGCAAATATCACATGAAAATTACACTAAAACAGTGATTCAGTGCTGTGTATGTCATAAACTGTACTTTGCAATACCTGAAAGGTTAGCCCACCACCATGCCTCTAAGTGGGTCCTTGCTCTCTCCAATTAGATTTTGATATGCCCCTGGTTTGAAAAAAAAGTACTTATTGGTAAAGTCCATGTTAGTGGAGTATCTGCTGCATCTTTCACTATAGTCAAAAGTGTGTTTGTGTCAATAGAGAAACATCCTGTTGCAAGCAGGGGTAAAGTGTCTACCATTACAGTTAAACTATAGATTTGGTTAAGACACCCATTTGAAGAGAGTCTTGAAGGAGTCAATAGATGGAGTGTAAGACATCCCCTTTGGGGAGAAAATTCTTATCTGATGGAAGGGTCTGGCATTGTCTTTTACAAAGACTGGAACGTGGGTCAATAAAAGTTTTTGAGGGGCCGAAGTCAAATTGGTGTCGCAACACAATCAGTTTAATAAACACATTCCTAGTGTCCCCTTGAGTGTGAAAGCTCGGCAGAGATCCGGGGATCATCCAAGGGTCCTCAAGGATAAACTAAGGGAGGATAGGCCAGCCTACTTACCTTGGGTGTTTCTTCTCCTCTTGTATAGCCTGTTCGCATCCATCTATTGCCAGTTGAATAAATAACACTTTCCTGTCAAGATAAGAGAACAGAGGTGAAGGAGAGATTATCTAGATTGTTTGCTATTTTTCTCCTTAACTTCTGCTCTCGTTATTTGTACCATAGAATAATAGCCTGCCTGCTGTTGTTAATAACAGGATAGGTTTTCTTGTCAGCTTTTAGGGAACACTTTACAGTCTTTGCGGACTCACTTGCTCAAAATATTCGGAATAGGAATTAAAGAAATAGCAAGTCGAATATTCCAGCCGCTCTGATTTCAATGTGTGCTGCTTGGCGTCACACTTCACGCTTTCAAAGTATGTTTCATTGAATTCATGCATTCCATTCGATTCAGGGTCATACACATTCTTTAGCAAAAGTGAACTTTTAATCAAACAGGTGTGATATTGTAGATGCACAGCTACAAATTATTCTTCAAAATTTTAAATGCTGCAATATAATATTTACTTGCAGTACTGCATAAAGACTGCATTGTTTTTTATATTGTTAACTAATTGAGACACTTCATTGTTCTTTGCCTCACCCCATCGTTCCCCATCCCTCCCCTTCTCCATCCTTCCCTTCCCTATGACTTTCTTTTTTAATACCCTTACCTTCCCTTGTCTACCCCCCCCCCGCCCCTTATTTCTCCACGCATTCCTTCCTCCACAGGTTTTTTTCTAGTTGTAATATTTTCATGTTCTAAGCAATTCATCTGGCAGTAGTTGTTAACAGAAGGTTATTCTGTTGGTGCAGTTCATTGTGTGGTAAAGACTGTTTGTCCTATTTCAGAGATTCAATATTCCTGCTGTGAAACAGGGTATAGGTTGATGTAAAAGCTTTGTAATTACAACTTGTGATGACCTGTTGCACAAATCAAGGCCATGTGGTATATATTTGTCAAGATTATCATGCAGGGTAATTATCAGTAAAATTGGAACAGTTGGTTAGTGTTACAAGCCTTTTGAGGTTTTGAATCAAACCACAAATATTTTAACTTTAGAGTGAATTCATATAATGGGAAGAAGAAGAAGGGTCTAGTGTAATATGAATGTGTACTCAATATAGGGCTAGTCATAATATAACTTTGATAATAGCAATAAAATGATTGGGAATGTCAGTCATTCTGCTGAATTCCAATAGTTATTGTTCATTAAGTGGTTGAATAACGCCAAGCCCCCCTTTTGCAATGTTTTGGCATACCTATTAAAGTAGGCGTACATTTTTTGGATTATGCCTTTATGTGCCATCGTGCTGGTGTCAGTTTAATGCCCTATCGTTCAGTAGCAAGCTAGGTCTTCATACTAATTCCATACTTAATCAATCACCTGGTCTGTCTTCCTTGTGATTTTTCTCATGTTTTTCTTTTCTCGGTTTTTACCTGAGGCAGGTTATAATATTTCTGGTTTGGGCAGACAGTTGGCACTGTACATAATTTCAAGGTAAAGTTCCCTGAGGATAAACCTACCACTATGGGCAACTTGTATGAGTAGAAGTATCATGCTCAGCAATTTAATGAGTATACTGGGCACCCTGTTGTGTGTTTAGGTCTCCATTACAGTCAGAATTTACTCCACCAAATGGCTGCAGAACAAATATTTGTACTTGATATTAATTCCGTTTGAACAGAGTAAGGAATCCATTTAAAGTCGAATTAGGCTGTATAATTTAATGTAATGGGCAAAGATTGATCAAATTACATTCACTTAGGTGGCAAGGATTAGTGGGTATTAACCAGGGGTTTTCCTTTTATGACAGCCTGTTGTAGTTTTGTCTAGATAGAAAGTGTAGGCTCAAGAAACAAGAGACAAACAGGAACAAGACTATAAGGCATATTATATAAGGTGGTATTTACATTACAAATTATAGGGAACTACAGTGTCATGCCATAAACTGTCTTACTTATATTCAGATGATATAAATGTAATGGACAAAGATTGATCGAATTACATAAAGTAATCAGGCCAACTTACGTTTACACATTCTATTACACAGGCTCTCTGTTTGCTAACAGTTTTATTTTATTTTGAAATAAATATTAAGGGTTTATGTCATGGATCAACCAGAAGGCTTGATGGATTAATCTGGATATATGTAGGGCCTACATACCATGCATGTTATGGTATGTGTATGGAATAGGTTTATAATTAGGCAAGAAGCAGGGGGAGGGGAGGGGGAGGCTGGAGGAGGGGTGTCAAAAGAAGATCTGAGAAATGACCATCAAGTATCTATCTTTGAAATAGTTGGAATTAATGTCAGAGAGATTGTACAATTGAACTTGTGAGCTTACACTACGTACGAACCTTGGAAATGAAGTGAAAAGTAGGGAAAAATGCGTGTAGCCACTCCAGGAGAAGTTCCTGTTGTGAGGTAATTAAAGGTGCTATTTCTACCCAGGTGATATATTAGAAGTTCATTCTCAATACGATGGGACCATGTTGTCAAGTGGAAAACTGGGGCATAAGGCAGAAGTTAACTGTTCGACGGTAGTTTCTTTTGCAGCAATTTCTCAAGTTTCCCGAGCTCCTAGCTGATTTTATGATCACCATGGTAGTCACGGGTAACGACCCAGAAACCCAATCTATGTAGCTAAACTTTTAATCAGGTGTGGAGAAAGTTGATCATCTTTCTCACAAAACTGATACTTTTTGACAGGTTTAGGTCTTTCTTTATTAAGTGTGGATGATGAAGGAATGTAACTTTGAAATCTATTGTCCGTTCCAATGTGTAAAGTCTGCTAAAAGTATGTATAGGATTATATTGTATAACAGAGAGTTAGAGAGCAACCCTTATACAGTATACACCGGTAACCATCATCACAATCTTACAAGTTGTGCTGATCTCAGCTGTTGTTGTCCTGGTGCAATCTCTAATTATTATTTCTGTCCTAGGGCTGTAATAATTTCCATCTTTAACCAGTTGCATCCTACCCAGCAATTATCCTCTTTAATGAGGTTAAACAGTAGAGACATGTAGATCTAAATTGCTACATCTGGGCACCGATTTTACTGTGACTAATAAATGTCCAATTGATTTGGGCTCTCGGTCAGACAATTCCCTGTAAAGGCTACTGAATGTGTTCACAGTAGACACCAGGATCCCACCAAACAATGATTTAATCCCAGTGATTATACTTACTGTAGCTTTCTTTATAAAGCTCTGCTTGTATCTGTACTGTAGACATTTCAGTGTGTAGTTAAATGCAGTCATTGCTGTCAATATGACATGATCTAATGTATTGTGTGATTTGAGTAATCAACTTACAGTACTCTGAGTGGGTCTGTATGGATCCATGGTGTTGTATAATGAGAGGACAGTCTCTCCTGGACATGTCATCTCATTAGTTCCTTCCTTTTGTTATTTCCCAAACTTCTCAAGACTGAATATATCTTCTTTTAACCATCGTCTGTCAGTTGACTTTTCACCAAGATGATAATTCTACATTCTTTGCAGATTTTGTAGAATGCTGAGTGACAATAGATTCATCAAGTAGTTCACACAAACAGTGAAACTGGTTTTTTACTGTAGACCATATTAAATCATGTGGAATGTTGTAAATAAGACCCACATTTTTTTGGACACTTGATAGCTTCTCAAATATTCCACAAGAAGAACTTGCAGACAAATATGACACAGTTATTTAAATTGTTAAAGAATGATAAATTGTAATGCAGTCCTTGTGTGATACTGTATCATATTTTAATTCATATGATATCTCAAAGGACGATTTGCGGCACAAAATTCAATTTCAATGTCTTTTTAGACCATTCAAAAAGACAGTTTCAGTTAATCCTCTTTTATAATATCCTAGCTTGAATAATAAGAGACTTATGTACAATATTTTACAATGACACTAACAATTACAAGAATTCAAAGCAAAGGCATAAGAAAAAGCTTGCCAACCAGGTTTAGTTTCTACACGACATTTACTTTTTAGCAAATGACCCCTGTTAACTTGGATCTCATGCTCATCAATGGAAGTGGCTGGAATAAGCCTAAGGGTGGGTGCTTTTACTCTTGTCCAAATTAAATTCATGTACTATATGAAGATTAAACCAAACTTGATGAAATATACTAAAAAAATGATTTGTCTGTACCATATGAATGTTGACAATAATACAGTCTCCAATGGCTTTGGCCTGTTAAATGTATGGTCAAGTTCTATGAATATGGTCATTTTAGTAATGTCAGTATTTATACTGTAGACCGCTTTATGCCCTGTGAAGTGGATGTCCTTTTACTCAGTGCCTGGGAGTTATTGTTTGCCCTGTTGTTTGTTTGCTGACCTACAGTAGTGCTATTAACCTAGTGTGAAATAACTAGTATATTGCAGCTTAAATATTTGTCTTTGTGTGGCTTTCACAAAATAAACGTCATCTCACAAAGACCGGTGCTGTTAGTCCTTTTGAGAGAAATTTCCTACTTTAAATGGATAAATTGAGTAAAACACAAGGCTTTCAATGCAGATGTTACTTGCAATCAATCACAAATTTTGGTGACCAAAGATTTGATTATAGACCTGCAAGTGGTGACTTATTAAACTTTGCAAGTACCAGTAGGCTACAGTATTTGTGTAATGTTACCTCAGATGATTCCATCAGTAGAAGTATGCAGAGGCGCATGGTTAAAACTCCTTCCACCCCAACTTACTATGAAAAGTGTGACGAAATCAGCCCCACTTTCAGAAGTTTGCCTACATCAGTTCAACAGGGCTAATGGCTTCTTTCCTTTTTGAAGCAGAGATAAACATGTACAGATGTTTCAGTTTACACAAATCAACAAATTGCACTATTAAAGACACAGTGTTATCCTGTTATTTATATCATTTTACAAGTCTTCTTCTAGATTTATGTTGAGTGAATGATGTATATAGCAAGTTATTAGCCTAGATGTATGGTCATGGAGACAGGAGGATACGTGTCCTGTTACTGCCTGATATGCCGTGACCTAAATCCAGTATAAAGTAGTAATAAGGACCTGCTGCATGTTAAACCTTCAAGTTTTGTCTGGGGAAGTATTTGAAGTTGACAAAAGTAAATACTGCAGCTTGTTCCATAAACGTCTGGAACATTAATTGTTTGCAGAGATAGATACACTCACGTAACTCTGAGCACTACAGATATACCATGATTCTTGTCATTGGCACCAGACCGGGGGTATGTATTTGTATGTATGTATGTATTTTAGATCCTCCTGAAAGCAGGAACTCGCGAAGAAGCCTCATTGGCTTATCAAAGCCGCAAGCTGACCGAAGTCAGTCTCTTACATTCATATTTAATGTCCATGATTATGAATTGTTAATTGTCAACAACTCTGTAACTGGACGACATACATTTATCTGGGAGTAACTCGAACCTGAACCTTATGATTGAAAGACACAGGCGTTAACCACTGAGCTAACACTCCACATTAGAATGATAACTTGTGGAATACCTGAGATCCAATCCTTCCCTTTCATTTGGTCTGAACTTTACGGCTGTTGCTGGTTGTGTTCCTGTTGACAACTTTTTTTCTGGATTATTTGTTGTGGCAGGCCAATTGCTAATTCATCCGTATTAATCCATTTTGGCAGTGACAAAACCACTCAGCCATTCCAAGATTTTTATCAGTAATTTGTACAAAGTTCATTAATCCTGAGATAATCTTTCCAAATATTTCATTTGGGCTAAGGGAAAACAGGTCAAGTAGCATTACTTCCTGAGAGAAATGAAGCCACTTTTAAAAAATGTTAGATTCAAAGCAATTTATAAAAGAATTTAAAGTTTGCTATGTTGGGTCTGATCTGTAAAGTATGTTTGAGTGAAGTGCAAGTTTCCTGTTCAGAAATAAAGCATTCATGTAGAATGAAAAGGATAGCAGTGGAAATACGCTACATAGAAAGATTGACTCTTAGCCCTGAAAAGTGCCTTGACACAATGGTCAGAGCTGGTATTTACGAAAGTTGGCACTTGGGCAATCTTGACATACTTTAAAAGTTGTCTAGAAAGCAAAAACAAATTTTTTGATGGGTGTTTGGTGTTGAAGGGGTTCAGCAAAAGAGGTGGTTAAGCATACAAAACCTGCAATGACTGGATGTATCCATGGTTGAGGGAGGGGGAAAGGTTTGGAGGCACGGGAGGAGGGACCAATCAGATACAACCAACATGCAAACACACATTTTCATTACTGTCTGCATTCTATCACAGATCTGTGTGACCTGTCATGCAAAAATTATCTTCATGATGTTATTTGTCACCCTTTCTAAACTTCTGTGGTCATTTAACTCTATTGTGGTTGGCAAACAAGACTAACTTCTCTCAGAGAGGGCTCTTCTCAAAGCAAATGTTACATCATTACAATAACTGATTACTTGGAAATTGAAGTCTAGGGTTAGGATTCAAAGTAAACTCTCAAGAGATTTCCATGACAGTGAGGTTTGGATGAGTAACTTCTGGGAATCTTGTAAAACGATAAAAAGTTACAATGTAATTAGCTGGTTGAGTAACTGATTCTGTGTTAAAAAGAAAAATGTTTCCTAGTCAAGTTATGCTGTTGATTATTTACACATAGAGAAATGTGTGTGTGTGAACTTTGAAGGGCATGGTGGATGATTTGTTTGAAAATGGCTGTGTGTTTTGTTATGCAATCTGGCATATTATATGCTCTGATTCTGAGAATGCATTATTTACTTCGTTCCCCACTTACCTGTCTCCCCACAACCTATGCACCGCATTCTACCGTGTCTAGAATGCCCTGGTAATCTTTTAACACTGTACACCCTCACTGGCCCTAATGGCCTTCCTTCATTTTTCTACCCACAAAGTGTCTCCCTGTGTTTTTAGGAGTTAGAAAAATTTTCGCGAATATTCGCCCGGATTACCTTGGATTTATACTCTAGAAGTTTCCTATCAGGACTTCTGCACTTCCAAGGATCTTTTCCAGCCTGATAAGTATCCTTTTCTTGTAGGGAAGGGTGTTTTTCTAACTCCGAAAAACACAGTGAGACACTTTGTGGGTAGAAAAATGAAGGAAGGCCATTAGGGCCAGTGAGGGTGTACAGTGTTAAAAGATTACCAGGGCATTCTAGACACGGTAGAATGCGGTGCATAGGTTGTGGGGAGACAGGTAAGTGGGTCACTCGTAAATATATAAACCAGTAAGTTTTATAATATCTTTGCTACACTTCTGTGTTTTTGCCTCAAATGTTTACTTTATCTTTTTTCTAAGAGTTAAGATTTCATGAGTGAACTATACCCTGTCTTTACTCAGTTGCATTGTGGGTAAAATATCCATGGATTATAGACAAAGCATGTACTTGTTGTGCGACTGAAAAATGTTAGATTTTCAGCACACCCTTATTCTCTGAATGTTGTATGCTATAGCTGAATGGTTTGTGTAAATATTGAAGTGAACTTAATTGACAGTTCTCTGGAGGTGACAACAAAACCCAGCATATTTAGTTACCTGTGTTTTGTATTGCTTATTTGTGATGATCATTTACAATTGCCCACTGATGATGTTACATACAGAGTACAGACAAAGACATAACTGTTTTGCTTACTGTGTCCTTTAGTGCATGTAGTTGTCTTGCTGTTTGCATGTCTGTGCTCAAAACAGGAGATAGGGATACAATTGTAATACTATGTTTGTACTTTTATGAGATTTTACCTGCTGGTGTGTGACCCCTCATGTGTAAAGCACAAGTGAATAAAGAGAGTGCAACAGTACGTGGGCGCACGTGAAGAACAGCATGTACCTCAGATCACTTCAAGTTTGACTCCAGTGACATATTTAAGTGACTCCAGTAATCCACACTTCCTGTTGTAGTCATTTGTTGAATTGATTTATAATGAAGCAGTAACTTTCTAAGAGTACTTTCTGGCATATCATATTACTTGTTTGTAATGGAGCGATCTTTCGCGGGACATTTCTTCGGAAGAAATCCAGCGACATTGCCCGGTGCGCTTTCTGCACGCTGTTTAGTTTAACTTGACCTAATCACTTACTCAAGACTGATCTAAAATACTTCCACATGGATATCCTACACTTCCATCTGATAAAAATGTGAGATAATTCGGATGTTTTTTCTCGTCCAAAGAGGAACAGTTTTGTGTACCGCTGTCAGTTTCATCACCAAGGTGCGCTGTGTGTTTTAGACTCGTACAGCTTAACAATTTCCTGTTTTTGACAAGTGCTTCTTCGGTTGGAAAAGGCTGCCATTGAGAACAAAAGACAGACGGAAGTTGTAGCTTTTTAAATTGTATCGGCCGGTATTGGGATCTGTACTGGTCAGCCGTGCATAGAGTATTGTATGGAATCCTATGAACTCTCTGAGAGCTGTATTCAAACAGTTTCCCTTTTTGTTTCAAACTTTAACTGAAATGGCTAGATTGTACATTAGAATTGAAAATAAAATATTACGGAATGAATAGAATCAGAGAAGGGGGCACGAAAAAATCAGAAAAGAGGGCATGCTCAGATTCTGCCCTTCATTTTCCTTAAAATAAGCGCTTACAGAATTAACGGATATGAATCCAATGACAGACTGTATTGAAGATTTGAACTTCCTACTTTGTGACTTTTCGGTTCAGAATTTTGAATACATAACATGTGGCAATGCTTGAGTCTGTCATTTTATGAGTTATATATGTATGATCAAACATGTGTTTTGGTGCTAAATTTTGTTAGCTTACATCAGTAGCACTTCCTGCTTTAAACAAATTTGTCATGTCTCACTATAGACAATGGGAGGAGACCAGTATATAGTGTGTAACATTTGGTCACACTTCTAATTGGCATAGCTCTAGGCAGATAACCTTTCAAGAACCATATTTGTGTCTGATTGTATTCACAGCCAATAAACACAAAAACAAACATCATGTACACAACAGGGATATTTGACATCAGAATGTGCAGCCTCTGATAATTTGCTGCTTTGACAAGCTACCTTTTGACAGCAGAAATAGAGTGTTTGTCACTTACACAGCAGAGCTGTAAAAACAGATTAAAGGCGTCGAAGACTCGCCCCCAAACCGTGTGCCGCCCTCCGAACAGAGTTAACTTTCAATTGCTTGGAAATGAAGTTTTCTTCTTGTCACCACAATATGGAGACAGTAATGAAACGTGATACCTTGTTATCTTTGATGAGATTAGCTGCTGTGTACACTGTGCTGCATGTATTGACTGTACACTAGTGTCTAATTACCGATGGTAGCAAGCTGTGTGTGTATTTTCTGGGATCGATGGTGGTGTCTAACACTTCTGTTACACCTCATTCGAAACTAGGTCAGATTACCGGCATCATAGTTTCTTTGTGCGCAGTCTTCACTCCCTTTAAGCCTACAGGTCAAAGTGTCTATTCTGGGCATATAGCATACATTTATGTTTGCTGGCTTATCTGTATGTATATCTCTGAATAACAGAAATTCAAACTAGACTGCACTCATTGCTTTTCCTTCAAACTGTATTTTGGATGACTTCAAATGTTTAGGAAATTTGTGGAAAAATGCACAATTACCTTCAGCGCCCTCTATCATGTTGAACTGACAGGAAGTCTTATTTGGAAATGCTGGTGAACTTTCAATGTTGAAAGTTCGGTAGAACTTCAGTTCTAATTATCAAGGGAAAAGAAAACAGGTTTATTGTCGCACCAATTTACTGTTTCCTCAAATTGTTTTTATATTCTTTTATAGTTTTTACTTTAAGCTCAACAAAACTGAAAAGGCAATTTAATTGGCACTGAGAGGCGGTATGTGGTTATTGTATTGGTTGTTGTTCTTGCTGCAAAAAGGAGTGTGTTTAGTTAAAGTCTCAATACCTGTTTGCTGATGAATTTCGGAAAACAACTTGGGAGTTTTAAAGAGTATTCTCTTGGTTAACTGCATGGGTATGTTAATGCTATTTGACCACACAGAAGGGGGGCAGTCTTCTCACCTCCAAATAGCAGTAGTACGTAACTTATCAAATAAACTGCAGTAACTATAAAATTACAAAACTTTGGGGTAAATTAATGAGTGCAGAGCATTCTTTTTCATATTTTAGGATTAAATAGAAATTCTGATCTAACTACTAAGTTTGTAATGTTTCTCTTACTTGTGTGGAATATGAAATGCCAAAGTGAAGAGATATCTTTCAGTTTTTCAGTTTTTTTTCTCAATCCAGCTAGTTAACTCCTTCTCTGTAGATAAAGATTTTGCTATTTCAAAATTTCTTAAGTGAAAGGAGAGACCCCATTCATCAATCTTGACAATCATGATGTTATCTTTGCTATTTAGGTACAAAATTCTAAAATTGTCACTGATATGCTGCAGTGATAGCAACCACAAAGACCTCATTGTTAGATCTGTGTGTGTGGTTGGTAGGTAGCGCTCCCTCCTGCTGGTCCATTCAGGCGCTCCCTGGTACCCCTTTGTCCCTAGATCAACAATGGAATCCCAGTATCTATTATCAGGAATTGTGTGGGCATATTCCAATTGTCATGCAACTTGTTAGTTTCTGATTCTGTCTACCACACCTGTACTTTATGTCCCAATCAGCTTTTAGAGTAAGAATATGAGGGATTATCATTCACTGTAAGAATATGAGGGATTATCAATCATCTTCACAGTAGAATATGAGGGATTATCCATCAGCTTCACTGTAAGAATATGAGGGATTATCAATCAGCTTCACTGTAAGAATATGAGGGATTATCAATCAGCTTCACTGTAAAAATATGAGGGATTATCAATCAGCTTCACTGTAAAAATATCAGGGATTATCCACCAGCTTCACTGTAAGAATTTGAGGGATTATCCATCAGCTTCACTAAGAATATGAATGATTATCAATCAGCTTCACTGTAAGAATATGAGGGATTATCAATCAGCTTCACTGTAAGAATATGAGGGATTATCAACCAGTTTCACTGTAAGATTATCAGGGATTATCAATCAACATAAAAAATATCGTTGGTGTTGCAATGTTTCTTGTCATCCGTCCTAGGCATCCCATGACATATTTGTGTATGTTTCCTCCAGTTGGGTACTTAACTGAAGTAGCAGGTGGCCTGTCACCTCAGGGTGCACCCCCTATAGTCGAGTCTGTATTCATCTAAATACGGTGCTGCCTAAATGTGAAATGAAACTCGTCAAGTGGGTGCGAGAGTATTGCTGCTGGTGAGAGGCAGCAGGTAAAATTATGAAGAGATCATTGAAAAACACTGAAAAGATGCCGGTGAAGGTATCAACCCATTATTCATGCATTACAAACACAGCATGTTGTACCAATATTTGGTATCTATGGCCGATCTGTTTGTTGATTCAGGGCTTTAAAAATGTACGTCTTTATTAGAAGTTGTCAATTAGAAGAGTACAAGTACAATTTAGTTGAATATTTTCAAGGTGCTTAATGCAATATGATAAGCTGTGTGGGTTGAGTAGAGCTGTTAAATAATTAATTAATTCAAACAATCACTGAGCTCTTTAACCTTCACTTGTTAAAATAGTAAAAATACCTTAGAACTGAAATGATTCTTTGCTCTACAGTTTTGGCAACTGCACTGTTTTTTTTACCCTGAAGAGAAGGGAATATGTTGGTTAATAAATCTTTAGTGTACTCAGCATCCTTCACAAAGGTCAATATATTATGATTATTATTGTTTCACCCCACTATTGTAACTAAGGTGAGATAAAACATGATACAAAATGATGATTCATGACTGCACTGTTTGGCAGTAATGAGTTGTCTCCAGGTATCGGATGGTACCACATTGATGGTTTCAAATTCCTCGTATGGGCAAGTAACCATTGGATAGAATCTGTGCTCTGGTCATCATGTAAGATGGAATTGATATGAACAAACATTTTGCTGAATGACATACAATATACCAAAGCAGTGTCTCTACTAACAATATTCATAGTATCTATCGGTCCCATTGCAAAGGAAAGAGTTGAATGGAATTCTTATCTACAGATTATAGATTTAATTAACAGTTTTACAGCTATTATCGCACCTCTTGAGATAAGATTTAACAAAACACTCGCTCCACTTACCCATATCCTGTTTTTTCCCGTGAACAATCAGCATCTTTGTGAAATATCGAACATGGCCGTTTTTTAGTAGGTGATGGTATGCAGCACTTGAGGGGGGATGATAAATTTATACAGAGATCAATTTAAACCTTTAAATATCCCAGAAAGGAAGATCATTATCAGTGTCAACAACTGTGAAGATTGATTTCCTGTATTTTAAGACATTCTTTCATACCGGCAGCATAGTTAGCGGGGCAAACAGTCCCATATTTATATCAATATTTAGGTTGTTATTCCGAGTACAATGTTAAGTATGCAAAAGAACATAAATTACTATCATTGAAGTATTGTTGAGTGTTGTTTCCAAACATGATTGGAAACACATGTGTATATAGGACCCAATCTGGAATGCAAGCTATCTTTAGATTGGATTTACTGCAGTCATGGAGGGCTTGTATTTGAATATAAAGGTATTTAAGTAGTGTATAGTTCTAAGCATCAAGTTGGAAACTGGAAAAACTGTACTTTAAGCGGACCTAGCATAGCAAGTGTTTAACAGTTGTTATCAGGACCCTGTGTACAATTTGCACATCACATTTGTAAGATCTCCACTATTCTATTGCTTCATATATTTACTTTGTTTCCTTGCTTACCTATCTCCTCACAACCATAGCACTATGACTATACTGTACCTTGCCTAGAGTGAACTGGTCAACTTTTAGCCCTGTATTACCTCACTTTGACCAGTCAATGATCCTCCTTCTCATTCTACTACACAAAGTGTCAATCAGTGTTACTAATTCCTGGCACTTTGTTATCTTTTCGTATCGTCATAAAATCTACAATTCACATTTGCCTAATTCCTTCTAGCATAGTGTTTAACATCTGTCAGATCCATACAGAATCCTAATCCTATTAATATCGTGTAACATTCTTCAGGTCACATTTGTGATATTATTCTAGCCTACTGGTTAATACTTATCAGGCCATATAACGGTCAGATCAGAGAGAAGTTAAAATATTCACTCATCAGATACCCTATGTATATATGATACATTAATGAGTAGTAAAAGACCAAAAGTGGTTTCTTTCCATCCATCGCAAATTGTGGTAGTCATTTTTAGAGTAGCTTAATTGGTATTATGCCTTGTAAATTGTAGGCTCAAGTTAAGCCCTAGCTACCATGAAGTATGAAGAAACTTGATATTAGTTAACAGCACTATTTATTGTCCAGTCATTCTCTCATTTTCTTCCATAAATTCAAAGACTGCGCCCTGAAAAGTCACTTTATTGTCCCGTGCTATGATGTGCCATGCTATAAGTAATTAAGAGTTAAAGACTATCAGGAATATGTCCCATTGAACAATTCAAGATTGATGTAGTTTAAGCTTTATCCCCGAAATCCTCGGCCATGTTGATTGTGTATACGGGTCAAGGATCTCTTCTTTAGGTAATATACGTAATCTCTCCATGGTAGTTGATCTGATCTTTTGGTTGCTGTCACGGGGTAGGAACTGACAAGTATGTTTTCAGCAAACAGTTGATAGACCATCTCAATGGTCCATGAGAGGCAGAGATGACAAAGACTATAAGCCACACTATAAGTATTTGCATTGTCTTCATTTTAATAGAAATCTAATCCACTAGATAAACAAAAGGGTTTGGGTGATTGAAAGCTTCATCTCTGAGTGGCAACAATCTCTCCTTTTCATATGCTCTCCTTAAATTACCAGTTTTTAAACAGGACAGGATCATTCTTTCTCCCTTAGTACTTTCTCTGCAGGGAGGAGGGGTAAAGTTGGGGTGATATTTCTAAAAAGTAGTTAAAATAGAAACCATATTCAGCACACCAAGTGAAGTTAACTTTTATCACCCAACATTTTAGGTTTCCCAACTTTAGGGGAAAACTATGGAGTCACCTTTACTGACCTCAATTGCATCATTTTATACATAAGTTTTTAGTTAAGACTTTGCAAGAAAAGGCATTACTGATAACAGTTTAAAGTGTGGTTGGGATATCAAATTTGTTGATGACTATTAAAATATTGATAATGAGCAACATTGAAAACAGTGAAAAAATAGCAAAGTTCTTGATTGTGTGATATCAGAGCAGATGCTAAATTAGTGGTCGTGAACATTCATAGGCCGCGACCTAGCGATCATCCCGGCCCCCTCCCTCGAAATCCTTTGCAACCCAAACATTGGGTTATTGTGACCCATTGGTTCCGGATTGCCTTAGTAAATAAAAGACAAAAATTGACATTTCATCTCCGTCTCAACAACAAATACATGCTTTCTCTGTAAATTGAAAGTACTTGAAATGGACATTGTGTTGCTGTAAATGTCTTTTTTTATTTATTTTTGTTTTTGTTTTTGATTGTTTTATGCCATTTTATTCCTAGTTCAAGAAACTTTCTTACTTTCCGTGATCTATCTAACCCCTGCTCTCTTGTCATTGGAGTTTTTATTTGATTTAAGTTAGGACTTAAAGAGGAAATTAAGTCAATGCAAGTCATTTAAATCATATTGGATGTAGTTAATATAGCAGCTCCCTGGTTTGTAATTGGTCAGCTACTGGTGTTTTTCAAAGAGTGCTTTGCCAGTGTTCAACTAACATTAGAGTCATTTTAATATCAGCATATTTGTATCATTTCATTTTCTGTTTGTCTTTCAGCAACTTGCAGTGTTGGAGTCTGTTTCAATGGAGGATCTTGTAATGGGGGCTACTCACAAATGTGCAGATGTCCACCTGGCTTCCAGGGACCTAGATGTCAATATGGTAATTCATCTTTTAATCTCCATGGTTACATTACAAGGTGGTATATAGTTTTGTTTAAGAGGTGTGACAGATGCCTTGACATTGTAGTATTTGTGGTGGCAGCTCTACAGAGTATTTAGCTAGGATATTTTCAAGATTGGAGGCCAATCTGTTGAGAAGTTAGAATGTGATCTCTTGCATCAGGAAACATCTATTAGAAGAAGAATGTTAACCGAATTTACGCTTGTGTAAGAGGGGGAGTGCATAAGGTCATGGCATTTTGTCTGTGCGTCATAGACTTTGTGTGTAGTTGAAAGACATTCAATTAAAATGTTTGAAGTAGGTGAGAGGTCATTTGAGGTTGATTACTGCATTTAGCTGCAGGGGTACACTGACACACTTTACATGGTTAGGGGTCAAAAGTCATCGTAGGTAACTTTGAATAATTACAAAATAGATATATAGCTGATGATCAGCAAACTTTGTAGGTTGTTACACTTCTTTTCCTTGAAAGTTGGTTGATTGACTAAGGGATGCAGACAAACTAAAGTTGAGAAAGAAAGGTCATGTGTTTTTGGTTCTTTCAAAGCATACCTATCATGGTAGATTTTCAGAGAGTTCACATGGTTTAGAAAGAAGTATGTAAGGTCATCTGAGGTCAAACCAAGTTCCAAATTTTAAGGATTAATTTTTTTCTTCTTCTCAGACCATATCCAATATGTTGATTTGGTGAATGAGAGTTTAGTACTTGAATCATTGTTAACAGTCACAGTCAGTTGGACGATTTAAGAACACATATAAAATCAGATAGACTAATAAGTTAATAGTCTGACTAGGAGACATGGTTGCTTCAATTCAATGATGTTATTGCAGTAGATGAAATAACTTAAGGGATGGCCACCTACTTTCTTCCTGACCTTAAGACAACTTTGCCTTCAGGAAAGTAAAACTGTATGGAAAGTAAAAGTTATGAAAGAGACTGGGACATGTGTTATATATTGGTATCATGTCATAGATAGATCTGTGGTCTGACTTGCAGCTCCCAGAGGAGAGAGAGATAATTATCTGCACACAACAGTATATTTTCTTACCTGTTTGAATAAACTATTAAAAACATTATTCCAAGTTGAAGACAGAAATGTGAGTACTTGATGAACAATCAATCCCTGACTGCAGAAGTTGCGGTTAGCAGGTCCATTGCCCCTTGGATCTTGTCTTTAGATACAGATTAGTTATTAAATACTTTTGGGATTATAATTGAGAGTTTTATGGCATGTTCAGCCCTGGTTGTTTTTTTACTCACAAGTGACTTTCTACCCTGGACACATTGTCTTCAAGTGTTAAATAAATCCTTCAGGCAACTGTATGTGATACTTCTCTCTGTGAGTTCTTCCTATATATTAAGTATTAACATGCTTTTAGTTTAAGGTGATCCAGTTGCAGTTGTCTAGCAGCACCTAATCTACATCCTACATCCGGGGGGGGGGGGGGGGGCAATATTCTTTCCTTCTGTAAAGTGATATATTTTGTCGCGACATTATTGAGCTCACATTTCGACTTATGATCAAAGACTTCCATTGCTTACTGATTTGCCTAGGAGCTTTATAGTGTATAAGTACTTCCTAATTTGCCAAGAGGTTAGCATAATCCACTTCTTACTAGAATTATGCCAGTTAGTATCTCCTGAAGCCATCAAAATAGATGTTAAAGAGTTATTTTGATAGCAAGTTAAATTATACCCTTAAGATGGAATATCTTCTCTATTTTACTGGTAACATTTTAATGTTTATGATAACATTTATAGGTTTGACCTACTAATATTATTGTAATAGATATCTGAAATGAAGCCAGAGTGTGGTATGTTTGTGTACATCATCATGTGAACAGATGCTGAAAACATGTTGCTAATGTTATATTTAAAATATATACTCAAACAGTTTGGGCTCTTAAATTACTTGGCTGACCATTTCACCTGCTACAAAATGTCATACAGATTAATTTAAATATTCATTTAAATTTCTTTTATACAATTTATGTCAATCAGTGAAAACTGTGTAACCGTTAATATGTCACATTGCACTGTAGACCAACTGCAGTACCTATACTGAGAGCAACGTCACTTAACTTGGGCCTAAAATACAAATATTACATCTCTTCTTTGCATGCTAGAATCAGGGCAGATCTGTTTTTTTTTTTCGTTATCAAGTGACCAGTTAATATTGCACCTTTCTGGGGAACTATTTGTTTCATTAGTCAATTGGATTAATCTAAGGGAAGTGGCAACCATTGGTGAATTGATTTTAGTTATGGAATTCAGCCTGTTGCTTCCAAGTTCGGTTTGACATTGAATATTTGTTTGTTTATTCTAAAATGGGAATATTCTGTAGCAGAAACTAGGTCACTGCTTAAATCATCGTAATGTCTTCTGACTTTTGGCCCCAGTGCACTGTGACTATGGTTTCAATTTGCCTGCATGACATTAATACCCATCACGAATAATTGTCAGGAAATTAGGAGGACATATCGTGAGGAAATTAATGGGAAGGATAGGTTGTGGCAGACATCCTATTCTTTTAGGGACGGATTGTCCAGCAGAGATGTCCACATGAAGAATGCTCTTATTCTTTTAATTGAGGAAACATTTGTTAATGATATTTTAGGGTTGAGGTCAGTGACTCTGCATGCAAGGTTTGCCTGTCAGTAACGGTTGTGAGAACTTTGCTTAGTGAGGAGGGTAATATAAGCATTGTCTGAGGGTCAGACTACATTTGAAGAATAGTCAAATGATACCAAAGTATGGTGATGCTTTCCAGCTTAAATTATATAGGGAGGTTAACTCAGACCCCCAGACATAGAGCAAGTATATCACATTTTGAGTTGTTTGCTGCTGGGACACCAATTGCAAATCTTTACCTAATACAGGTCTGTAAGACCATCCACTGTTTAAACATTGGACTAAAACTGGTAAAACTTTCATGAACTCTAAGAAGGAATTTGATGCTCTACTTTGATTCATTGTTTTTATTGTTGGGTAGTGTCTGGGTGGGTACCAGTGACACAGGTACTCGGAAACACTGGAGGTCAGTAAAGAGTTTCAATGAAAAACCGCTGTTTTCAGCAAAAATTTGGTTTTGCAGATATGTGGTTTATAGCTATATGTGGTTTATAGCTGTTCATCTGAATTCAATGTATTGATTTCTTTCATCATTACAGCATCTAGTATTTTCTTTCTCCTAATTTATGTTAAAAGACAGAATATAAAGAGAATACTTTTGGCAGTCTAATTGGCATATTGTCTTGAGAATAATTGATTATCTTGTGAAGTTACTGAGCTTCTATATTAAGTCTGCTTCCTTCTTGTTGTTATATAAATTGTAGAATTTGAAGGGATTTTTTTTGAGAAACATCCATTTCATCATAGCATTGATTTAAATAGATCTACTGGAACATGCTTCAAGATTCAAATGGGAATAGTCTAACAGGAAAAGAATAAAATCAATTTTCTCATCATTATATCTTGGATGATAATCACTTAATTAGTTTCTCATAGCTATCAGTGGAAGTCATTAATTAAGGTGAAATGAAAGTGTCTTTTATCACCATGGTAATGCGTCTAAGTTTGCATCATGTCCTTGGAGATCATTCAATCACTAATTACCAATTAATTATGTTCGGTAGTCAGTCAGCGTAAGAATGCAAAGGGCAGATAAATCAACTTCTAACTTAGCATTTATAGCTACAATTAGCTGATTTGGAGTGCAGGGTGAAGAAATAGTTAACATCAACTACGGTAATATTTCTTTTTTTAATTTGCTTTTTCAACATTTTCGACAATACCCCCAAAGTTTATTCCCAAAACATGTAGGGGGGAAATTGTTTTAGAAGTCACTTGAAAGTAATTTACCTTTTGCTGAGAACACTGAAGTGGTTGAAGTTAGGAGCTGGTTCAAGAGTCTCATGCCAGTGTGTGAATTCTAAGGCAGTAGGGTACTTTAGCCTAGGACAGTGTGTGAAAGTATTGCTTGCCAACAAAAGAACAGTACTTTTGACACAATGGTTTCAAGGAAAATAGTCCTGTCACTTTTTTTTATAATGGTTACATTACAATAGGACAATTTTAGTTTCAGGCAAATATACAAAACTTACCCAAATTATTAAGCTGAACAACTACCTCCAAGAAATGATCATATGTTGATGTTTTATGCTTTGAACTTAGATCTATACAGATTCAATGCTCCTTTAAAGGTCACCAGTATTAGCACTAAATATGCTAGAAAGTTCAATAATGGTCACTCATGCTCTAATTTCTGCATTCATTTTTGTTACTACCACACTCAAATATGGTTCCTTGCTAAAGCATTTAATTGTCTGATTTTGACACCCCTCAATGTCTGGAAGTAACATGCAAAACCACCAGTAAAGCACTTTTGAAAACCCCAAGAATTTTATTTTAGGTTGCTCCAAAAAATTTGAGGCTAATAACTGATGATCGTTAAAAGCTAACATCGGTTGTGTAGATGTGTTGTTTTTGAAGGCTCTGTGGAAGCAGGGAGTTGTTATGGAACTCCCTGGTTGAAGTAGTGACTTGAATTTGCTGAAGGGGGTTGAGTGGTGGTGATAAGAAGATTGATCGTGTAGAAGTTATTGTATCAATATCTCACAGTTGGATAGCCTGGCACACTTTGCTCCTTCATCAATTTGTAACCAGCCAAACAAGTCTTAGCAATCCCTCAAGCAAAATTCCTTCTCATCAGAGGCATGACTTAACTGACACCTAGAGATGTTTATAGTCCTGTAGGAAAGACCTTTCAGAGTTGTGACTGGACAGGTTCATACCTCCAGTGTTGTGCTCTCCATCCTGACCAATAGCTGACTGAGGAAGTATGTGTTACTTCAAACTTACTCTTGAATTTCAAATAATGTGTAGTATAAATTAAAAAAAAAAAAAACTAGCACCAGGGATGCAGGACATTTGTTCAAATGTAGTTACCCTGATGCTGTTGCAAATGATTTTAAGGCATGGAAATGTATTACATCCATGGTTTGGGGGAGTTTATGGAAATATATTACGTCCATGGTTTGGGGGAGTTCACAGTTGGTGCAAGGTATGGCTTTTATCCAGATCTGCAGGCAAGATATGATCCTAATTGTGAGGGACTGGAGAGGATAAAATTACTAAATAATATGACAAATTAGAGCCTTTAATCCCGATGATGTTACTAGGTTTATCATAATTATTGCCTCGCAGCCCTTGGTGATGTTTGTTGTTATTACCTGTCGATAGTTCATTCCCAGTTTTGTCTGTTTATCAGACTTTCCATTTTAAGAGGAAAAGCAGCTGTAACTTCAGTGAGTTCACCTGGCAAATCAAACAACTTCAAAGGAAAATATTTTCTTACTCTGTTGAAATTTGCAGCGAAAGTTTTCTGTAGATTGCGGGAATACCGTCTGTTGAATTGTTTTAGACCGTGAAGATGTTACAAGAATAATAAAAGAGTCCTGATAACTTTCATACAGCATGGCAACCAATGGAGTGTTCGGAGAAATTGAATTTACCTGAATAAACATCTACCAGTGTGTGTGAATGAGATGGCTTTGGTTGACTACCTAGCAGTCAAGCTTAATTTGTTTGCTTGTGTAAAGCTAATATACACATCATAGGGGACCCCTTTGGGTGATCGGTGTGGCGAAGAAATTCTAATCCAAACAGCTTGTCCTCTTCGATCAGAAGTGGCTGGATCCAGTTGATGGCTAGCTGTTGGAGAAGTGGCAGGGGTGCAGCCACTGGTGTGTTTATGCAGTTGTTGAGTATCTAAGTACCTCAATCTCAAATCCAAACAGGAAGCTAACAGTTGAATGCAGTAACATAGACCATGATCAAGCAGCTAGGGGATAGGTCAAGGTTCATAAATTCTCCTACTGTTCACACTGTAGATAGTTTAACTCTTAGAACAGTCCAATTTTCAGTTAAAAAGGAGAATAAATGTTGTCTGAATATTTCTCGTTCACAGTAATACAAGGTTGATATTGAATTGAATGCAATGTGAAAGTCAAATAATTCTAACAGGTATCAATGTAGAGATCAGCTCTTGACAGGGTTTGGTCTAAATTGAAATGTTGTGAAAGATAACATCCTTTGGCTAATGTTTGGAAAACTGAGGAACTGAGAAAATTATTTATTTAAATAAAAAAGCCAAAATAGACCCCCACAAGAGGAAATGTGACTGAGTATAACATTTATTTCCCACAATACAGTCTGTGGATTAGACAGGTTGTCAAGGGACAAACTTAATTCCACATTTTGCTTTGAAAAAAGCAAGCTGTATCATCAAGATTCGGTGAGAATTTGTAGACTTCCCATGACTGAGAAATTAATTACAAATTAGACAAAAGAAAAGTTGTGTTAACACCCTATAAAAGAGGAGAATCCAAAGAGTGACGGTTCATTCAAAGGCATTGAAGATTCGCCCCAAACCGCATGTCGCCCTCTAAAAAAGTAAACTTTCCGTTGCTTGCAAGGTGAAGTTTCTTCTTGTCACTACAACATGCCGGAGTATTAATGAAACGTGATACCTTGTTATCTTTTATCTAGCCCTGAGATGTCCATCGCTGCTATGTACACTGTGTTGTGGGTATTAACTGTAGCTGCATGTATTGACTGTACAATAGTGTTTAATTACGGACAGTAGCAACCTGTGTGTGTATTTTCGGGGATCGATGGTGTCTAACACTTCTGTTACACCTCATTCGAAACTAGGTCAGATAACTGGCATCAGACGTTTCTTTGTGCGCGAGTCTTCACTCCCTTTAAGCCAGGAAACAGGGATTGCCTCATACATGTCACACTATTATCATAAATACATGCTGTAATTCAGTTACACACAGTTATTTTCATCTGGCCGATGATGTCATAATTATTCTTACAAAATGGTGAACTCTGAAGTAAAATGAAAGACTTTTGTATGATTTACTAATGCAGAAAAATTGCCTGGGCATTTGACATTGGCAATCAAAACAGTGTAGCACCAAGTTCTTTCAACTAGTAATATTTGTCATCTCCAATATTAAACATGGAAGTTTTTATTGAATTTCTGTATATTGCAGCCTGAGGTTAAATTTTGGTTTACTGATTTGAATGATGTGATCGATATTAACTTATGTCAATCAATCTTCACTGTTATAGCATGCTAAATGTAGTAATTAAATGAGGGCTAGCTATATCGTGCAGATTCTTTATTTCTTTATTCCAGCCAAACAAAATGTTCATTCAGCCATTTGATAGTGTTATTTTTAGTTTCATTGGGACATATTCCAAATAGCTAACTAGATTCTTATCTTCATACATTTGTGATGTTCCTCTTTTGAGGAATGATCACACTTATGTTAAACCTGAATGCAGCTCACAGAAATAGAGGGCGACAATGTAGAACAATAATCAAAGCTTAGCCTATAAACACACACAATAACTAAATTGTATAATAACCCTCTGGGTCTGCTGTCATGGATGGTTTCTTTCTTTGACTTTTTCAGATACTAATGAATGTTTATTCAGCAATGGTGGATGCCAGGGAAGATGCTGTAACACCATTGGCAGCTTCTACTGTAAATGCGAAGAGGGATTTGAACTCTCAGCAGACGGTGTTACGTGTTTAGGTAAGAGAGAGCGAGTGTCTGATCAATGAACTGGTGGGAGCCTACTCACTCACTCAGTAGATAAACACAGTGTTAAACTAGGGTCACCCACATCCTGTGTAGTTCAAAGCCCTTGTGACCGTAAATTTTTCTGGTAGGATTCGGTGATGAAACATGGTTCAATAACATTGTCTATGTTCACTGTATATGTCAAACTTAAAAATGGATTTTGGCTGTCTTGTTTTATCAACTGCTAGCAATCAACAAGACCTCTGAGTCTTTAAAACAGATAACATATATAGCAAACAACGAATATACACAAAATATGAACCAGAGCATTTGTTTTCTAATTACACATGATTGGAATGTTAGCTATGTGTAAAGCATTAAACTTCTTCTGAGGGAGCAAAGGTAAATGGATAAAGTATGTTACTTTTGTAGGATCAAGGGTAGTGGTTAGACAGTGTTGTTTTTTTGAGAGCATGGGTAGTGGTTATAGACAGTTTCTTTTTGTGAAAGCAAGAGTAGTGGTTATAGTTTCTTTTTGTGAGAGCAAGGGTAGTGGTTATAGACAGTTTCTCTTTTGTGAGAGCAAGGGTAGTGGTTATAGACAGTTTCTCTTTGTGAGAGCAAGGGTAGTGGTTATAGACAGTTTCTTTTTGTGAGAGCAAGGGTAGTGGTTATAGTTTCTTTTTGTGAGAGCAAGGGTAGTGGTTATAGACAGTTTCTCTTTTGTGAGAGTAAGGGTAGTGGATATAGTTTCTTTTTGTGAGAGCAAGGGTAGTGGTTATAGACAGTTTCTCTTTTGTGAGAGCAAGGGTAGTGGTTATAGACAGTTTCTCTTTGTTAGAGCAAGGGTAGTGGTTATAGACAGTTTCTCTTTGTTAGAGCAAGGGTAGTGGTTATAGACAGTTTCTTTTTGAAGGAGCAAGGGTAGTGGTTAGACTGTTTTTTTTGTGAGAGCAAGGGTAGTGGTTATAGACAGTTTCTTTTTGTGAGAGCAAGGGTAGTGGTTATAGACAGTTTCTCTTTTGTGAGAGTAAGGGTAGTGGATATAGTTTCTTTTTGTGAGAGCAAGGGTAGTGGTTATAGACAGTTTCTCTTTTGTGAGAGCAAGGGTAGTGGTTATAGACAGTTTCTCTTTGTGAGAGCAAGGGTAGTGGTTATAGACAGTTTCTTTTTGAAGGAGCAAGGGTAGTGGTTAGACGTTTTTTTCTTGTGAGAGCAAGGGTAGTGGTTATAGACAGTTTTTTTTTGTGAGAGCAAGGGTAGTGGTTATAGACAGTTTACTTCTGAGGGAGCAAAGGTATTGGATAATTCATGTTACTTTTGTAGGAGCAAGGGGCAGTGGTTAGATAGTTGACTTTAGCGGGAGCAACGGTAATAGTTAACACATTGTCCTATTGTGGGAGCAAGGGTAGTGGTTAGTGGTTAGTACAGTGTATATAGCAATGCTACAGTATATTAATGGTAAGCACATTCCCTAATTAAGGTTGGCTTAGATGCATTTGTTGCAGCCAGCTATTAAGCTGATTTCACAACCCAGACAGAACACTATCTTATCAATGTGTATCATGTGTTCTTGGATGTTTCTTCACAGATATTGACGAATGCCGCCATAATAATGGTGGATGTCAAAGAATATGTGACAATACCCATGGCGGATACTCCTGTGCATGTCCAACAGGAGAGAAATTACACATCGATGACCGGACATGTATACGTAAGTGACTGCTGTTATTATGTTATCAAAGTAATTCATTTCATAGAAGGTGAAGTTGTTTTTGCTTATTGCTGGCTTTATTTGCTTTATGTTCTTGGATAATCCCAAAAAGTTTGATCTGATGAAGCTAATCGTTCGTGTTTGCAGCTTCATGGAAGTTCTTGAAAGTGTGATAAACCCATGGCAGAAAGAACTCAGGCTTGAAGTCTTTAAAAGTTCTGTTATCTGTCTTGGAAGTGTATACTGGTTAATTCATACTTTGCTCATTGGTATGGGGGGGGGGGGGGGGAGATCCCAATGTGTTGTGTAGTTATCAAATGATGACATAGCACTTTGAGCAGTCTTATAACACCTACAACAGCATGTCATAGTTAAAATTTAGACAGACATTTTCAGATCAGTCCCATGCAGTTTCATGTTTCACTGCCATTGTCTTCTAATACCAACATGATTAATTACTGTTATTGTTTTATGATTTGACAGCTGAAGATGGATGTGAAGTCGATAATGGTGGTTGTCATCACCAGTGTGTTTCTTATTCTCAAGGGAGGTATGCCTGTCAGTGCCACACTGGATTCAGATTGAATGATGATGGTAAAACTTGCAGAAGTAAGTGATTTCTAATTTGCTAGTCTTGCCATATGAATGCCCCTGTCCTCAATACCCCCCCCCCCCCCGGTCAGTGTTGTCTTTATTTTTTGGTTTTATTTAAAAGGACTGTTTCTCTCAATGATTGTTCATTGTGGAGTAACAGTGGCTGAAACAAGTACAATGTACACAAGTCGTGTGTGCAGTAACTTTTCCTAATTAATAATCAAAGCATATCACGCTGCAATATTTGTCGGAGTGTTCAGTTCAGAAAATGAAAGCTTGGATGAAGAGTTTAGGTGCAGAACTCGATGGTTTTCTGTGTAACTCAAAGGTCGTTTGAGGTCAAGGGATGCAAAAGTCTGAAAAACCTTGTGAAAAACTCTTTGAAAAATTTCTCTGTGATTTATACTAGGTGACCTTTGCTTTGGAAGTAGGTTGTGAAAATATTTCACATTGTATAAACAATGTCATGTAATTCTCATTCATGATAAAAAAATGTTAAAGGGATGGTTTGTAAGGTGGCAGGGCTGATTTGCTAGCTCAAACTTGGTCCTTTCATTCATACATCTATGTGTCTATATTTCCCATGGGAAGACTGTTCTTGTTGGATATTGAAACATGTTGAAATAAAAATCCAATACGGTTACAAATCCTTACTGGTCAGTGAATGATATATTCTATGCCCACAAGGGAGTGATACACATAAGAGCTGGAAATCTCTGATCTTTTCTGGTTTAGACTTAGAAGTTATTTAGACCTTAAATTTCCATCCATGTGTCATGTGTCCCATCTTATGAGTCATTTTCATACATTTATCCCTGTCAATTGTGGTCATGTGAGGATGATTAATGCTTTTATAGATGCATTGTTATCTTGGCAACAAGGGCTCATTCTTCACTGACCATTAGTTAATAACACTTTATTTAGCCAGTTTCTTCCCCTCTTCTATCAAGTTTATGGCCACGTTCCAAATCAGTTGCTAACTTATGTAGAAATCCAACTGTTTAGGAGGAAATGAAGAAAATGATATAAATTTTGCAGAGAGGCGGCCTCTTAGTGTAGTCTGACTATGGTATTAAGGTGACCTACTTTAACCTAAAGTGTCATCACCTGCTGTCATCCCTGAATATTGACTTGTTACCAAATTGATTTAACCAACTGTCAAGGGTGGCAATTATGTCACAGATCTTACTGCTAACTTTTAAAATGATAGAAAAAAAAGTCTCAGGAGAGTTTCTGTGAAAACAGCCAGGCAAACTGACACATAACAGGAATCCATCTTGTAATATCTTAAGATAGCTATTTTGTAACCAAAAAAAAAAAACAGTCTTAGTATCTTGTTCTTAACTTTAGATATTTCTTTGGAGAAGACCATTTATTGTTTAGGTAAAGCGTATTTCTTAGTACAGGCAAAAGAATGGTCTGTGGTCTGATGTCATAATGGCATGTTATTTGGTAAAAGAAATACTTTTCATTTAATATTGACTTTTTGAATTCTCTTTGGAATATTTGCTTATAAGACATCATGTCAAAAAAAGAAAAGCTGTAGCAGCTGTGAAAACCCCTGCAGCAAGGATGATTCAATTAACAAATGATAGAAAATATCTCAGCTGACCAGCAGTGACCTATTGTGTGAAACCGCACAGCACAAAATAGTATATCCTATGCAGCCTTGCTGCATGATGCTGCAGCCCCCTGAGTATTTTCCTTTGTCATACAGACGTGCATTAATATCCTGTATATATAATCAGATTGCAACTCATTTTCCATGATCATTATTGTGTCTCTTCATTTCTATAACATTGCCAGATTCAGTCATCAAGTTGCAATCCTACCATAACAAGTCATATCTTTGATGACAAATCATACTTAACTAGTAATTTGGTCAAATGTAATGTGTTTGTGTGAAGTGTCTGAAATATATCCTCAGTGACCAGTTTTAAGTATGAAGCATTTCCACTCTTTTTTATAGGGTACAATCCTTGTGCGTTGCGTAATGGAGGTTGCCAGCACATTTGCACCAATAGCATGGATACTGCTATATGCACGTGTAGACATGGCTATGAACTGTCTAATGACTTCCAAAGTTGTGTTGGTATGTGTTTTTCTTGTTTTTCTTTCTTCCTTTTCTACTTTTCAAAAGTGTTACTGACTTGCAGAACACAGATGCGATTGTGATTGGTGTATCGTTGACACTAACGATATATCAAACAGCACACAGAGACGATTGTGATATGTGTATCGTTGACACTAACGATATATCAAACAGCACACAGAGACGATTGTGATATGTGTATCGTTGACACTAACGATATATCAAACAGCACACAGAGACGATTGTGACGTGTATCGTTGACACTAACGATATATCAAAGAGCACACAGAGACGATTGTGATGTGTGTATCGTTGACACTAACGATATATCAAACAGCACACAGACGATTGTGACGTGTGTATCGTTGACACTAACGATATATCAAACAGCACACAGAGACGATTGTGATGTGTGTATCGTTGACACTAACGATATATCAAACAGCACACAGAGATGATTGTGACGTGTGTATCGTTGACACTAACGATATATCAAACAGCACACAGAGAAGATTGTGACATGTGTATTGTTGACACTAACGATATATCAAACAGCACACAGAGAAGATTGTGATAGGTGTATCGTTAAAACAATCAATACATCAAACAGCAAAGTGAGACCTCTTCCATCTTCAAATTTGTACAGTCAAAAGAACTAGGCCTGTTGATGTGTGTTTGAAATTGTATACAGTGAAGGGATCTGGGTAGTTGGTGTTCTTTGTACATTCTCCTACCATTTATGACTGTACCGCTTCCTTTTAGTCTCCACTGCATCCTCATGATCAAATTACAGAAAGTGTCTCTAATATTGACATGTGCAGAGAAACTGCCAGTTGCATATTTGTTTATGATCAATCTCTTGCAGATATTGATGAATGTGCAACGCCAGGAAGTTGCCAACAGAACTGTCTGAACACAGAAGGATCATTCCGTTGCAGTTGTAATTCATCATACACCCTCACAGAGGATGGGAGAAGTTGCAGAGGTGAGTGACTGATATTCAGAATACAAATGTTGTATTTACAGCGGAGTGGCTGTTATCTGCACCGATCATTTAAGTTTCCAAATTTTCCTTGTGGAGTGACGAAGGAGTAGAGTTTCGACTTTTAGATCCGCAAGTAAATAATTCAATAATTTGAGGATTAGCTGAAGCCTAATAAATACAATGCATCCTTGCTCACATTAGTCTTTACAGAAGATAGTATTTCCTTACACCACTATAATTACACTCAAGTCTCCCTAAAGATAATTATTATCACTAACTACTCTACTTTAACTGGGAATTATTATTACACCGCTCGACTATAAGTATACATTTTGTTTTCATATAAGGTGATCGTTTGTATGTCTGTTGCATAATCAGGGTATCCTATCCTTTCAGGTACACCATTGGCATTGATATGTCTGTTACATAATCAGCCTATCCTATCCTTTCAGGTACACCATTGGCATTGATCGTTTGTATGTCTGTTGCATAATCAGCCTATCCTATACTTTCAGGTACACCATTGGCATTGATATGTCTGTTGCATAATCAGCCTATCCTATCCTTTCAGGTACACCATTGGCATTGATGGTTTGTATGTCTGTTGCATAATCAGCCTATCCTATCCTTTCAGGTACACCATTGGCATTGATCGTTTGTATGTCTGTTGCATAATCAGCCTATCCTATACTTTCAGGTACACCATTGGCATTGATATGTCTGTTGCATAATCAGCCTATCCTATCCTTTCAGGTACACCATTGGCATTGATGGTTTGTATGTCTGTTGCATAATCAGCCTATCCTATACTTTCAGGTACACCATTGGCATTGATCGTTTGTATGTCTGTTGCATAATCAGCCTATCCTATCCTTTTGATTTGCAGACAGGTACACCATTGGCATTGATATATTTGATATATGTCGCTCTGAGACATGTGGCGGGCTTGGCGATTGTGTGGTGGTGAATGGTACCGGGATCTGTCAATGCCTAGAAGGCTACCAGGTTGCAGACTATAATCCCCTTCTCTGTGTTGGTAAGTAATGGTGTTAAGCCCTCTGTGAAGGCTTCATTTTTGGAAATATTTTGCCTCTTCCTCTCTCTCCTCTCTCTCTCTTTCTGGGGTTTCATTGTTTCATCCATTATTCTGTTGTGTGTGGCTTCGAGCTCTTCCTGATGCAAAACTATTCAACACTTGTTTTAACCTAGTCCATTTTCCATCCTATCTCACCTTTCATCTATTTGCAGTGCAGTGACTGAGACAGTCGCCCAACTGACATTTATAATTCAGAGAAAGGCTAGGATAGGAGTGGAATATGTCTTTGACTTTCATGACCATTATTACTATTGCATCCTATCAAGATATGTTTGATTGGATTAATCACTGTATGCATGATACAAACATCATAGCAAGATATATCAGTTCTGAAATGTTAACATATTTTAACAAACCTGCTAGAAGTAGGTCAAAAAAATTGTATTATGTAACAGGAGAAAGTCTAAAAAGAAAAAGATTAAAATAAAGAAACAAGAGGTGGACCCTCCACATGAAATTAAATTTGGAATCTTTGTCCATAAACTTATTGGATGAGTTTGAGGGTTATTTGTTGTTGTGTCATGTGTGTTGTTCATCTTACTGTGGTTTTTCTTTGTTTTTGTGGTGTTTGATTTTTGTTTCATATTTGTACCACTTGTTATCAATATGGTGCACATATCACTTGCTGGTTCTTTATATTCTCATGCTTCTTCTTACTTATAACCTCCATCAGCTCTCTTGCATTTCAAAAGTGGCAAATGTCTGGTGTTAAAAAAGGAAAGACTGTACCCTAATTAGGATCATAGTGTGTGGTTACCCTAATTAGGATCATAGTGTGTGGTTACCCTAATTAGGATCATAGTGTGTGGTTACCCTAATTAGGATCATAGTGTGTGGTTACCCTTAGGATCATAGTGTGTGGTTACCCTTAGGATCATAGTGTGTGGTTACCCTTAGGATAATAATGTGTGATTATCATCAATATTGGCTCTTATGTAGTTATTGTTTTTACAAAACCCACACACCCCCTTCTTCACCTTACAAATGAAAATGAGTAAACGTCAGTTAACTTGACATATACTTCCAAGAGTAGCTTTAGATGCTCTCATTGTCTTAGAAATACTGATATGAGATAATATTCTGTCATAGACCATGACCTTGAGAAGAATAAAGTAAAAGAGCTTAAAGGTTAATACTGATATTAGATAATACTAAAGGATGAAGTCAACAATGGTCAATAGTTGAAGAATAATGTTTAATGGGCTGATATAAAACTTATGCAAGGAATCAGTCAGTTGGTTTTCTGGTTAGATAATTGTAATAGACCATGCCCTTAAAAAAAAAACAGTCAAGTCAATAAAATTGAATAAGATGGCATATGTGCTTGTGCAAGACATATTTTCCTTCACAACTTGATGGTCTGTGAAGGTAACAAATCTTTAATATAAGCAGGAGCCAACTGTAAGCGATTGTTATTCCTGAAGCAACTAATTTAAATTAAATTAGCTGAATTAAGTCAGAAACTAAAAGCCACGCTCACTGTGTAACACCACTACTACCAGAATAGAATTTATCAAGAAAAATGTCTCTGAGCACAAAAAAAAAAGGGAAACTGTGTGTTAAAACATTTGCCACTTTTGGAAACACCTGGGTTTGCTGCACTCATGCTTTGCTGCTATATGTGATTTTGTATTCGCTCAGATATCAACGAATGTGAGGGCGCTAATTGCTGCGAGGATGGGCATAAGTGTTTGAACATGATTGGTTCATACAGGTGCACATGTAACAGTGGGTTCATACAGACCCCTGACGGCTGTGGCTGTAAGGGTAAGTAACAGTCTGCTGCAAGACGGCTCATCTTGTACCAGCAAAACCTTGTTTTATTATTAACTGTTAGGCTGTGGAAGCAGTCCTACAAAGGCATCTTCAGAGTGCTGAATAATTGGAGACTGTAATACCCGCAATGAACCAGAATGCTCAATTAGCATCTAGCCTCAAACTTTAACAGTGTGGGCAAAGTTTATAGTTGCAGTGTAAAAAATATGTAAGTATGCGGAGTACTACAATATTGAATACTTGGGAGAGAGGAATTAAGGTATAACTGGATATTATTGATACATATTATGTGAGTCAGGAATGTGCAATGGGTAGCATATATGTACTGTTGAGAAGGGGAGTGTTGGCACAGCTATAGTCACAATATAGACAAGTAGTAGGTATTTCACTGCTGAGCACCCTCTGTGGAAGAGCAGGTAACTGCAGATAATTATATCATAAATGGTCATAAAATATCTGAATTGTATTTTATTCTCTGTGTATTTCAGATATTGATGAATGCGCTGCCGATGACTATGGTCAATGCGCTCAGTATTGTCTCAATACGGTTGGAGGACATACATGTTACTGTGAAAAAGGCTTCATAAATCTTAATAATGGAAGAGTTTGTCAACAGGCACCTACAATCCAGTTTGAAGCATCGCCCGCACCACCTTTTAATTTCCCTAACAACAATGACCAACGGGCTGCACTCAGTGAAGGAAATTCTAGTTTGAGTAAGTTCCAAACATCATTTAGTATTTTTGTGTTTTTCACATATGTGTGCCCAATTCTTGTAGTATCCTACTCAAGTCCATTTGTTCGAGAACATTATGTGTGCCCCATTCTTGTAGTAGCCTACTCAAGTCCATTTGTTGGAGAACATTATGTGTGCCCCATTCTTGTAGTAGCCTACTCAAGTCATTTGTTTGAGGACATATGTGTGCCCCAGTCTTGTTAGCCTACTCAAGTCCATTTGTTCGAGGACATACATGTGTGCTCCATTCTTGTAGTAGCCTACTCAAGTCCAAATTTGTTCGAGGACATATGTGTGCCCCATTCTTGTAGTAGCCTACTCAAGTCCATTTGTTCGAGGACATATGTGTGCCCCAGTCTTGTTAGCCTACTCAGGTCCATTTGTTCGAGGACATATGTGTGCCCCATTCTTGTAGTAGCAGGTCAAGTCCATTTGTTCGAGGACATATGTGTGCCCCAGTCTTGTAGTAGCCTACTCAAGTCCATTTGTTCGAGGACATTTGTGTGCCCCATTCTTGTAGTAGCCTACTCAAGTCCAAATTTGTTCAAGGACATATGTGTGCCCCATTCTTGTAGTAGCCTACTCAAGTCCAAATTTGTTCAAGGACATATGTGTGCCCCAGTCTTGTAGTAGCCTACTCAAGTCCATTGTTCGAGGACATGTGTGCCCCATTCTTGTAGTAGCCTACTCAAGTCCATTTGTTTGAGGACATATGTGTTCCCCATTCTTGTAGTAGCAGGTCAAGTCCATTTGTTCGAGGACATATGTGTGCCCCAGTCTTGTAGTAGCCTACTCAAGTTCATTTGTTCGAGGACATATGTGTGCCCCATTCTTGTAGTAGCCTACTCAAGTTCATTTGTTCGAGGACATATGTGTGCCCCAGTCTTGTAGTAGCCTACTCAATTCCACTTGTTCGAGGACATATGTGTGCCCCAGTCTTGTAGTAGCCTACTCAAGTCCATTGTTCGAGGACATATGTGTGCCCCAGACTTGTAGTACTTAAGTCTATATGTTCAAGGACTTAATTGGACCTTGCTATGCAGAACCAGGACTCAGATTTGAATGTGAAGGACTTGTATCAAAATTAATATTCCAGTGATTTGTTTTAACCTTTTGTATCATTTATTTGCCCTGAATTGAAGATAATCTGCCCTTTGATATGCCGGTGTTGATTGACTACAACACTGGTGTGTATTACATGCATTGTTAAGTGGAATGATTTCAATGAGTCATTGTATACCAGGTGAACTGTGATAAGTTACATGGCAGAATGTGGTAAGTAGTCATAGAAATATAAGCAGCTGTTTTCAGAATGACATTTGACACTGTTAATTGCCATCCTGAATAGTTTTACACAGTTTGTGCCTATCAAAGAGCCGAACTATGTGTGAAGAAATTACAGGTATCTTAATAATTCTGGGCAAAGAAATACAAAAATACAATACAAATTGATGAACTACAAGGTTGTAAGACATACCTATGAAAAGTCCAAAATTCAGTTGGTGTTAATAAGTGTAACATTTATTAAAAGTTTTGGATTATGTTGAGATGTTTCTTTTTTCTTCTTTGAAGTCTGTGGCGAGGGCACTTTCGGGCCACGGTGCCAGTATGACTGTGACAGTTGCATGAGAGGAGGCATCTGTAATGATGAAAATAATGGCTGCATTTGCCCATCTGGTTGGACTGGACTTCTCTGTAATGAAAGTGAGTATGCCCTGCGGCAGGGAACATTTGCACAGCTTCAGTGGCACTAGGAGAAACATTGTGAAACAATTCCCTGCATAATCAGAAATTTAAAAGCATTATTAAATGGTAACCAGTAGAGCCCCAATTATCCAAACCCTGTTCATCCGAACCCCGGATTTTCCGAACCGGCCATCCTTTCATTAATAAAAAGTCTGGAGGCCTAGTGTTATTTATTCCAAGTACCGTACAGCACTCATATTATGTGTGAAGTCAATTAGTTAACTTACCCTAACGATCAGCTTTCAAATTCTTTTGACAAAGCATGAATATTTTCAGTTCATTTCTTCCATTGTCTTATATATCGAATAGATTATCACCTTCTAGTCTCCTACATAAACGTCTGATTGTTGTTTGTATCAAGATTGTTACCCCTTAACAAAAGAGTTGTTATTTTCTGGTCACACATTCACAACAATAAACGTCCTTTTGACTAGCTCTTGTGTGGCTAGTATGCAGGCTGTGGCCTAATGATCACATGATTTCCAGATATGTGCCACTGACACATTTCTACTCCCCAGGAAGATTTATACAACCAGTTGAAATTCAGGCTGTGGCAAAAGCCTTTCATGATTGTGAGATGGCTTTCTACCGGATGATAGCATATTACTATCTTCACACTTCAGTACAATGCTGGGATTATTAATGTCTCAGTGTTTGCATCATTTTGAGATATAAAAAAATCAAATAATCTATTCATAAACATGGAGAATAATGAATACAATCATTTAGAAGGCATGATATCACATTACAAATTTAACTCACTTGCTCTACATTTAAGTCAGATGGTTATGTGGAAGTTCGAGCAATTGTATGGCAAGGAATCGCAAAGCCGACTGGCCGTCTGGTTTTCTGATCTGGAGGTGATTTGGACAGAGAGAACCTTGTGTGGGATGTATGAGACAGTGCTATACACACCATTGGTGCACTTGTTTGGAATTGATTCAAGCAAGTTTATGTTTGTATTGTTCTTTGCTAGCCTGTCCAGCAAGATTCTATGGCATTGACTGTGAGCAGGAATGTCCATGTCAGAATGGTGGTACATGTGACCCAGAGACAGGTGATTGCACCTGCCCCCCTGGGGTATCAGGTGACTTCTGTGAAGATGGTAAGTACCACTAATCCTACTCTAACAGTCTCTTTGATAGTTGTAGCATGGTGAGGTGAATATTGGCACACTTAAGACATTCTTACAATTAGTGACAAGTTTTACTCATCTGTCAAATTAATTAACTGATTGTCGTATATATCGAAGGCCTACGATGTGTTAGAAGTTTGGGCAGTTTCTGTGGATGTATCTTCATCAATACTGGTTATGTTGAGGTATGGTTGAGTCTTTACGTTATATTGTTCTGTGTTAGTGATCTACAAATTATGATAAATACAACAGGAATGGTATATAAAGAATACTTTCCTTTTATGAAAGAAATGAATGAAAAATTAATAATTGTGAGAATTCTGTCAATTTCTTCAACATGGTAGCCTAACACAACACTTAGTCAATGGGGAAATCTAGCCTAAACATCTGCTTATTCGATTAGAGAAACAAATAACAGTTAAGATGGTATACGTTATCTAACACTGAGTCACTGACTATATTAGTGATATAAATTGGGACATAGTTTTGCAAAAACACACTGAGATTTGTTAGAACACTTCAAGCAGGGTTTACCTTGTTGCTATGATGAAATCAACAAAGTTTTTAAAAGTATGTCATAATTTGTTCTGCCCCATATCACATTCCAAAAGTTATACTTATGTATGGCTTTTGATGAGTTTTGGTACAAAACTGAAACACTACAGTAACTTCTTAAAGCATTTATCTCTGTACAATAGTCTTGTACAATTTACACCAGTAACAATGCACTCCTGGTGGAACTTTTAATGGGTGGTGCATGAAATGAAGTCCACTGTGTCAGTTGTTCAGTACAAAAATGTTCTTCATTTAAGTCTGATAATTACTGATATTTACAAAAGCAGAAAGTACTTTTTAATAGCTGCTTTGATGTTTAATATTGTACCATCTATCAACTGAGTGTGAAAGATAAGAGCAGCTACTGTGTGTTTGGTCTGCCCCGACTGTTTGTCATTATAAACAAAGCTATTGCTGTGTTAAGACCCGGCATCCACTAAACATTGGATATCTTTTTTGTACCCCCTCCCCTTCCCTCCTCCCCCTGACAGTTATTAAGACCGTATGTTTCTTAAAGTGTTTATCATAAGAAATATTTTTTTTTACTCTGAACATATTTCACGCAATTGCATGAGGCCTAGGTGTAAATCAGAGTGTCTTTTATGAAAATAATTTCATTGAACCTAAGTTTTATCAAATTCAAAGGATGCGATTACACAGAGTGACACAAGAGATTAGGGAACGATCGATATCCATAGAGTCTCTTGACGAATGAAATTCAGCGGTAAGTGTTTTAAGTTTGGCATCATCTCAGTTTGACTTCTTTATAATTTAAGGTTGCCCTCCTGGTCACTTTGGTCGAAGCTGTAAAAAATCTTGCCAGTGTCCAACAGGCATTCCTTGTACCAAGAGGTTTGGAATCTGCCTATGTCAGCCAGGATACTTTGGAGGACAGTGTGAACAACGTAAGTTACTCTTTTCTCTTCAACTATTTTGCTAAGCATTCACGTCCGTGGTCAATATTGGGCAGTAAATACCTTTGACGAGATATTACTTTAACTGGTACTTTATTCCCCCCCCCCCCCCCGCAAAAAGAGGAAATTTTGAAATATTGATTGAGTGGTTTGTATATATTACATACACATTTATGTATATATCACATATTAAAAACATATCTGCACATATGCCAGGACACTAGGAAAAACATCACATTTTTCATCGAGTGTAACAACGATTAAAATAAGGAAATGTGGAATAAGAATGCTTTGCAAATGACAAATGTTTGGGACACAAGTTCCGGCAAACTGAATAAAACGGAAGACAAGTCGTTGTAGCTAAAGAGTTGGTAGCGCATAACTTTGTTAATAAGATTGAGGAGTATCATCATCAGCTGTTTCCAAATCTACAATAAGCTCGCTCAAAATGATGCAAAGGTTACTAGTCAACTTAATAAAGAAATGGTTTCAATAATGAAAGAAGATCGGAAGAAAGAATCTCTCTGATTGGATATTTCTCTTCCTCCCTTCCAGCATGTCCCAGGTTTTTCTATGGTGCAGGCTGCAGGCAGAACTGTGACTGTCACGCCACTAATTCCAATGGCTGTGACCCTGTCGACGGTACCTGCTTGTGTAACCCGGGGTTTGAAGGAGATAGGTGTCAAGATGGTGAGTCACGAAAATTATTATCATCTAGAGGTCTGGTATTAATTGCTCATTCAAACTCCTAATATGTTATGTGAGATTATAGAGAGAGAAGTCAAAATGGAGATGCAGATAATGTAAATGAGAAATCATTGGTTCAGCTCTCTCCACTGTTGTCATGGAGACAGGTCATTATCAGGAGATAGGACCCTGAGGGTCACATAGAACACAGATGCATGTAAATGGGAATTACTCATCGGTCCAACTCTCTCCAATGTTGTCAATAAGAGAGAGCTGTGTGCCCATCAATTAACATACATTTCCTTGTTCATGGTGTTCATTCATATTTTGATATCATTGTTCAAAATCTTAAACATTGATATGATCATGCTTGATCACAATATCAGCTGAACAATGGATAGTTTAGACGGTTGTCTTCATTTACAAGCTTATATAATATTTAACTGAATACAGAAGCTCCATGTCATTATAAACTGTGTTTATTTGTTTAGCCTGTTGTTATTTCCCTTCTCCACTACGTGATGGAGACTTGACCTAGATATCAAGCAGATGTTTTCTTGGTTTCTCATCTTAGAATGCCCCCTCGGTCATTACGGTGAAGAGTGCAGACATATTTGCCAGTGTCAGGATGCCAATGCTTGTAACAAAGTAACCGGTGAATGTAGCCTGGAGTGCCCTGCAGGATACACAGGAGAAGCATGTGAAAGACGTAAGTCAAAATCAAACAGTATCATGGAAGCATTTGTTACTAATTGTCCGCATTGTGAGCTAAAAATGATAATATGAATTAAACTCGAAGATAGTCCACTTGACTTGGTATTTCTATCAAGATACACATAGGTTTAAAGAATTTTCACAGAATATGGGATATGTTCTGTTTGAGTTTATTCATCAAGGAGGGACTGTGATCCACCACATCAATTTTGTTTCGTAATATTTATTTTTAGTAGATTTGGTTTATTCTTGTGATTTAGATTAATTAGACTTACAAGTAAATATGTTTGTTTTGTTTGCATGTTCTTTCCCTTATATCGGTAATTCCCTTATTTGAGTTGTATCCCTTATTTTGTCGTTTCCCCTATTTGAGCTGTTTTCCTCATGTGAGCTGTTTAAGAAAGAGGCATAGTGGTGTAACCTCAGTTTTAGGCACCATATTACATTCATTTCATGAGTTTGTTTAGCAGGGCTTTCTATGTCCTTGTTGCAATGCAATTTGCCTTTCATGCCTTCATGCCTTTCATGCCACTATTGTACTGACAAGTCTATTTTCATCTCTATCTACAGCTTGCGGAATGCGAAAGTACGGAGTGAACTGTAAGTTCACTTGTCACTGCGGGGGTCAGGATTGTAACAGTATCTCAGGCGAGTGCTTCTGTGAGGCAGGTACAATGGGACAAGACTGTGCCGAGGGTGAGAACTAAGTCAAATGCTATTCTACCATTAGGAAGTATATTTATGCAGAATGACACTATAACCTCTAATTTCTGCTGGAATATTTGAAAAGTCTACCCTACTTAAGAATAGTGTGTGTGTGTGGTGGGTTGGGGGAGGGAGGGGGGGGTGGTTTTGCTAATTCCTAGCTCATTACAAGTTGCATGAATGAATGAAAGTAATTGTTTTCAGTAAGGAAGCAAATATGTCAACACTGCCTGGCTGAAAAAGACATCTTGGAAACTAAAATTAGTCTCATAGTTGATTTCCAAAATATGAGATTAATTATAAGTGAATCGCCCCTTTCTGTCTAAATACACAACAACACAACACATATTACTTTGTCATTGTACTTGTATTGTATGTCTGTAAGTTTTTCTAGCTTGAGTTTGCTTAATACCCATCACAGAGCTATATCAAATTAGATGACTTATATGGATGTATTGAAGTCTGTGTCTGGTTTGGAGAATCTTTCAGTAATTGCACTCACCGTTTACGATGCCGATTAATCGTGGCATAAAATGGCCGTTAATCACCGTCGTTCCCAGCTACTGTCTTTATTAAGACTGCAGCTTTAATACTTTGTAGTCGTTGTTCAATCTTTCTTTGTTTTGTCCTTTTCAGAATGTCCAGTTGATACATGGGGTGTCAACTGTGTCAATAATTGCACATGCGCCGACCACGAGATTTGTGAAAAGTCCAACGGTCAGTGTCTGTGTCCCCGTGGCTTCTTTGGAGACGAATGTTCACAGGGTGAGTCATTTTAATTATAATTCTGAAGGTAACCACAGTGCTAGTTGAAGTTTGTCTTTAATAGCTGGCCCCATTTATGAAGAGGTGGCTAACACATCTCATTTGCTCTATCCTCTCGTCTTTCAGCCTGCGCTCACGGCAGATGGGGGAGTAACTGTCGCCATACTTGTATCTGTCAGAACGGTGGTATTTGTGACCCTGAGAATGGTGACTGTGCTTGTGCACCAGGATGGAGAGGGCTCAGATGTACAACTGGTAACTATTTATTTATTTATTTTCTATTTTTGTTTTGATAGTCTTATTGTTGCTAATTTTCGGCTGTAATAGTTTAGTATTTTAGTTTTATTGTATGCTGTCATATTTTATTGCTTTCGTCTTTAATTTCTGTAGTTTGTTGTTTTTAATAATTATTGTCAAGTTATTTATTTCTGTAATTCTTAGGATGGAATATTTTTAGACTGTAATAGTTTTAAGCTGTAATATTTTTAAGTTGTATTATTTTATGCGATTCTGTGAAGTGCTTTGATATCATTCTTTTGATGTAAAGCGCTATATAAGAAAAAATTATCATTATTTTTATAATTTCTCTAACTTTACTTTTACTGGCATCTATAATGGCAATTACGTATCATCGAGCTGGGTCGATATTTTGAAATAAAGCCGCAGGTTTTTTCCAACTGCAGAACTTAGCTCAGGTGTTTGTCAACTGCATATCAATAACTAGTTAGGAATGCAGAATTTGCAAACAAGAGTTGAAATGCATAGCACTACAGAGCCGAGTGGTATCAGAGCTCCATATAGGAAAGATTGTTTTAACTGATTGTTAAAACTTTAAATTTTTAACCCAAATAGGTGATCATTCAAAGAGTAACAATTAAAATTAATAACAAAAGGACAGTCAGGTGTCCTGCCCCATTGTTTTAAACATTTTAATTTTTCCTTAATTACCTCAGAATGTGCTGTGGGTACTTACGGTCAAGATTGTGGTCTTCAATGTGACTGTGAAAACAGCGCAGGCTGTGATTCAGAAACAGGGGAGTGTATCTGTGCTGATGGATGGAGTGGACCGAGATGTGAAAGCAGTAAGTTGTAACCTCTGTTGCTATGGCTGTACTGTATTCTGCTGCAGTAATTTAATTATTATAAGATCACCATGTATGTAAATGTATGGCATAGTTCTGTAATTATACAAAGAACAAGAATGCTCATTCAAAATTAATGTTTATCTCGATAATTGATTTATCATAATTTTGGTTCAGATATGCTAACAGCATCGAGACTCTACATAGTTGTGATAGTGCGTGCGTGTACAAGTGTTTGTATACCAGATGTGTGTACTGTGTGTATACCTTATGTACATGTGCTATGCCTAGCTTGTGAACATGATATATAGGAAATATGCATTGTATTCATGTCGTCATGTATAAGGGTAGTCAGATAGCCAATGGGCTGAAGATGTGCCCTATTGCTTTTACATGTGATGTCATGCATATTAATGAGTGGGTGGGGCATAATGTAAACATATGAGTTAAACATGTTTGACAACTTATCCTTTGTTTCCTATCATATTTGGCATGTTTCTTGTTAGTTAGTTGTTAGTTGCATCTTGAGAAGCATCGGAACTATCAAACGTTTTGGTTTTTCTGGTTATAGTTTACTACTTTAGGTCTCCCACTGTGATATAAATTACCTTGTATGATGGTTAACATTGTGATGATTATCTGGAGCAGTTGACGAGAGAATAGCAACTCAGTCACCTCAAGAAACCTTTCATCCTCCTTCGATGCAGCTTAAAGCTATATTTATTAAGAAATAATAATATGAAGAGTCCAGACAAAACTTCATTTCTTGCCGGTACTTTCTTCATCAACAGAATGTCCTCGTGGATTGTACGGTCGTAACTGTGAGAATGTCTGTATGTGCAGAAACAATGCTACATGTGATCATATCAGTGGTGCATGCACCTGTGCTCCTGGCTGGACCGGAACTATCTGTAACAAAGGTAGGATATCATTTTGTTAGGTTAAAGACGTTAAAATTGAAGAGTTGTAACCGATGAACAATAAACGGTTGCAATTCGTTGTAGTCGTACATTGGATACAACTTCTATTCAACAGTTTATCTGGTCTTGATTGTGCTGGTGATAAAGGAATTGATACACTAGTGACTCTCAACCATGCCTTTGAATTAACTTGTCATGTAATAGCTGTCACATGTCATGTTAGCTGTCACATCTTATGCAATAGTCATACATGGATATCTCCTCAATGTTCTTTAAAGCAGGGTTTTCCTAACTTTCTCCCCCCACGGACCCCCTGTGGATGTCAGAGTTGTCCACGAACCCCCAACTTTTCGAGACACGATCTGAGTCATTGTTGTACTATAATACGCAAAACAGTGCTTCGTAAAAGATCAAGTACATAGTGTTATATTGTAGTGAAAACAATAAACAAGAGATGAACAAATATTAATTTGGAAACTTCAAGATCAGATCAGCTTTTTCTTCACGATATACGGTCATGCGTACACCAACTTCACCAAAGTCATGCGGCCTGTGTCTGTTTCATAATTCAGTTATTTATCACATGCACATTACTGTACTACTATGGCAACATATGCGTTTGTCGATAAGTACGACTTGTGAACATTACTAAAGTATATGATATATCAGATTTGAGTTATAACATAAGTACTCTAGTTTTGACTTTCAGAAATGTCTCACGAACCCCCTGGATGGACTCACGCACCCCCTGGGGGTTCATGCACCCAAGTTAGGGAACCCCTGCTTAAAGTGTTGTTGCTGACTGTTCATATTTCTTTACAGCTTGTCCAGATGGTTTCTTTGGATACGAATGTCAGCACAGATGTGATTGTGGGAACGGTCAGCAGTGTAGCCCTACTAATGGAGCATGTGCCTGTCGTCCTGGCTTCACTGGATTCAGCTGTCAACAAGGTCAGTTGTGCAGGGTCAAAGTGTTGCAATTTCTAAGACCATTCTGATAGATGACCGTGGTAACATAAAAGTTTCATCCTACTTTGTGCATCGAACTGTGAGCACTCTTGTGTGTCTAAATATTTCCTCAAAATTACCTTTAGTCATTTTGTAAATTATTGGATGAGCCACGGCTGAGTCGTGATAGTTTGTTTTAATCAGTTTGAGGTAAATGGGATATATATTTATTTATTTATTGTAATCAGCTGGAGGTAAATGTATATATATTTATGCATTTATTGTAATCACCTTGAGGTTAATGGGATAAATGTATTCATTGTAATCAGCTTGAGGTACATGGGATAAATATTAATGTATTTATAGTAAGTGTTAGATGATGTTGGGTGAATGAGATATGTATTTATGTGTTTATTATAAGTGTTAGATGGTGCAGGTACCTTCTAGAAGAAGAAGCACGTTACTTTCTGGTTCAGTCCAGGCAAATGGTAAAAAGGTTTCAACTCAGTTTCATCTAATTTGTATCCTGTAATTGCAGTTGCTAGTAGAGTAGAAAAATATCCATAAATCGTCTCGAGAAGGTAAACGAAACACATTCCATTGTTTTTGTTATAACTATCAACAGCGTTTACAACATGAAGGGTGTCACATATATGTTCATTTGATGGAGTTTGCTTCCTGATGTATCCATTCTTTTGCATGTCATGGCTTGGTGGTATTGATTCTTTAGTTGCTTCAATAAGTCTCTAGTAAGTTGTTGATCTGTTACATAATAACAGCACTTTAATATATGGTATTTACTTTTTATTATCACAGAATGTCCAGTCGGTACCTGGGGTGAAGACTGTAGAATGAGTTGTGAATGTGCCAACGGTGCAACATGTGACTCTGTTAGCGGTCAGTGTATCTGTGCGTCCGGCTGGACTGGGCGTCGATGCAACCAAGGTGAGAAACCAAATCGGTCAAGGCTTACCTAGTTACATCAGATATACAAACATGTTTTTCTCCTTCAGTGACGTTTATATAACGACAACCACTCGGAGATATATTGGGCCTGCTTCCCTCTAGAAATTTGCAACACTACTTGTGTCTAATTAATGTGTTGTTTGATTTCAGAATTGTATAACCATGCAGCAGTGAATACAGCTTGGATGTGCTTATTAATTACATTGATTTTGTTTATTTATTTATTTTTGTTTTTTTATTTTTATTATCACAAAAAATTACAATGTGAAAGGAAGTCTTCTATAAAGCCTGAATTGGCTTAGCAGAGTAGAAGACTCCCTGGTAAAGAAGAAAAATATAATGCTACATTAACAAGGCATAGGAAATTGTTGAAAAATGGACATGGTTACTTTAAAGGAATAGAGGGAGTAGTAAGATATTTTACTCGGAGGAACGATTTGTAACAATCAAAGAAGGAAATCTTCTAGAAATGTATTGCAAACAGATTGATATTTTAATGAATTTGATGCTATCATTTTGTTCAATTAACTTTGCAGCTTGCTTGCCAGGGTTTTTTGGTGCCGGTTGCACCCAAACATGTAGCTGTCTACTGCATGCAGAGTGTGACCACATCACAGGAGAATGTGATTGCCCCGCTGGCTACTGGGGAAGGACTTGTGAGAAAGGTAAATATAGAAACCAGTCAGCCATACACCCCTATATACAGTCTCACTCTGAGTCTACCTTTCTTCCTGTCAATCGCTAACAGACATTCAATTATTGCTTGTTTAATTTATAAAGCTTGTCCTCCATTGCAAAATTATACTTTGAGAACAAAGTAAAATAAGGATCAAATGTTTACCTGTTAAGTCTCAACTTAGATATAGAGATGGTCCTTTCATTAGCTGTTATTTTATTTGTTATTTATTTTTATTTTCTTATTTACAGAATGCAATGCTGGTTTTTACGGTCCAGGGTGTCAACAGATCTGTGATTGTATGAACGGAGGTGTTTGCGAGAGATTTAACGGAACATGTCAGTGCAGACCTGGCTATAGTGGAGACCGGTGTGAAGACAGTAAGTTTTATGGCTTATAATTCTTGTTTTGGATCAGAAAGTGAAAAGTCTAAAATTCGTTATTGTGATTGGCTGGGTTGGTGTCATGTGACCATTCCTTTTCAATTTGTCGTTGCAATAACAGATTGCGGACATCATCGGCTGCATGCATAATTCTGTGATAATATAAGATATTTTTGAGGGTATAATGTAGAGAAGATTTGCTGTTGCTAAGGTGACAGGTTGATAAGGTAACAGGGTTCAGTGACATTTACAAGAATATTGTAAAAACACAATTTTCCAATTGCTCAGCCATAGAGAGCAGATTGTAACAACAACTGAAGCTTTTACAGGCTGTCATTTCAGGAATGTATTGTGTTATATCTGCCTTTGTGGTGAGTCTTTCATGTCAAGGCACAAAATTCGGGAAAATAATGTCATGAAAGTGACAGCAGAGCACAATCCCTTGATTTTCTGGCACCCTAAAGTGTAGACCTAACCCACCTCAGGGATAGTAGTCTTGTGTAAGTCACTTTTTAAATTGTAACTTAGTTTGCTAGTGCTGGGGTAGTGACAAAACAAACCCATGTTATAGAATGTGTGAAGTTAGAGCCCATGTTCAACGATGTTTGATACTTTCAGCTTGCATGCATGGATTTTAATGTCAATGCTGTCTTAACTTAAGTAATCAGCATATTTAAGTAATCAGCATATTTATAAAATATTTTAATAATTCTCACTATTTGCTTAACCACATGTGAACAAACTTGTTTTCTCTTCATGACAATTTGTTAGCTGTACTGCTCTGCACAGAAAATTACACATAGTACACTTTAAAGATGTGTTTACTGTGTACATAATGTGTGTAACCACACTATATGTATATAGCCATACCACCAGGTAAAGAGTACTGGACAAAGTGAAATTACACCAATTCAATTCTTAGGTAAATTACTGATTCTATGGTCAGTAACTGGATTCATCATTAAGATATAATTGGTATTGTTTTACAGCCTGTCCTAGAGATTTCTTTGGTGAGGGATGTATGCAGAGATGTCTATGTCAGAACGGAGCTGATTGTGACTCTATCAGTGGAATCTGTATCTGTCCTCCTGGATGGAAGGGTGCACAGTGTAATAAACGTAAGTAGTGTCTATCTATGTATAGGAAGGGGGCACAGTGTAATAAACGTAAGTATCTACGTATAGGAAGGGTGCACAGTGTGTGTATGTATGTATAGGAAGGGTGCGCAGTGTGTGTATCTATGTATAGGAAGGGTGCACAATGTAATAAAGGTTAGGTGTGTGTGTCTATATATGTATATGAAGGGTGCACAATGTAATAAACGTTAGTTGTGTGTGTCTATGTATTGGAAGGGTGCACAGTGTAATAAACGTAGGTTGTGAGTATCTATATATTGGAAGGGTGCACAGTGTAATAAACGTTAGTTGTGTGTGTCTATGTATAGGAAGGGTGCACAGTGTAATAAACGTAAGTATCTACGTATAGGAAGGGTGCACAGTGTGTGTATGTATGTATAGGAAGGGTGCGCAGTGTGTGTATCTATGTATAGGAAGGGTGCACAATGTAATAAACGTTAGGTGTGTGTGTCTATATATGTATATGAAGGGTGCACAATGTAATAAACGTTAGTTGTGTGTGTCTATGTATTGGAAGGGTGCACAGTGTAATAAACGTAAGTTGTGTGTATCTATGTATAGGAAGGGTGCACAGTGTAATAAACATAAGTTGTGTGTATCTATGTATAGGAAGGGTGCTCAGTGTAATAAATGAAAGTTGTGTGTATCTATGTATTGGAAGGGTGCACAGTGTAATAAGCGTAGGTTGTGAGTATCTACATATTGGAAGGGTGCACAGTGTAATAAACGTTAGTTGTGTGTGTCTATGTATAGGAAGGGTGCACAGTGTAATAAACGTATCAACGTATACGAAGGGTGCACAGTGTAATAAACGTAAGTTATGTGCATCTATGTATTGGAAGGATGCACTTGATACCAGTTAATAACTATCAGGTTGTGACAGGTAAACACATCAAAGTGTGTTTCTAATTGAAGAGTGGGGTGGGGGGGGGGGTGGGGGTATGGAGGCTATATTTTATTCTTGTTTTATAGCCATCACTATAATTAATGTAGTTGTTGGCATGTTTCACCTTATTTTGTTATCTATGTGTTGTGTTTTCTTTTCATCAGCCTGTTTGGCAGGTTACTATGGTGAAGACTGTCAAGAGATTTGTTACTGTGGTGTCGGTAACCCTTGCAATCATGTGACCGGTGATTGCGTATGTCCAGTGGGCTACACAGGGACAGAGTGCAGTGAGGGTGAGTCTCAATTAAGTTGAATTGGTATTACATATGATTGTAAGCCAGTGTTCTGGTCAGCAACATATGCTGGGATGTTTATGGCTTGTTTATGAACTTAAAATCTTATTCAGGTTGGAAACTCAGAAGACTACAAACAATTTATATATTTATCATCAGTGTGAGATGCAGACAAATCACTTAAACTTGAAATGATTATTGAATAACAACATAATACTGGTTGCAGACTACTAGGGGCATTTGGAGCTTTTACAGATGAACTGGAATTTATCTATAATTTAACAAAATAACATTATGTCTGAATATTTCAATAAAGGCTATATAATAATAATTATAATAATAATAAATGAGACTTATATAGTGCCAAATCAGTAGACAAAAGTCACTGCTCAAGGCGCTTTACAAAGAAAACAGATTAATTTACAAAAGAACAAGTGAAAAGATGGGTCTTAAGTATGCAACACATACAAACAGCCAATTGTCTTGCTTTCTTTGTTTAGCTTGTCCTGAGGGTACCTGGGGTCAAGATTGTACAGAGAGCTGTTCTTGTGGGGCTAATCAGGTCTGCAGTCCGATTACTGGTGAATGTTCGTGTCGCCCTGGTTACCGGGGGAGACACTGCAGCAGAGGTGAGCTCACTGTTCAAAACAATTCACAGAATAATGCTGTATATGTCACTAACATGTAAACTCATAGTAGATACTATATTGGTTGTGCATTATCACCATCGATGTTACCATAGTTAATAGTATTTAACATGCTGTCTTTATGGTTTCAATGTTGCTTGCTCGTGCAGCAATTTTTGTATTGTTTCTCCGCAAGTGATTATATCATTTGGCAAGGGGGTAATATTTTATAACAATAGTTTGATATCATGTGGCCAGTGTTGATAATCATGTAAACACAAGTTAATGGTTGATTTTTCATTATCATGATTGATTGATGGATTTATTGATTATCATGTAATGCAAGTTAATGGTCGATTCATTACAGATTGTCATGAAGGCTCTTATGGACCTAACTGCCTTCAAGAATGCCAATGTGAGAATGGAGGTACTTGTAATCATAATGATGGTTCCTGTTCCTGCACAGATGGCTATATCGGAAGCCTTTGTGAATTATGTAAGTCATCAAACATCACTGTTAGTGCCTTCATTTCAAAATAACCTAGCTCTTGCATCTAAAGGGAGTTTTGACAGTGAATACGTATATACTTGGTCAGGAAGAAGAATGTATGCCCTTCCCCTGTGCAGACTTTTATGCAACCCCCCCCCCACTAATCTGAGCTACCATCATATGTACAAAAAGTTATGCACAATGGTATAAATAGAACTTTGGAAAGATAAATAATGGTGTCTCCTGTTAATGTGTTTCAAAGAACAATTAATACAAATCCACCATTTAAATTAAATAATATTTAAAAAGAGATTGTCAGATGTGCTAGTTTTTATCAACATATATGAGTTGTTTCTTTTACATGCTCATAGGCTAGAATTAATAATATATTGTAATTGAACTGTAGTTGGAAACTTTTGATGGAATAACTAAAAAGTTACACAGTGTTGCAGCCTTATCTTTCTTGAGGAGCATGGGCAGCTTCTTATTTCTTGATGAGTATTGCAACATGAGGATGGGCAAGTTGGGACAGGATGACTATAGACATGAATCATCGTTTATTTGAACATTTTGTCCTCAAATTGCTGTTCTTTTTCTTTTTGGTACAGCATGCCCAGAGGGAACCTATGGACGAAACTGTGCCGAGAGATGCGAATGTCAAAATGGTGGTTCTTGCCATAACATCACAGGAGAGTGTACATGTCCAGCAGGGTATACTGGTCCTAAGTGTGAAAGAGGTATGAACATACAGATGGTATATGGTGGCATTCCTCAAGTCAAGTTTAATATGTATGTCTTACTGTAGCATACAACTGGTGTAGGTCCATAAAGGTCAAAGGTCAACAACATATGACACAGACTCAAAAGTGCGTTGCCAAAAAATTGAGGTGGGTGGTAGTATTTTTTTCAACGGTTGAAAACATTTTCACACATTTTGGAACTTGCCGACATCAATGGTCCAAGCTATCTAGCTTTCGTGCATTCTGATGCATGGAAATAAACCGGGTCATGGCCCATGAAAACCCTTGGAATTAAACCCTGGGTTGTGGGCCTATGAGTTGCAAACAGCTGCAATAAGACCTAAATAGTATGCTTTGACTTAATGCTGCATACATCTGATGTAGGGATTATTAACTATGTTGTTGTCCATACAGCTGTTATTGGGTCAATTAGTTGTCAGTTTGCAATTTGGGATCATAGGCATAGAGTCTTTTCAGAAATTTTTCAGTATCGGACTGGGATCCTTTCCATTCTTGAAATGCTGTCAGTGAGTAGGTCATCTAACTATCAGTTATATCTTTCATTCACAGGATGCCAAGAAGGAAGATTTGGTGAATACTGTCAAAGTGTGAAAGACTGCTTGAATGGAGGTATATTGGATCCAGTGACTGGACGATGCCAGTGTCCCATGGGATGGATGGGCAACATGTGTGACCAAGGTGGGTTGTCATTCTAATCCTATTATCAATAATACCTCAAATTCCTGGAAATCAATAGATTGTTTATTCAAAAGACATTAAAAATATGGTTGCAAGAGAAGTCATAATTTGGTTTTAGCTTTGTGAGTGTGTCTGTGTTATGCCCAGCTTGTATAAACATGCTGTCGCAAATAAGAATCATGGATACTTCGCATACTTGGTACATAGATGTGTCATATTGAGAGGAAGATCCCTATTGGTTTTGGTGGAGGTCAAAGATCATCTGAAGTTACCAGAGGTCAAACACTGCAAACCTTGTAAAACACGATATCTCAAGTTAGGAAGCATGGTTAATACTTTTCATACTTGGCATGTGTATGTGTCATATTGAGAAGAAGAAGCCTATAGTTTTTTGTGGAGGTCAAAGGTCATCTGAGGTCACTAGACATCAAAAACTGAAAACCTTTAAACATGATATCTCAAGGTACTTGGTGTGTGGATGCACCACATTGAGTACAAGTCCACTCTTTGTTGGAGATGTGTTTTGCCACGTTCAGTAGACTATCCTGTGTTTATCATGCAATATTGTACATCAAAAAAGTGGTTCAGGACATCCATATTATAATATGCATGATATACATATATTATATATAAATATTATATTCTGGTGAAAAAGCAGAAATCTAGTGTAATGAAGTCACTGAAACCTCAATGTATTCTGCTTTCTGGTTGGCGAGCTATTTTAGTTTCATTATAGTCAGAGCTGCAAGTTTATATCTACATACAGCTAGTTTGAAATTGACTAAAATTAGCAATGAGAGAGGGTGAATAGAACAAACATATTCTGGTAATGAGTTAATAGAACAAACTGGTAAAGGTCTTTGTAGATAAAATTATCAATAGATGTCTTTAATCCTTGAATTTTACCAATCCTAGCAAGTCTTGTTTGAAAGTAGATCAAATTATTCACAACACTATCTCAGAAGTATGTCAATTAGTAAGAAAGCAAAACATTAAATTTGTGAAATACAGACATATCTATATTGGATTAAACAGTTACTAACTTACTAATTAAGATTAGCCTTATATGGTTACCATGGAGATACCTTGGTTAGATTGACCGATTACATGTCTTGTTCAGAGAGACATAAGTTTAAAATGCAACAAAACCATAGTTTTATTATTCATTTGTTGCAATTAAATGACACAATGTTTTTGTATGCCTTCAAAAGGATTCAGGTACCTTAAATACCTCTTTTCTTTATCACAATTGAAACACATAATATGCTGTGCTCAAGAAAATGTTAATAGTTTTACAACTAATATGTCTTCAAGTTCATACACAGTCAATTTCTTTGTGGTGGATAATTATATATCAGATTTGCCATGATTTTGATTATATTTATTATTTTACTTTCTTGATAAATAGAATGTTCCTCTGATCAGTATGGGCCAAACTGTGAGCTCTCCTGTCAGTGTCTAAATGGAGGCCGTTGTGACAGATATACTGGATGCTGTGAATGCAGTGATGGTTATTACGGACACAACTGTCAATTTAGTATGTAGAGTCTTTTTTTCATTCCTTCCTTCTTTCTTTGAACAAATAGAAGCCTGTTTCTGATATCATTTTAGAATCACTCTTGCAGCAGAGAAAAAATTGAAATTTCCAGATTGTCAACTTTTTCATCGTCATTTTTATGAAAACCTAAACTAAGACTAGTCGAGCTATAAATGGACTGCCTATTTGTTAGCTTTGAGGACTGACCGTGATGCAGAAAGCATATATTTGTTTGTTTATTTGTTTAACTATTTGTTTTATCACAAGAAAGTTACAATGTGAAAGGAAGTCTTCTATATAATATATATATTTATTACAGTGATGCATTATTGCTGATGGGTTAGAAATGTTATTCAATATTTGTTTCTTTTATACTGGATCACTTCAAACTCTCACTAATTTGAATTCTATTTATACCAATAATAGCTTGCCCTCAAGGGTCATACGGTCCTTACTGTGCGGAGAAGTGTGACTGTCACAGAGACGCACAGTGTGACCCTGTCACGGGTCAGTGTAGATGTCCAGCTGGGAGGACGGGACCAGAGTGCAAACAGAGTAAGTTGAAAATTTCCATCCTTTTCTCTCTTTGGAATGTTTTAGATGAACGACTGTAATCCATGCTTCAGTTTATGGTCAAAGGTCATATTTGTATCAGACATATGTCTGTATGTTATAATGTTGCCTGTAATATTAACAATAGTCTGAACTTGTTCGAGGTAGTTATGAGGAATAAAGCAAGATATCATATCTCAACCTGTCAGTCATGTCATGGCAATGTTTTCTTATTTTTTGTTTTCTTTATTACAAAGCTGTTTGAATAGAATTAGGGAATAGCAAGGTGGCCTGATTGCATACATGTTTCACAATTCATTATATTTTTTCTTTCTATTGTCTTTTTCTTCAACAGCATGTCCTACTGGATTCTTTGGATCCAACTGTTTTCAACTATGTGACTGTGCTAATATGACGCAGTGCAACCCAGCTACGGGTGTGTGTGAATGTCCCCCAGGTTTAACTGGAGAGACATGCCAAACAGGTATGTATATATGTATTTTAGATCCTCCTGCAAGCAGGAACTTGTGAAGAAGCCATCATCTGCTTATCAAAGCCGCAAGCTGACCAAAGTCAGTCTCTTACATTCATATTTAACGTCCATGATTATGAATTGTTAATTGTCAACAACTCTGTAACTGGACGACAAACATTAATCTTGGAGTGACTCTGACTGGGGACCTTATGATTGGAAGGCATCGGCTATATCAGGCACTGGCTATAGGTTAGGCTATATCATTTTGCTCACCTTTTTTCATTCCGATGTCTTGCATCCATCAGAACCTATGCAGTTAAGTTTGCATATGTGTGTGTGTATGTGCATATGTGTGTTTCTCGAGATCAATCACAAATATGTGATTGATGTCATACTTGGTATATAGGTTGGTCAGGGTCCGTTGATGATCCCTACCGTTTTCGGTGGGGCTATCATGATGAGTGAGTGGGGCTCACTGTAAAAGGCCTAAATTGCTGTTGCAAAGAACATGTACATACGATATAGTTAAATCACCATAACAGGTTAACTAAATCAGAAATACGGTTCTTCAGATATTGACATTTTCAAACTGGTAAGCCTTGCCAACTCATTAATATTCAAGAGATGGGAACCAAGAACAATAGAGCACATCATGGGGCATCTATCTACCAAGGATGACATTGATATAACGTGTGCTTGATGAGATATCCTGTGTGCAAGCCGTTTTTAACAATATCCCATTGAGTCCCACCCACTCATGACTACTAATGAGGTAAAAATTGTTGTTGCAATGAACAGGTACATACTATGCACTTACATCGCAATACCAAGAACAAACTAAATCGGACATACCGTTGAAGAGATATTGACATTTAAAAAAAAAATCTGTTTAGCCCCGCCCACTTATTAATATGCATGAGATGGAAACTACAGACAACAGGGCACATCTGCACATCATGGGGCATCTACTTACCAAGTATGACATTGACTCAGTTGTGGTTGGTAAGATATCATGTTTACAGGCCGTTTTCAAACTATTTCTCATTAAGCCCACCCACACTTTGTCTGATGAAGTTAATCCTCCGTTAAAGTATTGAGTATAATGACCCGCAGAAGTTCATTCTCCTCTCATTGTCTTATCTTTGATCAGAATGTCCAGAAGGCAAGTTTGGACCAGACTGCTCTCTAAACTGTGACTGTTTAAATGGAGCATCATGTGATTCAGTGACAGGGTCTTGTCTCTGTGTAAATGGACACTTTGGAGCCAGGTGTCAACTAAGTGAGTTTAATCATTTTTTTTATCGTCTCTCCTGTGATGTTATTGAATTCAAGATGTAGACAATTTTTAAACATGTACATTTTTTTCCCCCTCAGAATAACATTTCTAGAAGTCCAAAAATACATTTTTCCAGAAAAAAACATTTCAATGTTGATCAGATTTGAATCTTGTCAGCTTGGTTAATGCAGCATTACAAATATGAATTAGGCAGTATTAAAGCTGAGATTGATTGTGAGACGCATTGGAAGCTAAGAAACAAACACAATTTTTTTCTTTGCTACATAGTGTTATCCCAGAATTAACCATGACCAATAGTTCAAGATTCACCAAGTCATTCAGGCATAAATCTGTTTATATTGAGGAGCAGGCTAAGACTAATTTGCGTAGGGTGAATGGTGCATTTCCAAATAGACTTCAAGTATAATAAATATGTCATAATGTTACTCATCTTGTGAGCCTCACTAAAGGATATTTTGTGCAGTTTAGTTTAACACCATAGTATTGATCCAGTCTCTCTACAAGCTATTAACCAGTACATATACCTTATCTTTGACAGATTCTCTCAGTGAAAGGCTACGAGGAGATCTTGCAGGAAATTTTTAACTTTTTGCCACAAGTATCCTTTTAGTGCCAGTGAGGGAGGTATCTTAACTTCAGGCCGCTAGTATCCTGATTAGTGCCGGAGGTATCATCGGTCATGCCAGAGAGGATGAGGAGAGCAAAGATATGAAGAAGACTCGAGACTACTAACTCAGAGATATTCACACTCTGTAAATATGTTCCTCTGGCAACCAGAGGAATGTTTGGTACCCTTAGTGTTGTCATATCTGGGTAGTAATTATAGAGGTGAAGTATAACCACCATCAAGGTGTTTGAAGAGGTAATCAGAAAAGCTGCCTTCCCTCCTGAGCACACCTCAAACATGATGGTGGTGCATCTCTGCTGTTGTGGGTGAAGACTCCTCCTGGTGGGGAGAAACAGACAAATATTTGACAATGTGTGATGGACATGGAGTAGATTTGTATGTATTTAAAAATTCAGTATTTTGTAAAAAGAAAGAGCAAAGTCGAGTAACCTTTTTTATGCATTACTTTTAAAAAATTAGATTTCATATTTAATTTGAGTTTGCATTTTAAGATTTAAAATAGGTCAACCCTTAGTGCCTTAGAGAGGAATCTTTTTAACAATTTGAGAGCTAACTGATTATGCAAAGACTTGTAAATACTCTTAGTACACTAGTCAGTGGAAATACTCATTTTGCAAAGCAAGTATTACCATAGCCGTGGGATTGAATGGAGGGGTAGCATCACTCCCATTCTCACAAGCATTACCATAGCGTGGGATTGAATGGAGGGGTAGCATCACTCCCATTCTCACAAGCATTACCATAGCGTGGGATTGAATGGAAAGATAGCATCACTTCCTTCTCACATGCAAATCTAGGCTATATCTGAAGAACATAGCAGATATGTGACTAGTAATTAAAAGTTGGGTCACACCAACAAGTATTCTATGAAGTAATAAGTGCCTAGTACAGGATTATAACATGTAGAATAGAACAACCTTTAATGGGGTAAGAGAACTGTAAGCAATACCTGGAGGTGTTTTTTTAATCTCTGCTAATTGCTGCCACTCAATCACTATTTCCACTGATATATGTTGTCATCAGTTAAGCACCACAAGTTTAAAGGAGCTCCCTGTGCATAGCTGTCAGAGATATTTAGCCAATATGTTTGTATGAGTCATGTCTTTCATGAAGACAGTTTTGCCTCTCATTGTTTCGATTAAATATAAACAATACAGGGTTTCTGAGAATCGGGAGTAAAGAAGAATAATCTTTATCAAGAAAGCTCTGTAGTATTAAGAGGAATAGTTTAACTATCTAAATTATGTGAGTTGATACTCCAGTAAAGCACGCTGTAGTATGTGACAAAATACAGCAGTCACACTATTTGACTATGAAATTGATACATACTTTATGACTATATCTTTCCTACATGGCTTGGGTGACACAAGTATTAGTAGTGGAAACTAATCTCAATGCACACAATATATATATTAATAGCAATCTAATGTGCATAATGTATGTAGTTTAATGAGGGGGATCCTCAGTAATTAACTACCAATTTATTTTGATCACAACAAAACTTTGAAAATGAACCAAACTATTATCATGACGTACTTGATAAGTTACTATGTCTACATTCTCGACAATGTCCTATAGTCAGGTATGTATGTATGTATGTATGTATGTATGTATTTTTAGATCCTCCTGCAAGCAGGAACTCGCGAAGAAGCCTCATTGGCTTATCAAAGCCGCAAGCTGATCGAAGTCAGTCTCTTAGATTCATATTTAACATCCATGATTATGAATTGTCAATTTTCAACAGTTAAGGTCTGTGGTGACCGCAGTGTACAAGGGTAACCCTGAACATATGTAACCATCTTTCCATAAAGTGATGGGTCATAGTTCTCCTCGATCTCAGGCTGGGAGTTCAGATAGGTTTTTGAACTTCCAAGTCAGCCAATCAGAGACTTTCATAGTGCGCTATGTGCTAGAAAAGTAGAACGATCAACTCTCGGCTACAATACATCAAAATACAACTTGCAATGACGATATTTTTTTACCGTATATTGTATGTTCACATCTATGGCCTGTGGTATATGATTGGAGTACGAACCAGCGGTTAGACAGACATTAAAGCCTTCACGGGCTTCTTAAAATATGAACACAATTTTTGAAAGAAGTCAAGTTCACCCTGAAGTGTAATCCTCAGTTAAGTATTAATCTTTTGCCGTTGAAAGTGTAGTTAAGAAAAATGATGTAGTGAAGCAGTAGCTTAGGGCTCTGTGAGAATCAAGCTGGTGATGATATTATTAATTAATAACTAATAATAATAATATTATGAATTGCTGTATAGATACATGAACTACTTGCCTTATATTAAAGGTGATTTGGCTCTCTAAGGAGTTGATTTCAGACTATTAAAATAGAGGCTGGCTCCTTACTTTCTTTTTCTTTTTCTTATTTATTGTTGCTTTTGTTTTTAATGCTTTTTAATTATACATATAACAACAAGCCATTTCAAGTAATTTATTTTTAATCTTTTTGTACATTTGTTTAATTCAGATATTTTGATGCAGACAATTGATATCTTCAGTATAAATGTTCATAGATAAATTGACAGGTGTTGTGACTGGATCTTCATAATATATATCTGATAAGAATAATGTTTGATAAAAGTAACCTATTATATGCCAATGTGGACTTAGCTTGGCAGTATGATATATATAATAACATTGAACTGGGTGAATCTGTTGAACCTAAACAGAGAGATTCATATTACTCATACAGCATCCCAGTGGTATAATTTATATAAGGGTAAATATAAGGGCCAGGATTATGTGTGCTGCTGGGGTAGTTCTTATATTACCATTATCATTTTCTTTTGTTTTGTTTTTAGTATCTATTATGTGATATTATTTATATAATCAAGCATCAAACATTAACCAATTGATTATGACTATCTGTGAAGTCACTGAGAGTATTCAGACTTTGATTGACTCTATTCTGCCAAAACCATCTATTCTGCCATAATCTTGTATAATTAATGGCTTTGAAAGAGACATACATGCATAGAAACATGTATGCTTGCTAGCCATTTGACTCTACTATAGTCCAGCTAGACTAGTGATATATGGATGTATAAGAGACCTCAGTAGTCCAGCTAGACTAGTGATATATGGATGTATAAGAGACCTCAGTAGTCCAGCTAGACTAGTGATATATGGATGTATAAGAGACCTCAGTAGTCCAGCTAGACAAGTGATATATGGATGTATAAGAGACCTCAGTAGTCCAGCTAGACTAGTGATATATGGATGTATAAGAGACCTCAGTAGTCCAGCTAGACTAGTGATATATGGATGTATAAGAGACCTCAGTAGTCCAGCTAGACAAGTGATATATTGATGTATAAGAGACCTCAGTAGTCCAGCTAGACTAGTGATATATGGATGTATAAGAGACCTCAGTAGTCCAGCTAGACTAGTGATATATGGATGTATAAGAGACCTCAGTAGTCCAGCTAGACTAGTGATATATGGATGTATAAGAGACCTCAGTAGTCCAGCTAGACAAGTGATATATGGATGTATAAGAGACCTCAGTAGTCCAGCTAGACTAGTGATATATGGATGTATAAGAGACCTCAGTAGTCCAGCTAGACTAGTGATATATGGATGTATAAGAGACCTCAGTAGTCCAGCTAGACTAGTGATATATGGATGTATAAGAGACCTCAGTAGTCCAGCTAGACTAGTGATATATGGATGTATAAGAGACCTCAGTAGTCCAGCTAGACAAGTGATATATGGATGTATAGGAGACCTCAGGCTAGACTAGACTATTGATGGGACGTATTAGAGACTTCAGTGTATTATGTTGATGGTGGTAACATATTAATTCTAGCCATCCTTCACAGAGACAGGTATCGGATTTGCTAAACTATGCCAACCTTACAAAAGGTCTTGAAGTATTCAAAATGGTGGTAAAATTTGTGACTTATTCCTTGTATGCTTTCATATGAAAAATGTATTTATTATCTATATTTACAGTTGGTGTGCTTTATACACAGGTTTGTTATGCAACACTTTCACATTTGTATGTGTGGCAGATAATCAATGTATGCAGCCTTTTTTAATATATTTTTTTTAAATTTTCTTATTTTTAATGAGGGAGCTGTCTTACTGTCAGTGGCAGCCAAGGCTTAATCGTAATTATGTAGAAAAATTCTAAGTTGATCACTGAGAGAACCAAAAGTTAGTCAATGCTGGTTATTATGCCTTCCGTGATAACAGACAAAAAAAATTATTTTTTTCCCCCCACAGATGGCAAAGAAGTGCAAATAATAGATTCATCACACAGTAATTTGACTAACTCTACTCAATGCTGCATTTCTGTGTCCTATTTTCCTTTCTTAATGGTTTCATTCATATTTTTTTATTGAGTTTAAGTTGATTAATGACAAACCTAACAGGTGACTCTGTATGTGTATATGGCAGCCATTAATTAAAATAACCATGTTTTAGTAATGTTCTTCGGTGACAGTTGTCCTTGAACAGAGGTTTTCATGTTACCGGTTATTGTATAAGCAAGTCTTGTAATGGAGTTAATTAGTAATTACCCAAGAAATATTGAGTCATGGTTGGTAGTAACCCTCACCCCCACAGGAGACAGACTTAATAGTGTAGATACAGACTTAATAGTGTAGAAATTGCACCTAAACATACAATTGTAATGAGTTAACACTAGGGGTGGATTGGATCCTCCTAACCATTCTGGTGGTCACATTCAAACAGGTTAAATGATGTTGTTTGGAAATGAACTGGATAATACCTAGTGTACATTCATGGACTGTTTGTACTTACTGTGTTATTGTGCCCATATGGGCATAATCATCAACAGCATTGATAGGTGACAAATATTAATACTCTTCCTCACCTGTATGTTTTCAATCTTCAGGTTTGTTTTCCTTTTATTGTCTGTGTGAATTGTTATGTATTTCTTTCCTTTTTTTTACAGAAAACCTTGTTATTTAAAAAAATAAAAAATATCAAAGAAATAAAACTCATAACTTCTTGAATCTTTTTTGTCGTTTGTTAGTTATACAACAGAAACCCCACAGCAGTTCAAAATTTTGTATAGCTTGTACTTGCAAGTCAGCCAGTCCTACCAAAGTTCTATCACATGACCTTCATAGCGTGGTACGCTTCCACATTATAAAAAGAGATCCAGTTGGTATTGAACATCAATGGTTTATTATAAGGCAGAAAATTGAGTGCGGTCTCATTCCAGAAGGTGCCGTTAATGTTTTTGTGTCTATTTTGATTTAAAAAATATACCCACGTATAGTATAGACCAACTGCCTCAATTGTTGACCGACCCATCTTTGCCCCTAGCCTTATTGGTGTATATGAATGTATGTATGTGTACATGAATGCGTGTATGTATGTATGTGTATATGTATGTAAGTGTGTATGTATCTATGTATGTATTACAGTTTAAAATTATAATTATACCCTAAGACGGTCGAATACTGTTATCACCAGATTAAGTTAAGTTCCATGTCATATGTAACATCTGGGTGCAGACCTAAATTTCAAAGTTATTCGTCCTCCTTCGCGAAAAGGTTATCATCCTCCATCGCCAATACAAATGTGACCCGTATTTTCAGGCACGTGATGATCGTTTGCAAGTTGTCGAATTACATATTGCAATCGATTGTGACCTGAATGAACTGGATATCGGGTCTCAATGAGGTGACTATATCAGCAAACAACAGAAACATGAGATAAAGAACGCATACCCAGCACCTTCCTCTGTACATAAGAAAAAACAAAAACACCCCTCATCAATGGATCGGATGAATCGTTATGGTGTATGAGATAATTTTACCATGTGTATCTATTAACAGCTTTTCCTATATTGCTGTATACAAATTCGACAACAACCTACAATCAAGCTATACTGAGAAATGAATCGAAACAATTCTTCTATAAAGATGAAGCTGGTGTACGTCTTAATGTTGAGCTTCCTAGTGGTGTCACTGGTGGCGACGACTGACTCTTCCAGCCCCCCCCCCCCTCCACCTTCCGCTGCACACTCATCACTTATGTCGAGGAAAGTCAAATCGGGTTCGAAAAGAAAGATTTTTCACCAAAATAGTTTGACGAATCTAAAGTTTGAGGAAAGGTTTGTTCTTTCGGGGATTTTTTGTTTCTTCGTCGTTCTTTCTTTGTTTATTCTTTTCTTGATTCTCGAAAAACCGCGATAGGAATCTTACACAAATAGTTACCTTTACATACGAAAGTTGTAATGGTTATGGCGGAAATATCATCTATAATTCGCCCTCTACAATAACCGTCTTTTGTTTGAGGAAAAGTTTGTTCTTTCATCTGCATTATTTATTCGTCTTCCTTTTCTTTCCTTTTTTTTTTTTTTTTTTTTCTTTTTTGGTATTCTGAACTTTATATATTAAAATTGTAGTTTTAATGGAGGAAATATCCATCGACTTCGCCTTCTGAAACTAAAACCACACAACTCTGCTCTTTCCGTCTTTCGACAGCCTAGTATTTCATGAAATGTTGTATGCAAAACTCCTTTTCCTACCAAGACCGGGATTTTTTTAATAACCCCATGGCAGCACCTCCTTTGTTAAATATTTTATTCGCCTCTGGCCCTTCGACAAAAGTTCAGCCCTCTACCTTAATCAGACGGGGGGAATTCGGAATTCCCCCCCCCCCTCAACACCAAACGCCACAAACACCCAAAACCTGTGCACGCCACTGGGTACTTATCCAGTCCATTAATGGGGTTATTGTGACAACTCTAATGTTGTGTAATTGTTATGCTGTAAAATATGTGACAAGGGTAACTATGTCGGCCAGACGGGTTCCAAATTTAGAAAAACAGAGACTATATTAAACTTTAGTCATGTAGGTATCGTTCACTGAGCAAGCAATGCCAATCTTGTAGCGCGCACGCGCACTACAATGAATATCCCTTACACTAGGCCTAAGGATTTTAAGCGATTATACATTAGTTAGGGATTACGGATCTCTATCTATATATCTATATATATATATATATATATATATATATATATATATATATATATATATATATATATATATATACATAAATGTATATATATTCATTTCACGGAGTTAATAGTATCTCTTCCGAGTTCAGACTTCACAAATAACGTTCGGGTTGGATAGCATCATGATTGATAGTAATGCTCATTGCTTACGTCATACATTAGTTCACAAGAGGGTCGAGCGCTCGTAGATTATGATAATTTCACGGTCTCATACTTATTGCTCTTCACTATTATTCAGGTTATTGTCCTCCACCGCAAGTACAAATGCGACCCGTATTAAAGCCAGTTCCGGGCAGTTGTCGAATTACATATTGCAACATATTATGATCTAAGTGAAATGGATATCTGGTTTTCTAGGGTGTCTCGTCCAACAAAATCGAGAAACATAAGATGAAAAAGAATGCATTTTCCACCACCTGCACCTTTATATAATAAAAACAAAAGAACGTATCAATGTAGTTATCTGATAAAAGGTTGTGGGATGTGCTGCGTGTGACACTTATCCCTGAGAGTTTTGCTAACGAGGTCGATAGATTTTGACTTGCTGACCAGTTTGACAAAAGCAACATTGCATAATCTTCTGCATATGCTGACACATTCTGCGAAAACTTGTAAAATGAAGTTGCTGTCCGTCTTGTTGTTGAGCTGTCTGGTGATGTCCCTGGTTTTGACCACAGACGCAGATCATCCGAGGGCGAACGAGAGAGTGTTACGAGATGCCCATGCACACCGCCCTGGTGATTCTTGTCCCATTCCCCATGATCATGATCATGGTCGTAGATCGATCCAACGACGTGAAGAGAATGATGAAACAGTAAGTGTTTTTGCTATTTGTCTTTAACATTGAATGAAAAGTGTTATATAAGATCGTCTAGGCGATGTTTGAGATGTTATGAGACAAAAATGGTGTTTTAATGGGTGACAACACTAGCAGTATTTTTGACTTAGCTTCACATTTGTCATAAATTATATCCTTTAGCGTAACTGGACCTTTTGCGGATGTTTGCTTAAAATCCCGCTTCTATATGTCTATACTACAGTAGCCAACAGCGGTAAAATTCATGCAGGAGTGATTTGCCCTAAATGGGCACATGTGCGTTTAAGTAATTACCATACAACCTGTTACTGGAATTATCATACGGTTCGGTAACAGTTTTAACACTTGCGCAACGTTTACTCCATGGACCTAAGTGCCTAGGCCTATATGCAAAAACACGAAACTCGTTCAGACTCAAGCGGTGTTGCCCGTTTTAGCTAAAGTTATGGGGTTAACGAAATGGCGGAGTCGTGGTTACAAATCGATATTTTGTACTAACAACTACATTGTGCATAGGCAGCAGCGGCAGTACAACTATATATGTATACACATACGAAACATTAGGGCCGGTATGCAAACTTATGGAATACGCGAAGTTAGAAACTACATAATGAATCCAACATTTTCACTATATGTGTAGGAAAAGAGTTTATATATTATTATTCTCAATATAAATGTTATCCTAAAAGACGGAATATTTACAAGTAAAATAGTTATGAAAGTTGAAGACGGGTATACTTAGTGAGGGAAATAACAAATAATGAAATATGTATGCTCTCCGCCTGTATATTGTGAGAAATGTACAAACATTTTATTAAAGATATTAATTAAAACAATGGTTCTGTACGTTTACATTTAACTTTAATTCAAGCAAATGTTTCGATTATTATTCATTTGTCTTATATTCCAATGTTTCTGTGCCGTAATAATTTCAGGAAATATTTACAAGGTTATATCTTAGATTAAGAGCAAACGCCATCTATTTATATATTCTACTGTCTGCCTTTAATCCAGAGTGTAGCTGAGATTTCAGCTCAGTTCATATTTTTTTTCATATTATAACCAAATAAATCGTGATGTTTGAAATATAAACACAGCGGTACAGGGAATGTTGGATTAAAGATTCCTGGTTTAGCTGGTTACCGGGACTACGCATGGCTAATTAACGTATGAACAATAAAAGCGTGCCGTAATATAAATGCAGTGCATGAACTTTAATTTCTCTTAATTCGTCGCATTTTATTTTTTCGATAAGTTTGCATTAATCATATAACTTATGAATATATATAATTTTTTTAATTGCAGGACTAACTTTTGGTGGACTGAACAGAAACATAACGCTGTAGACCTTATCTGAGAGACTGTTGAATGGATTAGTCGTTTAGCCTACAGCTGTAAACTGGTGATGGGAGAATCTGTTTTGTTAACTTGTTATCATTAACTTTCCAAATGATAGCAATGCTTATTAAAGTAAAACACTAACCAAAAATGCAGTGACTGAAATCATTCATTGTGAACTTCATTGGCTCAAACTCTGGGAAAATCAAATTTCATACACAACCCCTTCCCCATCCCTACCTCACACCTACACCCGTCACCCCGCCCCACCTGTCTCCCTTCTAGCACCCCCCCCCCCCATCCGCTGCAAACTCAGCAATTATGTCAAAGAAAGTCATATTGGGATCGAAGAGGTGAACTTTACACCAAAATAATTTGACGAATCTCAAGTTTGGGGAAAGGTTCGTTCTTTCGGGTTTTTGTTTCTTCGTCGTTTTTTCTTTTTTTTTATTCTCGAAAAACCGCGATAAGACTCTTGCACAACTAATAGAACAATGAAAACAGTTAACTTTAAATACGAAAATTGTAGTGGTTATGGCGGAAATATCATCTACAATGCGCCCTCTACCCTTACCGTCTTTCGATAACCTTTCTTCCAGGGTTGTGAATGAAAAAAGAAAGCCGTTCTTTCATTTCCTCATATTTCTTTCAGGTTTTCATTTCATACGAGCATTTAAATAGTATCTGACGGCTACCCGCATTTTCGAGATCAGAGAAAAAGAACCTGTCGATATTGATGAAAAGAATGCGTATGGATTTTAATGTCGTATGTAACTGTTTATCGTTCCAAGTTTTATGAAACTTAGACGAAAGTTTTTCTTATGATATAGATTATATTAGATTAATCCAGCAAAGCTATGCTCTGAGGAGTGGAAATTTATACTAATTTATATGACAGTTAAGCTTTCACTTTACATGAGGATACTTCAGTAATCAGATATCTGTAATTCTGCGAACACTTTTATAACGGTGGCGTGCATACAAAGAGGGTGCGGGTGGGGTGGTGTGTTGGTGGGGGTGGGGTGGTGTTCCCCAAGTCCAATCGTCAGTCGGAGGAATGGATCAGCCAGATCATCCGAGTCGTAATATTATCTAACTTAAATAAGCATAATTTGCTTTCACAAACGACGTGACCTTCAATCTCAGAACGAAAATTCTAGACTGCTGTGATAATCAGAAAAGGGAAGTCAGTTTATCCATTAAGCTATTACGAAATAGCGCCATCCTTTATTTCGTGTAGCCGGCGTGACAGTGTAAATTTCCCTATAATAGTTTAGTATAACACACCCTACCAGATAAAATAACTCGAACCACGGTATAGCACACCAAGCAAGGGTGCATTGTAGTGCATACAAGGGAACAATGAGTTAAATTAGTGACTGATTCCAGTAATGAGCAATGTATTGCGCGATTCCGTTTCTCTGTTCTACAGTATTGTTTCAGTTTATTTGGGGGGGGGGGGGGGGTTGAGAAAGAAGAAGAATTTTATGATAAGAATGCAAAGAGGGGGAAAGAAACTGTCTAGGAATAAACATCAACTGCTTGCTTTTCGAAGGTGGGGGTGGGGGGGGGGGTATAGTACTGGTTTCTCGTGTATGATCATCCTATAGTGAGTTGCACTCATTTGAAGTAGACTGCGCCATATTATATGAACGCGACTATTCGTATACGAAGATACTGCTACATTAATTGTCCTGAATGTCATGTTATTGTTATATATATATATATATATATATATATATATATAATATATATACGTACGATTTATATGTGCATGTTTATGAGAAATAACAGTTTCGAAAACTAGATGGTTTATAACTTAGAGTGATTAAAACGATATCAATGAAAATTTTCCAAATGAAAATCCTTGAATCAAAACCACGCTACTAGTTTTATTCTTGAGTTTTTATTCTGTTGTCGTTATTGTCACACCTTTCGAGTTTTATGAAGAAGATAATGCACTCCATATCACAGTGAGATGAATGCATTTAAGGAATCATGTAAGTGACAAGTTAGGAAAGAGGACAAGGTAATTAAACAATTTCAAATTCATGTCTGACCAATTACAGGAAAATTTCATCTGAACCACATAGCTATTATAATCAGATTTCCGGGTAAGCTCGTTCTACCGTTTATTTCGGTACAGTGTTTTTATAGCATTGCGTGCCTTTCATATGTCTGCTTCAGTAAGGCAGCAGGTATATTACTCTGTGAAGTAGTTCATCCAAGGTGTTCATACATCGTCCTACGTCCTACATCTGTGCCTGGTCTGCCTCCTTCACCACGTCCACCTCTTCCAGAACGACCTCCATCGCGTCCGTTATTACCGCCCTCTCCGTTAACTCCTCCCCCTCCGTCGCCTCTGCCACATCCGCCGCCTCCGCCTTCTCCTCCACCGCCACCTCCTCCTCCACCACCTCCTCCCCTCTTCCTCCGCCACCGCCATATAATCGCAGATATTGTCTCCAAAAGTTGTAATCTGCGTAGTCATATTGACGCTATGAGGAAGAAATAATAATTTAGTTATATATATTTTGTTATATATATATATATATATATATATATTATATATATATATATATAATTGAGATCGCAATGAGTTGAATCAAGAACAGTGAAAAAAACTTCCAGCCCCACCGGGATTCGAACCGGGGCCTTCCGCTCTGTACGCGGACACCCTAACCACTAGGCTATGGACGCTGATTGTATGTCCAGAGGTTCGAAACCGGTAAGGAAGGTCGTAATTCCACTGTAGGCGTTTGTCACATGTATCGAACAATACCAATTCTGTTTTTGGTGACATATTTTGCCTTACTCTAGAGATCAAACATGATGCTAACCAACTCGAAATCATTTGTGATTCCTAAAGCCGGATCTCGAAAGAGATACTTTTAACAGACTTTATGTTTATACAATGGAGGTAAACGACAAAGGCAAATGAATATATATAAATGAAAAACGGAATGAGTTGGAAAATCAAGAACAGTGAAAAAACTCTCAGCCTCCACCGGGATTCGAACCACGGGCCTTCTGTACGCGGACACCCTAACCACTAGGCTATGGACGCTGATTGTATGTCCAGAGGTTCGAAACCGGTAAGGAAGGTCGTAATTCCACTGTAGGCGTTTGTCACCTGTATCGAACAATACTAGTTCTGTTTTTGGTGACATATTTTGCCTTACTCTAGAGATCAAACATGATGCTAACCAACTCGAAATCATCTGTGATTCCTAAAGCCGGATATCGAATGAGATTCTTTGAACACACTTTATGTTAATGCAATGGAGGTAAACGACATTGTACAATTATACAATTATAATATAATTCAATTTACATGTTAACGTAGGATACCATGTCGCACAATTGAGGGCGTGGACACGTTTTGTACTAACATGTATAAACTCGGAATACCAATAATTTCAACGACGGTGAGATCCGAAATTATTTTATTCGTCGTAATTTTTCAACTGCTTATCATTCGTGCTAACATTTAATTTTAACGAAAAAAAATGCAACTGTAAGAACAGTCTAGTGAAAGAAAATTAACGGTTAATGGCAGAGTTCATGATTTTTACAAAACAAATCAAAGGCAATACATAGCTTCCCTGTGAAGTATGTAAGGTTCGAAACTTGAGCGTGGATTCAAGTAATTTACATATTTTATTCTTTCTGATTTACTTGATCATGAGATATAACATTTTAAAAAAAACTACATAATTGAAGATAAAACAGTGTTTTTGTAATTATTTGATAGATTATGATCTTAGTTTGATCATCGCAACCTCGACCAAAACGTAAAATGAAACACGTCATAATTGAAAACTCGACTAACTGATGATAACTTTTCCTCTATAATGCTTTCAAGTTACCATGCACGGACAAGCTGGTATCCTTTCACCACCACCCCAACCCCCCGACGCCCACCCTCTCACTCCCACACTTACCTCTCTACTGTAATTGTCTAGACACTAATCACTTCCTTCGTGGAATTCTTGCTCTTCAAGTTCCATTTTTTTTTTTTGATGCAACAACAAACACTGAACAGGCAAGAAATACAAAGCATATGTAAAAATTCATGTTGGAGGTATCGACGCAAAGTGAACGTTTTCTCTTCAAAGACAACTTTCGAAGTGCTTGACCAAACATGCATATTAGTGTCAAATCTGAAAGGTCTAATGTTAAGTCCATATAGATAAACCATTCTATTAAGATTAGTGGTTATTTGACCAAACATAGCATAGTGTCAAATCTGAAAGGTCTAATATTAAACCCATATGGAGAAATCCAATTCTATTTAGATTGGTTATTTGTCAAAGAGCACCTGCACTCTCAGGAAAGTCAAATCGGGATCAAAAAGATGGATTTTACACCAAAAGAGTTTGACGAATCTCAAATTTGATGGAATGTATGTTCTCTCGTTTGCATTATTTCTTTGTCTTTCTTTTCTGTTTTACTATTCTGAACTTTACATATTAAATTTTTATTTTGTATGGCGGAAATATCCATCGACTTCGCCTTCTGAAACTACAACCACACAACTCTACTCTTTCCGTCTTCCGATAGCCTAGTATTTCATAAATTGTTGTATGCAAAACTCCTTAAGCGTACCAAGACCGGGATTGTTTTTTTTTTACAAATCGTTTGCGTTCTCATATTTTTATCTGTTTTTTTTTGTATGTATATTTAATTATTTCAAGCTTCCATTTCATTTCGTTTCCAGGCTAGAAAAATATGTACCAGAACCAGTATTGTACAGGATATAGGTCTTTGAAAGAGTGATTTCAACAAAACGTCATTATGGAAATGTCTCTAAATTGAACTCTACTACGGATGTAACCTAGTTCCTCAGAATGCACCATCTGACGTTAAATTTTTATTTTTTGCTGGAGCAAGACCCCTAAACCCCATGGCAGCACCTCCTTTGTAAAATCTGTCATTCGCCTCTTGCCCTTCGACAAAAGTTCAGCCCTCTACCTTAATCAGACGGCGGAATTCTGAATTCCACCCCCCCCCCAATGCCCAACACCTCATACACCTGTGCACGCCTCTGCGTACTTATCCAGTCCATTCATGGGGTTATTGTGACAACTCTAATGTTGTGTAATTGTTATGCTGTAAAATATGTGACAAGGGTAACTATGTCGGCCACACGGGTTCCAAATTTAGAAAAACAGAGACTATATTAAACTTTAGTCATGTAGGTATCGTTCACTGAGCAAGCAATGCCAATCTTGTAGCGCGCACGCGCACTACAAGAAATACCCCTCACACTGAATAGGGCCTAAGGATTTTAAAGACCAACTATGTAGGTAAATTTTTTTTTTGGATTTCCATTAATTTAGGAGTTTACATACCCATAATCAACATGTGTAAAAAATAATCTTCGAAAACCTACTAAAACCCATGAAAAAACGACCACGAAAATGGACATTTTGGGTTGTCACGTGACATGTACCTCTGGAATGTCTGAAAACAGAGATTGACCCAAAGGAGCCTCTGGTCACCGTGTGACGTCATTGTTTGTATACCGCGAAAATCAAACGCTGATATAGGCACTTTTGTACACAGATAGCGATCAATTGTACTGTTTTTGACTTCCAATTTCGAGCGTTTGAAAAGCTGTTAGCTTAAAACAAGAACACATGAAGGTTAACAACTAGTTTTAAGACAATTATAAGCAGAAATTTTAGTTAAATTGGTTATTTCATTAGCAAAATTTCCACTCAAATGGAAGCATCTTTTACATAGCGGAGCGTCAATAGGTCCGTACGGTACAATATACTGTAGAACATGCTGGCAAGCAGCTTGGCGATTCCGTAATACAATTTGATCGCAAGATACCGTAAACTGAACAGAAGAATAGACCTAAAAGATGCCTCATGCGTGATATGTGACGGGAAAATGGCTTACGTTACTGTCAACAAATTACCAAAAAGACACTAAACATAATCGAACAACTACGAGAACACGCTGACCCGAATCGACCAGGGTAGCATATGCATGACTAAGCTTCAGCTGAACATAGTACTTACTCGTTTTAATATCCAAAAGTACAAACACAGAAAAAGTATCCTTTCAATAAACAAAATTTAGCAGTGAATATCCAAATCCACGTTTCTCGTTCAATCCTGTGCGAAACTACTACCGTCATGACTCTGTGTAATTCCATGGAGTTAGGCCTAGTTGAAACAGGCCTTGACCAGTTACATCCCACAATCACAAGACAGTCACTAACGAAATAAAACGCCCGATCGCTACATAGAACCGTTTTTATCCAACTCCTTGGACCATGCAGATGCCGGAATAAACATAACGGACAATATAACACAATGTATCACGAACTCACGATACTGGAATACAACAAAGGAAATAGATAAATGCGGTGAAATCCTATAGCATGACTATTTACACATGCTGTGAGCCATACATGTACTAACAATGCTACCCTATAGGCACGGTATATACACGGTCATCTCTTACGGTAAATATTATACTGTCAATTGCGTGATATAATGTTACATGTAAGGACGTCCAGAGCTTGTTTACGGTCAATTTCACATTAGCTATGTCCGGTCATGGTCCGACACAGCTATCGACAGAATATAACTTTCGCAGAATGAGACATTTGCAGCTTACACAGAGGCAGGGTCATGCATGTGGACTCGTGGGCATGAGATACTCCGGGTGCTGAAAAATCTTTCCGCGTGGATCTCAAAAATTGATCCAAAGTCTGCGGCGTTTTACGTCGGTTCTTTTACTCGGAAATCTAAAAAAGCTGATGCTTTTGTTGGATGAGGTACAACTGCAACCTCCAACAACACAGAATTGTGGCATTTCGGGGGAAAAGGAGTAATATCGTTGATGTTTTTGGCAGCTCAAGTATACAACTTTACACACTAAAAGTATTGTTGTGAGTGAGGTATACAAACAGTGACGTCACATGGTCACCTGATGTCTTCGGAATGTTTCAGGAATGTCTGAAACAGGTTTCATAAGAAGCTGACTTTACTTCCCATTTTTCACGTATTTAACGTCCGAAATTGGTAAAGTTAATTACAGCAATGTAATTGGAGTGAGTTAAGGATTACATACATGCAAAATGGTGGGATTTTATGTTCATCGAAAAGTCTCCATAGTTTGTCTTTAAGCGATTTATCCATTTGTTAGGGATAACCAGGCGCGTATCCAGGATTTTCTAACCCGGGGGGCGCGAATTACTATCTAAGCGGAGCGCCACCATCGGTTGGCGCGCAGCGTACAAGAAAATTTCTGGTTTTGATACCCCCCAGATCACCGGAAATAGCACTTCTCGGGCTTGAAAATGACCCACCAGATGTACACTTTTGCCTGAGAACCAAGTATTTCCCAAAAGTTTTTTCCATCCATAACCTTTTTGAAGATTGTCACACATCATGTTCGACCTCATTGCATGTCCTATGGATCATTGCTTTTGTAGGTGATTCTACGTCACGGCCCACAATATCCGAAAGCCCCACTTTTCAAGGTTTTAAGCCCATTATTTGTTGAGAATTTGAAAATTCACATTTCTCGTGAATAAAATCACTTCAAAACATACCCATAATGTTGCACAAAATTCAATCTATGGACAAGCAATATAGAAAAACCTCCTTGAACCCCTAAAAGACAGGTCAAAGTTGCACGAGTAGAGGAAAGTATGATGAAGAATGTTGGTGAGGAAATTTTCGAAAATTCAGACACAGTTAATTTATTGGTGTAGAAATATTAAAACCTCTTAGAACGGCTATTATAAAACTTGGTTGAAGGAAATGAAAAATAGCAGATATTTCCGATATCAGGTATATCGAAACGGAACACTACACACATAGGCGTAGGTCCCGTAGGAGGCGGTGGCTGCAGCCCCCTCCCCCTCCCCCCCCCCCCCGCAACCAAATTTTTCCCCATCTTTTTCGGGCACCTACTGAAAGAAAAATAAATAGCAATGAATAGCTTAAAAATTATTTCCTTGGTAATTAAAATAAAGTTCTAAGCTTGGCCGACATTACTACTGTAAAAGAGAGTTTTGACATAAATGGATCTGTATGACTTTTCTCCATCTACATAAGACATTTCGTTGTTTACATAGCATCCGGCGGTATACTGTGCAACTTTCACGGACCGTAAGGTACACGATGCCATGCACTGTAATGACCGATGCTTGCTTATATGATATTGGCATTGATATGTTGAAATTTTGGCTTTTTTCGGGCAAGTCATTACAGCCAAGGGCGGCGGAAGCACTTTCAATCTGGGGGGCACCGACATCGAAGGGCACTTTGCAGAAATTCGATTGGACTGATGCAGCCTTATATTTAGTACCCTTTATAGCTCTTATTGTATTATCTTATTTGCGTATACACATCACTCCATCAACGCCCACCCCCCCTTCAAGGAAAATATGCATACTAGCACTGCAATATCCAATGTGCAAATTGGGAAACAAGGAACAAGTTTTCTTTTGAGACAAAATGAGGTGAAATCATGCTAGTTGCTAATGTAGGAATCTTCCGAATTAGAGTTTATTTCTTGTTAATATGCAGACATCTTTTTCCATTCGAAATAGCTTTGAGTATGACCCACAGAAATTCACTAAAAGTTAGGGGGTAGCCAGGATTTGCAAATTTTATTCACGACTATCTGAGCGGAGCGCCACCATCGGTTGGCGCGGAGCGTACAAGAAATTTTTGGTTTTACAAACCCCTCAGATGGCCGGAAACGGCCCTTCCCGAGTGTTCATTCTGGTTCCCTGGCCTCTTGCTAACTTGAGACACCTCAATTTTTATGTAGAAAAAGGGCACATTTTTAACCTGAGGAAAAGTGGGGGGGGGGGCACGTGCCCCCTGTGCCCCCCGGTTCCGCCGCCCTTGATTACAGCCCCCAAATCCAATTGGGCTCCTACGCCTTTAACTACACACATAGACAGTTTTTGAGGCTGTTCATCGTGGCACATGCATTTCAATGCTCACTGATATGATGTTATATCTGCTCTTTGCTTTACAAATTCGAACAGGCGTGTAGCGAGTAATTGCCAAGGGAGGGGCGAAGCCTGTAGGCAAACTATCTAAGCGAAGCGCCACCATGAGTTGGCGTGAAGCGTACAAGAAAAAATTTGGCCGAAAATGCCTCCCAGATCGCTGGAAATGACACTTCCCAGGCCTTGTAAGTTGCATCTAAGCATAGTCTATTTTTAAATTACTATAGCGATGTTATAAAGAAAATTTGCTCGGGGGGGGGGGGGGTTGGGGGCGGTCGCCCCCTTCCCGAAATGAGTCATGTACCCCGACGACTCGGTCGAGTTCAAGACCAGCCACAGTTGGTTCCATATAGCACAATTGTACAATTGTTTAAGGCGTCCATACACACACACGCGTTATGATAGAGCATATATAGTATTTATGTAGATACATTAGTGAGAGAGGAAAAATGGAAACGTCAAAAATGGAGTTGTCGGTGTAAGGGGTAGGGTGAGGCGCACACCCCCTCCGTAATCCTTGATCTGTCACTGGCTACCCTGTGTATGTTATAGGGATCAGCGCTTTAACTATGACTGTTCCTCTTTCTCTTCCCGAGGTATTGGCTATCTTCTACTCCCTCCTTTTTTCCTTTTTCTCTCTTTTTTCTTTTTCTTTTCCCTTCCTTCCTCTCCTCCTTTTCTTTTTTCCCCCTCCTTTCCCTTTTTTCTTCTCTTTTTTTCTCTCCTCTTTTCCTTACCCGGGGGGCGCGCGCCCCCAACGCCCCCCCCCCCTGGATACGCACCTGATAACGGATCTCTGGGATATTGACTTCTCTTGTTCTGTTGACAATGTTGTTGTACTTTCTAGTTCTATGTACGACGTTCGATTGCTATTTTTCAGTTCACTTCGCACGCGTGTCAGAAGTAACCGCTGTTCGTTAAAAAAAACATGTGTGCTCATATTATATCATGTGTTGTATACGGTATCAATTTTTGGTTTCGATGAAATCGTAACCTATGCATGTATGTATGTATGTATGCATGGGCGGCGATCCGTACTTTCGAGTGGGGGGGATATGACCTTGTTGACTATCTAAGCGTAGCGCCACCATGAGTTGGCGCGAAGCGTACAAGAAAATTTTGGGATTTACAAACCCTCTAGATGGCCGGAAACGGCACTTCCCTTTCACTTGCTTTATAAAGACGGTTTATTTGAAAAGATCGCACTGCGTTTATGGTAGGCGGGAAATGAAGCTAAAAAGAGCCGTACATTCACGATGATACATAAATGTAGGCATGAAAAAAATTCTTATCCCTGGCATTTGGTGGGGGGATATGGTGTATTACATCCCCTCCACCCATTTTCATGGGGGGATATATCCCCCCTTCCCCCCAGGATCGCCGCCCATGTATGTATGTATGTATGTATGTATGTATGTATGTATGTATGTATGTATGTGTGTATGTATGTATGTATGTATGTATGTATGTATGTATGTATGTATGTATGTATGTATGTATGTATGTATGTATGTATGTATGTATGTATGTATGTATGTATGTATGTATGTATGTATGTATGTATGTATGTATGTATGTATGTATGTATGTATGTATGTATGTATGTATGTATGTATGTGTGTGTGTGTGTGTGTGTGTGTGTGTGTGTGTGTGTGTGTGTGTATGTATGTATGTATGTATGTATGTATGTATGTATGTATGTATGTATGTATGTATGTATGTATGTATGTATGTATGTATGTATGTATGTATGTATGTATGTATGTATGTATGTATGTATGTATGTATGTATGTATGTATGTATGTATGTATGTGTGTATGTATGCGTGTATGTATGTATGTATGTATGCGTGTATGTTTGTGTGTATGCATATGTGTGTGAAGCCCTAGCTCGGTAAGCACATATCAAGACGTCTGGGGAATGTTGACAAATGTCATAGCATCTGGCCAGACGATAATTAGGGTAGTGTCCCTATTGGTTGATAACACATGAACTTGGAGAATGTCTTTAAGTTGTCGTTAACGTTAAACGTTTTCGCTTCAGAACACCATTGCGTAAAGTGTCGTATCCGGTTACTTCCCGCAACACACGTGGGTTTTTCCACGTTCTGAACGTTGGTAAAAAGCGAAGTCGCAACCCATTGTTGATCGCTCTTTTGAAAAGAATAATGAAAACAAGTTTTGCCGGAAGGTTAGCACATAAATTCGAGCTTGACAATGCCTTAGATAATGGGACGGAATTCCACTAGAAACCGAGAGTGTTGGAAAGTCTTATGTATGTGGATTTATGTGACGCCTTAGCTTGTCAACATGATAACTCAAAAAGTGCATATCAGTGAAGTTCATATTTGGTATGTAGATTCCCATAGTAAGTGTATTTAGTGATAGTAAATGTCAAAGGAAGGTCAACAGAGGTCATCAGAGGTCAACAGAGGTCAAAGTCCGAAAACCTTGTTAAACGCTGTAACTCAAAAATTGTTTCGTTTAATGAACTTAATACTTGGTTTTATATCAAGATTAGTTCGGACACTGAGAATTCCTTTGTTTTTTGTGAAGGTCGTGTGACGTCATCGGACGTAAACGTCTTAAATCCACCCTGTATGCAAACTCCTAATATAAAGCATGAATAATTTCATAGATAAATTATGGGTCTATACACCGAGTGTAAAGCCTTGCTTGATCACTTGAATTAGTCAATAATGATAAAAACTTAACCATCTTATGTGTGCTGTGTTATAGCTGAATGTTTTCATATAATAGTTTCCATCACAAAGCTGTTGGACTTTCTGTGAAATCTACCTGGTTAAATGGTCCTTTCTATCTCAAAGATCTATGTGGTTACATTGTGTCATCTAACTGAGAGTTATATATGGTTACACTGTGTCATATCTAAAGCAGATATCTATATGGTTATATTGTGCAATCTCACTCATAGATATTGTTACAAGTTGTGCCATCTAACAAAGAGATATATATATATGGTTACAATGTGTTATCTTACTAAGAAATCTATATGGCTACATTGTGGTATCTTACCAATAGATTTATATGGTTATATTGTATTATCTAACTAATATATATACATGGTTACATTGTGTTATTAATGGTTACATTGTGTCACCTAACTCTGAGATCTATATGGTAATATTGTGTCATCTAATACATCAACGTGGTTACATTGTGTAATATAACTATTAACAGAAAAATGCACTTGTAATTTACGGTGATAGTCTTATGAAATGAGGAACATGGTCACGGTTGCGGCAACTGTGACTAGCTAATGTAAGAATCAAACATAGGTCAATGTGAGATCTCCGCTTCCTTTCTTTACTCGACGAATCTCTATGAGGTAAGATAGTGATAACAAATGCTACACCTTTAAACCGAGCTGTCTCGTGGAATCACGTCCTGTGGTTACTCATACTAGTAGCGGTCATTTCCTGCAGGCGTGTTTGTTACCAAATGATTCTTATGGAAATATGACGGTTTCCGGTAATAGGTCTATTACTTCCGGTTCTAAGACACCAATTATGTTGACCAAAAAGAACGCTCATTTCTTTCACAAGAAAATCTATAGTACTTCGTTTTATTCGCAAATATCTTTATAATACAATATGTTGAATGTACGAATAAGTATGAAATATTTTTTTGCTCTTGAAAGGAAGAATGGTTAATGAATAAAACATAATTAATAAAGAAAGAAGGTCCAGTTTACAAACGTTGTGCTAACCCGCCGTTACTACATTATCACAAAATATCTCTTAAACATCAGAGTTAATTCAAAGCAAAAATGTCCCGATGAAGGTAGAAATTATCCAATTACCCAAGCGTGGTGAATTTACTAGAAAAACCACAAACATGAACATTATGCTATTGTGAAGCAACCAAGGAAGGAACATCATTTTCAATGACTCCATACAAGAAAGGCAAAATACTTTTGCAATATAAATATAAATTCAAATATTAAATAAATTTGACTTTCGAAGGGACAAAATGTAAAGCCCACTCAGGTACACACATTTGAGTCCTACTTTGCCCTAACTTGTTGACTATGCCCTACTTTGAGCTACCAGTTTGTTGATTATGCCCTACGTTGTCCTACCAGTTTGTTGATTATGCCCTACTTTGCCCTACCATTTTGTTGATTATGCCCTACTTCGCCCTATCAGTTTGTTGATTATGCCCTACTTTCCCTATCAGTTTGTTAATTGTGCCCTACTTTCCCTACCAGTTTGTTGATTATGCCCTACTTCGCCCTATCAGTTTGTTGATTATGCCCTACTTTCCCTACCAGTTTGTTGATTATGCCCTACTTTGCCCTACCAGTTTGTTGATTATGCCCTACTTTGCCCTGCCAGTTTGTTGATTATGCCTACTTTGCCCTATCAGTTTGTTTATTATGCCTACTTTGCCTTACCAGTTTGTTGACTATGCCCTACTTTGCCCTGCCAGTTTGTTGATTATGTGATGGTAGATTTGCAATAGCCGCATTTTTTTCTTATTCACAAATCAAATAAAAATATCACGAAAGATATATGAAATATTCTAAAATTGTTACGGGAAAGACTAGAAGCAAGAGAAAGACAAGCCAATCAACCTTCACCTGAAACGCTCATTATTCATTCACTAAAATGGTACATTCATACCGAAGAAGTAAATACTTATATATGCATATCATTATGTAGAACGTTTAGGGTATCATTATAATAGAGAAAAATAGAATCATGTCATATGAAAATACATCTTAAAAATGGAAGAAATTACTGAATTGCTTATTAATTTCAAACTGCCAAAATGATAAGAATTAAAATCCCATCAAATAACATCTTTAGGTAAATTGATACACTGTCCATAGTCGTTGCCTTTTCAACAAAATAACCATGTTTTTCTGACCTTAATGAAGGTGTCGTACACTTCCCATACATATATTAATGTGGTGCGTCAGCTGATGTCGTCCCTAAAATCCAACGTGGTCCTTGCACGTGTATAATTTTGAAGCCATGCATATGTAGCAGCTCTGTTTCATGGTTTTTGATCCACGTGCATCATAAACTGTTTAAGTTCAGGTGTACACTATACTATATTATACCTGACTGCTTCTCTCCTGTCGAAATGACGTCATATGTACTCCAGGTATATCACCCTCGTAGATACCATCAGTAGTATGTACATCAAGGCGGGCTGCTGCTGCTGTAGGCTTGGATGAAGACTTGCTTTCTAATCTCATATAAACCCTTGCTTCCTCGTATTGACGAAGATCAGCGTATCCGTCTTTGGCCTGCTTCACACCATCACGAGCGGCGGCGGCGGCTTCGGCGTCCTTATCTCCGACGCTCTGATACGGATGGTGATTGTCAACAACGCGTGGAGAAGTCTTAAAGACGTCATCAGAGCTCTCCTTGCCAAGGAGCTCTAATGACTGAGAACGAAACAGAAATATCATATAAACCGACAGAAAAATAAAAAATATACAGAATATGGCCAAAGCTGAGCCTATCCCTATTGCAATGATCACTAACGTTATCGGGATTCCCAAATTTGACTTGTCAGTTCCTCCGGAGTTTTGTGAAAAAGTAGTTCCAGTGAATGCGACCAAAGTCGTTGGCTGCTGATGGTCGGGTGATTTGGTTTCAAGTGGCGACTCCGTGGTCGTGAGAAGGTAATCGACAACCTGGATAGTGACCGCCTTGGTGGAAGGAGTTGAAGGAGTCTTCAAGCAAACAATCGAGATAGTTGGGTCATTTGGATCAGCGTTTATCAAGTATATAGTCAAGTGGGCGCCATTGTCAAACTTCTCGACCTCGTAACTATGAAATTGTGTTATGGTGTCTCCGGGAATGTACCAACCAATATCCGTTCTATTGTCGCTTGGAGACAGACATGTTATCGTATAATTGGTTCCATTTTGTGCGACAGGATTAGAAGGGAATATTACTAACCCGCTTTGTACCTCCAGTGGATAACTTGAGGGTACTATAGTCACAGATGACATCTTGCGGTGAATTTCATTGTTATAGTTTACCATGCAGAGGAACGATATGGTAGAGGAACTCTCGTCTGGTAGCCGGCTGCCATTAATTAGATGGAGATTACTCCCTCCGGCAAAAGAAGAGCCCCGGATGGTTTGAAAAGCCAAATGACTCTCTGGAACTTGTAACCAAGTTAACACCGCTCCAGGGATGGTACTGGAGCAGCTAAGTGTGACGTCACTGCCTTCGTGGACTGAAGGGTCCATCGGTTGTACGTCAATGATGTAACTGCCAAGGATGCCGGAGGCAGAGTGAAGGCTAAGCAACACGATAGTTAAGATGTTATAATCCATTATATAAACAACGAAAGTATATAGGGAGAAGAGCCGTCCACCGCTAATTAGCAAGCATGTACGTAAATCTTACCTCCCTTTGCTGCTACAAACAATGTCTGAATATGGCACATTATTTCCCTTCGGAAACTTTGGAAAGCGTTTATTAGGAAATTATCTTGATATCAAAATCTTTCCTGACTTTGTAACTTCGTTCCTAAAGAGGCCGCGAAGTGTTGTTGTAGTTTAAGACTTGACGTAAGTAATGTCTGTACGCCAATTAATCAAAAGCTCGGCCAGCGAGTTGTAACGTGTGTGATCAAATGAAATACAACTGAATGCGAACTATAAACGTTGACTCTCAGTGCAACACATATTTCAGAGCGGAAGTTTTCGAAACCACTATTGAGGTCAACAATTCTTGATAAAATGAACTCACTTGTTGGTTTCTTCGGAGGTACATAGGAACTAATTTGGATACTTTTTCTTTCAGGTAAAGGTAAATATTTATATTTCCAACCCAATTAGCTCTTCTGAGACACCCGATTAGAACGTGGACTACCAAATGATAGAGAACACACCGTGCGGACGCGGTTCCATGTATAGCTTGATGCGTATACTAAACGATTAGACCTCACTGTGGATGTGCCAATCAGTGTGGTTATATAACCTACTAGCAGGCACCTTTGTTACAAGGCTCTGTTTTCGTCCCGACAGATGCAACTGAAACAACAGTAAGTACACATGAAAATTTCGATGGATTACTTGGTAAACTCAACTGGTTCATGAAATCTGCAGATGCCGTACAATACGAACGTACTTAACACCGTTATCCAACACACCAATAGCTGACTGTACGATGAATTGTTCCTTTCAAAGTAAGAATCATCGAGCTTTACACCTCATCAACTTTCCAGAGAATTATTGTGAAACCTGCATCAGCAGGAATTGTCCGGATCCCAACGGTTGATAATTTATGATACTCAGCAATTACATTAACCCTTTCTACCATCTCTCTCTCTTTGCTTTGGTTTTAAATTTCATTTCGGAAGTATGATACAATAACGAAAGGAAGTATGGTTTCGCCAATACACCATTTTCTTTGAAGATGATTTTCTACTTGGTCATAGCTTGATCGAATGACACCATGGGCGGCGATCCGTACTTCCGAGTGGGGGGGGGGGGGGGATATGACCTTGTTGACTATCTAAGCGTAGCGCCACCATGAGTTGGCGCGAAGCGTACAAGAAAATTTTGGGATTTACAAACCCTCTAGATGGCCGGAAACGGCACTTCCCGAGGTTTCCAAGCGCCATATACCCAACTTTAAAATAGGGATATCATGTCCGAAATATCTCATAATCAGGATCCAAAATACTTTTTTTTTAATTTCGGGTTTTATTTTGGGAAAATTGCCCCTGTCAGTCTTGTTTCAGGCGCTACGTTAGAATGTTCGAGAGCTCTTTTATATTATTCGATGAAGAAAATGGCCTCATGCAGGCTATTATAGGCCTATACACATGCAATACACAATTACACATAGTTACATTCCTAGGTACCGATTGCTAGGGCATCCAGGTGAAACGTGTATTAAGCATTACCCTGGTAACATGAGATTCTCAGCTGTTCGAGGGAACATGTACGTGTGTAGGCCTACTATAGGGCCTATATGAATACTATGAGGGTGCATATATGTACTATATCAATACCATGGGCGCAATAATACAGTTTGTTGTTATAGGGCCAATGAAGCCTACAGTCAACTATTCTTGCTTTATAAAGACGGTTTATTTGAAAAGATCGCACTGCGTTTATGGTAGGCGAGAAATGAAGCTAAAAAAGAGCCGTACATTCACGATGATGCATAAATGTAGGCATGAAAAAATTCTTATCCCTGGCATTTGGTGGGGGGGGGGGATATGGTGTATTACATCCCCTCCACCCATTTTCATGGGGGGGATATATCCCCCCTTCCCCCCCAGGATCGCCGCCCATGAATGACACAGTATTTTATGTTTGCAGAAGTTATCACAATTTGTACCTTCAGAAGTTTTCTGCAACGGAAAAGGAAGTGAGTAGGAATCTAAGGTTGAGCGGTTGACAATGAGCTAGCATAGGGGGGGGGGGGGGGACATTGAACGATTCTCATACAGACTGATCGTCTTTGTATCAAGCAAAATCCTGTTTGATAGAGCTCATAAAAGATTTGATGTGGGTTTGTAACTATATATATATATATATATATATATATATATATATATATATATATATATATATATATATATATATATACATTACTAGTTCCGTTTTTGGTGACGTATTTGACTCGCTCTAGAGATCAAACATAATGCCAACCAACTCGAAAGCATTTGTGATTCCTAAAACCGGATCTCGAAAGAGATACTTTGAACAGACTTTTGTTAATGAAATGGAGGTTAACGACAAAGGCAAATGATAAAAAGTACATATATTTTATGTAATTTTCGTTTTACATGCTCGTAAAGTGACCTCATTGCACAAATATTTTAATTCTATCTTCGAGTAATATTTCTATGAGCCTTCAGTTGTTTACGTATTGCCGCTAAATAGTAACGACCTCTATAAGCCTGACCTGTGCTCACTCTAGTCTTTTCTCTCATATACAGTATTTCTAAAGAAATATTGTTTAAGATGCAGTCATGCGTTCATTTTAACAGCTATGCAGTTAGAAACTGCAGAGGAATTTGGTTCATACAATATGGTTTGTTTCATGTACATGCTGCAGGGTATAACAGCGCCGTTTTGACGATGATACTGAGTACTGAACTATATATACAGAACAGTTTTCTATGAAACATCTTAAACATGTGTTAAACGTGTTACAGTGTACCGTCGACTACCTATTGGACCAAGCTTTTGGATCAACTATGATGACCCACGTTCTATGTGTGTAAGTAATACCGACGTGTATTCTAGGGGAGTTCCTTGATAACAACATAGTTTTCAACAAACTGAATCATTCGTAACTAAACACCTGGTTAGTGACGACTTCCAGTCAGCGGTCATGGATAGTTTATTTCTGTTACCAGCTAACTTGATGGTGTTATTCATACTCTTAGTTCCATTCGTGATCGGTCAGATTGAATTCTCGGTGACAGATGACATCGTCTTAGAAGGCTCACCTGTCACAGTATACTGTTCATCCACGTCGTTTTCAGTAAACGACTCAGTAACACTTTCACACAATGGTACTGTTCTTGGTGTCTTCCCGAATATGACGCAAATAGAGGCCGATGGGAAGAAAGCTTTCTTGTTGTCAGCACCGCCTAGTCTCTTTCTTTTTATAACGATTGATGTTGCAACTGTCAGTGATAGTGGATTGTACACATGTTTGATAAACCAGAGCAACAAAGCCGAATTTTTCTTGACCGTAACTATTGAGTCACTGCAGTGTAAGTCTAAAGTCTGTGGACGGCAGGAATATTTAATAGGTGAACAGATCGAGCTCACGTGTGATAGTCTGAATAGTAACGTACCTGGTTGGTTCTGGAATAATTCCAGGCTTTATCCTTCTCAAATGGTGGTCTCTTCATCTTCATCTTCTGTGAACGTTTCTCTTGATTCAGTGCATAATTCAACAAACTTTGATTGTTTCTACATTGAAAATCAGAACATGTCTGAGTCATGTTCAATAGGGCCTATTTTTGTTTACGACTCGTATTACATTTCAATTGAGGAAGGGAGTCAACTTAACGACTCGTTCACATTAACTTGTCGATTAATACCGGAAGTGAAAGGAGTAGTCTACGAGTGGTTCATTGAACCCAACATTACATCTATGGAAATCTCAGATTCACAAGTCGATTCTACTTTAACTATTTACGATTTCTCATCGCCAGTGGAGGACACAATAACATATAGTATTTCATGCGCCGGGATATTGATCAACGACAGTTTTATTTCAGGATATAACTTAACTTTTGTTAGAATCTCCAATGGAAACAATCGTTTTTTTATTACAATTTCAGTTATTTCTGGTATTTTACTGTTTGTTGGTGCAATAGTCATAGCATGGTCTGGCTGGCAAATACTAGTCAAAGGTTATCAGAGAGGTTCATTCGGCTTTTCCGGAACAGATGGATCACACTTACAGGATTCAAACCCTGACATTGTACTGAACGCGTATGAACAAGACATGGTACTAACTAAACTGCCCGATGGAAGACTACAGTTACAAGAACGACTATACTCTAATGATATGAAACAATCCCATGCCGGTGACTTTATTAACCTCTCAAGTACTGACGAACTTAACGGAGCCCCACCTACCAATCCTCAAGGCGGACAGTGGAGGGCAGAATAGGCCTCTCTGGTTGGTCCTACCGGTAGTCTAATAACAATACAGAATAACTACAAATTAAAAAATAAATATATATATATATATATATATATAGATGTCTAGACAGATAGTTGCAGATAAATTAATATATCGATTTATTGTTTGCTATACCTATTTTACCCAGTGATAAACCTGTAATGTATGCTGCAACAAGTGAGACGTATTTATGTACACACATGGGTTCAAGAACAACCTATAGATAACCGCTTCTCGGGTGCGAAGGGTCATTGTGAATGGATTTTCATTACATTTTGTTTATTCAGAGAAACTTTCCCGGGGCTAGAATTCAATTTGATCTGAAATGTTCTCAATTGTTTTTATCAAACATTCTGATGTCATAATTAATTGGTTAATTAAGAAAACAAAATGGTTATTTCATTGGCGTAATTCAGGCGTTATTATGATGCAACTGTAGATATCTATATTGCTAGAAACTTTTCATACAAAAAAAAATTATACCTCTCCTAAAATTATATATTAGAAGAAAATTTGTTTTTTGCTAGTGACAGAAGAACATATTCTAAGTAACTTCGTTACAATTGTTTATAATTCCTACATTGCTTTCCAGATATTGTCCCAGTTTGTACCGTAAGTAAACGTAAAGTAAATAGATGTGATTTAATTTTGTTGCACATTGACAGAAAAGTGTTTGTGTCTCTTTTTTGTTACTTTACTGTTTTAGCCTTGGATTGGATAGGGTCGTTTTAGCGGGGTATGACATTATCAATACGCTAAACGAATTGTAATCATATGGTGAAGACTGCAAAGATAAACAAAACACAAATTTGTTGGTGTACAATTATGACATCACATTTATTTGCCTCAAGTTCACTTTTGAAGCAAAGTATGTCAACTTCAAATGTTGTTTGCTCGAAAACGATACATAGCAAGAATAAATGTTCCTCTGGAGTAGGCATACCGCTAGTTTAATGGTTAGCATACATACTACAAGGCGGTATAGAGAGAAAAAGGCATCGACGCTTCCATAAAATCTGCCTTAATCACTCCACAAAGCACCATTCGAAGCTACTTGATGGAGTGGTCTCTCTAGCAGAAACATCACATCCAAATCATATGGTGACGTAAGCGTTGAGATTTGGTTCGTCGTATGCAACACTTTATAATCATGATTGGCAGGTCCGTATCGAGAAATCTGAGTTGGAGGGACAAAACCAATTTAATGAGGGGCACGACATCCTTGACTTGTAACTTGTGATGTTTTTTATACACATCATTGATAGATAAAGAGATGGGGGCACAGTGGTCTGCACGGAGATGGGTGGGGCACGCCCCTTGCCCGGCCTGGCTACGGGCGTGACGGTGTTTGGTTGTGATGTTAGGTTTGTTAGTACAGTGTGGTGGTTTCAGTATTTCGTACTTGGAAACTGACGTTTTCATTTTCACAAATAAAAAATGTTATGCTTAAACTTTTGAACCTGGTCTTATGAAACTGAAGACTTGTTTTAGTTAATAAGAGCAACAATGGCCAGCAATAGATATAGGAAACAGCTGAATTAATAGCCGAGCCAAAATGACTATTACATTAAATGGGAAGAATATCATTGCTACTGAAGTATTGAAAATAAGGGACTTAATGCTCTACTGACGACGTCATTTAATACGAATAAGTTAGAAGTTTGTGTCTATTAATCACATTATAAAGGACGCTTATGATTTTCAACATCACATTATTAGTCTACTTGAATGATATCAAATATATACCATGTCTTCCATGTCTTTAAATTAAGTTCAGTGTATGCTTGTTACGGCAGGCCATTGAGCGTTTGTTTCAAATTTTTCAAGCCTCATTATAAAATGCCGGAGCAGGATGGGGTGGGGGCAGGGCAGGGTGGGGTGGGGGATTTTCCTCTTTCTTGTTTGATACAATATTCCTATATAACAAAGAAGAACGACTAGGCCTCTTTAGCTAAATTGCCATTATGATGTCACCCATCGGCTGTTGACGTCACCATAAAATCACACCAACAGGATTGGGAGAGTGCATGAATAGCATGCAAAATACACAATAGATCGCTAGATCCATGAAAAGCAGTTGAACTAAAATTGAAGAAAAAAACGTGCATTTATAATGACTGTGTTATTTTATTGTAGTAAAATATTAGTCGATTTCAGGGGTTGGTAGTGCAAAACTCTAGCATGTGTACCGCACCTTCTATTGTGTAACATTTTGTGTGTGGGTGTGTGTGTGCTGAGTTAACGAATTATTATCCTAAAACCTTGGCGAGTGAATCATATATTGGTATCTGACTTTTAATATAATACAAGGTTAATTACACTGCCAGACGTTGTTTGTTGCAGTATAACAATGAAGTGACCTGCGAAGGGCAATAGGTGTAGGTGGAACCATTTATCAGGGTACACCGGGCATGACGAACGCATCTTATGCTGAATCAGTGTGTACACTCCACCAATACAATGGGGTACCTGCATATCAGCATATACGCTACATGTGTCTTTCTTCATATGTGTTTATTCTCAAACGACCAGGGTGTGTTCACATTGAATCCAAGGTACGCATTAACGTCTGCACGATATGATGTCAGCATAGTCGATTGAACAATCCAACAGTGACTGTACGTTGAGGAGGATATCAATAAGTATAAATAACCACATCTTCAGGAAAATAACTAACATGACGGATCCGTGAAGCACGCAATTCTGCTTCTGTCGGCAAGCAATATTTTGCACAACAACGATTCAAGGGGCACCTTTACTGTGATTGCAGAATTTGGATAAAGAGATGTCTATATATAATTGTTTATGATTTCGTTTCCAAAGATACAAAAATTTCTACAAATTAGGACGTTGACACGCATATAGGATACAAGTGTCAACCAACCATTGCAAGAGACAGGAAGTCATTCATTATACTGGAAAGGTGTTGTGACATTTGGTTCTGCTAAATTTGTTTCATAGTATTAGAAATAGTGTACAGTAATCTTAATCATTATGCAGGGTTTTATTGGTGTGACGGCATTGATCCTGTGTTCGTTTACAATAACCTATGCCGAATCTGATGTATCAATCAAGCTGCTACGAGATACACCACATCTATTTGAAGGGATACCTCTCAATGTACTTTGCACCGTCCATAGCAGATTTCAATCGCAAACGTGGCTCAAAGATAACATCAGTATAATAAGTTACGTAGGAAAAGACATACAGGTGGATAATCTTCCTAAATTTACGAAATCTTCGGTTATTTCGTTATCCTCCAATAGTTTATACTTTTTAACCTTTGAGAATTTAACTCGCATGGAACACAGTGGGATATATGAGTGTGTTGGGATGACTGATGGAGGTGACGTCACATCTGCTGAATATGCATTATCCGTGGATGAAAGGATGCCAATCTGTTTAGCGAACAAGCAAAATACATTGGAATATTTGGTTGGAGAGAAACTTGTTTTATCTTGTTACAACCCAATATACCGCGAACCGACCAGGAGAGTGAAGTGGTATCGAAGTGAAGATCGGTCCGAGGCACTGGAGAGAGAGAGAACAGAGGATGAATTCTCAGCTGTAGATAATGCAACTCTCTCCATCAAAGCTGAGATGAATGGTACTAGTTTTATATGCATTGCAGAAACAGATGATAACCCACAAACTACATCGAACTTATCGTGTACGTTAGGGCCAGTCGTTGTTTATAACTCTCCTTTCATTTCTATTATAGAAATCAACCCAGGGAGCACATCAAGCAACAGAACGTTTAGTTGTCGCATTACACCGTGGCAAACCAATGTCGGCACGATCGAGTGGCTGGACGTTCCTACCAATTACGTCATTGCTAGTACTAATGAGACTTCTTACATAACATTTACTGATCTGTCGAGCTTGTCGAACCTTGGGAGAGAGATTAACATTTCATGCGTAGGAACGGCATACGGGATGAACCTGTCGACAAGTTACATATTTTCGGTATCTTCTTCACCTACTGCAGAAACACCGGGTCTTGCTATTCCTTTGTTTACACTGATTCTGATTTCTGTAGCTGTTTTGGTTTCTATATTTTTAATTTGCGTTTTCATTATCATATGCTTTACAATACGAAAGTGTCGGAAAAGCAAAGATAGTTCTGAGGGATCCAAGATGGCCGAAACAAACGAGTTCGTCTCATTTCCACCGGCAAAAGACAGTGATATGATGTTGACTACGCTACCCGATGGCAGATACCAGTTACGGCCCCATCATGTTAGTATAACTAGTGTAGGCTCTGCAGATGAGGATACCGAAAGATCGCCATTAACTCCTTTGGATGAGGACCTTTATGACTTACCGCCCGTGGCTCAGTTACCTTGACTACCCTGTCAACAACAAGTAACAACAACAAGTAAAGCACATACTGCTCATTGATATGCATATACACCGTGAGGATCATCCGCGTATAGTGTGTTGCTGCTGAGTTCACTAACTTCACTGTAGGACGACCACTGGAACATCTAAAGACTGCTGTATACCACTACAACTATACGCATTGATATTGAAAGAATGATCAATTACGCAATATCTCTCCGTCGTTTGACTATCTCTTCGAGACGAGGTTTCCATTGTATTCTGAATGTTGCAGAAACAACTCTTACTGCAACGAAGTTCAGTAACAACTATACACCTCAATTAATACTTCAGTTTACTTGACTTAACTGACAAATTTAGAGTGGACTTGTGACAGATAATGAACGCCCTATTTTTATTTCAATAGAGAGATATTTCATCAAGAGCATAATTACAGTCATATAAAGCACTCAATCCTATTATTTTATGAACATGAAAAAGACGTTCTGTTGGTCATGGGCATCGGAAATAAGTCCCCGACGATAATTTTATGATATAAGAAAGATAACAAAATATTGACTTTGAAATTATGTGACCAGTATTCAGGGAAAAGTTTTTACAATTTCCGAAAAGAGAAGCATGCTATGGGGAAACGTACTACACTTGACCAATTTAAACTAAAAGTTTTGAATATTCGCACGTAAATTGCAAGAGGTAGTAGACACATGTGTCGAAGTGTTAACTTCAAAATGAAAGAAAAGTTTGTAACTGAGCATATCGTCGTCGTAAAAGTAATTAGTGGAAGGCGTTGAGGCATTAAATGTTTCCGGTTTTCTCGAACGATCACAGTTTGATACAAAATGTTTCTATACGTGGGCGATAATTTGCATGACAAAAACACATCAATTACATACAAACCCTTTCCGGTTGTTGTGTTACATTCCTAGTACATAAAGCTGCATTGATATTCCCTAAAACAAAATGGCATTTCGTGTGTTGGTTGTAGCAATGCGACATCATAAATTACATAATATCCATGACATGAGAGATCGCAAACACGTATCCTTCTATAGGGGAGGGGTGTATGTATTATTTTCTTTCTATGGTTGAAATATTTAGTTTTAATTAAACCACGAAATAGATAGAACTCATGCCGGCGTCTTGCTATTAATTATCTGAAAAACATGACATTATCATAATCAAGCGTTGAAAAACGAACTAGAACGTTACTCATGAAATCCGTATTGTTAACTAAACTATGATGACAATGATGTCATCCGTTGTGCGCTATATACACTCTTTTTTGAGTTATAAGTTACAAGTGTGCATGAGCGAGTCCCAAAGGAACTTGATCAATGTTTCAAGCTCGTCTAGCCTGCTTGCATGAGCACGTAAGATCATAACATGATGAGAGATGTTACGTTTATGGTGCACTGGAGTACAATTAGCCCGGGTATAAGTGCAGTGGCTAAGTCTTAGAACCCGACGTGTGAAACTTGCTAAAATGTTGATACCGAAACCTAACTGATTCACTTTCTGGCTAAGCTTTATGTATTCATTGATATTTTAGCTTCTATTTTCAGCATATCGTAGATAGATATATTATTAAATTTAGTTGAATTCGCCCGGCCGAATATAATTATATTATTTCTGACGTAACCACTGTGGTTCGAAATTGTGATAAACAATTTTGATATCTACAATGAATTATAGTTCCTTATGCTCGAAACTTCAGGTGCATCATCACTTGTCAAGGTGGTCAGATTCCAACTAACCGTAGCATGTTAGAAATATTAACACTGCGATTGATATTATATACTTATGTTTTATAAGTTCTTAGCTAAGCTACATAGAATGAGTTATTTACACATGTCGTTTTTCGTTGTTTTTGTCTATCAGTGCATTGCTTCATAAGTAACATCTTCGAAGTTATCATGATCCTTACTGCAGCCTATCCACGGTTGATCGCTTTTCACAATACGTGTTGAATAACCAACTTCATTTAGAGTGGACTGCATACTAGATGATCTTGGTCTAACATAACGTACTGTGATACAAGCTACAGCTAATAACACAAACGTAGACAACAAGATAATGTTGATTATAATTAGAAGAATAATATGCACAGGTATGCCTTTGTGCAATCCTTTGCTTTGTTGCATTTCAAGATGTTTTGAGGTCATAAAATGGCTTCGTTTGTCATGTGATTCATCTCTAGTGGAATATTCATTTGACACATGTGTCGAGGTGTGTAAGGTTGAATCGATTCCCACACTCACGCTGATGGGATACCCATAAGAAGCCCTAAGCACTGTCCCGTTATTGCAAACTACTGACGCCAAACACCACACGGAGATTTCTGTGTGTAAATGTCCTTCTTCTATTTGTATGTCAAGAAGTATGCTAGAGCCATTTCTAGTATCCATAGAAACTGTGATACCTGGTTTTTGGTAAATCTGAGATATGTTCCACTCGAGCGAGGCTAGTGGAATATTAGATTTACACACGAGAGATGTAAATTGAGAGGTCACCACTCTAGTTAAGACAGACACATTGAAGTTGTCCCTTACATATAACCTCCCTGAGAAACACGAACTACGGTAACCACTGGAAGACCAAGTATCACATCGAAATTCCATCCCTTCCAAGGAAGTGTTAACTGTCAGGGACAAAGTTTGAACCAGAAAAGAAGAATTTGATAAATCATTAGCTTCTAACCAGATCCCTGCTTGATATTCCATATTAGTTGAGACGTTCATGCTCACCGGTGGGTTTCCATACTCACTTGAACATGTAAACGATACATTATCTCCTGCAAAAAATGAAGTTGTTTGAAAGTCATTGCATATTGGATACGACGGGGAAGGATCGTAATAGACGGATAACCGCAAGGTCCTTGAGAAGCTTAGAAGAGACAACTCTTTTAGTATCATCACTTCACATGTAAATGAGTCGCCGTTGAAATATCGTGGGGTTGATAACAATGTCAGTTCGTAGTTCAATTGTGAGCTACTTCCCATACTCTGAAATCTGTACTGACGTGGCTCCCTTAAATAACCATTTGATAAGACCACGATATTATTTTGAAGGATTTGGTAAGAAGCAATATCACTTGGTAATGATGAGTCAGATACAGAACACACAAGTGTAACATCCATGCCCTCTCTTAAACTGTAGCTTCCATTTTGGACATAAAAATCGACGTTTGTGCAAACAGTTCCCACCACGAGAAGTCTGGCAATCAGGACATACGTTATACCTCGCAAAGCCATTCCATTGACCACTGGCTGCATTTACCTGTATAGGCCTACCTGTTGTTTTCTGCGTGTTAGACTGGTGCAGTGAAGCGAATTGACTGCTAACGTATACTACCTGTTGAAACAACAGCCTGACTACATGCATGGAAGACTTGTTCAGGCTGTTGACGGACACGGCTATCTTTGATAGGAACACCCACCTATATAATTGATCGTCTTGTAAATGAAACATAATTCTATTTTATCTAAACAAATATCATATCATAAAAGCTACTCCTATAGCTACTAATAGTGAAATTACTAACCATATTCACATATACTTTCAGTTTCTAATCATTTGTCGACGGTGATTATATTCTCACTGATAAAGTGTTTGCTACGGACAAAAACTACTGCAGTCTTCTGGGTGAAGTGTCATTTCCCGTCGAAATGAAAGAAAATAAGTAAATACAGATTCAACAGGTTTATACCCCTATGTATGCAGATATACAGTATATATATATGTATACGGAGATGATGTATTTGATATTATTGAACACATTTGATGTCAATATAGATAGGTTAGTTGACAAATGCATCAAAGCTCTTAATTATATTCCTAATCTGACTGGTTCGATGATTCCGTTCTCTTAACATTGTACTTTAACTTCATGCTCTTCGGTGATATATTATCTATCATGCAATTACAAGAAATATATAAACAAAAATCATAATTTATACAATTTACAACGGATTGGAATATTATGACCTTGATAGTTTGCTACTCATCGGGGATGGGGTAGGTCGGTAGAAGGTATATGTATGCGTGGACGGTAGAGAGGGCGTATGCACGCACGATTTTCTATTCAAACCACTTTTTTCCAGGAAATCTAATCCGACAGCAATTACTCTTTAACAATTTCTTCAAGAAACCAAGTTAATGGTTGAGGTTAAGATTATTTAAAAAGAACTCTGTATCGATTTTTATCTCAGAAGCACAAACTTTTATCGATTATAGCATTTCCTTAAGTGGACCTATACTTTTGCAAATAAAGGGAACAAAACGAAAAATTAAAACCATCTAACACGAATCATTTAAGACATGTATCCGTTATGTGGGATGTATATCTTTTTTTAAGGCTATCAATACAAATTGATTTCTTAAGTGCTTAATAATGGATCCTAATGTAGTCTATAGTGGTTTCAATTGTAATATTGATACCAGTTTGTACTCTAGGCCTTGTTGACAACATCGGCGTTCAATAATTAACTTGATGAAATGGCTTATATTTTGACAGTGGCGTAGGAAGGTACTTTTGAGTGTGGGGGGGGGGCTGAAGACTGATGGCCGGCCTGGGGGAGGGGTTGTCCCTCTCCCCTTTGGATCTTTTTTCATTTCCAGGTGACCTCAGATGCAATTTGGTGCAATATAGCACACTTCAACACCTACTCCATTTTGTAAATAATTTTGCATTTTCATCTGGCCTTAGATGCATTTAGGTGCCCCAAATGAGATTTTTTCTCATTCAGAAATGAAAAAGGGGTTATCTGACTTGCGAAGCGGGGGGGGGGGGCGGAATGATACTTCCGCCCACCATATTTTTCACTGGGGGGGGGGCTGGCGCCCCCAGCCCCCCGGTTCCTACGCCCTTGTATTTTGAACAATGTTACTTCCTCTAACTGCAATGTCACTGATATGAAATGTTATCTGTTACCTTTCTCATTTAAATAACATGGACTTATATTCTTTAAAACGAAAGTTATCAAAATCCAGGATAAGTTTAATAAGACCAAGATTTGAATTGAGCAATGGTGCTTACTGCAAAATGTCAATGTTGTCGATGCCGATGACGTAATGATGACGAAAGTGATGATAATAATTGCTTTTTTAATTACGCTCGTCCAAAAGATACGTGATACTGATATATATGCAATTTATTTGATGTCAACTTATTCTGACAGTCAATTTCTTCTGATTGAATCGTAAACTTAATTGGTTGACATCTTTATGACCTAACCTATACACTCGAGGCTATTGATTGACTTCCCCGAAACTTGGAAGGGATGGTCAAAACTAATAAAAAATAATATAAAATAATAAAATAATCATAATAATAAACAAAAGCAAAGTATTCATGTCGTGCAGCCATTCGATATTGCTACGTATGAGAAGATAGCTAGTCAAGGTTAGTGGAAACAATACCATATAATGGCAGAGAACTTGACAACGGCTAGGATCAATAAACATTAAAGGTTACTACTTAAGGTCGATTTAATTTCACAGAACTTTTAGTTCGGAGAAAAAAATACAAAGAACACAGAAAAACTGATGGTGACCAAGAAATTAATTTCATCCTTCTGAGACGAAAAGAGGTACCGGTATTCAGACAGTGTACGTTGTAAGTTCATCGAGTAAAGATAGTTTCATATACAGAAGGGGATATCGTACCTAATGTTCCGTACCGTTGACACTATGGCAAGACTGACAAAGACATATTCTCTGATACTGTGTTTGCTATTCGCGAGATATACCGGTACGTATGGGCCTTTTACTCTTCATATATGTCTACTGCGTTTGTAAACCTGTAATGTTACGATGGGCAATCTCAGTCTTCATCCAGCAAACATGATCAGTTGTACTCATAAATAAAATTCATATATATATATATAAGTTTTAATATAGGAACCGAGTCATATATACTATAGAACCTGCAGAACACTATGGGAGATAAGGTAATGGGGACTCAATTAATTTAAAATATGCGTTCGTCGCTCTTTAAAGATATGTAATTTTAAAATAATTTGCTAAAAAAAAGAAAGGCGCTGGACAATCCATAATTGATTATGGCGTGCATAATATATAATTTACGCCTCATTAATGGCCTCCGCATTGAAGGCATACCAGCATTATTTTGTGCTCTTTTATCCCGTGAGGTTTGACCACTGTTTACTATGGTCTGTCTTATATAACACTTAGCTTGTACTGGTTGTACGACTATTTAACAGTTGTCCTTGTATTTTCATAACAAAAGTCAATTTTAGCTTCAGTCAACCACTGAACTCTGACCTCTTAGTAAGTATAAGCCCAATCACGGGGCACCTCTCGACTAATTTAAAAAATGTCAGCACTTTAATTTATTCGTTTGGTCTTTGACCTCAGATGCTATGACACCTTCATATTTTGATAACAGTTGTCTTCAACATTCCTATTACATCTGTGAAGGCTGCAAGTGAATTATATGTTCCCCTTTGAGTTACAGCAAGGCACTTTCTTGTGCTTAATTTGATCTTTGACCTTTACTTTTGCAATATGGCAGACACAAGTTCCCATCATATGCCTATCTGTTCCCAAGTTTGAAAATTGAACCAGGCTAACTTAGGAAGGATTGTTGACCCAAAACTGGACAATAGTTATACATTTGACCTTTGATTCTGTGACCTTTGACTTTATTTACCATATGGAAATCTGTGGAAGTAACATATGTGACGTTGGGCTGTTTGTCAGCAAACCTGTGGAATTAACATATGTGACGTTGGGCCGTTAGTCTGTCGATTGTTAGCAATTTGATCACTATGACATATTATTAAAAAAAAATAAAAAAAATAAAAAAAAAACTTATCGTATTCAGTAAGATCCGAAACATTCAGTAATCCGAAACATTCAGTAAGAAGTGATGTATAAATGCTGTGTACTTCCTAAAAGGCTGTTTTTTTTATATTTGTAGTTTCATCAGATGGTGGATCATCGTTACGAAAGGTGAAACTGTTCCGCTGCTCCCACATACAACGCAATGCAGGTTAGAATTAAAAATATGTTAAACGCTTAACATAATTTAAAGGCACACGGTAATACAACGCACACGATGAGCAGTTATGGGAATATAGTTTGTCGTCCCCCTCCTCCACCCCCCCCCCCCACCCCCGCAGAGAAACTCCGATCGGACATTATTTTATCACGAAAATATGTCTTGACACGGTATATCAAACTTTATTTCCCACGTCACAGTTATTTAGGTTCCCTCACTCAGCGGAATATTTGTCAGTCCGGAATACTTGATAAATTGGCAAACCGTCTGGTCCAACCACAGAACTCACGCTTAGAAAAATCCTGGGATTTTCGAGCAGTGGACGGTAATCCTGTGTTATTATTATGGACAAAACTTCGAAGAATATGTGGTCCGGTCGGATATTAGTGCCTTAGCGAATATTGTCCGACTGGAGACTTACCACAGGGAACAAATACACTGTTCCACCGGTAGTCCCGAGGTACAATTGCTCCGGTTTTAAGGTAGCAAACGCCCATTAAAAGCCCCATTGACTTACACACTAAATCCCAAAAGTAATGTGGTCTCTAAGTCTAGATAGAAGTTTTCACTAGCTAAACGCTCCCCATCACCGGATAGCTGACAAGTTGGCCTTTCATGGCATCATCAATTTTCCGTATCATCATTACCATGTAGATTTTTCTATCCGAGCCGGAAGTTTTCGTCACTTGTAAACAAACCTCTTAACTCAGTAGTAAACAATTTTCCTATGCTACTCCTGGGAGGCCTAAAGGGGTCTAAAATTGCCTCAATTGACCCAATTTTCTCACCAAATGTACTTCCATTCATGTTCTTCAACATGCAAGCCACAAAATAACTAGATCATGATTGATAACAGGAAAAAAAAGAAAAAAAAAAGGATGTTCTCCTGCTGCTTTTTGGTACTTTTCCTGAAGGAGAACAATCGAGCGGATGGATATAGACTCTAATAGGAGTATGCCACCTTAAGAGTTTGCTTAAAGCAACTTGTTGCGTTTGGTCAAATGAAGGTCAATTATTGCTAACTTAATGACTCTCTACTCCTACGTTCAGTTGCGTGAGAGCGATCGAAAAGAGAGGAAGGGTGAGGAAAGAGGGAGGGGAAGAAGAAGAAGAACCATTAAACAGTTTAGGATATTTTTTCTGTTTACCTGAGAATATCGACTACTTTATCTCTTACTTTGAATCTTTCCTAGAAATTACAATTCTTTTGTATGGAAATTTTCACTTACAATCATCTCAACATTTTCACGACTGTTTTCTCGAACAGTTAGATTTTTTCATGTAAAACCTTTCACTTATCATGACTTATGACCTTTTGATATCGAATTTCAATTAATTCCGCGAAATTGCGTCTTTTAGACTAAATTATCTCAAAACATCAACTTCTTTGAAATTTAAGATATGTGTTTTACTGCGTAATTGCGTAATGAAAGGACACAATCATACAACTGTCCCTGACACTCTTCCTCCTGTTGCTACTAATAAGACTTCAAACATTTCAACGGCCTTACACATGCGGAAGTCAAATGGCAAAAACGTTTACCTTGTCATCATTCTTCGAATTTTGAGTTGCATTCAAGTTATTCAATCATCAAAAGAACGAGAACATACGAAAAACAGAAAAAAAAGAAGGAAAAGCGGCTTAAATTTGTGTGTGTGCGTGCGTGTGTGTATATGAACACAAAAAGTGTGTCGCGAACACCCCATAGACATTCAAACTTGGTGGCCTGACCATGAAAACTCGGGCCTGCGTGATTGGTCAAGAATAGGTCAAGAAACCTAAAAATTGGTTTCTAGCCTACTTGTCGAAAAAAATCTATAACCTCACGATTTGTAGAGAATGATGATTCGAATTTTAAATAAGACAGATTTATGTGTTTAGTGTCGGGTCAAAGGTCCATTGAGGTTACAGGTCAAATTTGCCTAATGTGCGAAAATATGTGTCGCAAAGTCCTTCTACAATGTAAGTCCGATCAAGTTCACACAAGGTGGGTTGGTGGCTGAGCGTAAAAGCTCTTGCCTGCATGATTTATGACGTCATAGGTCAATGTAGGTCAGATGTCAAATTCGTCTAAATTGTGCGGAGGAGATTAGATCTGCAACTCCATGGATTGCTCTCATGTTTTTATTATGGTTTGTTGATACATACTTACATGACACGTTGGACATGATATTATTTATTATGTACTGATTCCTATACTCACCTGGCCTGTATGCCATCTTTTATTATCTGTCGATTTATACTTACTTGTTGTGTTTATCATGTCATCATTTTATGCTATGTTGGCTCGTACTGACCTGACGCGTTGTGATGTCACCATTTATGGTATTTTGATTGTTACTTAACTAACACGTTTTTCATAAAATTCTGTATTGCATGTCCGTCATATTTACCTAGTATCTTTTTCAATGCATGACCCATCATGGTGGTAAACAGGGCCTCTTGGCTGTAAGACGAGGGCAGTATTGTCGAATGTGACGAATCTGGTGGCATTGTGACAAATGCCGTGGGTGAATTGATAGTCGTTGCTGAATCTTTGTTGAAAGATGAAACAAGTGGCTTTTTAACTTACACATTTGCACCGGCTTTTAAAGCTATTACATTTCTATAAAACATAAATCTTCCTGAAAAATAGAGATTTTTTTTACCCTCTGCACAAACGAAACAAGAGGGCAGTCCATGGAGTTGAGATAATAATAACATGATGAACACAACATGTAAGTATGAATCAACATACATTGAATGATTACATGATAAACTCGCCAGGTAAGTATGAAACAGTATATAATGAATGATGACTTGACGAATACGTCATGTTCATAGTGATATGATAGCTTTGTTTAATGCTAGTTAATGATCTTTTAATCATAGCTGTTTTACCTTTCATCAAAGATCAAGCGGCATCCACGATGGTTATGAAGTCACAGTCTATAACGACTCCATCTGATTCTGATGACCAGTTATACACCACAATAACCTCCTCCACTGATAGCCTGAAACTCATGTCTACCAAATCGATAGACGATACAGAAACAAGTACTGCAGGTAAGTTTGACACAAACGAGCAATGTTACACTGATAAACACTCCCCGGTAAGTAATAAACTACAGAGAGGATGATACTTTCATAGTTCTTACTTGACAGAACCCATTGTAGGGGATCATCCATTATGATAGGGAGTGTGCAATATCGAAAGCAAAGCTAATGGAAACACTATTTCCTTCCTATTTGGTTATCCAACTTAATTCTAAGTAAAAGAAGGCGTATATAGGGGAGGGGGGTGTGGGAGGAGGGCTACCTATTTGTCTAATGAGTGGTGTTATACTGTCGAAATAAAAAATAAAATACTTTTACATTACTGTATCATTAGAGATTTTGGGTTACGATTTATAGGCTTGAACGAGCTGTCAGACTCGTTATAATGTAAAAGGACATCGTCTTCAACTCTGATATTTCCCAAACGATCTACTATTTTGCTTGAGCCTGCTTATAAGTTTGTGAATGTCGTTCTCTGTATCAGTGACGTGGGCAAGGGGGGGGGGGATCCCCCACTTCGGATCACCAGTCGGGGATTTTTTACATTCTGCCCGGAAAGAATAGGACCTCTACGATGGGTGTACTCTCCCACGCCCTTCTATACCTCACACAAAGTATTTATTAGCAAATCCTTGCGTTTAACTCTATAGATCTAATTTTCATTGTAAATATGCCTCAAAATGCACCATTTGACGTCTAAGCTCCCCCCCCCCCCCCCCTCAATTTTGAATTCATCATTATTTACCTTCCTTATATAGAGTAACTTATAAAAACCTAAATAAAAGTCAAAATGTGATGCCTCAGAATACACCAGTTGACTTCTTTAATCTTGTTTATTTTCCGGAGAGGACCCTAGACCCCTGCACATGGGGGCTGGTTTCACTGACACCACGGCAACACCACCTCCATTATAAACTACTCCATTCACATCTAGCCCTCCCATAAAGATTCCTGTCACTATCTAAATCAGTCGTGGAATTTGGGAGTTTTCTTTTATATAAGCACGATCTTGAGTTTAGAGCTACTGAAATATACCTAAATCTATGCCTCAGAATGCATCACTTGACATTCAAAACTTGATTTTTTTTTTGGGGGGGGGGGTTGGCCCCACAATCATTATTTGGACATAGGGACATAGGGGTCCACTACAATGACCCAAGTGCAGTCCCCTCCTTTATAAAATCTTTCATTCCACAAAAGTTCAGCCCAATACCTTAATGAGTCGGGGGTAATTGCTAGACCCCTGCACATGGGAGCTGGTTTCAATGAACCACGGCAACACCCACTCCATTATGAACTACTCCGTTCACATCTAGCCTTCCCATAAAGATTCATGTCACTACCTAATATCAGTCATGGAATTTGGGAGTTTTCTTTTATATAAGCACGATCTTGAGTTTAGAGCTACTTAAATATACCTAAATCTATGCCTCAGAATGCATCACTAGACATTCAAAAATTTTCATTTGTTTTTCTTTTTTTGGGGGGGGGGGGGGGCGGTTGGCCTCACAATCATTATTTGGACATGGGGACATAGGGGTCCACTACAATGACCCAAGTGCAGTCCTCTCCTTTATAAAATCTTTCATTCCACAAAAGTTCAGCCCAATACCTTAATGAGTCGGGGGTAATTGCTAATACCCCCTCACACACATATTTAATCATAGCTGTTTCACCTTTCATCAAAGATCAAGCGGCATCCACGATGGTTATGAAGTCACAGTCTATAACGACTCCATCTGATTCTGATGACCAGTTATACACCACAATAACCTCCTCCACTGATAGCCTGAAACTCATGTCTACCAACTCAATAGACGATACAGAAACAAGTACTGCAGGTAAGTTTGACACAAAAGAGCAATGGTACACTGATAAACACACCCCGGTAAGTAATAAACTACAGAGAGGATGATACTTTCATAGTTCCTACTTGACAGAACCCATTGTAGAGGATCATCCATTATGATAGGGAGTGTGCACTATCGAAAGAAAAGCTAAGGAAAACACTATTTGCTTCCTCTTTGGTTATCCAAACTTAATTCTATAGTGTAAATGAGGCCGAATATAGAGGGGGCGAGGCGGGCTACCTATTTGTCTAATGTGTGGTGTTATACTGTCGAAATATATGTTAACAGCCAGAGTGAACATTTGAGGATATCAATGTTACTATTATTGGCCATTTCAATGTGGTGTTTATCTCCTTTTCTCTGCAGGTTCAGCTGGCTGGCACGGCGTCCAACAGCCACGGTTTATCTTCACTTTGTTGCCATTAGAATGTTCTTCAAGCTCGGCAGTGGTAAAGGTCTTTATTGCATCATTGTCACAAAACACGGAAGCATCTGGCAACATTTCCTTTCCGTTACGCGATATTGAAGACATTCCATTCGTCACCGGTGAAAATGGCAGCCTTATTGATATACCGTTACATGTGCTGCCTAGTAGCATCCAAACATTAAGGAAAGAAAATTCCACGGCAATGATTTCAGCTGATCGTCCGGTGGCTGCTTACGTTCATTTGCGCTGCACAGAGCAGCAAAACAATAAAGCTACTACCTTTAAACTAATACCTTTAGATGGGTTAGGGACGGAGTACCGTGTCATATCGTACCGATACATGGGCAATCCAGTCACCGCTGTTACGGCTTACAACCGAACAACGGTAGTGAATATTATTCAGAGTGGTATCAGTCAGACGACTACACTAATGCCATACGAAACGATCCTCTGGGAAAGTGACAGCGATTTGAGTGGTGTTTACTTAGTAACAGATGAGCCAGTTTTTGTCGTCTCTGGGAATAAAGAAGACCATTTAGATGGCAGCACCATGGGTAAAGATATGTTTTACGAATGCATGCCTCCTTTAAATGATTGGGGAATGACATTTTCTGTCGCCCCGCTCTCAGATCGCGAGTCGGCATCAATTCTGAGAATAGTACCCTGGAACATGACTACCATCATTACATGGGGATATGGGGCTTCACAATGGACAGACGTCATTGACTCGGAGGACTTCAAAGAAATTCAACTTTTTCCTTTCCCAGATGGAGAGAACATTGAAATATCCTCAGATAAACCGGTACTTGTGATGCAATTTACTTCAGTCTATAAGGAAGGCCAGGGTACACTAACGCCTTCACTATCAATGGCAACAGTTACGCCCTCTGACAAAGTTATTGCGCGATATTTGGTTTTCCCTTTGTTTGCTATTGGAAGCGTTGCATCAGACATACTAGACTATCATATGACCGTGTGGCTGCCACCCGGTGCAAATACTGATTTCCTATTGGTTAATAATAATACACCGTCATGGAGCCAGATAGGAACTCTGGCTAATGGCGGAATGATTCTCCGAACATCCCTAAACGAAAGTACAAATACATTTCAAATCCACGGAACATTTCAAGTAAGGGCAGCAGTTTACGGTTGGCACCGTGTGAGTTCTTTTGCCTATTTACTCTAAATAGAAGTCTGCTTGGTCCAAGGAGATCAAAAGCATATATGATATCATCTTTAATATATTTAACTTAATTCTTTTTTAAGTGTTTAAGTTCTTATGATCTACATAACCCACATCCATATCCATATCCATATCCGTATATATGACAATTTCCGTTTTATTACTGATGGTTAATCTCTGCAACCTGTCAATAAACCTTCAACATCCTCAAGGACACACGACTGGTGGCGCCAGTCCACGACAACGATGTAGTCATATTACTAGGCTTTCTGAATGGAACATCAGCAAATGAACTGGTTAGGAGGTATTAATATCGAGAAACATTGCACCTAACTTATTCACGTCTGACAAGGGCGTAGGAACCGGGGTGCTGGGGGCGCCAGCCGCCCCCCCAGTGAAAAATATGGAGGGGCGAAAGTATCATTCCGCCCCCCCCCCCCCCACTTCGCAAGTCAGAAAACCCCTTTTTCATTTCCAAATGAGAAAAAAATCTCATTTGGAGCACCAAATTGCATCTAAGGCCAGGTGAAAATGCAAAATTATATACAAAATGGAGTGGGTGGGTTGAAGTGTGCTATAATGCACCAAATTGCATCTGAGGCCACCTGGAAATGCAAAAAAAAACCAAAGGGGAGGGGGACACCCCTCCCCTTAGACCCCTCCCCCAGGCCGGCCATCAGTCTTCAGCCCCCCACTCAAAAGTACCTTCCTACGCCACTGCTGTTTGTTGTCACTATCTTAATGCAGGGAGATCCAATCTTTAAGATTGTCACTATCTTAATGCTGAGATATTCAATCTTAAAGGATGTCACTATCTTAATGCTGAGAGATTCAATCTTAAAGGTTGTCACTATCTTAATGCTGAGAGATTCAATCTTAAAGGATGTCACTATCTTAATGCTGAGAGATTCAATCTTAAAGGTTGTTACTATCTTAATGCTGAGAGATTCAATCTTAAAGGATGGCACTGTCTTAATGCTGAGAGATTCAATCTTAAAGATTGTCACTATCTTAATGCTGAGATATTCAATCTTAAAGGTTGTCACTATCTTAATGCTGAGAGATTCAATCTTAAAGGATGTCACTATCTTAATGCTGAGAGATTCAATCTTAAAGGTTGTTACTATCTTAATGCTGAGAGATTCAATCTTAAAGGATGGCACTGTCTTAATGCTGAGAGATTCAATCTTAAAGATTGTCACTATCTTAATGCTGAGAGATTCAATCTTAAAGGATGTCACTATCTTAATGCTGAGAGATTCAATCTTAAAGGTTGTCACTATCTAAATGCTGAGAGGTTCAATCTTAAAGGTTGTCACTATCTTAATGCTGAGAGACTCAATCTTAAAGGTTGTTACTATCTTAATGCTGAGAGATTCAATCTTCAAGGATGTCACTATGTTAATGCTGAGAGATTCAATCTTAAAGGTTGTCACTATCTTAATGCTGAGAGATTTCATCTTATAGGTTGTCACTATCTTAATGCTGAAATATTCAATCTTAAAGGTTGTCACTATCTTAATGCTGAGATATTCAATCTTAAAGGGTTGTCACTATCTTAATGCTGAGAGATTCAATCTTAAAGGTTGTTACTATCTTAACGCTGAGAGATTCAATCTTCAAGGATGTCACTATTTTAATGCTGAGAGATTTCATCTTATAGGTTGTCACTATCTTAATGCTGAAAGATTCAATCTTAAAGGTTGTCACTATCTTAATGCTGAGATATTCAATCTTAAAGGGTTGTCTATCTTAATGCTGAGAGATTCAATCTTAAAGGTTGTTACTATCTTAACGCTGAGAGATTCAATCTTCAAGGATGTCACTATTTTAATGCTGAGAGATTCAATCTTAAAGGTTGTTACTATCTTAACGCTGAGAGATTCAATCTTAAAGGTTGTCACTATCTTAATGCTGAGAGATTTCATCTTATAGGTTGTCACTATCTTAATGCTGAAAGATTCAATCTTAAAGGTTGTCACTATCTTAATGCTGAGATATTCAATCTTAAAGGGTTGTCTATCTTAATGCTGAGAGATTCAATCTTAAAGGTTGTTACTATCTTAACGCTGAGAGATTCAATCTTCAAGGATGTCACTATTTTAATGCTGAGAGATTCAATCTTAAAGGTTGTCACTATCTTAATGCTGAGAGATTCAATCTTAAAGGCTGTCACTATATTAATGCTGAGAGATTCAATCTTAAAGGTTGTCACTATCTTAATGCTGAGAGATTCAATCTTAAAGGTTGTAAGTTTGTCACTATCTTAATGCTGAGAGATTCAATCTTAAAGGCTGTCACTATCTTAATGCTGAGAGATTCAATCTTCAAGGTTGTCACTATCTTAATGCTGAGAGATTCAATCTTAACGGTAATTGTCACTATGTTAATGCTGAGAGATTCAATCTTAAAGGTAATTGTCACTATCTTAATGCTGAGAGATTCAATCTTCAAGGTTGTCACTATCTTAATGCTGAGAGATTCAATCTTAAAGGTTGTCACTATCTTAATGCTGAGAGATTCAATCTTAAAGGTTGTCACTATCTTAATGCTGAGAGATTCAATCTTAAAGGTTGTCACTATCTTAATGCTGAGAGATTCAGTCTTAAAGGTTGTCACTATCTTAATGCTGAGAGATTCAATCTTAAAGGTTGTCACTATCTTAATGCTGAGAGATTCAATCTTAAAGGATGTCACTATCTTAATGCTGAGAGATTCAATCTTAAAGGTTGTTACTATCTTAATGCTGAGAGATTCAATCTTAAAGGATGGCACTGTCTTAATGCTGAGAGATTCAATCTTAAAGATTGTCACTATCTTAATGCTGAGATATTCAATCTTAAAGGTTGTCACTATCTTAATGCTGAGAGATTCAATCTTAAAGGATGTCACTATCTTAATGCTGAGAGATTCAATCTTAAAGGTTGTTACTATCTTAATGCTGAGAGATTCAATCTTAAAGGATGGCACTGTCTTAATGCTGAGAGATTCAATCTTAAAGATTGTCACTATCTTAATGCTGAGAGATTCAATCTTAAAGGATGTCACTATCTTAATGCTGAGAGATTCAATCTTAAAGGTTGTCACTATCTAAATGCTGAGAGGTTCAATCTTAAAGGTTGTCACTATCTTAATGCTGAGAGACTCAATCTTAAAGGTTGTTACTATCTTAATGCTGAGAGATTCAATCTTCAAGGATGTCACTATGTTAATGCTGAGAGATTCAATCTTAAAGGTTGTCACTATCTTAATGCTGAGAGATTTCATCTTATAGGTTGTCACTATCTTAATGCTGAAATATTCAATCTTAAAGGTTGTCACTATCTTAATGCTGAGATATTCAATCTTAAAGGGTTGTCACTATCTTAATGCTGAGAGATTCAATCTTAAAGGTTGTTACTATCTTAACGCTGAGAGATTCAATCTTCAAGGATGTCACTATTTTAATGCTGAGAGATTTCATCTTATAGGTTGTCACTATCTTAATGCTGAAAGATTCAATCTTAAAGGTTGTCACTATCTTAATGCTGAGATATTCAATCTTAAAGGGTTGTCTATCTTAATGCTGAGAGATTCAATCTTAAAGGTTGTTACTATCTTAACGCTGAGAGATTCAATCTTCAAGGATGTCACTATTTTAATGCTGAGAGATTCAATCTTAAAGGTTGTTACTATCTTAACGCTGAGAGATTCAATCTTAAAGGTTGTCACTATCTTAATGCTGAGAGATTTCATCTTATAGGTTGTCACTATCTTAATGCTGAAAGATTCAATCTTAAAGGTTGTCACTATCTTAATGCTGAGATATTCAATCTTAAAGGGTTGTCTATCTTAATGCTGAGAGATTCAATCTTAAAGGTTGTTACTATCTTAACGCTGAGAGATTCAATCTTCAAGGATGTCACTATTTTAATGCTGAGAGATTCAATCTTAAAGGTTGTCACTATCTTAATGCTGAGAGATTCAATCTTAAAGGCTGTCACTATATTAATGCTGAGAGATTCAATCTTAAAGGTTGTCACTATCTTAATGCTGAGAGATTCAATCTTAAAGGTTGTAAGTTTGTCACTATCTTAATGCTGAGAGATTCAATCTTAAAGGCTGTCACTATCTTAATGCTGAGAGATTCAATCTTCAAGGTTGTCACTATCTTAATGCTGAGAGATTCAATCTTAACGGTAATTGTCACTATGTTAATGCTGAGAGATTCAATCTTAAAGGTAATTGTCACTATCTTAATGCTGAGAGATTCAATCTTCAAGGTTGTCACTATCTTAATGCTGAGAGATTCAATCTTAAAGGTTGTCACTATCTTAATGCTGAGAGATTCAATCTTAAAGGTTGTCACTATCTTAATGCTGAGAGATTCAATCTTAAAGGTTGTCACTATCTTAATGCTGAGAGATTCAGTCTTAAAGGTTGTCACTATCTTAATGCTGAGAGATTCAATCTTAAAGGTTGCAAGTTTGTCACTATCTTAATGCTGAGAGATTCAATCTTAAAGGATGTCACTATCTTAATGCTGAGAGATTTAATCTTAAAGGTTGTCACTATTTTAATGCTGAGAGATTCAATCTTAAAGGTTGTCACTATCTTAATGCTGAGAGATTCAATCTTAAAGGTTGTAAGTTTGTCACTATCTTAATGCTGAGAGATTCAATCTTAAAGGCTGTCACTATCTTAATGCTGAGAGATTCAATCTTAAAGGTTGTCACTATCTTAATGCTGAGAGATTCAATCTTGACGGTAATTGTCACTATCTTAATGCTGAGAGATTCAATCTTGACGGTAATTGTCACTATCTTAATGCTGAGAGATTCAATCTTAAAGGTAATTGTCACTATCTTAATGCTGAGAGATTCAATCTTAAAGGTTGTCACTATCTTAATGCTGAGAGATTCAATCTTAAAGGTTGTCACTATCTTAATGCTGAGAGATTCAATCTTTTAGAATTCACAGATTGTCAAACTGATGAGTTTGAAACCCACAAGACAAGGAGTAAGATGAACAATCAAACACAAAATGAGACAAGAACAAAAATTAAGCAGTGTATAACATAGTTACTCTTTTTATTCAGTTGCTAAAATAAAATTCCATACATAATACTTTTTATACATCGTACTTATGATAAAAAGCTTAACATAAAAACTGTAATTCACAATTTGTCAAAAAAAAATGCCTGATTGCAACAACCTGTAGCCAGGAAGACAAAACTAACAATTTAAAATTAGCAAATGATTTCACTCTACAAAAACGATCCCTCACCTTGTGAGTCAAGGCTTTCTTACAATGAATACCAAACATCACCATTTAGGACTTTATTTAGCAGAACTGAAATCAACGAATCCTAATTATTCCCAAAAAATGTTGCAGTTTCACTTGGTGTCTTCCAATAAGGTGGAAAGCTTCCAATGTAGGATTTCCTTCTGAAAATTCAGCTCACCAGACACTAATAAGCTAGTTTGCTTATATGAGAGAAAGTTTAATTTCTAGATAATTACTCATCACTGAACATTGTAGAAACACATGAAATCCTTGAGGAATGCAAATTCAGGGAGAGTAATTACTAGTAATAAATTCATCATTCACCAGGAGAAGTTTCACCTCAGAATTTGGACAGTCAACAATTAGACTAATGCTTTAATACGCTGTTTTGTAGCCAAAAATTCTCTTAAACCCACAAGAATATCACAAAGGATGCAACAATAGGGTGGTCTGTTCTGTATCACTGAAACACTAACCACTACTTATTGCTATCTTTTAAAGATACTGTAAAGCTCTCAGCTCTCCTATATTCCTTGTAAAGAAAGGTATATTTAAAGTAAGAGAATGGTGACGATTAGACACAAAATTGTCAGCATCATACTTTACATTTAAACTACTCAAGGTTATCTATATCTAACTTGTAATACTTGGGTCAACATTGGTAAACAGCAAACATACAAAATCCTTAAGACATCAATAGTGATCAAAAGTATGTTCAAAAGAATGATCAAATAGTGATCAAAAGTTCACGGGACCCCCAATGACGCATGGACTACACCTTCATGCATTCCCATTCAAAGCAATTGAAATGACTCAATGCTTCCAGACAGTAATCTATTCAGAGTCTAAAGAATAGTTCATAATGGTGTCTGGTTGTTTAAGTGACTAGACAAATTTAACACGATCTACAAATCATGGTCATCTCATTCCACATGCTGTACAAGTTGTTAACAGTGTTAATACCTACAACATGCACCTCAGCATGGGGTGTAAACCCTTTGTTTGTACATATAGATGGCGCTCTAACCAAATAATGTCTCAAATAAATGCTTGTCTAACTCATAGATTAAAACCATCCATTGGTGCATAAGATGTAGGTTGAACTGTCTAATATTCTCTATCATGGTGATTTAAAACTTGTGCCATGAACATTTCAGCCATTGATTACAGTATCTGAAAGCATTTGCAGAAAAGACTCCTGTACTGTAAAATTACTATATGACTGAACCAGCTTTATTCAGTACTGGCAGTGGGTAATTCCAGTAAAGATGACATCACACACAGGCTGCTGAAGGAGGGATGTTACTTCTTCTTCCTGTCTTGCATACATTTTGGACAGAACCTGAGGAAACAAGGAACTATGAGTAAAATCACTACTGAAAACTATGCCAAGTCTATCCCTCTGTAGTAATAATATCTTAGATACTGTACATCTAATTGCCCTGAAGCAAGGACAGTAGTAGAGGTAGTTTGGATTTTGATGATGTGGTTTTGGCTACTCAAGGTTTAAGTTCACCGAGTTAACAATACAAAGAGATTCCTTACTAATCGTCACAGGCATGTGGTAAATTTAGGTACAGGTACTGTAGGGTTGAATTACACTTCCTGTAATTTAGGATCCTACCTTTGAAGAAAGAGTTTACTTAACTTATATTTTTGTGAGACACATGCTCTTAAACACATGTTGATGTTTAACTACTGTGACTGGGTAAAATGACATTAATATGCTCTAACAGTCACACCATGTAAACAACAAGAGAACAGAGTTAGTTTAATACACACAGCCACAGCAGAATTAGAAAGTCACCTGAGGGTCCAAGACTTCATAACAATGTTTGAAATATATTTTTGCAATTTATTTAAGTTATGTGGCATGATGTTTAATCTAATGTTTTTTATGTGGTGCCTTCTGTACGGTAAATGATGTGTGGTACTATGAAGTTACAATCATGTTTTGCTGAGATGTTAAAGGAGCCTTTAATATTAACTACAGACAACTATCAGCTTGACAATCGTATTGATACCAGTAGCTCAATGTATATCTTAAATCGTGCTCATGTAAAGACCCAATTTATATCTTAATCACTTGATTTTTTTTAAACTAAAGCTTTGATTTATATCAAAAAAGTTTGTCATTTATCACTTTTAACAGAATTATATTTAAAGTGAAACAATATAACTACTTTGCTAACCATTCTTTGAACATGAATTGGTTCATTCAAAGTACATTGACAGTAATTATCATAATTTTATCTAATAGAATGTCAAAAAATACTCTAATACAAAGCAAAAAAGTGACTGAGCACCACTTAGTCTTATTTACTATGTAATGTCTTGATAAAAAAATACAAGAGCCCATTGAAGTATTGTTAAAGTTTTTTTTTGTTAAAGTTATTTTTGTTACAACGAATATTTACACACAGTGAGTGAGAATGTGAATTTTTAATACTAACATCAGGCTTGAGCATAGGCTTACATTTTTTATGTAACAGATGGACCAACCACAGCAGACTTATTCTAGAAAGAAATACTATTTTCTTTAGTTTCTTTAGTGAATCTGATGGTCAGTAGAATATATGTTGGTACTGAAATGCATTACAAACATGTACTTTGATAAAAGTTACAACTGTTTGCATGTCCTTTGCTCTGTAATATTAAACAGGAGGCAAAGAATGTTGGAGTACTACTATTGTTAGAAGATAACATTGTTCCTTCATGCACTGAAAAGTGTGTTCACTGTGTTGACAATTAGCATCTTAAAATTTGTTGAAAGTTTTAAGTTTTGCAGTAAACTGTGTATCCTGTATATACCACAAAAAAGTAATTTATGTTAACATGTTTCATGTATTCATGTCATAAAAAAACAAAAACAAAATGCATTTAAGAAAACTGATTTTAATCAACTGGATCTGATTGTTTTATTTTTTTAATAATAAAAAATCACCAACTTTTTTTTACTGTGTATTCTGCATACACCACTAAACCATTAACAGTTAACACACTCATGATAAAAATTCCACAAAAATGTTTAAAATCACATTAATCTGATTTTAATAAAACAAAAATGTACAAAAACATGAACCCTGGAATTTAATTTAATCAAAACAACAGCAAATTATCAGATACTAACAATGTTGAATAGTATTCATCCTACAGTTGGCATGAAACTTTTAAATGTTAATATTGCATAATTAGCAAAGTTCAATTTGTTTTCTTCTATTACAGATTCCTACTAGTCTACTCATAGATCCCTTAAGCTGGTATTAATCTCTTTATCAGCTGTCTATTATTTATTAAGGCAGCAGCCATAACCACTTTTAATGGTTCCAGTTTACCATTAATATATCGTTGACGTTCTCTACTCACTTCTCATTAGTTTTCGTAGTGTGCATGTTTTTGTGTCGTAAGTTTTATGATAAAAACGTAAATGGAAACTTATTTAACAAAATTTATGTCAGAGCTATTCAGATGCTTAAAACATGCCATGAATGGCATGCAATACTCTTAAGAGTTTTCACTTACCATTTTCCTTTTGGTTTGGTCGCCAGACCGACACAAGCAAAGTGAAACCATTCTATTGGACACTGTAATTAAGAAAAAGGAAGGTGATGATCATAATAAGAACATTTGCGTGATAATAAAATGATTTATCTATTCTGCCTATTTCACACATTCAGCCACTTGCTAATACATGCATATCAAAAAATTAAATTGGTAAAATTAAATTCTGTGTTGCCTTTTTTTTTTTTGCATTAATAAACAAGAGAGCAGCCAATGGGCTAAGTCTTCCCTTGCCATATTTTATTAAAACAATCCACTGTCACACTGCAGCATACCAGATTTGATATGTTGACCATTGTTTGTTTTTTTAATTTAATTTTTTTTGATTTCTCTTTGATTTCTCTTGCATGTGCACAAAAAGTAAAATCATAAGTGGTATCGTGAAAGAAAAAACATTCTTAATGAAAGACAATAAATTAAATTAGGATAGACACGACAAAATATTTATAATAAATGTTGACCATTGTTGACTTGCAGCAATGTTGTTACACATGTATTTCACCTTTGAAGTTCGTCATAGCTTACAAAAACAGTTTGCAGCCTTTTCAGAGCATGAATGACCTTTGGACTTCCACAACTAGGTTCTTGCGGTCAACAAAGGTGATCTACATATCAAGTATAAGGTTTTCAGACTGTTGATGACATTTGACCTCCACCAGTCTTTTGTACTCACTACTGTGTACCTATATACCAGGTACGTAGTTCACCAAGCTTTACTTTAACAGCTCTATGTTTATACATGGTTTAATTAGGCTTTGACCAATCTTAACGTCAAGAGACTCTTTGCTTACACCGACTGCAATAGGGTCCTTTATCTCGCTATTGGGTATCTACGTACCAAGTGTGAACTTCACTGAAGCTTTACTTTGTGAGTTACAGTAGTGTTTACAAGGGTTTCAGGCTTTGACCTATGTTGACCGCAAGCAACCTTTGAGCTCCTATTTCAAAGTGTCCCTGGGCATTGGGCTCAATAGGTGCATCTACATACCAAATGATGAAGTTCATCAACCATGTTCTTTTTGAGTTACCACATTTATAGGCCACACACACATGCCGTCACCGTGGCTAACAAGGTTACAGAAAGGACTCGCAACTTATATAACGGGCTGCCACTGTCATCAGTTGATTTTCATCTAATGAACGTTGTTATGCTTTCACAGTACTAACACTATCACACTGAACAAGTTACAATAAAATACTTTGAGACCATTAATACAACATTGCAAGCAAAACTTTGGCTTTTTTTTCCACTGATGCAAGCTAGTGATGGGAACAGTCCAATAATTCCTCCCGGGTAACCATTTGTTACTTCAGGTCTTTCCTCAAGTAGCCTTTCACTACGTATTGAACACAATGCCCAACTGTACTGCGCACACGTATAAGCCTAATGTTATGCTGTATGTTACTGTTGTATGTGTCTTTTGCGTATTGTCAGACCACGAAGAACTGCCTATACTTGAGTGACTTGGGACTGCAAAGCCAGAAATCTGGTTTTACGAGTGATATCCCAAGTAGTAGTGAATGAACAGAACAACGTTTTGTGACTTTTATAAGTTTTTCATTAGGTAGTAAGGAGATCCAAACAATTTTAAGAACTAATTGATATCAGTTTCCAAACTACAGAGTGGAATGACTGAGGTTAAGACAAACTCTTATGCTAAAGTTTCTGGTCAACCTTCAGTTTTTCTGTATCTAATCTTTTAAAAGAATTGCATATTATAGTCATTCAGGCTTCATCTGAATCAAACAGTTAACATATGGTTCCCAAAATAACAACCAACAGATAGCAACACATGAGGCTAACCTGTTTAAAGTTAAGCAAGCTAAAAACAGCAATGCTAAAGACCAAACAGGCATAAATACCTCTCCCTGGATCAAACTACAATATTAGAGACAAACCTCACTGTAATAGATGCAATGACAATAATAATAACCTTGAGTAAGTGATTAACTTACATCTGGATTATCACAGCCAATCATTTCACCGTAGGAAACTTGGTGACATAAACAGTAGGTTGGTTCATTAGGGTCTACTGGCATATCAAGTACGTCCGATGGACCATTTATTACAGAGGCGACACTAAGTATTGGAGTAATCGGCCTGTGAATTAAAAACAAAAGATGCAACATATTACCAACTGGGTCATTACATAACATGTGTTTCCTTGGTAACAGATTACCACCGGTACCTTTGGGTAAAATTCCCCCGTTTTGACATCACCATTAGGGCCAAGTTGTTAATTCATTAAAGAACACATTGGTCTGCTTCCATCAGTTTGAATTTTCATATAACTACATTACACAATCATTTGTGATGTCTTACATGGAAAAAACATAAACCTGTATTCCTGCCTGATGCTTAGCATCCCTTTACAAATGAAAAAATTCATACTGCAAAATCATCCCTTACTGATGCAAATAATTTCCAAAGTTATATAACAATTTCAATACAAAAGTAGTTGTTGGTGGGTTCAAGCATGAAATCATAGATTCGTGACAATGAGTTGATCCACTGTAAGCATAAGCTCTGCTGTTCTGTTATATATGTTTACCTCTCGAACACTGTAATTGTTCACACGTCAAGCTATAGTCAACTGATGTTTTGTAAGTCAAGTTACAGGTGAAATTATAAAAGCAAATTATCAAGGAATACTTGAGGCAAAAGGCAAATAAAGCATCAAGATCCGATAAGGTCTTTTGGGAAGTGATGCAGGTATGATGGATCACCTGCATCAAGTAACTCCAGCAGTATTGTCGCTAGAAGCTTTAACAACAGTCATAATCTTGGAAATGGATTGGATAGCAACTGCACTGCAAAATAGGCACTTCTCCCTCCACACATATTACAAAGAAATAATGTCCAAGTGAAAAGTTGCAGAATAAAATCAACTGACTATTTGTTTCGATCATGGATATTATTTTTTTTCCAAAAAAATTGTAAACAACTAATCTAATGTCAAGAAGTCACATAAAATTCATGTCAAGTAACGTGTGATTGTATCAGCGCGTCAAGTCACAGTTCATTCGTTTACAAGTCGAGTCATTTCTGGCCAAGTCAGCTCAAACGAGTCAAGAACAGTGTGACTGAGTCTTTGACTCAGGTCCAAGTAATTAACATGAGCCGCAAACACTGCTGGACTTACATAGGTGGTGGATCGACAGAGGCGGCCGCAGCTCCCTTCATCTTCTTCTTCTGTCTGGGAGTCTCGTCATCTGGAGGTCGCCCTCTCGCATTCTTCAGTTTCTTCTCCCTTCCAGCTTTCTTTTCTACATGTTGCAAAAGTCATAAGATACATACAGGTTAGATACACAGCTTTTCGAATACTTAAAAGTTCGCTATCTTCAATAGCTTGCCTATATATATGGAAAGAATCTATGGTAATTACTGTAAAAATAGTTTTCATTTGATGCTGTTTTGACTCCAGTCAACCCAAATTAACAACAAAATTTGACAGAGATTCATAATTTTCAGGTTCTGTGACTTGGTCGTATATAATGATTAAAAAGTGCTTCATCCCATCCACTGAACTCTATGTACTTACAAATTATCATTATGACAAGTTTATAATGTTCCTTGGGTCACTCTGCCGCCACCTTATTATGGTTGCATACTTTAGTATCTATTTTGTGCTAAACTCCTTCTCTTAACTTTCATAAACGAAATCAGGACTGTAAGTTCCTAAGCAAACAGTAAGTGCTTGGTAAACCTAGCGCTGTTTATTTAATTTCCAATAGAAGCAGTTTGACAACTCCTCATCATATGATAAGTTTTGATCCTTATCTCTTTCCCATTTATCTAAATTGAATGTCAGTCACTCTTCCACATTACTGTGCTTAATACACCACACAAAGCTACAATGCTTACAGATTAAATTACTTTGGCATAATTTGGAAAAGAATTATTCTATCACTCTAAAATCTTTCTGCCTCACTGACCTAAAAGTACTCATAAATATGTTATAACATGCAGCTCTCAATACCATTTTCAAACAATGGCACATTTGTTACACCTACAGAACATCAGGAGTTTGATAAGAATGTCTTAGTCACACATTACAAGTGAAATGGAACATTATCATGGAGTTCAACTACTCAAGAGTAGATGATTGTTGAGTAGCTTGGGCACATCTTTGGCCAATATTGTTTTTCTGGCACAGACATTGAGTTGTAAAGTACTGCATTCACCACACATACAGTATATTAGTGTTACTGACATGAGTACTTGGCAGTGACTTACTCTTATCTCTAGTACCATCATCAAAACCACCAGCACTGGCCTGCTGTTGTTCTAGATGTCTTTCTTTCAATTCCTCTTCAAATCTCTGTAGTTCTGCATCTAGTCTTCTTATATGTTTATCCACCTAAAGCAGGATGAATTATTTATTTGGTATTAATAGGCACCTTTAAAGTATACCTCAAATGTGTAAAACTCTTTAAATGTTCACGTGAGGTGATGTGAATGCAGCAACAGTACAGTAGCTGACTATCGTAACATTAAACAGCACATTTGTCACATGTTCATTTACCAATGTCTCTGTCCCGCAGTGAGACAAAATGGTTAATTGTGAAACTTTAATGATCTTTATGTGTTGCTGAGGACTTTCTATTTGTTCATGACAAATCTAGTTATCCCTTTTGTCAAATCTAGAAAGAAACTCCTACAGATGCGAAGAGACTCAATAATTATTTATTCACATTCATTGGTACTGTTCTCATTTCCCGTTCAGCAGCCAGACAGACTCCTGATTCACATCGCTATTTTGTTAGAACTTCACCATTCTACTTGTCAGAACTTCTGCAACTATATCATGGAAATCGTAGTTTCATGAGATCACACAATAAATTACTTCTGTGTGAAAATTGCTCAAATCGATCATGGGGCAAAAGAGCTTTTGCTACTGCTGCCCCTTGTCTGTGGAACAGACTTCCAGAACATGTAAACCACAGTCCATCTCTTGCTTCTTTTAAATGCTCTCTCAAGACTCATCTGATGAAAACTGTTTAATTAATTGTTCACTGTTGCCCATTTTGCTTGCATTTTTGTCTTATACCATGTTTACTGGTTTTGTTTTGCTGTCGCACTGTTTGTGTCACTGCGCCATGAGCGTCTGTTTTTGGCGGATACCGGCGCATTATAAATGTCCATTATTATTATTATTAAAATAGCTGACCTTGTGAGCACCAACAAATGATCTTTTGTGCAAATGATCAATAAAAGCAAGGTTGTAAATCATACATCATCCACAGATTAGTATATTTGAAAGATGACTGAAAAACTAACCATTTCATAAGCATATTGAAAGATGACTTAAACTAACCATTTCATAAGTTTGCATAGCAAGTTGTACTTTATCATCTCCATACTCTCGGCTTTTGGCAAAAGCTGCATTGATCTTTGTCAGCCTGGAGGCTCTCTGCTCTGGATTTAAATTTTTTACATTCTTAAGATAATCGGCAGATTCTCCATCAATTTCTGAGGCAAGATCTAGAAGATCAAAAATGGAAGGGGAAAGATTAGTTCTCTACATAACCATTTCTATCGATCTTTCAACACATTCAAGGACTTTTATGTAAATAAACATTGTTGTATCACTTGTATGTGACAATGCAACCAACGAAGTGTTACCAGAGATGTTGGCCGACCTTATTCGAGCTACAATACATGCCGTAATGCAGACAATGAAGAAGAATGAAGGAATCAAATTATGACCTCATAGAAATAAATGAGTACGACTTTACATGCATAGGTCTATTTTATTCCCTAACATGATATTCATTAGGTACAAGAGAAGCCTATCAGTTAGCACTTACTCACCTCATTACAGATATATAAAGCACTAGCATTGGTGATTAGCCATAATACAGTCAACCAAATGCAATAAGAGATCACTTCATAATTTATATACTAATCTGCTGTTTATTCAGCGGCAATTTTGTATCAAAACGATCAAAACTAGTAAAGATCTGTATTAGTTTTAGCATTCAGCTTAAACTGTAACTCTGAACACCTTAAACAAATAGCTCATTCTACTTAGGATTACCACTTGATGATTTCTTTTGTCAAATGCTTTCTTTATCTTTCTCTTTAGATACACTTTCTTCTTTAAACACCATAAACTTTTGACTGTATTTTCATTGTCAAAGCTGCTGTAGAAGATCTAATTAAATGAATTAGATGGTTAGTAACTCACCAAGTGTGGGTAACCAAATGTTTGTGCCTATGCAGATCTCTTAGTTGAACTTGAATTGACTTATGCAAATTAAACACCAACTGTTGAAAAGCTTACATACTTGATACTTACCCTGTGTTCTTTGATCTAAATCTCTCATAAGAGTGAAGTTCCTCTGCAGTTCAAATGGAAGATTTTCTATACCTGAAAAGAGGACAGCGAAATGTGATGGATTACTAAGAGTCTGTCTACCTTTAAAGGACAATTAATAAAACCTTTCAGCAGAGCCTTGACATAAAATTTTCATGTGCTAGTAAAAGGCAACTGAGTTAAAATTGTCTCAGAACTACAAGTCAGAACAAGAGGGGCGGGCAATCCATGGAGTAGCAGATCTCATCTCCTCCATGATGGAAAGTTTTGATTAACAATGACATTTGACCTTGACACTTCACAACCACATAATTACTATTTAAAAATGTGTCTAATTATTTTCTACATGTCTCTGGTTTAAGGCCTTTGCCTACATGTTGACAAGCATAAAATGGCTAAAAAATCAATTTTTGGGTATTTGACACCTGTGGTGCCATCAATCACAGTCAGACACCTCCCCACCAAGTTTGAACTTGATCAAGCTTTCTGTGTAGGAGTTTGCAACACATTTTCGCACAATTTAGGCCAACTGACATTGACCTCAGTTGGCACTTGTCCTACACACCAAAATCTGCACTATATTTAACTTTGTTACATTATTCTCTACTTATCATATGGTTTAATTACTTTTTTCAACATACTGACAAGCAGGTAATGGCTAAACAAAGTTTTTGTATTATTTGACCACGGACCCTTAAACTTCACAACAGTTCACTGCTGCATGCACATAGGCCTGTTTGAACTTAAGAGTTTCAGCTACACATAATCCAACATTTACCTTGGGCTTCTTGCAGTGTTTGCAAACAACCACCTCTAAGAAAATTACAGTAGGCCTATGTGAATAGCTTTTTAATGTTAATTAAAACAAATCAAACTTCAATGGCTACTTTTGACGATGCATGAAGTACAGTAGTTTACACACGACATTGCACAAAATCAAACTTACTGAAGCATGTGGTCAATGGGACCGTGAAAAACTTTGCAATAGAAACTAAATACTATACTGTATGCGACAACACGGCCTAACGTTATGATATTTGATTGCTCACATAGGACAGCCTACACCAGGGTTGGAAAGTTGCCAAAAAATCTGGTAAGCAATTTGGGCCACCAGTGTGCTTACCAGTGTCCCGGTTTTCCAGTTTTAGTAAGCCTGACCAAGTTTCTGGTAAGCACTGCTGAAATACAGCAACAGGCATTCAGGACTCACTTTCCTTAGGCTTGGGTCTGAATTCGACTTGTTGTTGTGCCTGCTTTGCTTATGTGTACAGCACTAATGATACAAACGTTAGGCCTTATGTTAGTGCTGCTTGGCATAACACTTGGCCTAGGTTACTCAGGTGTCTTAGCAATAACGTTAGGCCTAACGTTAGTACTGCTTGGCTTGGCATAACACTAGGCCTAGGTTTTTCAGGTGTCGTAGCATCACATACATGTATACAAAGATTTTGCCATTTCTGAAAACCAAACTCTGTTGTCAAACGTTTCATAATGTCAAAGCTATTAGAAAATGACCATATTTATTTTTCTGTTCCAAAAATACCTATCTTTGTGCGCATATGGAAAGTTCAACAGGAATGGTTAGGCTTGGTTATGTACTACAACAGTCCTGATGTACTTTTTCCATAGAACATGTATACGAACGAAGCGACAAGTCAAACAGAAATCGCCATGCTTGCAACCATAGAAATACAAAATCACTATCTAGAGCTATTGCATGCAATAAAGGTTTGACATAACGCAAGTTATCCTTATCACACATAAGTATGGACATATCTTGCTAAAGAGTTGATGTGATTGTTTTGGAATAGTGTACTTGAATGATGGAACATGCCTTCTCTGGAAAACTTTTCTACTTCATTGGTAGTTTTCAGGGTATCCAGTCAAAACGTCCCTTCACCAAAACGTCCCCACTTTTTTAAGACCAAAACGTCCCCGCTTTTTACCAAAACGTCCCCGCAGTCAAAACGTCCCCGCTTTTATAATCAGTTGGAATGCATGTGTGGATGTTTTAAGTTCAAATCAAAGAGTAAGGATAAGTATAGTTTAGGTTGAAAACACAGTTTTTAGGAGTGGGAAGTGCCGGGTATGAGGGCGGAAACATTTTTGAGTATACCTGTAATTTTCTGAGGTAAGTTGCTAGAAAAGGGAATGCAAGAGGGCTGTAGGGTAATAGGATTTTTTTTATTTACAAGTTACTTTTGGAATATGTGAGACGGACTGGATGAAAGTGATATATATTTTCCTACAGCACATACGTTTATTTTTTTTCTGAAGACACATTATATTTTTGATTTTCGTGATTGTTTGCCTATTTTGCTACCCTTTTCCAGAATTTATTCTGCCTTCTTATTTTTTGATGGTCTAGAAGGGGGACTACGGCTAAAGCCCCAGCCCCCTTTCCCGTCTCTGCCCTAAACGATATATAGTCCTTAATGATTTATTTAGCGCCTGTAATCCTGCAATCCAACCTGCATGCCGATAACTTAGCCAAATAATAACTTAAAATTATTATTTAATAACAACTGTGCATGAATGTATTAGACGGGGACGTTTTGACCAACGGGGACGTTTTGACCAACGGGGACGTTTTGACCAACGGGGACGTTTTGACCAAAAGCGGGGACGTTTTGGTACGGGGACGTTTTGGTTAAGGGACGTTTTGACTGGTAAGCGTTTTCAGTTGATGCACTACACACATATTCACTGTCAAGTATCGTCGTGCAGATGGTTGAGCATTAATTGCAAACTAATATGTATGTTAATTCTAATCGATTTTGGTAAGCCATTTGTAGAACGAAGAACAAACATGGAATTGAATTTGGTACACTTTTATTTAATTTTAGTACGCTGGCGTACTGCGCAATTCCAACCATGGCCTATACCACAAGCTTCGCTATCTCTATGCAGTGGGAAAGTAACGATACAAATAGTTGCATACTTTGTGTACAATGAGCACTACAGATGTACAGTAAGAATGTCTGCAGACGGTTAGTAAGGGACTATTAGCCAATCAAATCATGGGAAATTTGGAAAAGCATCATGGATTTTTTTTGGCATAAATACTCTGTAATGAAAATGTTGTTAACCCTGTAACCTTGTGGTTGGATGTTATGATTTATCCGTTTTCAAACAACTGTAGGATTGATTGGAAGAAATTATGGCTTTTTTCAGAAGCAGTTGTGGTTTTTTTTTAAGGCTAACAGTAAAGCATTGCATTTCAGAAGCAGAATCCTGCATTCGTAACAATACTGTACTCCCTTGCGTTACCTATTCTGAGTGATAGGCCTATTAACCCTCTTGCTCAACTCACCTCCAACCATCAATTAAGTGAACAATTTGGAATTTGCAACACATAAACATGAACTGAAATGGCTGAGGCCATGTCAACAAGCTTAGGCCTATGCTGCAGTCAGTTATACTTATATGCGTTACTCAGGCATCACGTTATGGCCTAGGTTATTCTGCTCGAGTCTATAGTACTAAGTAGTACTAGTAGTTATACAAATACAATACTACTAGTACTAGTAGTGCAAGTAGTAATACAAATACAAGTACTATGCCTACATATTATAATACGATTACTAGGCAATGTACTGTACCACTACCAGTACCACTACTGTAGTGTGTAGGCCTAACATTAATTTGTCTTAGTTCTTACTATCAAGATATTGTTCCAAGTAAAGTGCGTTTGCCATGACGCTAGCCTCATCGATATTCAGAATCTCAAGATCTGTAAATGTAATGTAAGTGAATGGAAGTTGACGGCAGCTTCTTGTTTAGTTTGTAATAGTTGGCATTAGATTAATGTCCGCCAACAAGTGCAAGCCAGAGCCTCTCAGTTTCACTGTTACTAGCTAGCTTAGCTTTGGCGCCGTGTGATGTACTTGAACTTGGATATATAGCTAGAGCTGGCCATAGCATGCAGTGCATATCCTGCAGCTAAATATCCCTCGCGCATAAATGGTACAGCTGGTTGTATGTTTGGTGACCTTTATGTTAATTATGTCAAAAAACGTGGCACGTGGAACATCTGATTTTCACTTTGGAACTTTATTTCATATCAGGAAAACGACTTCAACAAGCGGATAAAGCTCTTCGCACAGATAATGCATCGTACAGTTCTTCAAAGTAGCGATTGTTAAAAACTGATGAAAATCATTGGAATGGATACACAAAGCAAATTGTCAAAGTAATTTGATTATTTCCTATTTTGACTTTATTTTTTTAATGGTAGCAGCCTTTAAAAATACCATTGCTTAAGGACTAGGAATAAAACTCGGCAATTTTATAGATATTTAAATATCTCTCGATAATCTTCTTACATAACCAGGTACTTATATCTGTGTCTCTACTATACCTTTTCTGTATACTGGTTAGGCTTATAATAAGCTTGGTTAAGTAGCCTACAGCCTAGAGGACCCCATAGGTCAGAACCACTACACGAAAGCACCGAATGATTATTATGCCGAACTGAGCGAATCATCTTTCATTTCAAAGGCTATAGCCACACGCTGTAAGTTCATGAATGGGAAAATTCCCCTTTAAGAAATGAAAGATTTAACTATCAATTAAATGAAGGTAGTTAAATGTATGGCATTCTCATGTACGCTGTAGCCTAACGTCTAACCTTACTTTACACGTAGGGCTAGGCATTTGCCGTAGCCTACTTAAGACTAGTTTTCATGTTCAAGTTGTTCGAGCAAGGCTACTATAGGTTAAGTCGTAATTTCAGGTAAGTGTTGCGTTTAAAATAAATATTCTGTCACGCACGTACGTCACCTGCTACAACATTGGCATTAGGCCTATTAGTATTAATGGACAGTCCCAGGATTACATCTGCTGTCACCGAATCAAAAGTGGCCTGATTTTATGTACCTAGGCCTAGGCTACCCAGGAGTATCACTGTATTTGTTAGAAGGCCCAGAATAATTTCAACTTCAACCACTGTTTGGACAACCATTCGTAGAGACAGCATGAACCTATGCTTAGCTGTAAGCAGTTATTGCATCCAACCAATGGGTAAGGTTAGGCCATGCAAACATAAAACATACCTGGCTCACATATAAAGGCAACCCAGATCATTTGATAATTCAATAGCCTGTAATTCACACAGGGCACGATGTTGCACTTAGTGATGGAAACTTAGGCTTCCAGCCACCTTCAGACCTTTGACAAAGTTCTTGTTTCTGAATGAGGTGTTGGCATGGAAAACAAAGAACCACCAAGACAATGAGAGACCTCTAAAATGTCTTCCTTTAAATATATAGTATAGCCTAGGTAGCCTACTAACCCTAGATGGCAACCTTGAGGGTAGGGGGGGGGGGCAATGTTGATAAATACATTGATATCATGTCCCTGATTTTCTGGGAAAATTGTAACACTATAGCCTAGGTCCACCTGATGTGGCGGGAGTGGAAACCTGGTAGGGTTGGGCTATATATCGAAAATTATTATTATCACGATAATTTTTTTTCAAGACGATATTTTTTGAGGATTGAACAAATGACGATAATTTCTTGTGAAAGAAATTGGAAATAAATTTTAAAAAAATTCTCCGTTTTATGTGTAAATGTTATTCTAGCATTCCATGGTTAAGAAAGTTGAAAAGAAATAAAGTTTATCAACTTCATTTACTGACTTTTGAACTTCGTAAAAAAAACCAGTCCTTTACAACATTGACTGTATAGAGAACAAACCTCTGAAAATCAGTAGAGAAATTACCAATTGTGTACGAAAAGTAAGTTGGTACACCTTTCTAATTTTACAAAAGATCGAGCAAAATACTTTCGAAAAATTCACGCGAAACTTGCATATCGTACTAAATGCAACAAATATGTAAACAAGGCTCTGGTACACCCATTTATGAATAAACCAGAAGACCACATCTGGTGTTAAGCGGGGGGAAAAGAAAGTATTTTCTTGAATTTCAAAAAAAAGGAAAAATTAATATCCTACCATAGTTAAGTGTATAGTAAATAGCCTAACCACTTCGTAGGTTACGGATCTCACGTAACAACAAAAACACAACAAATTGTATTTTGCGAAGTTTAAGTTTTCCACAAGGACATGGAAACAATATTTAGCATTAAGTTAATCATGCCTAGTGGGAGTGGCGGGAGTGGAAACCTGGTAGGGTTGGGCGATATATCGAAAATTATTATTATCGCGATAATTTTTTTTCAAGACGATATTTTTTGAGGATTGAACAAATGACGATAATTTCTTGTGAAAGAAATTGGAAATAAATTTTAAAAAAAATTCTCCGTTTTATGTGTAAATGTTATTCTAGCATTCCATGGTTAAGAAAGTTGAAAAGAAATAAAGTTTATCAACTTCATTTACTGACTTTTGAACTTCGTAAAAAACCAGTCCTTTACAACATTGACTGTATAGAGAACACACTAAAAACAACAAGAAAAAATTATCGTAATTATCGAAATATCGCGATAATTTTTGAACTATTTATCGTCACATTAAAAAGCAAATATCGCCCAACCCTAAAACCTGGTATGTGTAGGCTTACAGTAATTTTAGCATGGGGTGTCTCATTGTATGTGGCCCGGGTGTATGCTATAGACCTCAGGGAACCCACATATATCACATGAGCATTTCTTGTCAAACAAAATCTGAAAGCAGGCCTAATGTTATGAATGATCACATAATGCATGATAACCTAGGCTGTTACAGGAATGTTGTCACCTCTTTATTGAAGCATCACAACCTGCAACTGTTTAATATCAATTTCTTTTCAAAGAATCACTTCTGGCATTGGAAAATTTCTTTTCATTTTGAGGAGTCTACACAAATCTTTGTTTAACAAAAATAGTGTGTTTTGAGATGTTTACCTATGAGGGGGTGGGAGGAGGTGCAGGGGTTGTAAAGGGAAAAAATGGTCAAAAGTAGTTGCAGGACATGGCTGAAATGGATTGTCTGGGGTGCAATCATAGACCAAGTTATTAAGCAACCAATGTTCAGTTAAGAAATTAAAAAAATTATCAAAGTAAACTCCAAACCAGCTTTGTTGAGTTCATTACATGTTTTCCCTGGCCTGTTCTCCTTGTTGCAATCATTACTTTGCTTAAGTTGGACCATAAATATCAACAGTAACATACTCTTGATTGAGGTAACCCTGCAAGTGTTTTGCGTATGTTATATAAACGTATATAGGTACAGTCTACAGGTATACTCAAAGGCTTTGATTGGGACTGCCCTCTTATCCTGTCACTGATTCCAACGTTAGCATTGCACAGTACAGTAGTTGTACTTTATAGTACTCAAGGGTTTCAAAGAAAATTGTTCAGTATATGAAACTGCTGTAGTGAATGTTGCTGAAATTCACAGGTAATCTACATGTTTTTTTGTCCTTTGTTGTTAATTTCAGATTCAATTTCAAGAACTGATACATAGAGTAAGACCACTATGGAGCCAGATCCTTCTGATGTGGTGTCAAGTCAGCCAGGATTTCTTTCTAGATTTTTCACTGGGATGAGTCAGGTACTTTGTACTTTCATGGAATGTTTGCATGTAAATTTGTCATTAAATTTCATTAAAATATTATGATGATGATTATTATTATGATTAAATTGCTATGATATGTAGAGAATCAAGATGATTAAATTGTACTGTATTATTTCCTCATTGATCACCCAAACTTGTACTAAGAAGTATTTTTTTCCTATACAAAGTGCAATGTTGAGTGAAAAGACAAAGAAAACTACATAAATATTCATGTGATATTTGATTGGTAAGTCAGTGTGTACCGCATTGTCCCAATTGTATTTAACCTAACTTTGACTGACATTTTTCTCATTTACCGCACTCATCGTATTGTATATTTTTTATTGTTTTTGATTTCTTAAATTCTTCTGTGGAGAGAAAGTAATGAGCACTTGAGTCTGCCTATTGTTTGTCATTCCCTGTTAACTTCCAGGAATAAGAGCTACCTAGCATTCAGTCTGAATGGATTCACATTAATTGCACTGGCATTCTCCTGTAGACATATTCATCGTTTTGATATGCCAGTAAGAATGAGGACGTTTGAAGTTATGACATTTTTGTAGTTGCTTTGAAGATGCAGTACTTGTTTTTGATTCCTTGCCTAAGGCAGAAGGAATCTATGCAATGGTGATGCCGTGGGTATGTGTGTATGTGATACCTTCTCTTTAACGCTCTATCTTCAGAAGGATAACTGGGGTACTATATTCATATTTGGTGTGTAGGTTCCCCTTAGGTAAAACTAGTTTGGAATTGTTATTGGTATTGGTCCAAGGTAATTTGAGGTCAGCACGGGTCAAAGTCTGAAAACATTCTTTACACCATATTTCAAGAAGTGGAAGTTTCAGGAAATTCAAACTTGGTGTGTATCTTGCCATTGGTGAGTAGACCTGTAGTGTTTTTCATGAATGTCATAGGTCATTTGAGGTCCCAGTGGTCAAACTGAAACCTGTAAAAAACACAATAACTCAGTATTACAAATTGGATGGACTTCAAACTTGGCATGTACATGCAACATAGTGAGTTCTCGGCTATTGTTTTTTTCTGGTTCTCACTTAATTCTTGGACAAATTTAACTCACTTGTTCTACATTAGTCAGATACTGTACTTATTTGAAGTTATATATGGCAAGGAATCTCAAAGCCAGCTGGCTTTCTAGTTTTACATATATGACTATTTTATTTTATTTTCTTCTAACTTCAGAGATACCAGACATATTTAGATAGATCAGTACCACACAGTCCTGCAAGGTGGGTTGCAACCCTGCTGCTGGAATTTTGCTACTTGGGAAGGGTTTTCTTCTTACAAGTAAGTGGAATGATACTAGTGAATATTTGATCTTGTATTGACCCTCTTCTGTTCATAACTGTAAATTAGATTATATCATGATGGGCTTCAAATGTTATGCAATCACTATGCCTATCACAACTATGTAATGCTTTTGTAGACATCACCATTTCAGGTTTCTAACTTTAAAGTTGCTGTCAAATAACATTTCCAGTGCAGAGTGAGCTATTCAAAGGACACATTAAACAGATGCCCTAGTATCATTAATTGCTTCACCGTTAGGTGAATTCATGACTGCACTGAGCCCAGAGAAAATTGTTCACTGTGGTTTAGACCTTTGCTCACACTTTCTTTGGATTAATGTTTTCAATAAGAAGTATTGCTTTGTAGATAAATGTGATGTTTCCATTTGGCTATTTTATTAATTCGACCCCTATGAATAGGCCAGACTTATGGCAAATAGATATATTGTCTCAAGTGTGTGATTATTTTTTCACACCTACTGTGTTGGCGGCCAGTATGCATCTTTCAATAACGAGGGCGCTTCAAAAGTGACTAGATATTGCCTAAGTTATCGTGAGCTCGGAAATGTTAGAAAATGTAGGAAATGTTATGCTCAGAAGGTTTGAATGTTGTGCGAGTACACCTGTCATAAAACCCGCGATATTTAAAAAGAACATATGACACTCGGAAAATATTTTTCTTCTGTCGAAACCTTTTATAATGCATTATAAATTAAAAACTTTATCTAACACAACATAATTCTTTGCTTGTGCCATTTTAATTATTGTTGGATCGGCAAGATGTTTTCTTTTGAAGTGCAATGTGTGGCTCAAACAATATGGCAAATGCCATGGGTGACAATTAAATCAATTTTTAAGGTTGAAGAAATGTTTTCAAGCATTCGTGTTGCTTCTGTCGAAAAGAGCGAACTACAAAACGGTATTCTCTAAGCAGAAGCAGCTAGGGTTTATTTTTCCTTGAATAGAATTCCTTTGGATTCAATGTTTATTTAAGACTATATTTTTCGTCTATCAGAGTGTCTATTTCCGAATAATACCAGCCTAATATATCACATTTGTACTGTGCCCTTGCATACTATGGTGAAACCATGATTCAATCACCTAAGGCAGGCTGTGCAATAGTTTTCAAACTTACATGTTTGAGCTCTTTTGGCAGAATGATTTTTTCAAACATTGTAGTTATCTATTGTTATCAATAGTAACATGACATGTCGCTCCGAGTGATGAGCTCTGCACTCTGTTGGCTCTGTAAACTCCTTTAACTTTTGTTTTGATTCTCTTCTATAAGGTGATATGCTGTCAATGTAATTTGTAAATTGTATTTGATTATGTTATATATCTGTGTCATTTTTACCATTGCAGGGCTGGTACATTGTTACATATGCACTGGGAATTTATCAGCTAAATCTCTTTATTGCATTCCTCACACCAAAAATGGAACCGGTTATCACAGAAGACTCAGGTATAGTGGTTCACACAAAATCTTGTATGGTCTGTTAAATACTGATGCACTTAAATCTGACTTGCTCATAGATCACTGAGGTAGACCTTTCAAAATGTCCCAAAGACTAACAACTTATGCCAGGCTTTTTAAGATGAATGGTGGACTTGTCTTTGTAAAGTGGCTCTCCAGTTTTATGTAATGTTTTCACAATATCCAACATGAGTTACAAGTAGGATAGGTCATATGGGGCTACAAGGCAAGGTCTGTAGACATGTTGGATGCCAAATTTGTAGGTTAATTGAACCATGTGTATCCAGACTGTAGAAGTAGACCTGATGTTTGTTAGTCACTAAATGGCAATTGAAATCAAAGCACAGCTTATATGAACTTTGTTACTGAGACTTGTCGGTATGTAGCTCATTCTCCAGCGTGCAAGATAATAATGCTATTACTTGGGGTGGGGGGGAGGGTTGAGGTGGTGGGGAAAAGGCCAAATCAAATCAGTAGCATGGTTTCATATGAGACTGGATGATGGAAGCAATTTCTGCAAGGAATACTTTTGATTAAGTCCAACATAAAAAAATATATTGCTGTTAATGTTATGGAATATGTTCTTTTGTGTTTTATCGTAGAGGATGATGGTCCTACACTACCCACAAAAGCAAACGAAGAATTTCGTCCTTTCATAAGAAGACTTCCTGAATTTAAATTTTGGTAAGACACTATCAGAGAGTAAGTTTTATAATTGTGGGAATGCCCCGAATTTTTCTCAAAAAGAATTGTTTCACTACTTTGTGTGAAACAGATGATCAACATGTATTATTTGGTATCGGTAAAATGTGCATGTATTACTGATATTGCCATCTGATACAGTGTTTTCACAAATATTTGTCATTTTCCCAGCAAACTTAACAATTATGATCAGTGGCTGCGTGGCTACTAGGTACTATTAACTAAGACTTACTGTAGGATCATATATTGCTAATCTGGTGAAGAGCAAGCAATGTTTGCAAAGGAATTTTTTTTTCTTTTTTTTCCTTCCAATATCTATATTGGATCTGTATTGGCTGACAATGGGATCTAAATTATAGGATATTGGTCAAATACGATATTAGCCATATAAGTGCAACACTAGTTTCGAGTATGCATCTCCGGACATTCTCCTTTGATAACAATTACATATTTTAAGAAATGCAGATGAATTATTCACTTTGTCTCATTAGACTAACCAAAATGTACGTTTACAGTGCACATCCCAGTCTATTTTTCATTAATTAGGTTGTTTAACTTTCATTGCAAAAGCAGTGCCAAGTAGCTGTTAGGTCAGTTTAGTTAGTTAGATCTCACTTATCTCAGACAATAAAGCCTAATGGCTAGTCAATGTTGCTGCTCATGTTGAACAAGCCTCTGTTGATTGGGGTGGCCACTACCACTTCCCTGATTTTCAACCCACAGGCCCCACCCTCAAATATATTGAATGTACTACCACCTTTAGTCTGTTTTCTCAAAATAGAAGAAGTTAATCTAATTCCACAACCATGATCTGTTTTTATTGGTCTTCAGGTATTCTGCAACCAAGTCAATAGTGATAGCTTCATTCTGCACATTCTTTGACATCTTCAATGTGCCTGTCTTCTGGCCGATATTGGTCATGTACTTTTTCATCCTATTTTTCCTGACAATGAGAAGACAAATAGAGGTAAGCATTGTTTATTATACAACACCTAATTGTATTCTGGTCATTTGATTGGTCAATTGCTCGTTGATTGCATGCAAAATCCGCTCTATTCCACTCTATGAAATAGAACCATGGGTTATACTTTTTTGGTAGCACTTTTTTCAATGGTAAGAGCAGAGAAACCTGTCTGTTCAAAACAATCTGTTGCATGAGTGCATTTTACCCATCTTAATATAATATGTTGTATAAAACAAATAATGAATGGTTATGAGTGCAATAGTGCAAATATTTCATTCGTTGAAAGATGTAATTTGTTCCATTCAACGAGGCGCAGCCGAGTTGAATGGAACGTTCCATCTTTCAACTCATGAAATATTTGCACTATTGCACTCATAACCATTCATTATTTGTATACTATCTGTAGTAGCAAGATGGATGCAATAATATCTAATAACAGCTGTTCATGCAATCAGTGACTCTCTTGGGAGTTGCCAACCTTAAATGTGCATTTAAGTGAGAATATGCGTAAAATAGGCAATAGCATTACTCTGACATTGTTAGCAGATTTGTAAGTGGTGCATGGAGAATTAACTAATTATTCTTTTCCTAGCTTTGAGGTCACCATAATCTGAAATCCTGTTAGCACAATAACTCCCCTAAATAAAGCTTCAATAAACTTTGTAATGTGTAGGTCCAGTTTGGTGAGTAACAGAGATTTAGACTTTGGCATAGCAGCCAAAGGTTACTTCAAGTCAACAAGTCAAAATCTGAAACCTTGTGAGCACAACAACAACTTCAAATGTGTCATATGTGTATTTTATCTTGTGGGTTCAAAGTCATTTTAGATCATCAAAAGGTAAATTACTAAAAATTTAATGTTAAAAAATAACCTTTGGATTAACTACATATGTGATATGTGGATCCGTTTTTGTTAGCGCAATAATCTTATTTTTGGTTTTGATGATGATCGTAACCTACAGTATGTAATGATGATGCTGTTTGTTCAGAAGAGGTATAAGGAAATAGACATATTTTGGATGTATAAGGAAATGAAGTCCTTACTCGACTACTCAAACATGTATATTACTGTACATGCCAACCTTAGGCATTATGAGTAGAACACCTGTGACAATTTGTTTGCATGTACCATTAGTCCTTAGGTCTCTGGTTCGAATCCCATTCAAGCCAACCATTTATTATTTGCTGTTCAATCTCTATATATTTGGCATTTTATTCCACTCTCTCTCTCTCTGTGCAGCACATGGTTAAATACAGGTATCTCCCATGGTCAAGAGGCAAAACAAAATACAAGGGCAAAGAAGATACAGGAGATGTTATACAATGAAGAAACACAACTAGTCTGGAGAAACCTCGTCAGCTTTTCCTTCATGAGTGTAGATTATTTACATATTCCTCTTTTGTTTTCTTTCTCTCTACAACCATTTTCTAAGCTGAAAGATTTTACAAATGGTGTACTATTATAACTGGAGAGATTCTTGTTAGGAAGGAAAGAATGTGGGCAAATTCTTTTGTTTTCCTTTATGAAAATTGCAAGAAAGTAATTTTTTTGAATGAATTGCCAGGTATAGTAAACAAGAGAACTATGTATCCAGTTATATTATAAGGAAAAGTCAGAAAAAAAGTTTGATGACATGTTATTTGCACTCTCTACATCTCTGAACATTGTGAGCATACGTAGTTTGTAAGTATGATATGATACTTCAAGTGCATTGAAACTCATGAAAATGCTGCATAAATAAAAAAGTTTCTTTACAGGCAAACAAAACTTTTATCTTTAATTAAAAATGAACAAATATTAAGAATGGACTGTATTTATTTGCTATGTACCTGATTTGGGATTACAGATGTTATTTTTTTTTTCATTTAGTTTTCTGTATTAATATGGCCATATTTGTGTATGCTTAGCATCACCATGGTGATCTGGGAATGATGGATACAGATGATGAATCTGTGTCATTACTTCTACTTCAATTAGTTGCTGTTTTCAGAGGAAAGGGAGAGGATCATACTGAATGTACTCATCTCCCCTATTCATTTAGTCTGTTCTCTCTCACTCTATGTATTATGTTTCTTTGTAATATAACGGATAATAATTTAATGTAGTAAGTAATCCTTAGTGTTTTCATTTTTCCTTTCTTCTGAAATCATAAAATATCCCATACAGTGATCTAATAAAATTGTGTTTTAAACTGAAGATGCAAGTTAACAAAAGTGAGGACACTTCACAATGTTTGGGAAACTATGTACCATACAAGTTATATATATTCAGCCACAATCCAAATAAGGTACTAATTAGTTTTACACAGCTCTACTTTATTTCCATAATTTGATTATAACCTGTTCTAAATAATCAAAATAAGAGAAAAAAAGATGTTTGCAGAAGCATTTTTGGATAATTTACCTACTGAACAGTTCCCTTATGTATTACAGGAGAGTTACAACAAATACTTAGATTATAATACTAGCAATCAAACTTTTGTCATGGACTGACAAATTGGCTGATATGTTTGAAGTCTGCTTTAATATGGAGGAGACCATTTGGTTAGTTATATGTGATAGTCATGCTCTTTGCCTAATGGAGCACAACATCACTCGTAGATTTTCCCTTCCCTATTCTGTGGTAACAATCTTCTGCAATTGGGCATACCTCTCGACTGGACAGTTTTAATTTCTATTGAATGGAACGTAGCTGTAAACTGATTTCATCAATAACCAAGATATCCAGCATATCAGGGCATTGATAGGTTTGAGGTTGCTACTGTGCAGAGAAAATAAAACTGAAGGTGCGATTCTCTTGGGACATTGTTTTAGTATAAACATTCAGTTTGCAGTACCAAAGACTTCCTTTTTCACCAGGTTTTGCATGCTGTAATTATAATAAAGATATCTTACAATGCCCAGTTGTGATTGTTTGTCTTCTGTATGTTAGGTCTGTCGGGTTATTATATATTTGAAGGGGATTGTTTTTTTATTGTGACTCTTAGTGATCCTTGGATAATGTTCTTGCTGAAATAGCTAGGTCTGATTCTAGCACTTACGTTATACCGAGGAACGTGTCACTGCCTTTTCATTACTCAAATTGAAGAGCTATAATTAAAATTGCCTATTGTTCAATACATGTCAAATGATAATTTAGAAAAGTTTGTCTATGTTGTGTTTCATTCATTTCGTCGAAGGCAAAAGGAATCATTGGTGAATGTTTATGGCAGATGTGTGTGCCACCTTGCATTGTAAAAATAATAGCTCAAAGTACAAGGTGGATATTTGGATATACATGTACCTTATTGAAGATCCCCCATCCCCATCCAGTATGACCCCTTCTTGTTACTAAGACCATCTAAGTCATTCACAAAACGTTTGTCAGCTGCAGCCCAGAGGTTGGGTCTAGATCCCAGGTCCTCCTGAAAGTTCCCCTTCCCAATTAGTTGAATTCATCCCATCAAACCCATTGACCAAACTCAAAAAGAAAGGAGCACACCAGTTTATCATGGAACAAAAATTGATAAACTGACAAAATATCAGGTTGGAAAGGAGTTGACTAAAGTACCCCCTCCCAGCCGGTTAAGTTTTACCATTTGGCATGGACCAAACCTTGTCAAACACAAGTAGCGCACCAGTTCATGTAGGAAACCCGAAATCGCCAAATATCAGCCAGGGAAGCAGTTGTCTGATCCAGACAAGTCCACCTCCTTGTCCTAGCCGACTGAATTAAACCATGTGACCCACGGATCAAACTAAATAAAACCAAAAGGAGAAATTATTTAAAACAAGGAAAAACAATGACAAAATATCACTTCTTCAGAGGCTAACTGAAAGGCAATCAACTTAAGAACACATTAAGAGAGACGGGTAGACACAGTTAAAATGGACAAATGAATAGAGCAAAGATAGACCACAGGAGACGGATGACCCCTTCCACTAACCCCTGGAGATACAGACGTACCATGCCCAGACTCTTTCAACCGCAACTCACCCACTGGACGACGACAAAGGAGCGGACGCCGACAAAGGGATGGTACACCGCGGATAATCCTCGACAAACTTCAATGACTTCACTTGTTTCGGACATATTCAACATCATCACCGTTCCACCAAGTTTCTATCATTGATCTCTTTCATCTTCGGGACTAACATCGCACGCTGCCTGGCCGAAGCTACCAAGAACAGAAATCGAGAACCTGCTGTAAGATGTAAACTTCAAACTTGTATCTAACCGTGATGCCATCGTACTGTTTCTTTTGTATTACTGATCTTTAACTAGGTCACCATAGAATTAGCCTCTATTTTGAGTCGGAGTTAAATACCTACTTGAAAAAAAATCCTACCGAACGAATCAATCATTAACCTAATCATATTCAGTATTTTCAACATTTTGATATAATTTTACATGGCTAAAATTGGGAATGGGGCTTATGGCAAAAGTACCTAAAATGACCGAACTGGTCGCGCGCGTTACTACCCTCCCCCCTCACCACTCGAGAGAATGAGAACTTCAGACAAAGCTATTGAAAGGACGGAATATTGAACCCAAACGTCAACATGCCACCAATGTACCATTTTTCATATTTTTCAGTTTATCTAATTGAACTCTTCGCCCCCCCCCCCTCTCCAACGATGAAAAAAAGTCTGGTTACACCGCTGAGTAAATGGGATCATTTTCTACAAAGTGTACAAACGCCAAATCTTCCCCTGAGTGTAAAATAGCCGGAAACAAAATATAGGTAACAAATCAATTATTCCTCGCTTTAAATTTTAAATACTATACCTATGGCTGTCTAAACCCAAGATTTAATCATGCTAAATACATTCAAATTTCAAGATTGTAGCACATGAAGGGCACGCCTTCGCATATGTAACTCCTAATCATAGAAGGAAAAAAAATTGGAAAGAACGTGCGCAAAAATATCACGGGGCTTATCCGGGAATCGAACCCGGGACCTCTCGCACCCTAAGCGAGAATCATGCCACTAGACCAACAAGCCGTTAGAGATTGAAGGCGGATCTAAAAATATTAGTCTGTGCTTACAGTACTTTGATATGCTGACTGTGCAAAACTTTACATTTTTGATTTGTACGTTGCTGTAAGGCATCTGCAGTTCTGAACAATTTCAACTATAAGATTAGGCCTATTCCATTCCACAATGAAAAAGGAGTCTCTGGCATTAATTTTTAAATTAGAGAACCTGTCATTGCACGAGAAGAGGAGGGTGACGCACCAATCAAAATAGATCTTAGAGAAGGTTTGGGGTTTCAGCCAATCGCTGCCAAGCACCCCTAATCAAGATGTCTGCGCCCATAGATGGAAACATAGTGCATTGCGTAGTCGAGAAGAGTGGCGAATTCCAGCCCGACTCCAATCGTGTATAGTTAAGTTGAAGGAGTACTGCTCACATGTAGTTTACAGATATATGCAATGGCGATAGGTCGATTCGGGCGCCTTGGAAGTGATGAAGAAGTCCGAAATTCGATACAGCCTACCTATTACTGTACTATGCCACTAATAGTATACTACTTACTAGTAACTGCATGTTACTTGTTAGGATTGGAATGTAACTGTTAGCCTTACATAGCCTAGGCCTGTAAACTGTACTGTCAGTGTCAAGGCTATTCACTCTCGTATTTGAATAATTAATACTATCCTAGGGCCTAGGAGTAATACTTAGTTTTTTACTGGTGGATCCAAGGAGTAGGGGTCGTGCTTACCCAAAGGTGATTTCACAATATGTCTAAAGCCCCATTGTTTGCCCTACAGTATGTCACCGTCTAACAATGTGCAGCCTATTACTGCAACTTTGAAAAAGATTACCAAGGTCTCACTTCACATGTTATTCTGCACTTAGGCTACATGTTTTTGATGGATTTTTGTGGATGCAATTGGAAGCCCTTCTAGTTTGTAATGATTTTGTAAACTGCAGTGATTGTAATTCTTGTTTGGACAGTGTATTGAGCTATTTTTATGAAATTGTGACAGGTGATCAGCATGAGATCCAAGAGAACGTCATGTCATTCAAAAGCATTTGGTCAAATAATCAAGAACTTGCAATCCAATTTTTGGTTCAGTGGCATAAAATATGAACCAATCATTGTGGTCGTCTTCATCATCATCAGTTCTGATTCTGTTGGTCATTGGCCAATTCAAAATCATAGCTGAAGGTGTATGACACTACCATTGAGAACATAATTTTAGTTAATTAATAAAAAATATGCCCTTTGCAACCACAGGTGCCATATGTTCTGTACATTTATTGACAGATCTATTTAGTCTAAAAAGTTTTTTTCACTGTGAAAAGGTATTTGTTGCGGCATGAAATAGTTATCCTTTAGCATGGTTCATATTATGCTATTTTCTGAACATAGCCATTGTGCTTTCAGTCAGTCTTGACATTCAATTAACATTTTCCTTGCTGTCCAGTCAGTACGCAAAGACCTCTTTGTTTATTTAACAAGAAATATCTTGTTGCATTGTGCCTGGATCAAAACACAACAGCAAATTTAAAGTTTTAGGCATTTCGTGTATGGCCATTTATAGTGTTTCATTCCTTGCTGAAAGCAAAGGAACCTTTGTAGTCAGGTCGGTGTGTGTATGTGTGTGACACTTAAAATTGTATGCACGATAACTGAACAAGGGAATGATTGATCAACGCCATACTTGGTGGGTGTGTGGTTCATAATGAGTGGATAAACCCTATTGATTTTGGTGCTCATATTATAATTGTTCATGAGGTGACATGGTCAAACATCAAAATCTTCAAATTGCAATATAACTAGACAATCATAAGTCAGTTTCATCAGAGGTGAGTGTGTTATTGGTACTGTAGGTAGCCTACACATGGCGATGCGTGTTGCAATTGATAACGTGTGTATTTATGAGGAGGTGGCTTTGTTTGTATGACTAATAACTTAACAAGGCTAATTATTGATCTTGCTTCATCATTACATACTTGGAGTGTTCCCTGCAGATCAATGAGCAGCAGCAAGGAACCATGAAATGTTTTCATTCTGGTTGACAGTACTTTGCCATGCCAAATGTATCTGGAAAATACCATAGCTGGTTGTGTTTCAGTTTGACAAACTCCTTGCATGTAAATTTTCATTTTCATATGTAAACAAGTATGTGTGCTTTGTTCTTGCATATTCCTACTTACGATCCAGTTGCTGGAAAAAGCAGCAATTTGTTTTGTTATTCTAATGATATCACAGCATATTTGTGGTGAATAAATGCAATACTTGAATCTGGTGACATTGCAACAAGAGGACTGTACTTGGTGCTTTCAATAAACTCAAGTTGCAATTAATAATTGTATTTGATTGTTTATTTCATTAACTATTATTCACAGATGGATGGAAATCCTCATTCTTGACATGTTCATTATTAGTGAAGAGACTAAAATCTTGTCATGGTGCTCCCAAGCAAAAAATATTTTAAAATTTAGTAGATGACCCCAATTGCCCGTGATGCTATAACATTATTTGATGTTGTGACAACTATGACACAAAGCTAATGGATTCTTGGAACACGGTCACCAGCAAACCATGATGCTGTCACGTTGAATATTCAGATAAAGTGACAAAAAATTCAGTCTGCTTCAATCCAAACTCCTGATTGATTTGTTTGGGGTGCAAAATTGGATGAAGGGGATAGATGCCACGGAATGAAACGAGCAAAGACGAAGATGAGGTGTGATGGAGGAAAAGTCGTACTTTACTATTTTTGTGAATGAAAAGAAAAAAACTCACCTTTGAAATGTTGCCACTGGGAATGGGGGGGGGGGGGGGCATTGCAACCACCCTCTACACTGTAAATCCGTCAGCATGTCTACTGCACATACTGAGCAGAAACTTTTGGGTATGTCTCCCCCCACCCCGTCTCATTCCCTCACACTGGATGTGAATGACTTTGCAAGTGTATGGATATCACATGATATTCAATGTTACAATGGATATGTGTGAGGGTCCATGTTCAATGTTAACACAAAAAATATTACTATATATTTAGGGAGGGGGATTTATGAATAACACTTTGCTCTTTGCCACACCCCAAGTGTTTTCGTAGGGAAATCTCGGAAAGTTGCATCTATAACAGCCCTCATGCCAAACAAGGGCCCAATCATTTAAGTTTGGAAAAAGGCAATGCTCATGCAAAACTCTTCTACGCACCAACATCATGCAGTGTACTACTGCGAAGGGGGGTGGGGGCGGTCAATAGCCTCTCAGAATTTGGCATGATAGGATGAAACATCTCAACACGTTAAGGCTTCGAAAAATGCCAGGTTATTCATCTGACATTAATGGAAACAAAGTGGTATATACATGGCTCTGAATGTAAGTAGAACAAAGAAACTATAAATGTCAGCTAACAAGAGCGCCCTCCGAGTTGGTTATTTTTTTCTCTGGCCACATTTGCATGCCATTTTAACCACTTGAGACATTGTAAATCGGGCAAAGACTATAAACCACATCTGTGGTCTTGTACCAACAACAGAAGTTCAATGTCAGAGTGGCCTCCGCTAGCTGCATAGAATCGGTTTGATCAGTGGCGGAGCTAGGGGTATTGGTCGGGGGGGGGCGAGAATGGTCTGTAGGGGGCGCTTTCGACAATATCTAAGCGGAGCGCCACCACAGGTTGGCGCGGAGCGTACAGAAACTTTTTGAGTAAAGATACCTCATAGATGGCCGGAAATTACCCTTTCCGCGCCTTGCTAATTTGCAGATAAACGAAGAATAAATAGGTGTCATCGCCATTTGTGACAACTTCGAAAGTTTAAAAAATCCATCCAGACTATGGCACTTTGATGCTGCTTCTTTCAGCGCCTTCCGTTTCCTATTTGCACATCCAGATGTTTTGTATTTAGGCATTTTGTGATATCAGAGATGAAACAAGTATAGGCCTATGGTATCCCGTTACACACGTTCCGATTTGTCAACTAACAAATAACCTACTGCACTAATCAACACACTGATCATGGAGCGGCGTATAACGTACACTGCATACCGACTTAAAGTTTGCGTTTATTACTATTTCAGTCACTGCGCGTGGCGTATCGTCTAAAATTTGATCGAAAACCCCATACAGTTCTTGGAAATAGTTTCGTACAACGGAAGTGCCGATAAATTAAAGACCGCTGTAAGATGCATTTTGTCAGAAAATTATACCAACAAAATGTGGCAAATGTCAATAGGTAGATGAGAGCGCAATAAAAAAAAGTCAATAATCGCGAATAAGTAAAAAGTGGTAAAAAGCTGAAAAGGGCGCCAGCAGTCCATTTGAGTCCGTCAGGGGGGGGGGGGGGGGGCATCCACCCTGACTGTGTGGACGCTCCGCCACTGGTACGGACAATAAATGTTTGGGATAGTATCAACTCCAAATTGGAGTAGTAGCACCTAATTAATTACGTTTTAGGGCAGTATGGACACTAACTTACAGTAGCATCGCCCAGAGCCATATATTGATCTGGCATCACCACCCATAGCAGTGGTAGCGTCCCCTCTTAGAGTAGTATCACCTCCTGGTTAGGGTAGTGCAGCAATTCCTGTTTGGGGTAGTAGCAGGGAGTTGTTATGGAAAAACTCCTGTGTAGGTTAGTAGCGCCTACTGTTTAGGGTAGCGACTCCGTTGGGCTAACGATTACAGTAGCATCATTGTAAATCTCCTAGAGTTTGTTTTCGACAGTAGCACATCCAAAAATTCACACTGCGCAGATATTAAATCGTTGAATTAAGTATATCTGAAAAAAGTGTATCTGAAAAATCTAAGTGTATCTGAAAAAAATCTACTTATCTGCATAATCTGCTGAAGCAAACAGAATAAAGGCTAATTTAAACCAAGGTCGCAACTCACACGCACGACGATATGCGCAACACCGACGCACAACGCAAAACACAACGTCACACGCATTGAAACAATTGGAAACTCATTTACAATCATCACCTGTGGCGTTCCGTAAGCGCTAATCCAGCATATGCTGTCAATCCCCTCACATGACAGTTCTGTCAACATCATACATTCATCGAATTATAGATGACCTGGAACTCTCACTCCACGACAATAGACATACCAACCATGGACGGTCATATGACTTACCTCTAGATGCTATTAAAAAAGCAAATTATTTAATCCTTTGTCAGTTAAATGAGATAAGCGTTCCGTGGACAACGGGTAACGGGTATTAACGTTAAATTTGAGAATAATGCCTAGGTTTGGATGATAACGTTGTTGAGATTTACTTTCCGTCTCGTAAAAAGCTTTATCAGCATGGATCCTTAGTACTACTATTCGAACATCTACTGTCAGAGTCTTATAGATGGCTTACGGTGGTCATTCCTATCATATCACACGCGTTTATTTCACAGAAATTTAAACACTTTCTGTGGCTAGTTTCTGTTTCTGTTTGTTAACGTGCAAACGTCAAGAAGCCTTGTGTTGCTGCATCTCGTTGTATGTGTACATTTGTATATAGTCCTGATAAGTTGTCAGTTGAGAACCTATCAGGACTATTAACGAACGTGCGTTCCAGTCACAGTTCGACTGTTTGAAAGAAAATACTCAAAACAGCAATTTTGGAATTAAAAACTGCTGTTAAAATTGGGGAAATGTACCCCTTAGCTAGATTAAACTGTTCACGAACCTTCACAAGGAATGTGGAAGCTATGAGATCAGGACATTAGTTATTGTAGAATACACATAAGGGTTACTATTACTTTTGCTACACGGAACCAGGAAGGTACCAGGGTTGGTACGTTGTTGTGCATGTCTTCTCATTGACATAGTCGGTCCAGTTTAATGTATATGTCGATGCATACAGTCATGTGACGGTGTTACTCTCAACTCCTCTGCACCATTGTTTTCTCGCAATATAAAACACACATGTAAAATTTAGAACCAGAAGGGGGAACGGTAGAAACTTAGAAGTACTGTACAACTGTGCGATTTGAGTGAAAGTAGGCTACCTCACGTTCCAAACTCACTACAGAGATTCATTCATCAAGCATGTCAACCGCTTTTGCTGATTAGAACGCTAGCTACCTCGTTTCGATCAGGAAGTAACGTACGACTTACAATATCAGTTATAATAATTGGCTAAGTCCGGAGTTGATATTCTGACCAAGCAACGTAACTTACGCCTAGGGGGAGTAGGGGTATCCCGAAGCTACGTTCGGCATTAATTAACACACTTTAGCCTTTTAGGCCTTGCAAAGGTACGTTAGGCCTAGGCCCATGTTTGTTGATATCCGTTCATTTCCGCCACAGTAAGTTTCATGTTTTCCGCCATAGAAGAAAAGTGATATCAGACATTTTCTTTGGCGGAATTTACAGTTTTAGCTCTGTATGGAATATAGGCTAGCCTACCTTTTAACATTGTGTGATTGTTGGAATCACCATTCAAACTGCAAAGAAATATCAACAAGGAAGGATTTTTTCTTATTCTCTTGATGGGCCGTAATTGATATCAATCCTTTTAATAATGAAATTAGGCTAGGGCATAAGGTGAAAGACAAATTCGTTTGAATGTAAAATTCATGTAAATTCGGTGTATTAAAAGATGACTTTAGACAGAGTTTTAATCTTGATATGTCATATTCAAAGGAAAAGAAACATATTTAATTGCTAGTAATGTTTCCTTAGCTATTCCAATCTTCAAGATATTCATCTTTAAAATATCAACAATTTGTGAATTGCTCCATTAACTTGAGTTTAAGTCTGACTTCTAAGGAACTTTGCTTTACAATCATAACTCCTGAACATAAATTCCTGCAATTGACCTTGCCTTCTATGATACCCTTGCCTTCTTAATAGGTAAATCCAGTAGGCTACCGTAGGTGAGAATTGTAGAAATTATCACAAAGAAACGCAATGTGCACTTGAGTTTTCCCTTCATCAAACATCATGTGAAGAAGCCAATGGGGTTCTATAATGTGTGTTGCTAGATCATGAGAAAGATTTGGTTATCCAGCTACTGTACAGTACCTCTTCTATTTTGATTGCAATTTGAGGTGCTTAACATATCAGGTGTGGCCATCATTGTGAAATACGTTCAAATGGATCACATTTTACGATTTAATAAACAAGCAGTGTTTTAGTCCTCTTGTTCTGTCTGAGTAACAAATACTTCATGTACAGCCTTTAGCAATCTATTTACTTTTACTTAACTGAAAGTCAGCATTACCGTATACCATTGTACTTGGATTAAAAACTAAGTACAGTTTTTTGAATCCAAGTACAATGGTATACGGTAATGTTTGACATAGTAAGGGCATTAATATTCCTTTAATGGATAGCAGTGATGATGATCTCACTGGTTTTGTTCAGTTGTTTATTTCGATCCTTCAGTTATATCACTGAAGAGAATCCTCCAGAAATAGAATGAATTATGCTTGTAAATTCAATGAGCTTGCAGAAAGTTCATACTCCAGTAAATTGATCACCAATTGACCGCAAAATCACTGGTAGTCAAAGCTAACTTTAAGTTTGGTTTATGTTCAGTCAGCCTTCCAAATGGAATGAAACGGTTTCTGGGACACATCTCTACTGTATATGTTTATGTTCAGTTACTGTAGCCTTGTGCTCAAAGGAATGAAACAGTTTCTGGGACTCATCTCTATAAAACACTACTGTAGATGTGTGTTGTTGCCTGTCCCAGCATGTCTCTTTGTTTACCTTTCAGCTCCCCTGGGAGCAACAATCAAGAAAAATTCACAGTTTGCTCAATATAATAAAACAGCTTGATTTGCTTTGAACATCACTATTTTCAACAGTTCTACCATCAAATTGCTGCTTTGTAAATCAATTGCAATTTATGTGTGAACTGTCAACACATACGTTCATACCCACATAACAATTTGAGTTTTAACGCTTGTCATGCATATCTATGCCATGAAATGCGTTGAGGCATGCCAATGGTTTATCTCGGCAATCATATTTTTTTGTACTGGGATGAATACACAGCTTTTCAGGTCATAAGATCAGGATATTGAGATAAATACTTTAGTGTTTTTGTTGCTAGATATTGAGATAAATGAAGGAAATTATGGCATTATTGGAATTTTCTGACATTAAGATAATATATAATTAATTAACATAAAGTTAATATTTAAATACTTGAAACTCAAGTTATTCTGATATTATGATACAAGATATATCTGAATACTAGAACATTAAGTTATTGAAATATTAAGACACAAGCTCTATCTGAGTAGTAACATACTAATAGCACTATTAATGTGTGAGTAATGGCCCTTTAAACTAAGGTGACCATATTTGCCTGACTGGAATCAGGGACATTTATTGCGTAACTGATATGTGGGAGGGGTCTGAGGGGAAAATTTTCAAGTGCCTAAGGTGCTTAGAAAATGGTGATACTTAGAAGCACTTTTTAAATCAATTTTATTTTCAAAAATGTAGCTTTTTCTTATATGAAATTTATTTACTTTACGAAAGAGTGCCCATCTAGATCGATCTAGCATATTCTACTTTACACTGGCCCACCTGAAATACTGTTTAGTTCCGTTCTGCGACTGCACACTTGAATAATTTTTTTTTTTTACAATTATTTTACTTATAATGTGGGATATTTTCGAAATTCCTGAACATTTTGACGAATTGGGGACATTTCCGGGGACACTTGTTCATCGGGGACAGCACACTGTAATCGGGGACTGTCCCCAAAAATCGGGGACGTCTGGTCACCTTACTTTAAACAGCTGATTATGGTACTGTACTTAAACATCTTGTGTCTGTATATATAGCAATATGTTAATATTGTAGGTTGCTGATATTCAGATGTGAAAATCTTTTTATAAACATGTGAAAATTGTAATGGTTAGATAATTCAAAGTCCAAAAACCTTAAAACACCATTTGAATTAACTTCAAGTAAAGGGACAAACTTGATTTGTAGGTCCACACGAGTGTGAGAACATTGCCGATCATTACTCCAAGTCATCAATACTCAGAGCTTGAAGATATTGTATTGATTGTTACATGAAATGGTTCTCATTTAAAGAGGTGGCAATGAATCACTAAATCAGGTTTTAACAGTAATATTTAACAATTTCTGTCTTTCAGTCAATCTAACAGCCATGGCATCATGGACACTTTACCAGCTTGTCTTAGCTGCTGTGATGTTGGTCACTGGGTCAATAAATACTTTGAGTACAAAGTAAGTTGAACGGTTGAGTAGTTGTCATATTTATGGTGATCAAATGTACGTATGTTTATTTGGCGCATTGCATCGCTGGGATAGTATTTGAAATGAGAAGATCCAAAACAATAAATATTGCATTGTTTAATTATTCAATAAACAAATAATTCCATAATTTGACAACGGCAGACAAACAATAACTTCGCTCAATGTGGGAGAGAATTCTTCTTCATGCTCAGACATTGTTTTCCATTTCATTTTGTTAGGTGGGCTGATATTTCAACAGCAAATGGTGACCCAAAGTACGATGAGCAATATCCGGACCCTAGGACTTTCAACCATCCCTTTTTTCAGGTAGTTTACCGTTATATATCATCTGTCATCAGCTCTTCTCATCTGTTGATACTTCTTTCCACACAAACCAAGTGAAGTACATCGTATACATTTGCTAATATTGCAAAGCTTGATTCGTGGATGATGGGATTTTATAAAGGAACTGATTTAGAATTAGCTTATGTTACTGTACAAGCTTAAACTAGGAGAGCCTCTCAATATTGTACTGTACATTCATAGACCGCAACATTTGCCAAATACCGAGTCAATACCAGCATGTTAAAAAATCTGTCTGATTCTCGACCAGATTAGTAATAGAACAACTGTCATAATCTTTTTCAAGCTTTTTGTCTGTTATTGGCAGTGAATTGACAGTACACTGTTTATTTATTTATGTATTTATTTTTTGGCTATTGGACAGCCCCGTTTATTTGTAGACATGTTGTTATTAATTAGTCTATGCTCCCATCCATGTTAGTCATTTAAATAACCTTGCTGATCACTTGCATTGAACAAGATTCAAGTAAAATTAATATCTTACTTATCTATTGTTTGTGTTACTGTTTTGGTTACTTGCCATCGGCAGGCAAGTAACCTATGCAGTCAAGTTGGTGTGTGTGTCTATGTGACACCCTAGCTTGTGAACACAATATATTTAACATGGGTAATCTCTGCAGTTCTCATATTTGGCATGTGGCCTCCCCTATAATTTGTTCAAGAACCCTATTGTTTGGTTGGAGGTCAAAGGTCATATAAGGGTCAGCACGGGAAAATGTGAAAATCTTAAAATGTTGTATCTCCAAAATCTGAACTTCAAAGGAGCTCATATCTGCAAGGTAGGACTGTCTTATGTAGTGTATAGTTTTCATACAATATTGTGTAGGTCAGAGTTTATTTCAGGTCACCAGGGGTCAAAACTTGAAATCCTTTGAAGGAAGATATCTCCAGATAGGAAACTGTATTGGCTCTCATATTTTGCATTTGGCTGACCTACAATGAGTACAAGAAATTCAATCTTTTGGGTGGAGGTCAAAGGTCATTTGGGGTCAGCACAGGGAAAAATGTGAAAATCTCCAGAACTTGAATGTCAAAGGAGGTCATGTACATGGAATGACGGCCTTGTGTAGTGTACAGTTTTTACTTAATTTGGTGTAGGTCAGAGTTCATTTAAGGTCATGAGGGGTCAAAACTTGAAATACACACGATATCTCCAGGTAGGAAACTGTATTGGCTCTCACGTTTGGCATGTGGCTTCCCTATAATGAGTACAAGTAATCTTTTGTTTTGGGTGGAGGTCAAAGGTCATTTGGGGTCATCATCATCATGCTCTGTAAGTATTAACTTCAGCCAGGGTTATGAGCTTGCAAGCTACTCTTGTGCTGCATGTGTATTATGTATTTAAGGGCAAGTAACCAATGGGAGGGGTTCCCCTCAGGTTGTAAGGTAAGTTGTTGACATGTATTTTTACAAACTACTGTACCATATTATTTGTCATTAGCATAGAAATAGTTAATTAATCTTGACATTCTAGTTATGCCATGTATGCTTATAATATCAGTGTATCATTAATACTGATTACATTTGTATTACTTTTCTGCAGGCAGTGTGTATGTTCATTCATGCTAATAATATCAGTGTATCATTAATACTGATTACATTTGTATTACTTTTCTGCAGGCAGTGTGTATGTTCATTCATGCTAATAATATCAGTGTATCATTAATACTGATTACATTTGTATTACTTTTCTGCAGGCAGTGTGTATGTTCATTCATGCTAATAATATCAGTGTATCATTAATACTGATTACATTTGTATTACTTTTCTGCAGGCAGTGTGTATGTTCATTCATGCTAATAATATCAGTGTATCATTAATACTGATTACATTTGTATTACTTTTCTGCAGGCAGTGTGTATGTTCATTCATGCTAATAATATCAGTGTATCATTAATACTGATTACATTTGTATTACTTTTCTGCAGGCAGTGTGTATGTTCATTCATGCTAATAATATCAGTGTATCATTAATACTGATTACATTTGTATTACTTTTCTGCAGGCAGTGTGTATGTTCATTCATGCTAATAATATCAGTGTATCATTAATACTGATTTAATTTGTATTTCTTTTCTGCAGGCAGTGTGTATGTTCATTCATGCTAATACTATCAGTGTATCATTAATACTGATTACATTTGTATTACTTTTCTGCAGGCAGTGTGTATGTTCATTGGAGAAAGTTCCTGTCTACTGGTCTTTAAGCTCATCATCTTATACAAGACATGCAAACGTAAACCAATTGACATTGGAGATCAAAAGTTCAGCCCTTTGGTGATGTTAGCCCCTGCAATGTGTGATATGTGTGCCACGTCTCTCATGTACATGGGTGAGTCATCAATTAAGAAAGTTTTTAAAGAAAGCTTTAAGGGTATACAGTGAAATCAACAGGATAGTTCAAGTATTTCTTCCTACCCCATTGTAATAAGGGGCTTATCGTATCAATTATTTTGACACCTGTGTGAAAGGACGCAAGATTGAAGTTTAACTATTTGCAGATAGATTATATGTGACCTTATACAGTAAGGTCTTGGTTATATCTTTCATTTAAACATGCTTTCCAATAAACTTACCACAAAGTGTGGATTAAGAATTTTATAGGCAAAATTTGTTTGTCAACCAAATGTTTGGTCTTAAATCACGATTGTGATACTTTTTGCACTCTTTCACAAATTAGTAACAAGATGGTAATTCACAGAGTTGCATATCTCATTGAAAACACCACTTATGAACACTTGATTATGGCTTCATAATGCCATTGTACAGTAGCTATATATTTTGATAATTTCATTAACTTGTGAAGGTATGTATGTCAAATTTGCAACATTTGTTGTTGTTGTCATAGCAAACAGTCTCTTTTTGCTTCATTTGCACTTTGGCACTCATGACCTTTCATTCTGAATGTTGTAAAGGTCAAGGCCCTTTCATGGGTCACCTTACTCCAAACTTTCAAGAATATTGGTTGACGGGTTTATATATGAAAGCAGACCTCAGTTACCATGGTAATCACATTTTGGTAGAACTTGCAATACCCATTACACCTGTGAAGGTTGCAGGTCAATTCAGTGTTCACCATTTTGAGTTATAATTTTCAATTTTTCCATAATTTGATATTTGACCTCCCAGTGATTGGTCTGAAAGACACAAGTTCCTACCATATGGCACCTCACTACCAAGTTTGAAGAAATAGGTCAAGCCATGAGGGGGAAACCTTTCATGCAAATCTGCATGCATGTTGTAGCTCAGTTACAATCTTAGCCACACATTTGTTGCTATTTTCTTTCAAACAGTTTAAACTGTAGCTGGAATACATGTAGTAGATCAGGACTGTACAGAATGTATTTGAGATACATGCATCAGATGACAGGATTCACTGTTCCTTAGCAACACACTTTCCTTGCCATATATATGCATGATACCAGTGACTGCCATAGTCATTGTATGGCTGTAGATATTCACATGGTAGCTGGGTCCCATGCTAATCAAGCCTATTCTGACACAGATGAATTAGTAATTCTCAACCATGATTATGATTCAGACCTAAGCAATCGTATCAACTTCATTGTAAAATTCCATTATAGTAGCATTATTCTGTAAACTAAACTCCTATCACTTTTAACTGGGAAAGGGTTAAAGTCTCAGTATGTGTTTGCCAAATTTAAACTTCAACCTTTCCTGATTACTGTAGTAATAGCTCAGTGAAAATGAAACCGTTCTATGCAATTTTCATATCGATATTCATTATTTTTATTGAGTTATCTGTCGTTAAAAAGTTTGAGCTGAATAAAATTCGCCAGATTTTTTAACGAGTCAGTAGATTGAAGTTTGATTCTACAAACCCTGCTAAACAGGTCATGCGCCAATCAAATCTCTCGTTTTTGTTTACGACTGCTAGAGCCTAGGCTTACTTTTACTTTCGTGGCTAGCCTTTCTTAGGTCCCTGCTCTTGTTTCTTTCTCTCGGTCTTACCGATGTAGCTTGAGTAATTGTGTCATTTCCTTCCATTGCAATGAATAAACAGGTGTTTTCAGACGTTTCCCCTTGGAATTGTAAAATGTGGATGATACAAGTATAGGACTGTGTTAAAATCTTGATCGGGCCGAATGTGTAGACTAATTTGTTTACATTTGTGCAATGAAAATGCTGACATGGGCGGTCGCAATGATTTTATGGTAAAACTGTTCGTGCCATACGGGCAACAGAAAAAAAAATCTTTCTATCGATTGTGACAGTATTTCTCCATTTAACACACCTGGTCAGAGTGCATTTAGAATTTAAGAAACATTGAATCTACTTGGGAAGTTTTTTCTCCGAAATTTTTCCGATGTGATTTTCAAGGCCTCCCCAAATTCCAAAATCCATTGCCAATTTATCACTCAGTGCAGAAAGATGTTTCCCAAAGCATTGACATTAATCAATGAACTTTTTGTTTGTGGTCACAAAGAATCCCAGCTTGTCTTTAAAAGTTTTTTCTACAAGGAAAGACCAACAAGTCAAATTGAAATTATTCAGCAACTTTTTATAAATTTGAGAATATTCCTGCGATGAAACATCAATTCAGGGGATACTTGTAATCCGGACACAGTACAAGATCCAGGGACTGTCCATGGAAATCGGGAACATCTGGCCGCCTACAGTAATATTAATTTTTACCTTGGTTAATCCTCCCCCCTTTCACACACACTGTCCTCATTGCTTTGGTGTTCAGGCTTCATGTGCTTTGGTGTCAGGGGGTTTATATTAAACTTTTTCATTGCAGTATACCTTGGTCACAGGACTTTTAACTTTTTTTATTTATGGAAAAACCATTTGTTTGAGCTGTTCTTTTGTATCTTCCTGCAGGGTTAAACCTTACATATGCATCTACTTTCCAAATGCTACGGGGTGCAGTAGTGATCTTCACTGGACTGTTGTCAGTGGCTTTCCTGAATCGGCGATTACGTGTGTACCAATGGTGGGGGATATTTTTAGTATTTTTGGGACTAATCGTGGTTGGACTAGCAGACGTGATTGCTCCTCCCAGCGACCAGAAATCACAAAACATCAATAACATTATCACTGGTAAGGAATGAATGTATGTGTTGCTGTATTATTGTACAAATCTGTGACAAATTGAAAATTTATCAAATGAAGAAAGTAGCTTCTGTCTCTATTCATGGACAAATATGATCCAGTTGCCATAGCGATCAGTTAACTGAGTGGCATATTTCAAAGTCAAAGTCACAAAACCTCATTGTCTGGTTCCTGCATTCTCTATCAATAAGCTTAATGACCTTATATCGGTACATTGAAAATTCTTAGAAAAACTGTTAAGACTTAATGTCCAACGATGTAAATCAAAGCCTAGTAAGTTGTCGATGTGACCACAACTTTACTGACAAATAACCTTACTTGTTAGTGTTTTATACCATGTTGCACATTTTCAAAGCTTGTGCTACTGATAACATTTATTATCAACTTATCGCGAAAGTTTTGCTACCTTTTGATCATTTTAGATCCCAGTAGAACTGTATGTTATGATCAGGTACTACAAACCCCTCATTGCTCTTCACACAATTTATTTCGACAGACAATGTATTCTGATATTTTGCAGACAGAATTTGTATCAACATTCTTAAGAGAAAACTTTTTTTTTCTTTCCTTTATTCTTAGGTGATCTGCTCATCATAATGGCACAGATAATTACTGCATCTCAGATGGTGATTGAAGAGAAATTCCTGTCTAAGTACAATGTGCAGCCCCTTCAAGCTGTTGGTTGGGAAGGTAATTTTGTCCCCCAGCTGTATCAATAGTTATTACCTGAAAAAAAAACTGATGTAAATCTTATAAATGATTCAAATCATGCAAAGAAAACAATTTGATTGAAAGAAACTTGAAGATAACAAGCTTTTGGCATAAGAGCAATGCATTATACAATCACATAACCAGTGGTTGGTGTCCACAAGTGGGTATTAGAAATACCTAGAGCTGCAAAACTTTAACTCAGTTGTTATATTAATCAGGTTAGTGAATAAGATATTATATTGCAAGGAGTTTCTGGGTTGAAAAGTGAAACACCACATATCTAGAGTAAGTTAACAGACATGAAAACACATCCTGCTTTGGAAATGTGTACTTTCGGGAGAGGGTGAGAGTAAAAGTTAACTGCAGACTAATGTCATAAAAATGGCAGGCACAGTGATTGTATAGAAAAGCATATATAGCCTTATGTACAGTAATGATATTTGTTTGCAAACTTGTTAACAGGAAAGAGATAATAATAACTTTACATGTGGACATTCATTTGGGTAATGGGACTCCGAACAAAAGTTACAGCATCATAAGTAGTAACAAATGCATGTGTTTATAACTAATAGTAATATATTACAAGTACTAACATATGCATGTGTTTATACAAGTAGTAATATACTACAAGTAGTAACATATATGCATGTGTTTATAACAAGTAGTAATATACTACAATTAGTAACATATGCATGTGTTTATAACAAGTAGTAATATACTACAAGTTGTAACATATGCATGTGTTTATAACAAGTAGTAATATACTACAAGTAGTAACATATGCATGTGTTTATACAAGTAGTAATATACTACAAGTTGTAACATATGCATGTGTTTATAACAAGTAGTAATATACTACAAGTAGTAACATATATGCATGTGTTTATAACAAGTAGTAATATACTACAAGTAGTAACATATGCATGTGTTTATACAAGTAGTAATATACTACAAGTTGTAACATATGCATGTGTTTATAACAAGTAGTAATATACTACAAGTAGTAACATATGCATGTGTTTATAACAAGTATTAATAAACTACAATTAGTAACATATGCATGTGTTTATAACAAGTAGTAATATACTACAATTAGTAACATATGCATGTGTTTATAACAAGTAGTAATATACTACAATTAGTAACATATGCATGTGTTTATACAAGTAGTAATATACTACAAGTTGTAACATATGCATGTGTTTATACAAGTAGTAATATACTTCAAGTAGTAACATATGCATGTGTTTATACAAGTAGTAATATACTTCAAGTAGTAACATATGCATGTGTTTATACAAGTAGTAATATACTACAAGTAGTAACATATGCATGTGTTTATAACAAGTAGTAATATACTACAATTAGTAACATATGCATGTGTCTATAAAAGTAGTAATATACTACAAGTTGTAACATATGCATGTGTTTATACAAGTAGTAATATACTTCAAGTAGTAACATATGCATGTGTTTATACAAGTAGTAATATACTACAAGTTGTAACATATGCATGTGTTTATAACAAGTAGTAATATACTTCAAGTAGTAACATATGCATGTGTTTATAACAAGTATTAATAAACTACAATTAGTAACATATGCATGTGTTTATAACAAGTAGTAATATAAACTACAAGTAGTAACATATGCATGTGTTTATAACAAGTATTAATAAACTACAATTAGTAACATATGCATGTGTCTATAAAAGTAGTAATATACTACAAGTTGTAACATATGCATGTGTTTATACAAGTAGTAATATACTTCAAGTAGTAACATATGCATGTGTTTATACAAGTAGTAATATACTACAAGTTGTAACATATGCATGTGTTTATAACAAGTAGTAATATACTTCAAGTAGTAACATATGCATGTGTCTATAAAAGTAGTAATATACTACAAGTTGTAACATATGCATGTGTTTATACAAGTAGTAATATACTTCAAGTAGTAACATATGCATGTGTTTATACAAGTAGTAATATACTACAAGTAGTAACATATATGCATGTGTTTATAACAAGTATTAATAAACTACAATTAGTAACATATGCATGTGTTTATAACAAGTAGTAATATACTACAAGTTGTAACATATGCATGTGTTTATAACAAGTATTAATAAACTACAATTAGTAACATATGCATGTGTTTATAACAAGTAGTAATATACTACAAGTTGTAACATATGCATGTGTTTATACAAGTAGTAATATACTTCAAGTAGTAACATATGCATGTGTTTGTAACAAGTAGTAATATACTACAATTAGTAACATATGCATGTGTTTATAACAAGTAGTAATATACTTCAAGTAGTCACATATGCATGTGTTTATAACAAGTTGTAACATAAGCATGTGTAGTAGAAACATACTACAAGTAGTAACATATGCATGTGTTTATGGGTTTTTTTTTGCTAAAGAACAGACAGTCATCAACCTGTTTGTCATTGACCCATTCATTAACTTGGTCAGCAGTGATTGGGGAGCATCATAGAAACATACTCATGTCAAAACTAGTCTATTGATAAGTGTACCAATGTTATTATTTGAGTACCTTGAAGTGTGATAGTGGTATTAAACTGGATCTTTTTTCTTTTATTGTCTTCCCTCTGTTCCAGGTATCTTTGGATTTACAGTCCTGTCTATTTTGTTGGTTCCATTCTACTTCATACAGCTGAAGGCCATAAGAGTCGGAGTGCCTGATTACAGACTGGAGGATGCTATAGATGCTTTGTTTCAACTACGTAATAATAGTATAATACTTGTCGCTACCATAGGTACCATTCTTAGTATAGCTTTCTTTAACTTTGCTGGGATCAGTGTCACCAAGGAAATGAGTGCCACCACCAGGATGGTGTTAGATAGTCTACGTACCGTGGTGATTTGGGCTGTAAGTCTCCTTGCCGGATGGGAGGATTTCAATCCTGTCCAACTGGTGGGCTTTGTCGTTCTTTTGCTCGGTACTTTTGTTTACAATGATGTCTTCTTCCCACCGATGTACAGAAAGTATGTCAAAGGTCAGACTCCCGAGGAAAGACCTCTTCTCTCACCAGAATCCCAGGAGGCTGTTATTAACTATGAAGATTCGGGTAAATCTATCAATACATAAACTCATTTTGGTACTTCTTACATCAATTTTTTGTCCTTCTCTTGTCTTGTCATTTTATATTTAGGTTTGCAGGAAAGTGTGATTTCATTAGAACAAGGTGTAGGGGCTGCGATATTTCTTTTATTTTTTATAGAATTTTAATGGGAAAATAGGAAAATAAAAGATATTTTTAATTAAGTAGTATTGTCAATCAGCCAGTCAGCTTGTTATGGAATTAATTGTTTTAACAGCATTGTCAAAGATTTGATTGTAATTATGTTACATAGATTATTCCTTAACTATGCAATTTGTCTAAGTTGAAGTACTTAAAGGACTGAAATAAATCATTGGTGGTTGCCATTTCTTTCAGTAGACTTTTAATTACACCACTGTTTTTTGTCTTTGTTACTTTTGTTTTTGTTACTGTTCTACTAATTTTAACTGCCAAGAAGTTTTACCATCAGTTTTCATGTTGTAACAAATGCAAACCATCTTACATGTATCTTCCTTTTATCAAATCTTGTGTTAAGATACAGTATGTCATTTGGATAATAATTTATGTACGACTGTGATTCAGTCTGTAAATGTAATGGCTCTCTTTGTTTCCAGCAAGTTCTCATATTTTCTATATTCAGTTTTTGGTTACGATGTCGAAGGCTCAGTAACCTTTGCTATCATGCTGGTGTGTATGGGTGTGTGTGTGTGGATGTGATGGCTAGCTTGGAAACACAATATCTCAACAACCACAAGTTGAGTCAATGTCATGCTTGGTAGGTAGATGCCCTATGACGTACCCTATTTTTGTGGATCCATCTCATGAATATTTATAAGTGGGGCGGGCCTTAACATACCATATTGGTATACTGGTGTAAGTACATGGTACATGCTCTTTGCAACAACAATTAGGCCTAAATTTTTGGGGGGACCATCTGGGCCTCGAAATATGCTAGGCGTAGTATTTGTGGGCCCAAATTTGATTTCCACCTCAAATGCATTTTGTGACACATTCTTTGGGCCAAGATTTGTGGGGCCCAATATTTTGGAAATATTTGAGCCCATGTTTATCGGTGTTCAATTTTTAAGGGCAAATATATTTTTGACCCAGTTTGTATGCATAAAATAGTTTTGGGACCGTTTATGTGCAAAATTTTATTGGGCTCAATATTTTGTTTGGTTAGGAGCCAAAATTTTAAATTTGCAATAATTCCACAACCTTAAATCGAATTTGATCCAAACTTGGTTGGTTAATAGCAGGTACATGTAGGCCTAATTTTGGGGACCATCTGGTTCCCAAAAATTTCCAGCACATTTTTGTGCTGGGTAGGCCCAAATTTGTTTCCACCTCAAATGCAGTTTGGGACATTCTTTGGTCCAAGTTTGTGGGACAGAATGTTTTTGGTTCCATTAAGGAATATTTTGGGGCAGATTTTTCAGCTAGTTTGTCTGAGCCAAATATTTTTGGGACCATTTAAGCACAACATTTTGGGAACCACATTTTGTTTGGACTATTTAAGGCCCAAATCTTTTTGAGCCAATACTTTTCTGGACCTAAGTTTGGATAGTACCATTGGGCACTTGTGTTAGCATTTACTTGTTTGCTTTAATGTGCTGTCTAGCTATAATCAGACATGGAGCAACTGTCCTTATCATTTTAGATTTTATAATAACTAGTAAAGCTGATTTCATGTGCCAATGAATTATGTTACGTTAATGTAATTCAGTGGCATTGCTGTCACTTCCATCTGTCTCTGTTATTTTGGTTTTGTTAATAATTGATCAGTATAAAGTCAACTGATTTCACATTTGATGTCATATTTTTCTAATAAAGACAATTTTAACATTACTCTTTAATGTACTGGTTTGTCATACTTCAGTTATGTTTCTTTATTACCAATGAAATGGCAGTAATATTACATATGGTTGTATGGTAGTCCTTGTTTATCACATGAAAAACTAGGATTAATTGAAGAATATGCCAAAGTTAATTAACCACAATAATCAATTATTCTATTAGTCAAATTACAATCATTAAGTCACAATCAGTTATTCAGTCAAAATTGCAATCACCAAATCACATTTATTCTAATTATCTTGTCACTCCCATAGGTTGGATTAGATATCGGGTTTCCTTTGCCAGTTGGAACATGTACAGCTATGTCAGTTGCCATAGCAACAGTTGCCATGGTAAAGGTTAATTTTCCTGAGTAGCTACTCTTGGGGGTCACCTATGGTGGGGTACCCCAGAGTGACCTGCAGTCCATGACTGAGGAAGGGCATTGTGTGTGTATTCAAGTTTGTGAAAAAAGACTACTAAATGGCTGGGCTGAGTTTCTTCAAACTTGGTGGGAAGGTACTGTACTCCAGGGAGAACTATTGTGTCTTGGATCCAAAGGTTAAATTTAGTGAAAATCCTTTCTTTTTCTATAACTCCAAAGGGAAACATTGAAATGACATGGAACCTTCCTTGACATGTCAATTGTTGCATTTGAAATGAGTGTTTGCACGCGATGAGATATTTAACTCTGTGGATTGCTCTCTTGTTATTATCCGTCCAGACTCATTTGCCCTTCCTGCAATAAGCGTTATTTGCTACGCTTCACTGAATAGCCCGCTCTCTATGCGTGTAATGACACTCCGCGATGGCAGCTTTCACTATGCAGGACCTATCCTTTGCAACCAAATGAACTTCCTTTGACTCTCTGTATGTCTCATTGGCAGCCAGAGCTTGTTCAAGTCCAAGTTGGAAACACACTTTTGTATTGCTTTCATTTAATTGCACTTCAATTCATTTTATTGTACACCACCAATAGAATGCTCAGCAGATTTTTGTGCTACATGAATGAAATTTCATCATCATAATTATTACTCTAGTTCATATTTTTATCATTATTAGTACTGTAGATTTGACTTTTCAGTCGTTTTAGTATAATTGGCCAGGTTGTCGGCTGAGCACATCGCTTCAACGTGTCATTTACACTGTGTTATTGTGTGAGGATTCTCTATACTCTGAAAGCCCCAGCATCCCTTGGGAAATGTTATCATGCTTGACTTCAAGGGCACTGAATAGGCCTGTCAATCACAGACTTGTACATTGACAAACTGTAGAGTATGATTGAGAAGGAGCTATATCTGGAGAAAGCATTGTTTCTCAATTTCTAACACCTCTTTGCATTAAGAGAGTTGAATCTCCATGAGGATTCCGATTTACAATGCACCATTATCTGAGCAATATCTCTTGTACAAAAAACGAAATACATTAAAGCACACCATTACTGAATGTAACAACATAGGGGATGATTCAAAAGTGAATATTTTGTGAAACAAACTCCATATGACATTCAGTGACAACAAATTTGCTAGTAGGCGATGTTCAGAAAAACCTCATAAAATTTTACAAGGTGGATAAGGCACTGTTTTTGGCAGTAATGTGGCTTTATTGCTATTTATAGCCTCATTATCCATCCCATAATAAACACAGCCATATACTTTCTTCTGACAATTTGGGCTCATTTGTAGAAACATCCAAATGAAAACTTAACTCTGGGTCACCTCTCGTCCTGTCCCAGTGGCGTAGCCAGCAATCTATATTGTTCGGGGGCAAGATTTTTTGAAGGGGGGCAACCCTGTGATGGTTGATGGTAGGAATTACCAAGAAATATATTAGCGGGCACCTCGTCTGCACAAATACACAACCAATGGTTCAGTGGCACATGACACACTTTCACTTAATTTACCTCTATTGCAGAGACAGCATATAATGATCTTTCAATTCCATGGTTTCAAAAATAGGGGCCTATGGTTTACCAAATAACAGTAATGCAGTGTGTGTAAATGAATAAATATTTCCGCACATTATGAAAAGGATACAACGAATAAATTAGCTACTCTAATTCACTACATGCCCAGATTTCCACACAAACAAGTTTCACTAGGCCTATAGGTCCTATACGTGCAGTAAAAATTCTCCACGAGTGGCATCATTGGTCGCTGAAAATGCACATGGTAGGATAGCGCTAGTTTGTAATGGTTGTACAACGCCAAATTATTGATCAACGGTTTCCGTATGTGGGTATGATGAAGGCCTAAACTGTGTAATATCTCGGTCTGATTACCAAGTTCTGACCTTATATGAAGTATGAACATTAGCCCTGAGGTATGAATACTTGTGATTAAAACTTGAAAAAATATAAAAAAGAAGTATTTTGAATACATCACTGGATTTCATTTGGGGAGGGGGGCAAGACTGTAGCACAAAGCAAATTGGGAGAGGGCATTTCCCCCCTGGCCCCTCTCTGACTACCCCACTGTCCTGTCCTTGTTTACACAATATAAACAGTTTCATGTTCAAAGCAGTACTCCTGGGACCAGGGGGGTAGGAACTGGGGGGCATCCCATTTCTTTTTGTAGCACGGTTAACAGTAAACAATCTCAATAAATAGTATTGATAGCATACTAACACATATATATTTACGTGATATGGCCGGTGTGTATCGATTTATAGCATAACAAGTGGTGGTTGTGTTTTATATGTGTCATTCGAAAGGTCTGATCTGCTGCTGCTGTACGGAAACATTAAGAAGCTGTGAAGTCTGCGACAGATTTGACCAAATGGCTTGGCATACAATTGTGTGATATACTATAGCTCAGTATAAAAGCCTACAGTTATGAACCGAAGTCAAGCAATCTTCATTTGACAAGTAACGTACACAGAGGTGTGAAACTTTGTATTACTGTATAAATTCACTCAATCTCTTGGGTTAGGTCTAAATTTTTGCAAAAAAGTACATCATCACGATTGCGTGATTATTTCTAGTAAGCATTAGTAACAAGAAAGATTATTCATAATGCAATGCATAACACAGCTTTATTAAATTTAACAACATGGTGTGGGTTTAATAACCTCAATAATTAATTTTTTTAAAAAATCAAATCCATGTGACAATCCCACACAAGGCGTAATTTAATAAAGTAAACTTTCTAAGCAGGGTTATTGCAAAGTGGACATTTTGGAAATGGTGTGGCTGAATTTGTTTCTAGCATAATAAAGTCAGATACTGATAAGCCAATTTATAATTGGTAATGCACATAATCATAACATCAGGATATGTAGCTCTGCAACCCAGCTAAAGCATAGTCAAACACTTGTCTCCCAATATCCCAGAGAATTTTACAGAGTTACAATTCATTGCTCCAACTTTCACAGTTTGCTTTCCATCTTTGTTTTTGCACATTATAAGGCCTATGATCATGTGCAATCTCTCTCCAAGTTATCACTAATGAGATATTACGCTTCCAAGATTTTCACAATTTTTATAATTGCTTCTGCTGACCTAGACATTTTATAACCACCAAAGTACTAGAGACCTTGTACCTAGCACTTAGATGTCAAGTTGACTACTTTCAACATTACCCTCCCTTGAGATACTTACGTTACCAGCCATACATGCCAACATGACAGAATAAGGAGTAGAAAACTTGGTATGATTAAACACTTACACTGAAATCACATACAAATAGTTAATTTCCATGTGGTAAAAGTCATGTATTTTATAGTGTCATTAGCAACAACTTTGGTTGTAATGGTTGATATCACAGGAATAGAAAAATACAAACATTACAGAATGTAACACTTCAATCTGCTGTTTAAGATTCATTCTTTTGGAACACTCCTTCCAAAGGAGAACAAAAACCAATTGCGTATTGGACATTGCCGTCTTTAACATTCCTAGCATACAAGAAAACTGCAACTTCATACATGCTATCTACAATGGTAAATTCTGCTCTATTTAGAATGCCAATCATTCTTGTAACAGTACACACTATATGTCAGAATGCAATATAGTGTATCACACATTAGCTGCTAAGGATTTTAGTTTACTTTCTAGTTAATTTCTGATAAGATTTCTTGGCTTTACTGCCTGGCATTGATGATGTAAGCAAATTCTGGTTTCAGAGATGCCCCTCCAACCAGGAAGCCATCAATGTCAGCTTGGGCAGCTAGATTCTGGCAGTTCTTAGCATTTACAGAACCTGAAAAGAGAAAAAACCAGCAGAAACATTGATTAAGATAAAGTTTCCATCTCACTCTCTCTCTCTCTACAATTATGCTGTGCAATGATTCCACAAATAGAGTCTACTGTATTGCACTTCACATAATGATTACATATGTAACACAGTTCAATGCAATGGTTCCCTTCAGTATGAAAATTCGGTAAGTAGATACTGATGTAAGGCACAAACTTACCAACCAGTCGGCAAAATTTTCTGTCACGCTTCAAAACACTTGTAGTGATAGCATAAAGAGTTTGAATTCTTTATTTAATAGAAACAAGGGTATGAATAGTGTACTACTCATGCTAGAGCTTTGAAGATGACATCTAAGTACTGTGTATGAAAAATCATCCCATCTGATTTGAAACTACTTGATATTTAAAGTTTTACTTCCAAAGATATTAAACTTTCAGAATCATCGGTTCATTCAAAGGCTACTTTGTCTAGCACACATACCAATAGGTCAGATCAGAATACGCAACACAAAATACAACCTGAACAGAAAAAAGACTTTTATCGGTCTCAAACAGAACCTTCACAATTGTAATGTTTGGTTTCAATCTTGCATGGCTTTGTTGTTTTATATGAAGTAAAAACAAACATTCACTGATAATCTGGTGGAGGTATTTAAGTTCAAATAACAATGGTTAAGCAATAAGACTTGGACTTTTGCAACCCATGTTACTATCAATTGAAGATGAAATCAGTACTGCAGAGGGTATCACACATATGTTAAGAGTGGATATTTGGAAAACTGACATAGCAGTACAGACAATACTCAAGGTGGACTTTCACGGTCTATCAACAGTGAATTTTTGTCAACAGTAATCTTTCTAAGTCAATCAATCCACGTGTTAGGAATGTTGAACATTTGGTTGTTCCTTCTCAAAAATAAAGTGAAATCCCTCAAGCAGTACTCCCCCCCCCCTCCCCCACACTCCTTATTTCATTTGCAAAGTATCATTTTCCATGACTGTCATGATTAAAGTACAATAGAGCTCTAAAATGGGTGATATGGTTAGACCTTTGGCAAGTAAATCACTTTCAACTTTCTTGAAGAAAATCAGAACCATCAGAATCTACCAATCGACTCAGTCATCAACTTACAAGAAAGACAAGAAAATATGATCATAAACAATTAGCATCATGTTAAATCCTCTATACATTACCTCCATAAATTATCCGTGTCGACTGAGCGACTGCAGAAGTAACATTTTCCGAGAGCCAAGTTCTAAGGCTGGTGTGGACTTGCTGCGCCTGTTCTGGTGATGCAGTTTTACCAGTTCCGATGGCCCAAACTGGTTCGTATGCTATAACCACTTTACTCCAGTCTGAAACCACATCTGCATTTAAATAATGGTGCCATTAAAAACATGCATAGATGTAATGGGCTTGATGTATGCTTAAACTCCAATCCTTTATTAGCTATGTTGGGAGGACTTTCCGAAAACCCAACAGATCTCCCCTACCCATTTGGTCCCAAGTTAACCCTCTCCTTCCAAAACAAGGCCGAAAAGGCAAGTAAGCTTGAACTACATATTAATGCCCTTTTCCTCCACTCGAGCCCCAGCTACACCATTCAGTGTAATGAATCTCAATACTGTGACTGGAGTCTACTAATAACTTTTCTTAAATATATTTTGAAAAGAAAGCGGGAGTAACTTAACTGTAGCATGATTCTACAAAGTGTAATGGCCGCCAGAAACAGTGCTACAGTGAAAACCTATGGTATTATGACTCCTAAACTTAAAACTTGAATGATTCACAAGATAATCCCACAAATCTAGCCCCCAATGGTGTTACTTGAAATAAAATATAATCAACATACTCTACATAACTAACCTGCAATGGCCTTGGTTTGTTTGAACACCACTTCTTCTGTCAGCCCCGACTCTCTTTCCGACAGTTTTTCTCCAATGCAAGCAATGACACTGAGACCCTCACTTAGAGCATGCTGCACCTTCTCAGCTATTAACTAAAGAAAAACATATCTTATATTATAAATAGATGATATGGTATCAAGTATCCAAAACTTACATTGCTAGACTAGGGTGCTTCTCATAAGAAAGTGTTCGTATTTGTCTTCGAACATACAGTAAAAAAATTCTGTGAGGTACCAATACTAAAAGCAAAATAATACTAACAATATACATATAATATTGTGTTCATGTATTTGCATATCAAGAGGTGTTAGCTGTTTCAGCAGTGATTTACTTCAGGATAACAAGAGCAATCATCAATGTACATCATCCTATGATTCCTATCTACAAAGTACAATACAATGGTATCAGCTTGCATCCTATGCCCAAAGGAATCATATATGGAGTCTGACCCTACTTTGGCATCAGAGTAAATACTGTTCTTTTCCTACACTGGTGTTAATCAATAAACTAGATCAATTGACCATATGACAATTAAAAACACCAGTGATTTGTATTTGGTTTCTTTTAGTAACATTGAGCTTTTGTAAGCACTATCTTTCTAATTTATATTAAGAACCAGTCCTGAAAAGTTGTCCAGAAGAGAAGAACATGGAGTGTTATTTCATAGACATTGACGAATAAACATATAATTTCATTCTTTTAAGTTGCATCCTTTACTGCAGGTAATACACAATGCAGTTTATACAGAGAGAAGACCAAATTAATGCTCAATAAACATACAGGTATTCTATTCCAGTCATCATCATGATAGGATCCCCAAATTATACATATACATTACATTTGTTAATTGCTTACAGTATTCTGTACAAAAGTAAAACTATATAAGAACAAATAAATATTCAATTGCCAAGTCTGTGAGCTTCAAATAACATGAATTAATGAAATAAAACTATACCACCTAATATGTTGTGGATAGTGAATAAGATGGTTGCTGAACAAAACTCCTCATAGCAATTTGTATGGCAAACATATGACTTTTTCATATTGTTTAAATGCATCCAACAACAGCATAATGACACCATGGCATTTCAGAGTAAAATATTTTCTCTTTCTTTATATTGAACAATCATTTACCACTTGAAGAAGGAAAACAAGGCACAAGCAGGTTGCACTTTGAGGCTAAATTGAAGAATATTTCCATGACGATATCACAGACCACCTTCCAGTAGTGCCGAAGAGTTTAACCACTTAAAATTGGTTACAATTAATAAACCATATTCCAAACTTAGAACAAAGCATTGAGATGGGAGGTTTTATCTACATTGTGGAATATATTTCTCTTTTACAATAGAGGGTCCATTTTCTACCAATGGAATATAACCCCTTTAAAGTTGGGATAAAATTGGACCAATAGAAGATTGACTTAAAGGAAACATGTATTTTGGATATTTTTCTCACACTGGACAACCTTTCAGTCTCAATATGTTCCAATATGAGATGTTTATAAATTAATTAATGTTTCATATTTTTTAAAGTATGTGCATACCTCGTCTCCTTCACCAAACACATGGCGCCTCTCTGAATGACCTAGAATGACCCAGTTAAGGCCAAGATCCTTGATGATTGCTGGACTTATTTCACCTGTAAAAGCACCTTTGGCTACCTGCAATGTAACAAAATATAAATATGCACATGTTTTAGTGTCAATGGATATTGATCTAGATTTCATAAGCTATGTGAATTGTTACATAACCACAACAATGTATGAGTGTTTTATCAAAGCTAGATAAGGTGAAGTAATAAGTTGACATCAATAAGTATAGGAACCTATCATCATACATCCCTTTTGAAGATCTGTAGCAGTAATTACCAACAGCTTGCTGACATACAATAGATGTGACCTATCACTGTACAACATAGAACCTAGGGTGCGTCGGTATAAGCAAACACAGATACCGATATACCTGCTGACCAATAACTGGTATTACCAGGTGTGCCGGAAATTTTGTGGAACTGCTACTTCCAGTGCTAACTGTACTATCAAACATTAGCATGAACGGTATGGACACTAGCCATAACGGTATAACACCAGTATAAGAATAGGTACAGTATGAATCTACGTAATGCGCAGAATCAGTATAATAACGACCTGTGTGAATATGATGGATTCGATGATGTAACTGTAACATGAGCAGTTTTCTTCATGAATCTGACGTAATGTTTAGTGAGGGTGTACAACATACTTGATCTAAGTAATACAGTGAAAAGCACTTGTTATGTGACAAACAATGTATTCAGAATGACACAGGCTGTTCTGAAATGACCATTGACCTCAACAACAGGCTTCTTGTACTAAATGTGATAGATACATCAACATACTAAATATGATATCTGTCCTTATTGAAATATTGTACATAAAACCTGGTATTCACAATTCGACCCCTGGTGAACTCAAACGACCATTGACCTCTGCCCACAACATTAGGCTTCTTGTACTCAATTTGGTACAATTACATACCAAATATGCCATCTCTCCAAGCTTCCGATGCGATATTATGTTTAGGAAGATATGTTAGTGTGGAGAGACAGGTAAGAGGGGGAAAAGTAAATGTTTGGCATTTTTTACTTCAAATGACCTGTCTTCCACCAACAGTAATAATAGGCTCCTTAAAGTTGATATGGTACTTCTACGAACCATATACGAGATCTGCCCAAGCTTCCAATATTGAGATATCTTGTTGCAAGGTTTTCACTATTTGACCTCTGATGACCCAAAATGACCTTTGACCTCCACCAAAAACATAAGCTTCTTGTACTCAATGTGGTACTTCTACAAACTAAACATGAGGTTTGCCCAAGCTTTCCTTCTTGAGATATCGTGTTTACAACTTTACACACTTTCACCCCAAATGACGTTTGAACCCCACCAAAAACCATATATCCTTTTGTACTTAACGTAGTACTTCTACACACTAAACATGAAATTAGTCCAACCTTCCCATCTTGAGAAATCCCGTTTACAATATGGGCGTCACAAACACACACACACATGCGCCCACGACATCATGAATGCAAAGGTTACGATTATCATCGAAACCAAAAACAGGTACCAATATTAGCATTGTGCAGAATCGGTTTCTTCCCAAAATATGGTCACAGATCCACAGTAAACACTATGAAGACTAAGAACCCGGGTGGAGAACACTTTAATCTTCCCAACCATGCCATTAATGACATGTCCCTACAGGGGATTGAATCTTTAGGTAGCTGTCCTGACCTAGTACGAATCAGCAGAGAGAGACTGTGGATGCAACGCCTTCGCACCATTCAACCTCATGGGCTCAACATTCAGGAAGGACATGACTAACCTTTCTTCTCCTCCCCCCCCCCCCCTCCCCTTTCAATCTCCCCTTGTTAACCCCTCTGTCAGCCCCATTCTCGTAGCTCTTTTCCACATTTTTTTCTCCACACTTTTCTGTATTGTCCTTCTCTAGTATACTCCCTGTAGACCCTCTCACATGCTTGAATTGGAACTCATGAGAAGCGTATGGCGGGAAACTGTACTTGCAAGTACGGTAGAACTATGCTGAAGATTTAAATCAATTACCGGTAGCAAAGTGTAGGTCTTATTAAACAATGTGACTGGGGAATGACTTTAAGTTTTCAAGTAGCAGTCTGTTAAAAAGAACTTTGTGGATTCCTGTATTTGAAATGGTATTCTCAAATGTAAAGAGAGTAACATCTTAGAAGTTAAAACCTCAAAAGCTCTGTGGCATTGTGAAAGTAGTGAGATAGAGACCAGATCATCCCATCAATAAGCTTAGTATGGATTGTTTGAAACTTAGATTAAACTTTGCCAATCTCTCTGACAGTAGATACAGAAAGCTGGGCTGGGCAAAAAATGTCTGTCTTTTACTTGCGTGTCTTAAACCTACATCAAGCACATTTTACCAGCGAGGGTTTCTCTTAGTTAGACCACATTGCATCGCTAACAGAAACTTCAGATTCCTTGCCATACTAGACACTTATATTAATGTACACACATGCCAACCAATCATTTTCCTCGCTACTGAAGCACGTGTTTCAAACCCTCCAACAGGTGCTGTGCTGTATTCTGTACCTCCCCCCACCCATCCGTACGTAGAATGTTCCAAATTATCGTGTGTTACTACAACATCCCATTTGTGCTTGTGATTAGCAGAATAGGCTTTAACCTTTTTTGAAGGTGAAAGCGCAAGAAACATATCACTGTGTCCCTTCGTTGAATGTGCAATACAAGGGCTAAGATTGTGCAGCAAGAATGTTTACAGTTGGGGACTACGGGAAGTGGTAAGTTATACATGATAAACAGTAGCAGCAGGAATTTCCTCGAGTTTGCGTGTATTATCTATCTTGGTCGGTATTTTTATCAGGTATTATCAGGTATTCAAGGTTTGTTTCGGAGGCATTTTCGGTATATTCGTTGATGAAAGATTTCAATACTGTCAGTGTGGGTATGAATGAAATACCATGTAATAACGATATACCAACACACCCTAAGAGAACCCCTTACAGTAACCCCCCCCCCCCCCATTGATTTTGCAGTTGTGTTGTGATCCCTTTTCTTTTAGGAGATTTTATACCATGCAGATTCTAAAGGATGCCTTTAGAGTCTTTAGATTATTTTCTAGTTAAGATCGTGAACAAATCGAGCTGAATTAAGATTTTCCTATTTTGATAAAATGTGCTTTGAATTTGATTTGTTTTATATGCATCAAACCAAGTACCCAAAATGATTGAAAAATGCTTCATTCTCAAGTTCAGAGCCAGTTTTCCCCAAACATGCTAAACTTGCAGACAAACATTTGCATTGTGTCACCAACCTTGTAACTGTTCTGAGCTGATACTTGGATCTTGCTGTTTATTCTCTCTTTAACATAAACCAGGTGGGCAGCAGTGGGAGCAATCACTACATCTAAATAAGAAGATATTACAAGGTAAAGCATGAAATGTAAAATATTAGTTTTACAACAAATGCTGAACATGTAATATTTAAGGCCGTGGCTATTCTTACGACTAGTCGTAACAATGATTTATAAACTATTCTTACGACAACAGCGAATTCAAGCAAAGTAAAGTAAATAAAGCAACTGCGCATGTAGTAGGGGTAACCCTAACCCTAAACATAACCCTAAACCTCAATCCTAACCCTAACTCTAACCCAACCGGAAATTATTGTTACTCCTCGTCGTAAAAATAGTACTCCTGGTCATAAAATAGCAACTGCGCATGCGTAGTCGGAAATTATCCTTACGACTAGTCGTAACAATAGCCACTATTCGGAATAGGCCTAAGGTTATAGGGAAGTCGGTTAAGTCAAACAATTCTTTGAAATGTCTATCTCTTAATCCTATTATTATGAGAACAACTGTACTTCTAGCAGTTTTATGTGGATAGATCTTTGTGTATTGTTTACAAATTGCTGACCTTCTAGAACTCTCTCCCACTTTTATTCCGTTCAAAAGGCAAAAGGAATTTTTGAGATGTCATAAAATGTCGTCAGTCTGCATTACTCAACATATGCAGCTTGAGATCTTCGCCAAAAATTGGTCGAAATTAGCATAATTTCGTGGAACACATACTGCTACAAGAAGCCAATATACTCGATGTGTGTGATAATTAAATCATAGCGTAGTGGCCATTGACTCAAGTTATGCAAAAGTTTGGGTTTGGCTTAAATGTGAGGCCCTAACCTAGGATGACTGGATGTAACGACTAATCTGTAACCAGTAGGCCTTAATGTGGTCTTGACTAACTAATGTTGTCCTAGTCTAATGTTAGGCTAAGTTTCACATGAAACCTAACACGAACAGTAACACCGAGTTGGGCTAGGCTAATCAAAGTGTACAAGTTATGCCTGAGTTAGTAATAAGGTACGTTGATAAGTGTATTTATATTAAACCAGGCTAGGTCTAGTCTACCTAGGGCTACGGCACTTTCATGTCATTCGAATTGGTGTTTACTCTGGCCGCATGATATTGTTGATCTACCGTACCTGTGTCTTCTGGTATGTTGGTATCAGCTAGATTTTTAACGATTTCATCAATACTAGCTTTGTTCCCATTCATCTTCCAGTTTCCACCAACGAAAAAACGTCTCTGCGTCGACATCTTATGTGATTTTCTTGCTATTAACTGTGGGTAAATAATTTGTGAAATTGAAGTTCATACCAATCTAATAAAGCGGATACTTGTTATAAACCTTCCATTTACTAATAGTTTCTCACCTGCAAATTTTTCCTTTCTGAGCTGCACAGCAAAATGTGTGTTGTCAACTTTAACATTCAAAGCCAGCTACTAGGGAAAGACCAACCTGGATTCTTACTAACGATTCTGTCGTGCTGGCGCGCAGTCTGGCAGTTTTGCATCTTGTATCAATACATCTTGTATCAATACATCATACAGAAATAGGGATGGTGCAACAAATATGGTGCGTCGCTGGTGTGCAAATATACGCTTACACTTCCTATCTAGTTTCAAAGAGCTATCTTTCCGAGGTCAGCATAGTAATGAATTCACTCGCGCGACGCATGTCAGCTCGCACGTGCCACACAAGCATTCCTATCTTTCACACAGTCTCGATGCAGGTATCACACCACAGTAATTGCTCCCATTGACTTACACACTCTTCGTCACTTTCCAAGGCCGATATACCATAGATAGACATGTCTTACCCACCATATGATAGCTGATGGCAGTGGCGGCGGAACCGGGGGGGGGGGGGGGGCTTGGGGGGGGGGGGGGGGGGGCTCAGCCCCCCAATGAAAAAGTTGAGGGGGCAAATGCATGATAAGCCCCCCCAATATTTACCAAGGCTCCGAAACGTGCATCTGCCCATTTTTCAATGCATACTTGTCGATCTGTCCGATGCACACATATACTATATAGGTGTAATAATTTTAGTAATTGCTGGGGACCCTCGGCCCGTCCCCTGGCTATAGACCACATTGTCACCCCAACCGCGTCTTCACGCCCTGTGAAAAGTGGAAGCAGTGAGTGTGAGTACCAGTAAGCGTAACACAACTTCGTCTTAGGCCAATGACTTGCCTCATTTCAGCCAGTTCTCCAACATCCCCTTACTTAGTGGCGGAGCGTCCATATATACAGTCAGGGGGCGGATGCCCCCCCCCCCTGACAGACTCAAATGGACTGCTGGCGCCCTTTTCAGCTTTTCACTATACTTTTTACTTATTCGCTATTATTGACTATTTTATTGCGCTCTCATATACCTATTGACATTTGTCATATTCTGTTGGCGACGACACCTATTTATTCTCCGTTTATCTGCAAATTAGCAAGGCCCGGAAAGGGTCATTTCCTGCAATCTAGGGAGTATCTTTACTCAAAATTTTTATGTACGTTCCGCGCCAACCTGTGGTGGCGCTCCGCTTAGACAGTGTCGAAAGCGCCCCTACAGACCATTCTTGCCCCCCCCCCTCGACCAATACCCCTAGCTCCGCCACTGCCCTTACACTCAAAAACGTCTTTGCGAGTACACTACGAGTATAATAGCTACTCTCGTAAAACACCATCGAATACACAAATTACAATGTTTTTACAGACTTTTACGTGCAATCTGAGAAATTGCAGACTTGAGACCCTTATTTTAGGGCTAGGTATTCGCAGCATAAAACACACGGGAAGTGCCGTTTCCAGCCATCTGGGGGTTTGAAATAACCGATGGTGGCGCTCCGCTTAGATAGTCTCCACACATTAGCCCCCCCAATAATTTTTCCGTTCCGCCGCGCCTGGCTGATGGCTTGGGGTATTACACATTCAATTTTTGCCACCATGACCGTTACGATTTTTAGAAGAGCCTCAAGTTTATCATAGTGCTCTGCAACTAGGGTTACCATTTTTCTTTGAGCTGAAAGTGGGACTGATCTGGGGAGCGGTCTAATGGGAGGGGGTGTCCCCCTCCCCTTTGCAAATTTGATTTTGGGACCTACCTAGAAGCCAAATGGTGCAATATTTAAGGCTGATTTCACTAGTTTTGTTTGCCTAATATGTGGCCTATTTCAGAAATGTAATTCATGCTATTTCTGGTTTGCACCACATTTACTCCATGCGGACTGGTGATAAAATTAATACCATGGTTGCACAACTACATCATCATGAAAAATATCCAAAAATGAACAGCACAACTCAAACTCAATTCAGTCATTAATAATTGTCCCCTCCACCAGCGACGTAGCCAGGAATTTGAAAGGGGGGGAGCACTTTTTGCGATTGATATGGATTTTCAAAGTTGTAGGCACGACTATCTGAGCGGAGCGCCACCATCGGTTGGCACGGAGCGTACAAGAAAATTTTTGGTTTTACAACCCCCCCCCCAGATGGCCGGAAACGGCCCTTCCCGAGTGTTCATTCTGGTTCCCTGGCCTCTTGCTAACTTGAGACACCTCATTCAATATCACTTTTAAACCCTAAAAACCAAACGAGTTAAAATAGTACGTAATTCAATACTACATAATGTATATATTTAAAATTAGCAAGGTACATGTACAGAGTAGTCTTACTTTTCAACTTCTGATAATTGTATATACAAAGATAGGCCAGAAATGTATTTGATACAACTACAGCCAGTACTTGTCTTTGATACAACTGTAGCTAGTAAATGTTTAAGTTAGCCTAATAAGAGAAGGCGAGAGCTATCCGACGATTGCCATCTGATGCAAATTTCTCAACTGTTTTCTCAACTGAAATATTATTTGCGTAAACGGGTTCTTATAACTAGATGTTACTATACTGACTAGATCGGAATCTAGTCTTTTTCGGCGGGTAGAGTGTTGATTGAAACGACACGCGATAGAAATGACAGCCTAGATGATCGAATAGGTCACCAATAATTTGGCCATATTCTTGCTACGTTCATTTCAATAGTTTTTCCTGTCTAGAATCTTAGACTCGTCCAGCAAGCTTATGGATTTGAATTATGGGTGTATTTAAAAAAAAAAAGGTAACTTGCCCAAAAATGTGTAGGCCCGGGCCTGCAGTGCTACATACTGGCTACGCCCCTAATCATATGATATCTTATTATCAGCAGATTTTGTTTCCTGTTTGAATTCTTTTACATGTTCTTATACGTAATATATCAGAAAGACAAACATATAGTGCCCTTTTACAATTTTTCCAGTAGGATAATTCTTGTTTATTGTCCAATGTCTGGACTTTAATACATTTGACGAACTTAACTGTGGACAATATAAACTTTCATATTTTGTAATATAGCCAGATATGCAGTGGTCTAAAAAAATATCGTTATCGCAGTGTATTAGCAGTGTAATAATTATTTATAGGAAGTGCGTATCACGATTGCTAGCTTAGCTTCATAACATGCTGTTCGTGCAACAACTTAGGACGCATCAAAGAAAGGATGAGAACGAACGTTGTCGACGTTGTTGTGCATACGGTTCGTGACATAAGGCAATATGTATGTTATTACGCTGTGGCGAACTGTAGGCTTGTAATAGGCTATAGGCTAAATTAAGCTAATTGCATCTGCCAAACTAAGTAAGTAGTTCAATCAGTAGGCGGGAATGTTACTACGATTATAATCGAGTTAACGGTGCTGAAGAGTATTCAAGATCAAAAGAGCACTGACAAAATACCATGCTAAAAAACGACAGTTTTTAAACATTTTTTTTCGAAACTGCTCCCCCCCCTGGCTACGTCCCTGCCCTCCACTAATCTGCTTGAGGAGTCCCGGATTCTTCAACATGTATGAGTGAAGAACATTGAACGTCTCACGTCAGTAACGATACTCAATTCTATCGCAACGACGCACGTGGATTCGTATTCCCGCACACTACAGGGTTACCATACCGAGTCGTCGTCTGCTACAACAGCTAACGAGCTGTTTATGTACACATAACTTGGCGATTGCGAGTCTGATCCGAAAAACTAATGCGTATATTCGTTTCCGGGAAAATCGGGACAATTTGTCTTACCGGCCGGGACGTTCACTTTTCCTTTCAAAAACGGGACAATCCCGATTAATCGGGACGGATGGTAACCCTACCTGAATGTCATTATCGCTCTACATAAAACTCTAACCATGTTTCATGGTACACATGCCCACACGCACACGCGCACACACCCTCACACACATGTTTGTGTTTCATTCAGACCGAGGACCCCATTGTATTTTCCATTGTTCAAATCCACGTACCCTAACTTTAACAATACCCCATACAATAGAATTCTTCCGAGGACGTGGTGATTCTTTAGAAATCACAACCGAGGACCTGAAATTCTTTTGTTCAAGTCCTCGGTCAGATAGCAAAACAAACGCACACACACACGCCAACCTGAATACATAGGTTCCTTTGCTTTTAGCAAGGAACCAAAAACAACAACAAAAATCAAAATAAACGTTTGATAAAATGAGGTTCAAAGATATGATTGCAATGTTGGTATTAATGAAACCTTTCAAAAAATTTAATCTTGCATTAAAACTCATTTCAACTTCTGAAGTGTCCACTTCTTTCAGCTTTAAAGTAGAGGTTATTGATAATTTATGAGCTTGACAAAGCCTGGCTGCAAAGTTCAACGAGGCAGCCCCTTCAGCATCTTGTATATATATAAAGCAATGCAACTAGCTGCAATTTCACATAATAAAAATATTCGAATGAATGCACTGCACTACTATTTTCCTACTTTGTCATAATTCAACGAAGTAAGTGATTTTAAGGATCAACAGGGAATTGATTTCTATAAAAATAAAGGAAACAAACATATATTTCGGGGAATAATTTAGTGTTCAACCTTTGTGCAACAGTTTTGTAGTCCCTGAGTTGTGTCTCTCAAACAATTCTATGGTTTCTGTGCAAGAAACAGCTATAACACATCTTTGCACTTGTATAGCAATTAGGCCATTTTACATCTAGCATTTTACGATTCCATACTGGATTAGTTATTCCCTGTAATTAGATTGCAAAAGATTCACACCTTGAGCTTGGCAGGATCTTGGCTGGGGTCATTGTCATCCGTGGCTTCAAAGAACAACTTGACTAAGTTTTTCTTGGTTGCCATTTCTCGACAGATTGGGCAAGTTGCAGAGGTGGGCAGCCATCTTGAAAGACTCTTAGGGAAAGACAATCAAACACACAAATAACATGCAATGTAACAGCTATGTGAAGAAGACAGTATGTAAGTCAGTATTGTTCTGATTTCTTGAAACATCACCTCAGTGTTGAGATGAACGAGATGTACAGGACTCAGGATTAGCAATGTAAAATGTGTTAAAGCAAGGGCGTAGGAACCGGGGGGGCTGGGGGGGGGGGGGCGCCAGCCCCCCCAGTGAAAAATGTGGAGGGGCGGAAGTATCATTCCGCCCCCCCGCTCCGCAAGTCAGAAAACCCCTTTTTCATTTCCAAATGAGAAAAAAAATCTCATTTGGAGCACCAAATTGCATCTAAGGCCAGGTGAAAATACAAAATTAAGTTTACAAAATGGAGTGGGTGTTGAAGTGTGCTATATTGCACCAAATTGCATCTGAGGCCACCTGGAAATGCAAAAAATTCCAAAGGGGAGGGGGACGCCCCCTCCCCTTAGACCCCTCCCCCAGGCCGGCCATCAGTCTTCAGCCCCCCCCCCCACTCAAAAGTACCTTCCTACGCCACTGTGTTAAAGTATCGTACAACTTTGTCAACATATAAAAACATTAAAAAGCTTTTTTTTTTTCAATTGAATGCTCTTAAGAAGCCTAGTCTTGTAACTGAACATTGGACTACTACACTGATGAGACTTAAAGAAACTTAAAGATGAATGAAGTCATAAAGAGCTTCAGGAGCAACATAAGACTGACTCTCTAGGTACTTAACATGCAAAACAAATATCAATTGCAAGAGAACTTAATACACGGTAGAGATAAAAATAACATTTAATATGTCCAAAGGTAGTTCATACTGGCAGTAAACTATGGGGATACTGTGAACAGGTAACAACCTCCAGTATTATATTTTTCAGAAACATTTTGCTTTATTTATCATCCTCATGGTACATTTTTTTAATTCCATTCTTTTCTCATTTATTTCAATAATTTGTTTATCACAACGTACATATATGGAACAACTGTATATAACTTAATATCTGATGATGATGATTTATATAATCAAGTATAACATTGATGAGAATTCTTATTAATTTAGTTTAACTAAACTCATAAGCACCCTGATAGATCTGAATATTACATTAAAACTTTGAGTATGCTATCAATTACCAAATCCACATGCTTTCCTGAAGAGCAAATTTTCAAGTTCCCTCAAAAATATATACTATAAACGAATCAAAACATAACACAAACAATAAATAAATAATACGGAAATGTGGTAATAGTCAGTCATTTCTCGGATAACTATTTCTTAATTTCCTTCAGAAAGATGAAACAATGCAATAATATTTATTATCCTGTGGCAATGAGTTCCACAGAGAATTTACGTGAATTCTCAGACAATGTTTGACAGTATTAGTTTTAAAACGTGAAATGTGAAGGTCATCAGCTGACCTAGAGTTATAATTGTGGATTTCATAATTGCAGGTATAAAAGAATATCGTGGAATTTGCTGAGAGTAGAATATGAACAATGCGGTAAGCAAAGGTAGCTTTATTGACATGTATGAGATCAACAAGCTTGAGCAAATTTAGAGAAGAAATTAAGTTACTAGTACGATCAGTATATTAAGCATACAGTGATAGTGACGAATTGCTTTCTTTTGTTAAGTATTAGTTTGTTGAGGTGGACATTGTGTAAGGCTTATTTTGATAGTTCCAGGTAACGGTAAGCCGGGCCTGACACTAATAACCTTGAACCGAGCGTGAACAGGAAAGTCTTAATAAATAATCTCCAAGAGCGGATATTTGATAATAAGTTCCTTTTTTTAACTCTGAATATAACTATAACTTGGGATAATTAAAATGCACAGGCATAAATGCTGATCATAAATATAAACTACGGAGCCCACTGTTCTACGTCTGTAGGCTTCGGGAGATAAACTTAAACTCCCCGATACATCTTTAGGAGACACCTAAACCCCCGATTCTAAAATAACAAATTATGACGCGATGCGCAGGGCACACGCTCTGCCCTTGAACCTGGTCGAAACTTATAGCTAACCCCTCACCCAACTCTTGATTGGTTGAGTGCCAACCTGATATGCAGATGAGCATATATGCAAATGGACACTCAACCAATTTGAACCAGTTTGGCTGTCTTCCAGCCCCACAAAACCGAATCATTCAAAACAGAACATCTGTACACGCTTCTAATAGCGCGTGATTCATAGCCCGCCACACCACAGAGCAAACCACCAAAACGCGAGCCATGTGTGACGTCATAATAACAATAAGTAAACAATATCTTAACGCAAACTAGAATACACTTCACAATTGTATGCACCAGACCAGACAGTTTACGCAGTATGTCAACTGTGGTAAAATTAATGTAAGGTACAAAGAGCGAAAACTACTTTTTTGAGAGAATACAAGCTCCCTTAGCGACCTTAATGGAAATAGTGTCAATATGAATAAACACATGACACCAAGACATTTTGTATAATCTACCTTGTGAATGCATTGTTATTTAGTGTAAAGGTAAACAGTTTCATTTTATCTACTATTGTTGTTATAATGTAATTGGTTTTGTCCACAATTAGTGACAATTTGTTAAGCAGAAAACCAATCATGATGAGCTTGTAATTCACAGCACGCCATATTGTGTGTCCTCCATCCCTGTCAAGTCAATTCCCTGTAAAAAAATATGTTTGTATCATCAGCAAAGAGAATATTAGAACTTACATTTGAGACATTACATATATCATTTACGTAAATAATAAAAAGTAATGGACCTAGACAAGAACCTTGGGGCACACCGCACACCACAAATTATATTCTGAGAGTCAGAATAAGTACAATTCAAATATGTAAATTGTTTCCTGTTACAGAGGTAGCTAGTTAGCTACTGATCCACTTTAAGCCATTGCCTCAAATGCTGAAGCTTTTTTAATAAAATGTTATTCATCAATCTTGTCAAATGTTTTTGATTGGTCCAGGAAGACACATACACAAGACTTTTTCAAATTCACAGCAGTAGTCATTTTTATCGACAGCAGGCCTTAAAAGAATAATGAAGGCAGGGATCAAAGTCAATTTATATTGTTCAGTAACCGTCAAAACTATCTAATATTCGATATGGCAGTTTGTACACGATGTAGTGGAATTCAACGCAATCACAAATATTCTTATTTTTTTTCAATCGAAATTTTGGCGAAGATAGAAGTTATGTAACCGATATCAAACATGAATATGGTGATATAGGACACATTGCTCTATTCCGTGATGTGTGTCGCACCACCTAACTATTTCTATAACTAAAGATAATTAATTTTAAACATTTCGTTAGTACGTAACGGCATTTTGTACACGATGTAGCGGAATTTGTAGCATAATAAAGAAGTTATGTCACCGATATCAAACATTAATAGAGTGATAGTAGGGACTTTCTCTGTCTCGTTATTGCGTATCGAACTTCATAGCTATTCCTATAAGAAAGATGAATATTTATAAACATTTCATTATTTTGATGAATTGCCTTAAATTTGATGTACAAACAATTATTGAGTATCACTGCACCTTCACCGTTGCTTATTTTCCGCTAGATAATAGATGGCGCTCTCCGCTTTTCTCCTTGTTGTCTGCTCTTATTGTCCGCTACTAATGTCCGCTACCTTCAAGCAGGTGTGTAATATCTGCAAGAGGACAGGGGTTGAGGGCAAATCAGTCGGTTCGCTGTTTGGTTTTTTCGTGCTCAGGTTCTCCCTGGTTGACATTTCTCTTAAAAGTAACATTCCTGGTGTACAGGCTGGCGTAACTGCCACGACGTTAGTCGAAGCATAATGGTCCTTTACTTATTGTAAAGTACATTATCAAAATTTTACGTATCTTACCTTTACGATGTTGTTAAAGGTATAGTTCTGTTTCTAGCTCCGCTGAAAGCTTTCGGCTGAGCGATAGCGATCGTGCGATTCGGCCGAAATGCTGTCACTTTATTATCACCGTGTTTGAATGACTGCCATTTCGTCATTTTCATTCGCTTTGGCTGAAATTTCGTCAGTGGATTGTGTGATCATATTTTAAGAATTCGAACGGTCATTTTTGGTCCCGAGAGATCGTAAATATGTGAATAGCCCTAGAGCGTTTGCCCAACTTTGCTGAAACTTTGTGGATATTACGTTTGAATGGTGGTGAACCAAAGTTGTTCAGGAAAAATACTTTGTCGTCAAGTATACGTGAGGGCCCTAATCAGTTTTCAGTTATGATGAAATGTAGGCCACAGATCATATATGCAATGATCATGAAACTGATGTTCAGCTTTTTAGTATTCATGTCGACCAGTATGCGTGGTGGTGTGAGTAGCAAAATGTCTTCCATTTTAATTTTCCTGTCATTTTAGGAAATAATTCCACCCGTGGGAGACTTGATCAAGTCAAATGTTTAATTCAGGCTTGCTATGTAGTTCGATGTCATTCTCTGTATAAAAGGACTACTTGCCAGCTTTGTAATTTGAGCTTTTCCACATTCTATATGTGTGAAATACGACATGTGAGAAATGACATATAGCCTATTGTTGGAGCCGAATGTATTACAGCTGAACTCACACAAACCACTGACGAAAGTACAGCCAAATTGAATGAAAAATGGCAAAGTGGCAGTCATTTAAATACCGTGGCAAAAAGTGACAGAATTTCGGCAGAATGCCACGATCGCTATAGCTCAGTAGCTTTCAGCTGAGCAAAATATTTCATTGATTTTTTATGTCTTCTTTCAAACGAACATTTACAACTTTCTGACTTTGTAACAAACTATGTCTGGTTAGAAGGAGCATAAGGCATGGATAAAAGGAGATGGGAGGAAAGGACAGAACACCGTTATCCGGTCTAGGGCTATGTCTCATATTTTTCGCAAAAGCAAATGGATAAACTGCTGAGAATATTGCCATATCAAAACAAATTTCTGAAATATGTAGAAGCTTATATACCTTGAAAGCCGGTCCAATTTCTAGACTGCAGCCTTATATGGCATGAAAATACAGTTTATGAGAAAGTTACATACAACCAGTTCGGAACTACATTTACAACGGCCGTTCTGGTTGTTGAATTTAAGCAGGTTTAGGGAGAGAGGGTTTATACATCAAAACATATTAACCTATATTGTTTCTACTTCTGCTACCGTGAGTTTTTTCAGGAAGATACTGGATTTCATCCATTATGTCACCCTTTATATCCGCGGTCCCCTTTACAATTTTGGAAGGTCAGTAAAATTGACTCCATAGTTTTCCCTTGCGGGAAACCAAAAAGTGATTTCTGTGTGTGTGTGTGTGCGTGTATGTATGTATGTATATTAGATCCTCCTGCAAGCAGGAACTCGCGAAGACGCCTAATTGGCTTATCAAAGCCGCAAGCCGACCGAAGTCAGTCTCTTAGATTCATATTTAACGTCCATGATTATGAATTGTTAATTGTCAACAACTCTGTAACTGGACGACAAACATTAATCTTGGAGTGACTCGAACCGGGGACCTTATGATATAATGTCGTTGCCAATTCAAAGTAACCAATGAGAAGACAATACATAATGTAGAAGAGAGAGCGATTTACGAGCCAGACAGATCTATCCATCACTCTCTTGCAACACCAAACATATATGCCAACTTGAAAGTCTGAAATTGCGAAATGCACAAGCGCATATGTGTAATTGGTTGACTTATAAATAGAACAAGGAGTTCAAAGACTCCTAACCCACTTCCTGACATCCTGCATATTTTTATATTATATAACACTATAATGTATACTAAGTTAAGCTGTTACTAGTATTATTTTCTATTCCTGTGTATATTTCGTTTTGGAAGGCACCTGGGAACAACTCGTCGTGAAAGCTGATCGTTTATTATGTACTTGACCTATTGGTGTCCATTGCTAGGTGATAGTTTATCAATCCTGTTTGAATCAAGTTTGTTCTATAAAAACACTTAGCTTAGGGCTGAGTGAATTTCACCTGACATAACTTCCCCATTGTACATTGTTCCTTGTTGTACATTGTACCTTGTTCGCTTTTTATGTATAGTCCATCTCTCGTCAGTTAAGTTTACACAAATTACAACTACAGCGTTTTATACAAACTCAGATATAAAGGGTTTCTGCTTGTCCATGAAGAGAGAGATATTTTGAAGAAAAGTCACCCAGGAAAGAACCTGGGCACGAAAAAAAAACCAACTGATTGAGTGATCCGCTCTCAACTCCAGTCCCCTTGAGTCGAGACCGTCACTGTGTGATCATCGTTAGGTGTGTATCACGGTTCCACTCGAAGGGGAACAGATACTACACATGATCTTAGCCAAAAGGCCGAGACAGATAGTCGACCCTCAGCATTAGTGACATAATTACCTTCACCTCAGATTCGTATATGCAAGGTATACGATATACCAGATTAATCATTGATTATTGGCAGTGAACGTGCTTTTGACCGGTTATATAATTATAGCCTAACCGCTAGTTTTGAAATTGACAGCGTAAATGTTCACGTTTCTTTAGTTATTTCCCCCTGCAGATTCACCGAAGTGATCGGTCAGCAGAGTCCAAGAAAGTACCATCAGACACCTATTGGATTAATAGTAATATGTTCAGGGTATGCTCTATTATTCAAAGGAGACTAGGCGAGGCTACTTGTATCTGATTTATGAAAAGTTTATATGTCCAGGCTAGTGTTGGCTAGTGTTTCAGGTATAATGAGCTTCTCACTGTCAAGCAGAAGCAGATATCACTATTTTAATACAGCATTATACTCATTTGTAATAGTTAAATGTGTTGAAAAGCAAAACAAGATGTACAAATATGGTCTGCGTATTTAATGTTGGAATTGCGAGTAATTCCTTTAGATAAACCAAACATCATGTACAACGAACAACCATGCAATCCATTGATGGATACAAGGAAATAGACAAAAAAGGAATCATTAAACATCTGCTGTTATATTGGCATTTGTGTGATATTATTTTCATTCATTTCCTGGTTGATTTAACAATTTCCGTGTGCAGGATGTACTCCTGATAATCAATAATATTGAAATAGAAGATCATTGCTGCATTCATCTATTAAGTCTTCTAAAATAACACATTTATATAGAATGTGTGGGTGTTGGCTTGTAAACATAATAACTACGAAAAAGTAATGATAGTTAGAACTGGTGATGTGTTTATTTTGGGAGATATTTTAATAACATGACATAAGCGTGTTTGTTTGTTTTTGTTTATAATTCCTCTTTCAATCTGTTTGAACGTTATGGACGAGAGAAATGTTGCCAGTAGGAATGAAAAACCTCACATATCCATTTCTAAGCCAAAGAGGTGTTTGCAGTATAGTTGGAAATTGAAAATCTACGTTATTAGTACTTGCCTCAGTTAATATTAAATGTAATGATATAATAATTTGCATCGATACCAATTCCTGGCCCTTTCCAGCTTTTGGACAATCCAGTGTAAATTTCATGAGAATTTTTTACATCTTAGAAAGTTAAGTTTCACTGATGCAAATACAATGTAATATTATTTCTATTGGTTAATGGTTTAACACACGAATCAAGCAAATCTTTACGGGAAAAGTGGGAAATACACTATATGGAGCGTTGGTATGTAAAACATTGTAGTATATAGTAGCATGATGGATTAATCTGATTATAAATGCTAATATGTTGTGATATCATCAAAATAAAGCAGAGCAGACAGCGGTTTTAAACTTTCATTGGATTTATAGAAGAGATCACGGATTAAGACACATTTTGAAAGACCACTGTATATGCAAAACAGCTACTATATGGGTGGAAAATCAACGACATTTGTTCCTTCCACCGGGACTTAATCTAGCGCTTACCGCTCTATATGGGACTGCCCAAACCAACTAGGCCACAGGCACAATAATTGATGCAGACCATTGGTTCAAAACAAGTAAAACAGTTCATTAATTGACATTATGCCTACACCCTCAGTTACAATATGTCATTCCTGAATTACAAGAAACCATTTGTAAAATCTCAGAAGAAATTCAATGAGAGATTGAACGGCACTTTACAAGAAACTAAGAAAATTAATTACCTTTTTAATCACTCATCGTCAAAAGTCGTCTGTATTCTGATAATGGACTGCTATCCTAAGAATGTGGCATTTCCGAATCTCTAAAGGGTTATTAATGGTTCAGCTCAAAAATCCACGTTTTGGTTAGCCTCACGTAAGTGCTTATTTGTAGAAGCTTTTTTTCTGATTCTGTGAAACATTTTTTATAGGTAATTTTCGAAGACCTATATTTGGCTCATGCCAACCACATATAAAGCTTTGTTAACTATTGGAAAAAAGTTGAATTCTGCAAGTGTATGGCAAGGGAAGAGGTTGCAACATGTCCGGAGACGCATTAATCAGAGGTTTGAAGACGAATGCCAAGACTACACCTTTAAATGTGTCAAGGTAGTAAAAGGTAGAGCTTTACCAGTTTCACATTGTCAATTCCAGGTTGTGCAGTAATTTGAAACTAACTATATACAAGATCTCGTAGGTTATTTACATTTAATGTAATTCACCAGCAATACCTGTAAATAAGTTAATGAAGATCCCATTTAAAGTCAGACATAGCATTTCGGTCAGAAGTGTCTTCGTATCAGTAGCAATCAGAAACAATCCCCAAATAAGACATTCATTCATATATAACCAACCTTTCCTTTTTTTTGTGGCTATTGAAATACAATTCACATGGACCAGATAAGAATATGAACTTGCTGTAGTAGCACTATAACTTGTAAAAAATCTTCCTTTCGAATCATTACAAGTTACTGTGTTCATTGTTTCATAGCCCATGGCACGTTTAGGCTACTATTAACATATCAACTATACACATGGAGTGTTAATTCTCCATAAATTCCTGACCAAATGAACCTCATGCTAACGTCATGCGGCAAGCCGCGGTACAGCAAGTACTGTTTATGTCGTCTCCTTAAGGTAAGATACATCATAATCCTTGATCGATAATAACATACTTCTCGTCTTCACGCAGTTTGTACAGGTTGATCGAGAACTCTTCGGTAACTCTACATTGGTTGTGCTTGGCATTACGTTGGCCCCATATATGTATATTTCGTATTGGAAGTATTGTGCGGTTTTACAAGTCATGCACTTTCTTATTTTCGATCCTTTGTGGATGTTCATTCATTGATGGATCAAACTGGATCGTAAACAGTTCATTTTTCCCCAAATCTAGAGATGTCAACCGCCCCAAAAGAGGGAAAAGACGATAGATCAGAAACTATAAGCACGCTTATAATAGTGAGTGGCATGTGTAATAAAAGGCCAACAAAAGCAACGCACATGCAGTTTTTTACAAGGCCTAGTTAAGCGATGTTTTGTTTGAACATAGTGCACTAAGAAAATATTTCTAATACATAAGTGTACTTTTTGTGTGAATATATATATTTATATTGATATATATATATATATATATATATATATATATATATATATATATATATATATATATATATATATATATATATAATTGAAAACATAATGAGAAGGGAAGAAAAGGGGGGAATATATATATATATATATATTTATTCCACGGATTCAAATCCTTTCATGCAGGACATATCGCCTCATGCAGCAAGAACGCCATATGTATGCATCTGTAGTCAGTCTTTCAGGGACATACATGGGAGTACAATAAACGATCTGTAAATATAATCGCTAATGGGGACATTGTTGATTGAATAATATGTTCAGAGCTTTCATTAGTGTGTTTTCGATGTTTCGCTGAATCTGATCATATTAAGTATGTACACAACAGTAATGTCTACACAGAAACAAATTTGATAAAATACATCATTTGTACATTTTTATCCCTAGTTCCCTACTTTCAATAAAGATATCATGACTCAGAGAGAAGTTGGTTATAATCAATCAAAGCTGCAGTAATGTATACAAGAAACACACTTTATTGCAATCCCAAAGTATGAAAACAAATTTTACCCAGCTCTTGCATAATGAACACACATCTCCCAAATGCACCCCCCACTCCCCTCCTCCTCCCCTCCCAACGTATAAACATAGTGTGTGTCATGTTATCTTATTACGCAGATTCATCACTGACTAGCCAGATTTTGTTCCAAGATGACATGCATTATAATTTTCAATTAAGTGTAATGGTATAGTCTCAACTTTAAAATTGTTTTCATGAGTATTTTTTTTTCTTCAAATGATCGTTATATAAAGTTATAGTTTATCGGTCGATGGTGAGTGACTTAAGGTCCACACCAGTTTATCATTTGACTGAATTGTTTTCCTCTTACCAAATTTTAATTATTTAAATATATCATGGTTTTGCAATGAAATGCCATAACTGCACCATGGTAATATTGCTACTTATGATCGAGTTTAAGGTCTTTTGTTTTATCCAGGAATCTATGTTGACCACAATTCCTGGCTGAGTTGCATTCCTCACCCTGAATCCTGATCATATTTAACAAGGAGTCTGATTAATATTTGACTATGATTCCTGGTTAGAGGTTACGTATTTGAAGAGAATCCTGGTATTGTTCTAAGTTATTTTACCAGCATTATTTGTTAAATTTATGACCACTTTTCCTGGTTGGGATTGGCCAGGATCTTGGTGAGTTTTCTTTGACCAGGATCGTGTGGTTTTCATACTGACCCGGAACCTGCTAATCTTTCGACCCCTATCTGGGGGGGGGGGGAGTTACCTTTAACCAGTGTGTTTTTAAAGTGATAAACACGGGCAATTTGTGAGACTATTCACAGGGTGTTCGTGTAGCTTCGTGTAACAGCTGCCAGTATAACTGAACTGAGGATAGCATACAATTTATCTTTAACATACAAATATTCCACATTGCAGAGTTGAATAAGAAAGCTCCCTTCACATTAGTTGAAAATCTAGCTCAGCATATTGTCCCTAATTCGAAATATGCTTGATTCAATGTAACCTACGTTAGCTGGCTACACCCTCCACTTCCCACTTAACCTGGGAAGCGGATGTTTTCTACGTTACCTATGTTATGTTACCTATGACGTCATCATGACGGAAGACCTTCCAGAGCTCTTCATTTCTACTATGATATTGTTAGTGATTAATGCTTCAAACCTGATTAATATGTAACGTTTATATAGCTTCAAAGATTCTCTGTACTGAAAATATCAACGTTTTCCTACTTCTTTCAGATGAATAATTTCAAAAGAAACTTAATTATGAAGAGAACAAAAACACACTCTTAACATACCCACTATAATTACACCCTTTACTCTGATGTTGCTACAATTTATGAATCCTTTTCTATATTATAACATCATTCCACCTGAAAAGAACTAGTTACTGTACTTTCAGAACAGTAGTACTGTAGAGACACTCAAAACATGTACACGTTAAAGCAATACCGAGATTTCCATCATATTTACAGACGCTATGCTACATCACTTTTTGAAATAAAATGCACACCCTGCCCTCCTCCCGCCCCTTCTCCAACCAGCATAACATCAGACGGGCCCAGCTCCTCCACTTTCCACGGGCAAACAGAAAAAAAATAAATCCCCCTCCCACCCAGTACAGGGTTACGCCCTGATTGATGTTAAAAAATTACCGAAAATATAATGCGATTCGAGATGGGACCAGCCTATCTTTGTCAGAGTTACTATTTAGAGTTCGAGATGACAGAACAACCCAATTTACCTGGTATCTTGCAACAAAGGAGTGTTCCAAACGAACGTTATCACACCACCAGAGATGACCAAGATGTTATGAAATCCCAACGAAATATATTTATAATCTTATTAGCAATTGTAACAAAGTACCTCTCTGGTTCCGATTTTAATTTTAAATATGTAATTCCTTTAAACCAATCGTTGATGTCCCATTGTTCACCCAAATCATTTTGGTAACTACTATACATATTGCCCTTGTTCGGTACATCTCCGTCTAACGTAGATAAACAGCACTGTTAATGCTGGTACAGTCACTATTGTGGCTATTACTAAAATGATTAGAAGGTAATTATTCTTTTTTGGGTGAGAATCATTGTGCATAGTTATCTGTTGGGTTAATCCCAAAAAAGTGGTAACATTATCGTTTTTGCTTGCTTTTGGACTTTCCGTTGAAGTTGCATCGGGTAAGAGTGTTGATTGTTTGTCGGTGGTCTCTAGTTTGTTTTTTACCCGGGTGCTGCTTACTGGAAGTGTTACCACCACTGAAGAAGAAGAGAAGGTGGTTGTATCTTTCCTTGACGTTGGACGGGGTGGCGTTGAAGTTGCATCAGGAAAGCTCGTTGATTGTTTGTCAGTGGGCTCTAGTGTGTTTGTTACCCGGGTGCTGCTCACTGGAAGTGTTACCACCGCTGAAGAAGAAGAGAAGGTGGTTGTATCTTTCCTTGACGTTGGACGGGGTGGCGTTGAAGTTGCATCAGGAAAGCTCGTTGATTGTTTGTCAGTGGTCTCTAGTGTGTTTGTTACCCGGGTGCTGCTCACTGGAAGTGTTACCACCGCTGAAGAAGAAGAGAAGGTGGTTGTATCTTTCCTGGACGATGAACGAGGTGGCGTTGAAGTTGCATCAGGGAAGCGCGTTGATTGTTTGTCAGTGGGCTCTAGTGTGTTTGTTACCCGGGTGCTGCTCACTGGAAGTGTTACCACCGCTGAAGAAGAAGAGAAGGTGGTTGTATCTTTCCTTGGCGATGGACGAGGTGGCGTTGAAGTTGCATCAGGAAAGCGCGTTGATTGTTTGTCAGTGGGCTCTAGTGTGTTTGTCACCCGGGTGCTGCTCACTGGAACTGTCACAACCGCCGAAGAAGAAGAGAAAGTGTTTGTATCTTCCCCTGAAGATGGCAGAAAAGACGTTGTCAGGGACTGTGCATTCAGCGAGGTCAAAGGCGGAGCTCTGCTAGTTACTGTGGTGGTCGATAGGACAGATGCTGATTCGGACGACAAATGTGAACGTACGGTTGCCTTCGTGTTTGCCTTTGTATTTATTTTGTTGGTTTGTTCTTCGGTCATTTGTAGCGTTGTGGCTGGGTTTATTGAAACGATAAATGCAGGGATTTTATTTGATGTTTTTCTATGGTTTACTGTTGGAGTTACTGTTGTGCTCAGTTCTAGGTGCATTGCTCCATCTTCAGAGGTACGTTTCGCTGTTGAAGACGCGGTTGAATACAAAGGTGCCGTTGTTACTTTAGACGTGGTTCGTGGTTTCAAAGTAGTAAACAATGCAGCCAATGTCTGGTTGGTACCAATCACTTGAGGCGTATTTAGTGTTGTCGAGACCATTCCTGTTGGAATTGCTGGATCACTTGACAGCACACGTGACCTAGTGGATAACGACGGAAGGAAAGTTTGATGCGACGCAGGTGAAATAGTGCTACTCTGCTTATGAACATTTCTGATAGGTTCTGTGACATAAGTGTTAGTTGACACCATCAAATTTGTTTGATTTGTTACTTTTGAGGGTTGGATGAAGGTTGTCAATTCAGGTGTTGTGGAAATTTCCTTATCAGAAGGTTGTACCACTTCGATGATGATGGCGTCCGATTTTAAACTTTGAAAATTTCCCCACTTGAGCGTACAATAACATCTGATCGACTGGATTGATACTGGTAAGTCAGTAAAAATAAACATCTTGTCTTTTTTGACATAGTTAACTGTTATTTTATCTGGAAAAGTTTCATAATCCAAGATAAGATTACTACCGGTCAAAAGATTTGTTGAGGTGCAATTAACCGAAAGTTTCTCATCAATCGACACTGGAAATGTAAAGATAACGTCAGGATTTATAAGAGGAGGAGGGATGCTATTGTACACGTCGCCATACTTAATGGAACAGTTTCTGGAAACTTCGTCGGCGAAGGAGCAAACAAGTGAATCGTTTGTAGTAAGAGGTGGAGGTACGTCAATCAGATGAACGATCTGCTTTTGGTTAAATCTATCTTCAATGTGGTTAGTCGACTGGATCTCTGTAACATATTGGTTCCATGTTAAGTTTTTCACCGGTTTGCCCATTTCACTGCTGCATTCCAAGTTGTGAGTTGCTGCCTCATACGAGCAAAGTGGGTACATCGAAGCAGGTATATAAGACACAACTACCGGTTTCTTCTGAACATTTCTGGGAGCATTTTGGCCCTCCTTGAATGGTTTGCACTTAAAAGTCCCATCATCTTCTTTGGTAACATTTGTGGACAATACATATTTTCTTAATCCAGTTTTTTGTGTGGAAAACAGTGCCACTGAATATTTCGAATCGGAGGAATCCACATTAACAGACAATCTCTTTTTTTCAAAGAACCATTCAATTCTGGTGTACAGCGGGTCCCGTACAACACACCCTAGCTCCAGCTGGTCTCCTTCGTGAAGCCGAATCTCCCCCGAGGGTTCAATGGTGATTATCTGCCCAACGGAGTGATCAATTATAATGGAAATAATTGAAAATAATGCTATAGCTGACATCTTGTAAAATATTACCTGAAGAAAAGCAAAGAAATATAATAAGAATAATAATAATCTCGTCTAGTATTAAATGTTGAAGTAAATGCATGTGCGGTCTCCAAATAAAACTGTTAGTTGCATTTACATAAGGCAGATAATATTGTATTTTGTTTTGACATATGGATAACTTGAAAAACACGGAATAAATGTGTTCGACGTTATCGGCGCATACGCTTTTTTTTTCTGGTCTGGGATATGGCGTCACACAATACAATACAATCCTGTCTTATTCTATCCTTTGGTAAACCTTGAACAGAAATAGTTTGATGCGTACACATGACCTGACAATATAATAGTCGCACTACGTGATGTTCTCCAATTTTAGCAGAAATATGTTCCCATAGTACATTCATATATGTTCAATATGGAAACGTTTTGTAAAAGAAGTGGCCACAATATGTGCCCTTGTGCCTTTTATGTTTAAAGTTTACCACAAAGATTTTTTTTATCTATAAGGCAAACAGAAACACATGAATCTTGTTCTTTAGGTAATCTCATCTATATCGTGCTTTAGAGTATCCCACGCTTAAGGTTGTTATTCCAACCTTATAACCTTATAACGATATTGATTCAGGAACCTTTGGCATGCATGACAATGTACTAAGCATGTAGTAAGTATGCGCAAAGTAGCCTATGTAATTTAAAATCTAATGCCAATGGCGGAAATAGTGCCAATGGTATATTGGTGATGTATTCGTCAAGCACAGCAAACCATGCAACCAATATATGCCTGAGAACATTTGGTTATATGGTCCATTTGAAACATCTTCATCACAGATGGACTTGGATCGGTACGAGATCCTTCTCATTCGAATGGTAATTCAGATCTGCCGAACGTGGATACGATCAGCACATTTCAGTACAAGATACGAGGGAGACTGCTTTAATGGGATATGTTGTATCCGAACTTTTGATTAGTACCATAACGGCATACGTACAAATATTCCTTGGTACATTGCCCCAAAGCACCCAGTTGGAACAAGTTTGCCTATACTGTAGTGTCATGCCCCGCTCCAGAGCACTCATATTGTCAGTACGAGCAGGATGAATATCATGTTTCTTAAAGAGATATTAGCATTAGGATATTTGCCCAACCGGCTGCTCCAAAGAGCCATTCACAATTGCAGCCAAGGAATCTTCATGTGAGCAACGCCTGAAATACCTGCCGTCTAGACATGATCACATGTCGTCTAGAGGTGAACACCGGTGGCTAAAATCTCATTGTTATATGAGGATTCAACGAACGTGAGAAATATGGGAACTCTTTCTTTACATTTGAGCGTGAGAACAGGCACGCTCACACGGATGCATTAAATCAGGGGACTATCTCAGAACTACTAGGGTCGCTATATGATTGATTAATATACTTTCTGAATATTCATCTCTGTTGGACTTGTCCATCCTATTCAAACAATTGAATGCGGATAGTTTGCTTTATCATGGCTGATTAAACTTGACCATTAGAGTTAAATAATAACTGATAGATGTGCTAAGATGGGCAACACAGTGTCAACATGTTAAAGCGCATATCATACATCATTACTTTAATAGTTCTGTAATATCAATTACAGGGTTTTTATATATTTTGTGGAAATAGTCGCTGTGTTAACAAATCTCTATGGTCACATGAACTGAGCAGGGCAGTTTTTCACTGAATGATAGTACCATCAAGCGTAGCTTCAATTTGAAACTATGTAATATGATTTCATATTCTCTTAAAGTATAAAGTAACATAGCGTTCATCATCACAATACAATATCAAACTAAGCGAGTGGGAGTTTGTTTTGTTTTGGGAGGCGGTGAGGAATATGGGGGTTGCCTATTGCACATAATTTCATAAAAACGCATTGACGATACCAGAGGGGCGGAAGAGGGTTCAATCTGGCAGGGATGTGGAACAACGTAGAAGAGGAAAGGGACTTTGATTAGAGACAGCAAAATGTTAAGAACAAAATCGCAATCGCAATTTCAAGTATTCTTATTAAAATTTTAATTAAAGCGACACGTTTAAAATAACCAATTACCAGCAACAAGGGAAAACGGTACTGATATTTAATGAAAAGATGCGCTACTATTATATGAACATTAACACCTTTTGAAGCTATTCACAAAGCGATCTTATAGCTTAGTGTCATAGCCGTCAGTATAACAGCTAATGTGTTTAGATAATGGATCTCTCTGGAACGTTTGGAGCTGTTGTTTACCTATAAAACGTTATAAAGACCACAGTGAAACCCTGACCATTCCAATATGTCACTTCCGAGTTTGCCCAACGTTTCTACTTCGCTTCCGTTTTGAACTACCACACGAAGTTAAATTTGAAACTCTTCAACGTTACAAATGCGGAAACTCTGAAGGGAGTGATTCCAACTTGGTCTATAGGTTTAGCTCAGAAGAGGTATATAGAAATGTTTTCCTTTCAACTGTACATTTACGTTCATATCATTTACTTTAATTGCTTCTTTTTCAGGGATGACTTCAGACTGAAATTTACCATTGACGGAAATCAATCGAGATAACATGTAAATTATACTTTTTCACTGAATTTCCCTATTAAAAACGAATTATCAACAATTAGTTGCTAGGTAACGACACAAAGCTAAACCGGAAAAAGAAAGACATATTAGATTACAGAACTTCTGACATTTCTGCTATTCTTCTAGTCCCGGGAGCACATTGTGCTAGCAAATAAATAAAAAGCCTGATATTTACATGGGCGTAACTACTAGAGCTGCAAGCTGGAGACAACTGCCTCGTCTCAAAGGTTCAAAAGTCTTTTCTTGTAGTAAAATGTTTTATTTCATAGCCTGTTTTCCTTCTCTCCTGTGTTTGGCTTAAGATAACATGGATTTTACTTGTTGTCCCCGCACATTGTTCTAACTAAGGTCGCTCATACAAGGAGGAAGTAACTTATTTGTAACGTCCATAGTTTAATTATCAAATTGGTCAATATTTCCACCAACCTGCTGTCATGATGCCCGTGAATAATCATAGTCTACAGTGATTTAACGCTACACTTACCTTACTAAGAGGCAAATGACACCCTTCAGTAACTGTGACCAATAATTCTACACCGAATATACCGACGAGTATCAGACGCTCTTCTACACAAATAGCTTAAGCTTCGTTACCTCGTGACAAAATTGCATGGTCCTCAAATCATACACATAAACATACATATATATACATACCAGTAGAAATCAGGTGCAAAATGTCTATAAACGTGAATAAATGTTATGTCTTGAAACGCGGCAATCTTCTTTACTAAATATCCATGTTCGCTCTCCCGAAAAATACAACAAGCAAGGAACACACGAACAATACGAATCATGCACGTGTGACACAGGAACGCAATACGAATATTCTGAAAAATAACTAAGCAACATATCACTCTGAACGCATATGCATGGAGAAACATTTCCTCAGTAAGGAAACGTTTAAGACCGCTTCAAGTTGTTGTCGCAGAATTGCATGGTTCAGTGACAGTTCTTTGTTTTATTTCAGAGAAGTGATGGAATGGCGACGTGCTAACATTGTTCTGATGATGCCGGTATACAACTGCCACACGGGTTTCCCCGAGAGGTAACATGATATTAGGCTCAACGGTTTATAAGAGAAATATGAAACTAATATAGGTATTATAGGTATAACTTAGCTTCAAGTTAAGTGTCAGTGCCAAGGTTGTTGGTCTGTTTAACCTAATAACACCGATATATTCGGCATTTCCGTGGGAAAAACACATTAGCATCTTATGACGTATCATCCGAGTCATTAAAACGTCATGGAAATGGGCAACTCTGTATATCTGACAACAAAATGACAAAACATGAGTATGTTCGCTATGGAAACGTAGGCCTAATTACGTCACATGAACCAGTCAGTAAGGATCTCCAACGCAGTACTAGTGGTTGGCAGTGCGATTAAGTTCAATCTGTTTCTGATCAGAAAAATAGGGCTGAACTTTTGTACATCTACTCTGAAAGCTGGCAGTAGAAGTGGGTAATCTTTCTTTGAAAATAAGAAATAGGAGCAAATAAAATAGACGAATAGACAATAGAATTAATGTTAACAGAGAATCACTAGCCTAAGTATCTTGTTTAAAGTCATGTAATACGACGGAACATAAGCGTATACACCAAGGGTCATGAAGATATCGTCAATGAAACGTAATCACGTGTGTGGTTTCAAGTTTTGTTGAGATAGAAATTCTCGAAGTTTCCCATAAAGATTTTGGCAGGAAGGAGCCAAATTGTGTACCCATTGCGGTGCATGAATCTGGGGGTAGGTGTTTTTTGCGGGCCAAATAAGAGATCATTGCTAGTCAAGATAAGTTGTATCAATTCAGCCAATTCGTTTTTCTTCATGGGGGTTGGGATTTATGTTCAATCCACCATTTCAAGCTCATGCATAGTTGTACAAAGTTGCGTTTAGGGTTAGAACCTGCTATAGTCGGCTTCAACGACTCTAGGTGCCTCGCCCATATTATTATGAAATCATTGCTTTGCCTCTATAAAGTTTCATTCCTCTATGCCTGGATCGGTCGGGAAGTTAAAATTTGTCTCCATATATTAACATCATACTCAACCACGTTTAGATTTCAATTTCAATTCTGCTGATTTCTTCTAATTACTGTTTTCAGTTTGTTAAATTTCTTAGAAGTTTTCTTTGTACGTATAAGGCGTGATATGGTGATTAGTACTTATAGTCCATGGGCTAGCAGGACCCACCGAGCACCCCCCCCCCAGACTCTCCGCGAGTGGTATCATTTTGTTCAGGGACCCGTCCAAACAATATTTTGCATGTTTTACCATTGAAAATGTTGGGATCGACTCTGCATTTCCGCCATTTTCCAAAATGGCCGCCATTTGGAACTATTTTCACCCATATCTCGGCGTCTAAAGCTCATAGAGTTATAATTCTGGTGTTTATATCCATGTTTTCTGGGTCAAGGAATCCGGTAAGAACAAAGACATAACCATTGGATCATTGCGCTGCAGCGGCCATTTTGAAATTCAAAATGGCCGCCAATTCGGAACTATTTTTACCTATAACTCAGCTTCTAAGGCACATAGAGTTATAATTCTGGTGTCTATATCCATGTTTTCAGGGTCAAGGAATCCAATAAGAATAACAACATTTACACTGGGACATTGTGCTGAGGAAGCCATTTGAAATTCAAAATGGCCGCCATTTGGAACTATTTTCACTTTCACAAACTCATGTTTCCAGAGTTAAGGAATCCAATAAGATCAACAACATTATCAAAATAAAACAAAATAAAACATTGCCATGTTTTTATCGTCAAGTATTTCACTAGGCTCAGTGATATTAATGCTGGGCCCCTTTGTTGGTAACATATTCAACCATCTTGAATTCCAAAATGGCTGCTTGGCATTCAGATTTAACATGTGATGCAAGTACTTCTCTAAATTTACAGTTATCCTGATGTAACTTTCCACCTGTACTACAATTCACTCTCACTGTCACTGTCATCGCTTTCTGATGGAGCAGGTAGTGAGTCTTGGTCATCAGAATCTTCATCATCTGATTCACAGCTTGGGTCAAGTAGTTCCACTTCGTCCACTGGCGCTTGGGGAAGAATTGGTCCGTCCACCCACAATGGCTCCAGGAAACCAGACTTCAGAGTCCATCCATGTCCATCTGTTGGCGATGGAACGTCTTGAATGGGAATATCTGCACGTCTCCATATAGCGACCTGGTAGTTAACTCTACAGATATGCTATTGCAACACCCCAGGTGGTCCTGTTAGCCCATGGACTATTACAACTAAATGGTAGCACTTAAAAAAAACATTTTGTGATTGATTTGTTGTGACATATTCTATTGTGCCCCCATCTATATATTTGTTTCCTTTATTTATGCTACAAATTTAAGCAGATGCCAGTAGAATGTTGGGATCCTGAGGTAACAATTGGATTTAAACAAATTTCTTTGGTCTAATTATCAAACGGGATTTTTTAAAATTTATTGTGGTGGACTTTCTAACACATTTCTTAACCTTAATCACAACACTTCACTTCACTACACTTCACTTCACAACACTTCACAAAGCTTGGGAGTTACACCTGCCTCCACACAATGATTGCTGCATTGGTGAACGTAGCAAATTGGTGCAGATATATTCTGGTATAGCGACCTCTTCATTCTATCACTGCTTCAAAAAAGCTTTTGTTGTGTTTGAACACATATCGTGCATCGATGCTTTGAGAAGAATTGACTAGGGAACTTTCTGATCTAGGGTCATGACCAAAGTGCTTGGTAAAGTAACAGAACTGTCAAGAGTACAGTTGTTGTGTGAAGGCAGGTCACTTTGTCACTTTTAAAATTCAAATCCAGGTCAAGTTTTAGCACATAATTTTCTTTTATATGTTATTCATGTGTGCATGATATTAAAAGGGATTCTTGTCCTGGTCGGGAAAAAGTGGTTCGGTCTAAAATGTTACGCATTGTCAGGGCTGATTTATAAGATAGATGCAAAGGGCAAAGGTGAATATCCAAACATATCAATAAGACAAGACAGAGGACAAGACATCAAGATAAGACAGATGACCAAAACTATGAATACTGAATTAACTATTTCCTTCCCTGCCTTCCACATTGGTAGAGCAATAATTGGCATACCAACAGTGTGACAAGACCTGAATATATGAGTGTCTTCCATTATATCAGGGGTAACTGCATGGCCCCCGTCTCACATGTATCAATGTCCTTTTCATTTTCTCACATTAAAAAAATCAGCCCTGGTTTAAAATCACATTTGTGTATTTATAGTGTGGGTTGTTTTTCCCATTGAGTTGGTTTCAATTTGGTACATATGTTGTCCCGTATCTTTTATTCTCACATTTTGGGTGTAACTTTTAAATATAAATATATACATTACATAGGGTGTCCTCATTCATATTATTCATATTAGAGGCTGGCATATTATATGTTGGGTTGGCTTTCTGAAGGGTAATTGATATGGAATATTTTTTTTTAGATATTTGATTTTGGGGGATTTTACTTGATTTTGCTAAAATCAATGGAGTAACTAGCCTATAACATCAATCAGATGACTACGCTTGGGGAAGAAATGTGAAAATGTAATGTCTTTGGATTGATGAAGAAATTCTTTCGCACAATTAGCTCTCGGAAGTGTTCTAGACCACTTGTGTTTAGTGTTTAGATGTGCTCCATTGTAATGTCTTTGTGATTTCTTTGAATTAATTATGGTAGTGCGCATGCGCTAAAATATTAGCATTAATAGCCCGCTCCATCATCTACATAAGAAGTATAATAATCATTTATTCGTACGACTCTTAAGCGATCACAAATGTGGGAAAAATCCACAAGGGCTTATGGATTACAACTTACACGTCGGGTGGCTTCCAATTCAACATATTAGAACTCAAATTTGGAAACATTGATATTGATTGTATTCAAATTAATATTGTAAGGTGGATTGTTCTGATATTGCCGAACAAGACAAAGAGTTTACTTTCTTTCTATGGCAAATAACCATCATGAGGGTTAACATTCCGTTTGTTATTTTGCACTGGTGTTTATAAGTTTAGGTTTGATAAGCAGGTAATGATGGGATAGTATGGCTTGCTCTAATTTCCATGAGTGCACTCTCCTGCATGTTATAATCGCTTCACTTTATGTGTGTTCCTCTCTCTCTATAACCGTTGATTTGTTCTGTGGTGTCTCTGTTTCTCTGTATTCTTTGCTGTCTTTGTCTTCAACAGTGTTTATTTAGAAAACAAGAAAACTTCTCTAGCAATGATGAAACATTTCTTGTTATCCGTTGTGTATGTCATTATATTTAATGATATCTCAGGATATGAAAGAAAAAAGACAGAAAAAAAACACACCAAAAGGATGACCAATTCCATTTTTGTTGAAGTTTTACGTGATTGCTTGATGCCAATTCGACATCAGGTAAAAGACTGAATAATGTTTACCTGGTAAATTTGACTCTGGAAGCCAACCATATCTAAAGAAAATTTCATTTTTGAAAAAGGCAAAAAGCCAAATGATTCATTTTCGAAACCCAGTAGATTTTTTGTTTTACCAATAGAATGTTCTATTAAATTATTCCACTTCTTTCCAGAACTATGCAAATTATCACTACTGAAAAATTCTTAACGATATCTTTTGAATTTTGCTTCGAAAAATTGGTAAAACTAGCTTGAAATTATGCTCAACTCATATCTAAGAAAGTGGACCAAGCTGGGTACTGTAGTGGTTATGAAAGCCTGGTAGGCCGAGGGTAGTAAGTTTTTTTTTTCCTAATAGGACGATTTTTACGCATCTTCTGTGACATCCAATTAAAATTAGCAACAATTTTGTCCAAGTGTATTTGGGAAGTTATATCACTGCTATTAAGATCGACTGTATGCAAAACTATGGTGCGCATGCGACTCCGGGTAATAAACATTTTACAGTGTTTCGGGGGACTTTTAAAGACATTGGAAAAGTGACCTACATTTGTTAGAATACGTCATGGATAGATTAAGTTATTACGTAAAATATCAAGTGCATTGTCCAAGATTCTAAGCATCAATTCTAAAGGGGATGCTAGCCTGTTGGGTCATGGCACAGTCCTCATGGCTCGGGAAAATAGAAAAATTAGTGGACCGCTGCTTTAAATGTTAACATCTTTAATGTTCACAAGTTGGTTTTTTTCTTTTCTTGTGCGAACAATTTTAATTTAACAGTATTGCATTTGTTTGTGTTAGATGGTTTATATTTCACTGTTTATGTTACATGTTTCTTTTTTCTTCTTGCTTCTTTTATGTCTGTGACGATAGGGTGAAATAGCCCAGCTTAACATGAATCTGAACTTTTTTGTCGGAGGCGTCCCCGAGTTCTCTGAAATCTAAAACAAAAGCTACAATTACAGTATAACTGGAGCAGTGCGGAAGGTCAGTATCAAACTAGAATGGGGGGGGGGGGGGGGGTTACAATGAATATGTCAGCAGGCTTTCACGTGCTGTAATTTCTCTGTATTCTTGTGAAATCATTGCAATAATTTGTTATGAAATCCTTGCACAGACCTTTTCCCTTTTTGATTAAATTGTTATTTCTTCGTTATGTTTTCTATGTCTGTGACTTGTCAAACACTCAAAGATAGTGCGCATCAACTGGAAAATGATGCCATCATTGTCCAGAATGGATCATACACACGATTGTCACGGAGTAAAAATGGGAAACCGTCGTGTAACATTTTAAGAGAAGAATAGTGGTTAAATTATTTCAAAAACAATTCATCAGGAGACAAAAGTTTAATAATCATGTTTTTCAGTCAACAAGATAGTTTATGTTACAGTTGGTATTTGTATATTTCTGTTACTTTGGCCTCATAAGCTGCTGATATGGGAACAGATATAGCAACAAACAATGACATGGACATGGTGACCGAAGGACCCGTCGTCATGGTAACAGATGCAAGTATGCAGATGATGCCAGACAATGACATGGCTACAGATATGGAGGTGGATGGTGATGGAGAGGAGACCAAAGCGATGGTGGAAGTATCAGGCATGGTTTCACCGATGCAGGACATGACAGCAAGTGTCTCAATAACACCAGCGGAGAGAACCGACGTCATCAGAAAAACCAGCAAACCAATGGTCAGAATGGGAAAGGATTTCATTTCGCCATGACCTCTAAGGTGACTGGGAGGAGAAGACAGAAAAATGGTAGAAATAACTGGTGGTATGACAGCCCCAGCCCAGATGACCAGCCAAACGGATGGTTAGCTCAGAGAATGCTATGTCCACGGCCATGGAGATGACGCCCTTCGTGAAAAGTGGCAGTCCGATGATGACGGGAGATAAATCCGATGTTGAAGCGGACAAAGCGATGAAGATGACGATGGGTAAAGCCAGCGCAGATGGATCGATGAACACCTCTAAGCTCATATCCACTCTCCAGGCGAACGCCCATTCCCAGAGATGACCGATACAGAAAAAAAAAACCCGATGGACATGTCCAGTCAAGGCATGACAGCAACTGCCAAGACGACCCAAGAGGCGATAACACCCACAATGAGGGACGTGATCAAGGATACCACCATGAAAGCATCATCCAAGGAGATGATGACTTCACCTATAGACGACCAAACCAAACCCAGATCTTCAATGAGTATGACAGGCTTTCCACCTCCACCTGCACCTCCACCTCCAATGACAACCACAGCACCCGTAGACGGGCAACGACCATGGACTAGGCTCTACCCCTACAATGTCACCGAAGGTATCAACAACGCAGCGTAGTACAATGTCATCATCCTCTACCGCGTCCGTAAATATCGATGGAGGGGTGTATTTAGGTAAGGCACAAAATATATCAATGTGATTCCCTGTAATTAGCCATGTAACGATGCTAAAATCAAGCCCGGTCGCATTCAGTTAATGCAGTGTTTGGCAAGCTTTCGGGGAATATTTTTTATACTGTTGCATCCTGAAATCTCAGTCAAATATGCAGTTCAGTAGTTAAAGAAAATGAAGTTTGATATCAAGTAAAAACATTATAAAAATTAAAAGAAATCAGAGAAGCTTAAAATTTCATACATCAGTAGATTGTGATTGCTCATTAATCCTTCCTGAGGTAAAAAAATATAATACTTTGATGAACTTGTAGACTTAGCATTGGAAATAAGCTTATTATTGAAAGAAAAAGCTGACAATTAGTCAGAAATAAACCCTTTGAGAAAACGTCAACAAAACTTAGATCATGACGACGATTGAGGTCTCCGTATTGATCCAGTTTTAGTATCCGTTCGTGTTTTCATTTTCTTGCATTTTACGTTTATCATCTAACTCATTAACCTTTTAACTTTTTACAAACTGCCAGCTGAGAAAAGACTGTCTGTGTTCATTTGCAGGACCCTAGCTTAAAGCAAATAACGTCTTTGAGGTGATGATCAAGACGGAAGAAGAAAAGGGTCTCATCATGTGGAACGGCGGCTCAGATTTCATTGGCCAGCCGTGGTAGATGGCTACGTCATGTTCACGTAACAGTTGGGCTCAGGTACCCTGAAGATGTTATCAACCGTCTATGTTTCGAATGGGAACTTCCACAGGACATCCAGGTATAGTATTTCAGAAATGGCGTCTTTTTTTTTTGCATTTTCATCCGATCACTCTCAACTATCCATATAATCTTCAGAGCTGTTATGTTGGATAAACTTGACTAGGATATTTTGATGAGCTTAGTATTATTTGGGTGAATCGTAATTGACGTATAACTCAATTTTTAAATCTCTTAGTTCCGTTGATATAAGATTTTGGAGGACTTAACAAAACTACTTTGCTCAGCGACTTTAAAGGAGACACTAGCTCCAACCACCATCGTTAGCTTATATGACAGAGATCTTTGTGAAAAACTATTCTAGGAAAGGGCGAGTCATTTTGACCCGATTTATAGCTCTTGTTAGGACTCCATGCTATAGCCTTGTCGTTATTCAAAGCCATCTTTGTTATTACTATGTATGTATTGCTATTTGTCTGTAGACATGTTCGTGACGGAACCCTTCATGTCGACGACGAGGACCCGGTATTGTATTCGTCAAATCCAGGAGCTTCACAATTTAACACAGATCATGCCTTGTATGTAAGTAAGTGGCAGTGACCAGATTAATATCTGCTACATAAGCTAGCTTTACCAGCTGTTAGACTAAATTCCAAAGCGGCTGTCCCATGATATAGGTACGTGTATTACATGTCCGTACATAAAACAACCATATGTCTTAAACGTGGAGTTTTAGCCACTGATAATGTATCCTTTGAATCTGCATCATACTGTCACCATGTCACCATCTTGTGCTTTCAACTGTTCATCTTTGACTTTCTTCCTTCCTTCCTTCTATTCCGTCATAGGTGGAATACCCCGCGTTCCACCCAAGAAACTACCAAGAGACTTTGAGACAAACTTTGAAGGCTGTATCAGCGGTATACGCGTAGAGGAACAGCAGCTTCACATGTTTTACGATGCAACAGCTTATCAACCAGAAAGTTTCTGTTCGTTAATGCGGTGAAGATGTTCACAGTCTCATTTATTTAAGTTAATCTTCTTATGCACACTGAATACGGGGTGTAGTTATGTGGTTACGGTGCAACCCTCGACAAAGGATTGGGGTCGTAGCACGACAATGGAGTAGTCGTGAACCCGGAGAAAAGACTCTATATTTGATTTATTTGTTATATCACGTGAATATATACATTGTGAAAAGAAGTCTTCTAAAAAGTCTATATTGGCTTCACAAAGTAAAATAATCCCTGAAAAAAAAGGAACTGAAAATATTGCAGTTCACAAAAAATCAATAGTAGTGTGATATTTGAATTATTAAGATGAAATAATTTCTTTAATTAATTTTTTTTCTAAAGGTTCTTTTCGATAATTTATTTAAGTATGTTCATTTCTGTTATAGGATTCCAAGTACTTATTGCATGAGATATTAAGCGTATCTTATATTGTAATAATGTAAATCCCTATGACTAATTATGTAATTCTGAAATGCATTAGGCAGTAATCCATTCCACACCTTAGAAGTGCAGGTGGCAACTTTTACACGTATTATGTCATTAACTTTCAATAAATTAAGATTCTTAAATGTAGGGCGTTGTGATCACGTGATATTCGTCTAATTGCCTTCTTTTGTACTATAATAAGTGAATTGAGATTAGTATTATACGTGCCAGACCAAAAAATATAACAATAAGAAATATGTGGTACTACCAGGGTTTGATAAAGGGTCTTTATTTTGTGTTGTGGCAAGAAGTGTTTTAATTTGGATACATTTCCTGCATTTTTAGCAACATTGTTGCAGATTGTTGAATGTTATCACACCAGGAAAGGTTATGATCAATCTGGACCCCTAATAACTTAGTAGTGTTAACTTGCTTGAGAATTTTGCCTCCCATAATGATATTGTTATCGATTGCCAACTACATGTTCTGAAAGTTTTAAAGGCGATGTTATTAGTTTTGTCTATGTTGAGCGATAGTTTATTGGCGGCAAACCAGTCATTAAATGTATCTAGTTCTAAGGAAGCTTTATTATGAAATGAGTTTACATTTATATCTGATTCAAAAGATATATTTGTATCATCAGCAAATAGAATCATGTTTAAAAATTGGAGTAATTTTAGCAATTTTTAGTGCAATGGGGGAATACTCCGGTGTTAAAGGATACATTACATATATGAGTCAAAGGGTTACGGATAAAAAAGGTAAGAACATAACTTGGGAGTAAATTATTATAAGAATCAATGCTGTAATACTTACATGTAACATTTTCCCCAAATTCTATATTATATAGTCGTCTGATGTTGCCATGAATGAGAGAATAATTAATAAAACATTCGACACAAAATTTATTCTGTTTTGATTGATCTTTTCCTTCAGATTAAATCGCCTGGCGGTTGAAACATTTAGCCTTAAGGTTCCTATTCCTGCGTTGAGGAGTATGGTTTGCTTTGTTTGAGACCGTAAAAAATCCGTTACTTGATGACAGGGTTCGTTACAGTTTCGCCTATATTTGATGCTGTTCTGGGTTATCTTTCTTTGCATTGGCATGAGTCTGTTGGTGATGGCTTTTCGCCTTGTCTGCTTTAATCTTTCCAGAATCGACAGGGTTTGATATTGGTGTTGGTGCGACTGTTTAAGTTGTCTTTCCAACATTGCCTGCACTTGTAATGCGGGCAGTCCCTCATTATATTGTCTTGAGCGAGACAAAGGTTGCAAACACGGCTTTGACCTTTGTGTTTCAGTCTAAGGTGATCACTATCTATTGTTATTGCGTATGGGAGGCTTGTGTTATTCAGGCGCGTATCCAGGATTTTCTAACCCGGGGGGCGCGAATTACTATCTAAGCGGAGCGCCACCATCGGTTGGCGCGGAGCGTACAAGAAAATTTCTGGTTTTGATACCCCCCAGATCACCGGAAATGGCACTTCTCGGGCTTGAAAATGAGCAACCAGATGTACACTTTTGCCTGAGAACCAAGTATTTCCCAAAAGTTTTTTTTTTCCATCCATAACCTTTTTGAAGATTGTCACCAGTCACACATCATATTCGACCTCATTGCATGTCCTATGGATCATTGCTTTTGTAGGTTATTCTACGTCACGGCCCACAATATCCGAAAGCCCCACTTTTCAAGGTTTTAAGCCCATTACTTGTTGAGAATTTGAAAATTCACTTTTCTCGTGAATAAAATCACTTCAAAACATACCCATAATGTTGCACAAAATTCAGTCTATAGACAACCAATATAGAAAAACGTCCTTGAACCCCTAACAGACAGGTCAAAATTGAACGAGTAGAGGACAGTATGATGACGAATGTTGAGGAAATTTTCTAAAATTCCGACACAGTTAATTTATTGGTGTACAAAATATTAAAACCTCTTATAATGGCTTTTACAAAACTTGGTTGAAGGAACAGAAAAATAGCAGATATTTCCGATATCAGGTATATCGAAACCGAACACTTCACTCATAGGCGTAGGTCCCGTAGGAGGCGGGGGCTGCAGCCCCCCCCCAATTGTTTTCCCATTTTTTCGGGCACCTACTGAAAGAAAAATAAATAGCAATGAATAGCTTAAAATGATCTCCTTGGTAATTTAAATAAAGTTGTAAGCTTGGCCGACATTACCTTTGTAAAAGAGAGTTTTGACATAAATGGATCTGTATGGTTTTTCTCCATCTACATAAGACATTTGGTTGTTTACATTAGCATCCGGCGGTATACTGTGGAACTTTCATGGACCGTGCGGTACACGATGTAATGACCGATCTTGCCTATATGATATTGGCATCGACATGTTGAATGCGCGCTTCTTGCGCGAAAAATTTTGGCTTTTTTTCGGGCAAGTCATTACAGCCCCCAAATCCAATCTGGCTCCTACGCTTTTGACTACACACATTGACAGTTTTTGAGGCTGTTCATCTTGGAACATGCATTTCAATGCTCATTGATATGATGTTATATCTGCTCTTTGCTTTACAAATTCGAACAGGCGTGTAGCGAGTAATTGCCAAGGGAGGGCGAAGCCTGTAGGCAAACTATCTAAGCGAAGCGCCACCATGAGTTGGCGCGAAGCAAGAAAAAAAACAAGAAAAATTTTGGCCGAAAATGCCTCCCAGATCGCTGGAAATGACACTTCCCAGGCCTTGTTAGTTGCATCTAAGCATTGTCTATTTTGAAATTACTAGCGATGTCATAAAGACAATTTGCTCGGGGAGGGGGGCGGTCTCCCCCTTCCCGAAATGCGTTATGTTCCCCGACGACTCGGTCGAGTTCAAGTACATTAGTGAGAGAGGAAAAACGGAAACGTCAAAAAATGGAGTTGTCGGGGTAAGGGGTAGGGTGAGGCGCACACCCCCTCCGTAATCCTTGATCTGTCACTGGCTACCCTGTGTATATAATAGGGATCTTTCTCTTCCCGAGGTCTTGGCTATCTTCTACTCCCTCCTTTTCTCCCTTTTCTCTCTTTTTTCTTTTTCTTTTCCCTTCCTTCCTCTCCTCCTTTTCTTTTTTCCCCTCTTTTCCCTTTTTTCTTCTCTTTTTTTTCTCTCCTCTTTTCCTTACCCGGGGGGGGGGGCGCGCGCCCCCAACGCCCCCCCGGATACGCACCTGTTATTGACTGGCAGCTCAGGTCGTACGAATCAATCCCCGTTTCAACGTTGGGAAATTCTGAGTAGTATTTGTTGGTGCACTTGGTTCTAATTTGGCAGCCATATTCTTCCAATTTATTGAAAAGTTCTTCGTCACTTATGTATGTTGGGACGTTGAAGAGGCTCATGGTCAAGATATGTTTTGTAACACCCATGCCATCACATAGTTCATTTCCAAGTTTTATCCCCATTTCTTGCAGCATGTCTGCATCGCTGCCGTTTTTCAAAGTTATAACCCATTGACCCCCGATTTTTACAGAACCGAGTATGTTAATATGCCCGACATCTTCCGAAATTTATTAAATCTTGAGCGATAAATCCATAGTCCAATATTCTCACACTGTTCTCTTTCTTTCCTCTCTTCTGCGACATAGTAGGGGTCAGGCTAGATTTCATGTTGTCATTATCTCCTTTAACAGGTTTGCGAAACTCATTGCAACGTAAAAAAGTGCTTGCCTGTGTTGCAAGACACGGCAGCTCAGGTTGACAAAAATGTTAAATCTCTTAAATAGGAAGTTCGTATCGGCTGAATAGAGTTAAAAGTTACAATTCACTTAAGAAACATTAATATGGCAATATCTTGCCAAAACGAACGGGTACTTGTCCCAGGAAGCTCCTAAAAGAAGCAAATATGGTAAGGATACGCACTCAGTGCAGTTGCACCATCTCAGCCAGCATACATATAGCAATATAGCATACATGTACATATGGCTTACATGGTGCTTTAGTTTTCGTTGGGTTAACATATTCTTAAAAAACAAAAACAAAAAAATAGAAATTATAAAAATAACAGAATAATGAAACTGTTTCCATGGATGGTCTTTGTGAAGAAATAGAGGAGTAGTTTAAGATTGATAAGGATGCTTATCTTCACAAGGGATTCGTCTTCTTCAGCGTCTGTGGAACGGTATAGAGTTCACGTTGAGGTCAAAGTCAGTTGTGGGTTTCTGTAAGTGCCCAGCAGTTTTAACCCCAACAGACCAGTAATACTTTGTGATATTTTCAATTTAGCCCACCACAGCAATACCAAATTTTCTTGTTACGAAAAATGCTGCATTTTATCCTTTGTTAGTCGCTAGGTATTAGTGATGATTTAGAAAAGACTTTATGAATGCTGTTGGTCTCTGATATGTCGGGGGTGAACGGAATATCAATTGCTGGCGAAGGCACTTCTAATTTGTAACATAGTCATGGCGTCTTTACTTATCACATAAATAATCTAAGGGATAACGTCTATTACAAATTGTCCTTTTATTCTCATCCTAAATGCATATATCTCATTTTCGACATTTTTTTTTAACAATCTGGAATTATAGATTCTTTTTAAACCATATCTTTGAAATTATATGTTGGACAGGCGGAGTCAAAGATGTCAACAGGATTGAAGTATCTCAATGTCTGTCTTGTTGGGAGAAATGTTAGTAAAATTTTGTAGTCTACGTGACCAGCCCGCACAAAAATAAACATATCCACTTGTATAGGACTATATCCTCATATAACCAACCAAAATTCTTTCATTATAAGGAACACTTGTAATACTTCAGCCAGGCACTATATATTAAATTTCTCAAACAAATCAAAAACTGCAAAATTCTCAGTGATCATGTAAAATTGCTAAATCCATGTAGAAATTAGTCTTCTTAGTCGTCAGGCATCACGGAGCAGCGTAGACTCAGTGCCCTGAGCTTGTCTTGCCCAGTAAATGACGGTTTTTATTTAATATTGGATGTCACAACTTCCGTGGGATAATACAAAATGGCACCCTCTAGCGCCCCTCTGTGCGACCCCGGGTTTTCCTTGGCCTTCAAAGCCGATAAAATACAAGTTTAGATAGATTCAGGGAAGTAAACTCAAAGGACCAAAAGACTACTGAGAGGTTTCTGAAGTTAACAAAAACGATATATTTACAATGATTTGATCTCTACTGATTTGTACAGGGATTATTAGTACTAGAAATTTGGAATATTACAGACAGATTTTACAATATTATACGGCCGTTAAATTTTTAAAAGATTACTTAACTTATCTTACGCGGCGCGTGCCGGCTCTCGGTTCCTTTCGTAGCTGTTCTGACCTCCTTGCGTCACCAACAGCGATGTCGGGAGTATCCCTCCTAGGCTGGTATCCCGTGACTTGGTCAGGAGCAAAACCGTTCCCCGCTGGTCCAATTCGACTCAACGTTTGTTTCCCAAGGATGGCTTCCTCCTGGGTGAACTCCGAAAAACTCTGCCGAAGTCACGCCTGTCCCGGTTAAACGACGCACCAATCTGATAAACAAACAGTCCACCGGTTCCTCCGTCCGTCCCCTCGATAATTTTTTTTTTTATCTCAGATGAATTTCTTCTCACAATAGATCGGAAAACTCCAAATCACCGAAATATCTCTTTTTATATATTGCCGGGTTTAATCTCCCGAAAGTTCTTTTCCAGGAATCCTGACGGAAAAACATCGAGAATCATCCATGTCTCGAAGATACGACTGACAGTTCAACGTTCATTGGTCGACGATATCCGGTCGCCTGCTAAAAATAACTTCACGTATGTTCTGGAAATCTGTAATCGCTAATACCGAATAGCGCCATCATTTCTCGTCGCTTCCAGAAAAATTAAACACGGTTATCAGTCACGGCGAGTGACCTACTTATCACCCAGACCAGCGTATACTGAATACACGTACAATGAATACAGTCGTTCGTGACAATTACTCCCCCTTTAAGATAAATATTTTAAATATTTCATCTATAAATGGACGTGTATGCAACTTTAAATTAAACATAACTAATGAATATTGATAACCATCTCAAAGTACTTAAACTAACAATTCCATAAATGTCAATTATAAATGTATGATAGCATAACAACAATCAATAGTGTTACAATCAACACATCTACATCTGATTAAATGAATGAATAACCCGCTTACATTCGGCTCATATAATCTGCACCAACATTGTACTTTCCTTTGATTGATTCCAGTCCGAATCTATACTCTTGTAGTATTAATGCCCATCTCATAATTCTTGAGTTTAGCAACTTCGCTCTATTTAAATAAGTGAGTGGTTCGTGATCAGTCTGTAACAATGGCGGATCCAGGGCCTGTGTTTGGGAGGGGCCAAAGTGGCATTAGAGTGATATGGGGGAGGGGTCTAAGGGGAGGGGGTGGAAAATTTTCTATTGCTGAATGCCCTCAGATGTAATTTGGTGCGACAAAAGTGTACAATGGTGATGTTAATTTACTTCTAAAAAAATGTTTCCCAGGTGTAATTTTCTAAAATATTTATAAAACAAAGTTGGCATCATCTTTCTCAAGAAATTTTATTTCTCATAGGTTATAAATTTCTTACAACCAGCCTGTAACTGCAAAATGGTGTTAAACTGTAAATCCTCATGCTCATACATTTACATAGCTCCCAACTCTCGAGAAGGCAAATGCTGGTCCATGCCACGAATCGCCGTCCTGGGGGAGGGGTATAAGGGGAGGGGGTGTCCCCTTCCCCTTTTGATTTTTCATTCTTTCCCGTGGCATGACAATGTTCGCTGCTCGCCCCAATGAAAAGAAATATAGGCTAATTTGAGGTTCAAATGATGCTGTAAAGGAGGTTTTATACTCTATTATGCTAAATGCTAAAGAAATGATGGTTGCTAAGTCAAAAATTGATGCAATTTTTCTATGTATACTTGACAATTACAATGCGGTTTTTTCGGACGCTTGTGCGGGTCAGCGGGTTTGGGTGTTAGAATGCGGGTCTAATTCCCGCGAATTGCGGGTCAGTTGGGAGCTCTGCATTTAATTTTAAACCAGAAAACGAAAAGGTTTAGACTAGTCTACCACTGCTATTCCTCTCTATTTTTTTAATTTCCAATCATATGATTTAGCGGATGTTCGGAAACACTTTTGGCTCACCTTTGGGGGGGCATGGCCCCCCTTGGCCCCCCCCCCCCTTGGATCCGCCAGTGGTCTGTAAGACGAACTCACTTCCGTACAGATATACATGGAATTTCTGTACTGCCCAAACTAATCCCAGGCATTCTCTCTCAATCACTGAATAATTTCTTTCCCTCTCCAATAACTTTCTACTAGCATACGCTACAGGAAATAATTCTCCTTCATGTTCCTGTAGTGGGACTGCACCAATCCCTACATCGGATGCATCGGTCTTCAGAACAAATTGCTTATTTACATCAGGAAGCCTGAGAAGGAGTGGACTTATAAGCGCTTGCTTCAGATCATTGAACGCCTTGTCCTGGGCGCTTCCCCAAATCACTACTTTGGGTGAACCCTTCCTCGTCAGGTCCGACAGTGGGGCAACTAGTGCAGAGTAGTTTGGTATGTAGTCTCTGTAATACCCCGTGAGACCAAGAAACGACCTGACTTGGGTTTTCGTCTCCGGTTTTGGAGCGTTTTTGATTTTATCAAGGGTACTCTGCTTCGGGCCCAACTTCCCGTTTCCAACTGTGTGGCCCAAGAACTCCAAGTTAGTGAATCGTAATGTCGATACTCGCATATCGCCACATTATGACTAGCGAACTTCGTTATTCCTTAGGTGGCGATATGCGAGTCCCCACATAAGGACATGTAAATATTGTCGGTTTTGGCGGTCATTATGTGGCAGTGTTAGGATGATACGTAAAATGTTCTTGGTTATGATGTGGAGGTGCTATTAGTGCCACATAAGGACTTAAATTGTTCTTGGTCATTATAATTATGCCGGTAACTTTGTATTCACATAATGACTTAGGCTTACATAAAAAAAAATTCTGCATTTTTGTCGATTTTGGCGTTCCATACTAACCAAGCATTTACCATCAACGTCATTGTTCCAGAAACATTCCATACAATCAAACGTTGCGCTTTCGACGCATTTGCTCCTCTGAAGCACCGAACGCCTGTAATCAGGTTCTCAGATTCATCTGTCTTTTCATTATAAGACCTAGTTCATCAGAGGCAATCATAACAGAAAATACACGAACTTCGCCCTGTACGCAAAATTGCAAGACGTGCTTACTTGTCAATTGCACTGGGACTCTCAGAGCAGCCAAAATCTACTGCAATATTTGCAACTGACAATACGTTGGAGACGCGAAAAACACGCAAAGAATGAGAATGACTCACAATAGATCGGCAATGTGCCATTGACCAAAACGATTCTTGAACAGACAAATCTAGAAAAGGAAAAAAAAAACACTTCTGTGAACTAAATCTAAAACCTACGTCACCCATGTTTAATCCGTGTCGGATTATTTGAATCCGTTTCCGTTGTCAATTCAAAGGGATTGCTTTGACTTATATGGGACGGCAGAACGTTTTTGGTAAACCATTCGGTGTATACACCAGAAACAACCTCTACTAGACCATGCTACTGCAGATCTACGAAAAACTGCCCCCTACAAAGGAAATGTTTAACCAGCTCTATAGCGGTTCAACAACAGACAGCGGATCAACAACCACTCCAAATCTCTCAGAAACTAGAAGTACCAAAATGAAACAGAACTGTCAAAATACGTATGGAACCTGAAAGAAGGGGAATTAGCCACAACATAAGCTGGAAAAATAGTAAAAGAATCAAACACACCCAAGCGTGAATCTGGGACTGTGCAATTACCTCTGTGTGGAAAAAGAAGTTGGCAATCTTACGCGCCAAAGACAAAATAAACCAAGCAACTGAGCTCATCTCAAAATGTCGCCACGGTAACAAACCAAATGACCGCACCAGTAAAAAATAAGAACACGCGGCCGTTTCGGTTTACGTTCAGTTGTTTTATGATCGCCGTGAGGCGTGAAACTCGAGTAAAAACATGTTGTAAATTACAGTATAGGTAAACTATATTATGTAATATTTGCTCTACATCTTCGTAATAAGCACTGTTCCAGCAGGAAGTGAACTATTGAATACTTCATTGTCACGCTACGCCATGCTGATTACCAATGTGCGGTTACGGTCGGCTGAACTCAAGTCATCCCTATATATATGTATGTATGCGTGTATGTATGTATGAATGGGTGTATGTATGGGTGTATGTTTGTATGTATGTGTGCGTGTGTGTGTGTGATCCCATTAAGAGACTTTATAATACATGGGGCATGGTATACAGTGTATGAATTTGGAATTGTTTTCTTCAATGTTGGTTTCTAGTTTCTTCATGATGAAAAACAGTTTGTTTTGGAAGAAACCAATTCCTGCATACAACATGTGGCAAGGAATCACAAAGCCATATGGCTTTCTGCTTATTATTATCACAGTGATAAAATAGGTACCTAAGTAAGAATGATGTAGAATAGATATGTGTTATAGTCTTGTACAATTGAGTTTATCATGTTTTTCTACATTACATAGGCCATAGGTCACTACGCAACAATGGTGCATTCTAAGAACGTGGCCATTGGACTTCATACATGCACGTTATAAATGAATATAAATCTATAGTTGTATCAATCGTTGAGTAGGAACTGTGTATTTTCATTAGATAACATTAACGGTAAACAGAACGTCCCACTCTTCATAATTGTTCCTACTTGTATAGGCCTATGGGGCGATACTGCACCGAAGCACATCAGTATGCAGGTAAGCTTATGTAAGGCTCTGCAGTCTGACCAAGCCAATACAAGCGTACGGTCAAAACGCCGCTCAGCTGACGTCACGTTGTACAGGGTAGGAGGGTAATAGCTGCCCAAGGAGTGGCCGGAAGGCCTGGCATCCATTCCATCGTTATTCCGGTCAAGCAAAGTATGGCGAGTCTGAGGCATTTAGTACTTAGCGTTCTTGTAAAAACAATGTGTGTGTTCTGCAGGTGATATAGAACCTATTAGGCAATGATAGCCTTCTCTGCATGCTTAATTCCTGCGCCCGGCATCCCAAAGAAACAGAGACTGAATCTGGGAAATTTTTCAGCCGGCTCAGAAAAAGCCGCCCCCCCCCCTCTTGTGCATATTTTTTATGATATTATTAGTAATTTCACAATAGAAAATGCTTAAATGCAACTTACAAGGCATGGGAATTCAGTGCCATTTCCAGCGATATGGGAGGCATTTACGGCCATTTTAAGGTTGGTGGCGCTACGCTTAGATAGTTAGCCTATAGGCTTCGCCCCTCCCTTGGCAAATTCCTCGCTACGCAACTGGGTTTTCGACTGATTTATCACTCAGTTGGGACAATTTTTTTCTGTACTGTATTGTCATGTCACTCTTCAGAGTACTCGTAGTATCAGTATATATGCGCAGTATGAATATCATGTTTCAATCAGATAATGGCAAGGAACTGTTTGTAATGTAAATACGAACGCTTTGAAGAATGGTATGGGAGGACAGTTTAGAGAGGTATAACCATTAGGAAATTGTCCCAACTGGCTGGATTTATAGAGAAATTAGGGTCAATCACTTATGCCTAATGTAGCCGTACTGTATAGCCGCAAACTCGAAAATTCCCCCTTAATCCCTTGTAGTTGTTCACATCCTTATCAAAGAACTTTGTCGATATTTTGTGAAACATGATTCTCACATGTTCCGACATTATTTGTAAAGGCTGTCAAGTCGAACTGAATTTCGGTTGATATATATATATATATATATATGAATGAATTACATTTCTATCATGTTGAAAACCCATTTCCAATCGGATATTATTTCAACATGTAAAAGCATTATAAACGCTTCTAATATAGGCTAATGCTTTTTCGCTTTGGGATAAGTAGGGAAGTGAAACATCGATTGCGTGAGCATCGTAGAGTGAAGCATCGCCATCGAGAGTCAATCTATAGCATGTATCATCAATAGATTGAAACACTCATAGCGTTAGTATCACAGAGTGAAGCACCGATATGGGAAGAAAATCGATAGTATGTATCATCAATATAGTGAAACACTCATAATATCTTAAGTATCACAGAGTGAAACACCGACATGGGAACACAATCGATATCATGTTTCATCAATAGAGTGAAACACTCATAGCGTAAGTATCACAGAGTAAAGCACCGACATGGGAAGACAATCGATAGCATGTATCATCAATAGAGTGAAACACTCATAACGTAAGTGTCACAGAGTGAAGCACCGACATGGGAAGACAAATCGATAGCACGTATCATCAATAGAGTGAAGCATTGGTAACGTAAGTGTCACAGAGTGAAGCACCGACATGGGAATACAATCGATAGCATGTATCATCAATAGAGTGAAACACTCATAACGTAAGTGTCACAGAGTGAAGCACCGACATGGGAAGACAATCGATAGCGTGTATCATAAATAGAGTGAAACACTCATAACGTAAGTATCACAGAGTGAAGCACCGACATGGGAAGACAATCGATAGCATGTATCGTCAATAGAGTGAAACACTCATAACGTAAGTATCACAGAGTGAAGCACCGACATGGGAACACAATCGATAGCATGTATCATCAATAGAGTGAAGCATTGATAGCTTGTAGCATTGAATAGGCGGATCATCGATTGCATATAGGCTATTATCGATGGCAGCATATCTGTACCGTAGGAATCGTGAACCTACAAGAATCACACTGAACATTACAGAGTTGTACACTCAACATTTATTAGCATTAGATCGACATATGCTATTCCGCAACAGATTAGTGAAATAGAACTGATTACACACAAATTAAGTGTCTTTAATAATCCTTTAGATAAAAACATGTCAAAACTCAAGTAAGTACAAAGAATTACACCGCATGGACGTGGAACAATTTTAATACCTATATTTAGGCTACTGTTTAGGATACTTCTAAACAGTGAATTCCCTTAGGCCTACCACGATTGCTTTGACAAAATGAACCGCAAAGCAGCTTCTGCTCTTCGTCGGCAAATAAGATGTAGGGCCTACCATCTTCAAGCTTGTGACCAAACGAACCAAATAGTAAACCGCCTCTCTTCGCCATATCAAAATAAACCATGTTCATTAGTTTAAGAATTAAATTGGCAAACTAAATTTTCAGCGTATACTTCACTATTTAAAATGAAAATTTACTCTGCATAATGTATAGTGCAGAAGCTATGGACTACATAGTACAAATAGTATATAAAAAATCAACTGGTGCAGTCATGTATCTAAAAACAACGACTGATACTGTCATGTATCTAAAAACAAGGACTGATACTGTCATGGATCTAGAAACAACGACTGATACTTTCATGGATCTAAAAACAAAGACTGATACACTCATGGATCTAGAAACAACGACTGATACTTTCATAGATCTATAAAAACAACGACTGATACTGTCATGCATCTAAAAACAACGGCTGATACTTTAATGTATTTAGAAACAATTATTGGTGCAGTCATGGTTATATGGAAACAACTATTGGTGTAGTCATGGATCTACGATTGATGCAATCATGTATCTAGAAACAACGACTGATACTGTCATGTATCTAAAAACAACGGCTGATATTGTCATGGATTTAGAAACAACTATTGGTGCAGTCATGGTTATATAGAAACAACTATTGGTGTAGTCATGGATCTAGAGAGGACGATTGATGCAATCATGTATCTAGAAACAACGACTGATACTGTCATGTATCTAAAAACAACGGCTGATATTGTCATGGATTTAGAAACAACTATTGGCGCAGTCATGGTTATATAGAAACAACTATTGGTGTAGTCATGGATCTACAAAGAACGATTGGTGCAGTCATCTATAGAAACAACGACTGGTGCTGTCATGGAAAATGAATTGCGGTTGAAAGAGTTTGTCATAATGGTCAAGCATGTAACACATATTGTTAATTTTTGTTATGAGTTACCGCCCTCTGTTAAAATCACACAGTTAGTTTCAATAGGCCTTTTTTCTGTATATCAGTAGATGGTTTGGTGACAATAAACAATTAATTGCGTAAACAAAACAAAAGTTTGCCTAAAAATGCTGCAACCTTTAGAACAAAATGCCTCGGCATATGCGTGTAGCCTATAGTATAAAAGTTCATTTCACCGTATCGGCGACCATGGAAATTGGCGCTTATATATGATTGGGTGATCAGATAAGGTAACCTTCTTTCGCTGCTTTCCTGGTACGATCACATATACTCTGATGATGATGATGATGATGATGATGATGATGATGATGATGATGATGATGATGATGATGATGATGATGATGATGATGATGATGATGATGATGATGATGATGATGATGATGATGATGATGATGATGATGATGTTGATGTTGATGTTGATGACGATGACGACGACGACGACGACGACGACGACGACGACGACGACGACGACGACGACGACGACGACGATGATGATGATGATGATGATGGTGATGACGACGATGATGTTGTTGGTGATGTTGATGATATTGATGATGATGATGATGATGATGATGACGACGATGATGATGTTGATGGTGATGATGACGGCGATGATGATGACGATGACGATGATTATGATGTTGATGATGATGAAGACGACGACGATGACGATGATGATGATGTTTGCAAATTGGCAAACATGTGTACCATCCGTCATGGTCGTGTGATTATTCACTACAAAATAGTAAGGAGAATTTTCTGAACAGCGAGCAATAAGTTTTGAACTTATATTTTCAAGTCCTAGTCAATGTAGCATTACCTTCCTCTTAAATTTGTTTTCATCGTTGCTTGTCGCCTCTGTTTTGCCGGACTACATCAGATTTCTTTGCGACATGTCATTCTATCAGATGCATTGTATTAAGCCGAACGACTGTGTAACGCTATGTAGTTGCCAAATCATAAGTTTCTCTCAGCAGAAGGGACTTGTCGACTAGGAAAAACTTACAATACTTGTTCTGTGTTATTAGTTTACAATTCATGAAACCAATACATTATTAGTTTACTAATGCAACAATTACGTTATTGGATATATTTTAATCACATCAAACATAAAATTTACCGAATGTACGTTTCCATAGTGAACTATTGTATCATTACATACATTTTCATCTATACTGCATATCGATTTAATACTATGTATCGATAATATACTGTACCATCCCGTTAAGATTATTGCTAAAACACAAACATATTCCTAACATCAAAGTGGAATATGCCTTAGAGAAACATGAAGGAGATCCGGCATTATATGATTAAACATAGAGAGAATTATCAAAACCAGATATATCAAGACCAGATTAAGATAAAAGACATTCAGTGGGAAGAATATGTTCAATTTTTCCACGCACACGTACACAACATTTGCACTATAAAAACAAAAAGTTTATTTGGATGATCGTGTATGTCAAATTCTCAGCCAGCTTATCTCGTATCCATCTTGGACAAGGTAACGATTGCAATCCATTCTTGCCATTTGTAACCTTATAACCAGACAGCCAATAGGCTTACTGAATTCGTATGACATTTTACACGAGAACACTTATATAACACTGCAAACAATATTTTACCTTTTACTTCTCAATTAACAATCTTCGAAAGAGATTCAGTCTTTCACTTCTATTGACCGTCATTCGGCGGTCACTCTAAACGTTTTCCATTAAGTGTTCGATGCGAACAGAAATATTTCATCGGCCAAACAAGTATTCTCTAACATACTAAATAATAATATCGAATAATTAAGTTATCCATAAAAGAAGAAAGAATAATTAGAAACATACATAATTTTTTTAACGAATTTTGATTTTACAAAACATCGAAAGGTTAAATTCGAGGTGACAAGATTGAAATTTAGTTAAATCATGTATAGTATAACAGCAACAACTAAGAATAGTATGAAGTTTTATGATTCTATATGTATATATATGATTTTATGTTATTCATGAATATAGGTAAATCATCTGGACTACACCATCAGGTACAATAGGTAAAACAAAACCGACCCACGCTGTTCAGCTATATAGTCGTGAAACTAGATAACAGTGAACGGCCTATATATGTGGTTCTTTATGTAGTATGTATATGTATGTATGTATATGTGATCTTCCCGCAAGCAGGAACTCGCGAAAGAAGCCATGGAGGCTTGTAGACTCGCAAGCTGACCGAAGCCAATCTCTCGGCACACATCCATTTAACGTCCATGTCGGGAAGTTGTTATTGAACAACACCCTTGCCAGACGACACACATTGCTGTCGGCGGGGAATCGAACCGGGGATCTCATGACTGGGAGACGCCGGCGTTAACCACTAAGCTATACACTCCGCCTTATGTTTATATGTTTATATGTTTATATGCTAGTCTATCTGTATCTATTAGGTTCACAGGAACTGCAAAACACGATGAACTCAAAGAAAAGGTCTCATGAAAGATGCTTTCCCACATTGTCAGTCAGTCTGAACTATATAACACGGCGCGATGCCGACACGTAATCTGTACTTAGGATTCACATGACATCAGGGAAGGTTACAGATTCATCTCAGTGAGATAACTATCCGTATGATACTGCTCTCATAAATCAGTGGTGTTTCGTTGCAAGTTACCAGCTCCCATGTCGATTCTTTTAAAGCCTGGTATCTTGGAGTCCGGTCTGGTTATCGGAGGCCAAATATTGTCGTTGTTTATCTCCTCTATCATCAAGTCGTACTTCTTAGCCCTGTTTTTACCTCGCAACTTCCTACAAGTACCATATTGTCTGACGAATCTGGTGTCCGCTAAGACGCTCTGAAAAAATAATAAATCAAGGAGTTGGAATTGTATTGTATCAGAAGGGAATGATTGTACCTCTAAGCACCTAACAGCATAACAAACTTGTTAAGGGGAGAGTGTTAAAATTCAAAATACATCATTACTGAATAAATTTGCCCCCCCCCCCCTCCTCCCCCAACTTACCCTTTTTCCGATTCTGGAGTGTGGTCATTTGATGAAGTTAAAATAACTGGGCGATCAACGTAAGCAGAAGCCACGTGAAAAGCTCGTTGAAATTCATGACATATCATTGTATCGAACATATCATGCTTTGGACAAGCTTAATGCCGCATTCCCCGCTACAATATTATTGTTATCGTGGTCCAAAACGAAAGGTATTGAAGAACACACACCATTCAGAAAATTCCACTTTACGACCAGATATATGTGTTTTATGTACTCTACCTCTAGAGAGGTCATAGGTCAAAGGTCAAGAAATCTAAATTTATTTTCTGGCCATTTTCTGCATGACAAAAGTTATTCTGTTGGCAAAAGTCATTAAACCACATGATATGTAAATACTGGTGAGACAAATTTTGAAATAAGACAGATTTAGGGTCAGGGTCAAATATTAATTAAGGTCAAAGGTAAAATTGGCCTAATTTGTGTGCAAAAGTGATTCGCAAACTCCTACTAGAATCTAGTTACGTCCGATCAATGTCATACCTGCTGGGTAGGTGCCTGAACGCGTAAACTCGTGCCTGGGTGATTGATGACGTTAGGTCAAATGTCATATCAAAAACCTAAAAATTGATTTTAGCAATTTTCTGCATGTCAACATGTTAGAGGAATCCACTTAACCACACGATATGCAGAACATGATTAGCAAAATCTTAAAATAGGACAGATTGAGGTGTTTAGGATCGGGGTCAAATATCAACTGAGTTAAAACTGTGCGGAAAGTGTGCCGCGAACTTCTGCTTGTCAGTATGTTGGAGAAAGTCATTAAACCACAAGATATGTAGAGAACAATGGGACAAATTTTAACATAGTACTTCTGTAGTTGACAAGGGTCAAGGTCAAAGGTCCAATGTCGATACATTGCGTCATAGAAGGGGAGATCTGCAACTCCATGGATTGTCAACTTGTTTCTCTTGTATTGGCTACAACCGATGACTTTTCCCTTTATTCTAACCCTTTGTCTGGAAAACCGATGATTATTGTTCTCTATTGATCGACGACTGTTCTACGTCACCACTCGTGAGGCTTAAACATGTATAAACATGCACACGCTAGATAGATTCCTTATGCTACCGGAAAGGAATACAACCAGAAAACGAAAGCGCTTAGTGGTTCCGATGCCCAAACATATTCATAGTGTGGTAAGCCATAAATGTTATTATTTCATTAACTTGTGCACACCAGAACGTAGAGAGATTATCTATTGAATAATACAGCAACATATACAGGAAGAGACCAAGAATCAGGTATCATGTTGACAAAGTATATTCAGTGACATTGTATGATAAAAAAGCCAGTTGTCTTAGTGATTCCTTGCCATAAAATGTGCTCAATATTCAGAATAACTGACTACCATGTCTTGTAATATGATGAATACTAGTGACATAAGGTTGGAGATGTCTCATGAAAATGTGCTTATTATGTACCAACAACACCATACCAGTATAAACAAAATTCTATGTTAAGCCTCGCCCACTTATTAATATTCATGAGATGAGAACCAAGAACAACGGGGCATATCGACTCATCTACACATCTACCTAGTATGACATTGATTTAACTTGTGGTTGTTGAGATATCGTGTTTACTATGTGTTTTTGACAATTTCCCATTAAATCCCACCCACCATTAATATATGAGGTAAAATTGTTTTTGAGAAGAACATGTACATACTATGTAGTTACATCACCATGGCAACTATAAACCCAATCGGACAGATGGTTGCAGAGCCTATATTGACGTTTAAAAAAATCGGTAGGCCCTGCCCAATCATTTATATTCATGAGATGGAACCAAACACAATAGGGCACATCTCCCCATCATAAAGCATCTATTCACCAATATTGACATTGATTCCAGTCGTGGTTCAGTTGTGGTTGTTGAGATATCGTTTCTACAAGCTAGCCGTCCCATACATACACAAGCGCGGGCGTATGGAAAGCCGTTTTAACATTTAATAAGAAATTTCAGATATCTCGAAATAATTTCAGATATCTCAAATTAAATTTCAGATATCTCCAATTTATTTAAGATATGTACAAATAATTGCAGATATCTTAAAATCAATTTCAGATATCTCGAAGTACCAGAGAATTTCAGATATCTGAAATTGAATTCGAGAAATTCTATTTCAGATATCTGAAATAGAATTGCAGATATCTCAAATTTAATTTCAGATATCTGAAATTGAATTTCAGATATCTCGAATTCAATTGCAGATATCTCGAATTCAATTTCAGATATCTGAAATAGAATTTCAAATATTTCGAATTCAATTACAGATATCTCGAATTCAATTTCAGATATATGAAAATTCCCGATTAATGTTAAAATGGCTTTCCATACAAGCAACTTTAACATTTAATCGGGAATTTCTGCATATATATTTAAGATATCTGGAATTCAATTGCAGATATCTGGAATTCAATTTCAGATATCTCAAATTAGAATTGCAGATATCTGGAATTCAATTGCAGATATCTCGAATTCAATTTCAGATATCTCGAATTCAATTTCAGATATCTGATTTAAAATTTCAGATATCTCGAATTAAATTTCAGATATCTAGAATTTAATTTAAGATATCTGAAATAGAATTTTAGATATCTAGCATAAGAAATAATTTAAGATATCTAAAATTCCCGATTAAATGTTAAAGTGGCTTTCCACATGCACGCTCGAGCACGCCAGCACAATTGTAAAGTGTTACTGAGCGAAACCACGGACTACACTGATCCGCAAGATAACAAACCTCTAGAAGCAGAGCCAATGCAAAATGAACTACAGCCAGTCCCAAGATTACGAAGTAGTAATAGGTCTCCAGCTCCATCAGCTGCGAGAAAAGGAAAGAAAATTATCAAATTGATGGCATTTGTGCAGACGACTGGTTCAATATATGTGACGATCGCACCAGGTAATCCACATTGTTTGAGAAGAGAGATAAGTTCAAGTTCGTGATATCCAGTTATCCTTATGAATTAAATTAGTCCCTTTGCTAGACAACTGTGCAGTGGTATTTTATAAAAAAGACCGTTACCTCTCCATAGTTGTTGACCGCTTGGATCGGGAAAAACATCATGGATACTGTGTATATTGTCAGCAACACCAAACTCACGAAGAACAGCACTGTCAGATAGCAAGAACAAAACAACTTAATGAAGAATTATTTAATTAGAATTATTGATTCTTAAATTAAATATATATATTATATATTAATAAATATTATATTATATAATAATATATAAATATTATATATTAAATATAAATTAATTAATAGACACAAATACAATATAAACAACTTGCTTTAATATGCACTGCAACTTTCTTGTCAAAATCGAGAAACGCTTAGAAGAAAATACAGTGACTTTTCAAGTGAACCGCTGGGTATATATACTTGAGCAAAGAGATGTTAGTATGTCCATAATAAACTGAAACATTAGCCTGAAAATTGTGCTTATACTTTTTCTGAACACTGTGCCTATATACCTTAATTTGGAGCAGTGGCGTGTATGCACAAGATTAAAAAATTGGTGGTGGAGGGAGGGGTTCTACAATTCCGCTGACTGATTTAGGTAAGGACACAATTCTATTTGTAATGGTAAGAGGTAGATCTAAAGGTGGGGTGGCCCTGGGGTCGTTGAAATCGACTTATACGGGGAGGGGCGTCCGTTGCTCATCCCGAGAAAATATAAACTTTAGACGTCAAATGATGCGTTCTGAAGCAAATTCAGACTATAAATAGGTCTCTTATCGGGTCTTAAACGCAATGTTATGCTAATATAGACTATTGAACGGGGCGGAGGGGTGGGGTGAATTTCATTCCATATGTCGTACGTGAGGGGAGAAAAGCATACGTGAATTGAATGAGAAACGGTCGCTCCGATGTAATGATGCCAAATAGGAAGATCCAGCCAAGTAAAAAGGATATCAGATCGTATTATTCCAGTAGGCTGCTAATTACTTCTTAACTGCTGTGCCAGTATCGAACTCTATTATAGTTTGCGCCTGATCTTTTAAGATTTGGAGCTTACCGTTAGTGTATATTGGTTTTCTGAAAGGAGGTCCTTTGGAAAAAAGGAACGCAACGATTATGTATTGGAAAGAAGATAGGAAGAATATCGATGTTGCCTCGTAGCAGTATGAATTGGAGATATCGTCTCTGTCTTTAACCAGTGGTGTGAACCTAGATAAAAGAGGAAGGGAAATCATTAAAGGATACTCGATCCAGACTTTATGCTAATTACTGGCATATGTTGACCCACATCTTCATGTTTATACTATCACATACAAAACATTATACTGGAGTAGCCTAAACTTATAACTCTACTTCATTCCAATATTCGAAGAAGAGTTGGAGATGTTAATACCACTGTCAACTGACAATTCAGGATATATCTTTAATATCCAAAATGATTTCATATTTCCATATTTGTGAAGTTCCTAGACATAAAAATACTCTTGTTTAATACGGTCAATGCATCCTTTCAATATGGAAGCGACTTACCATGGTTGCATGGTCAAAAGGAAATACCCTGCAATTTGAACACCAAATTGTAACACCGTATTTGTGAGGACGGAGAACAGGAGGGCGGGGTCCATAAGACTGGTCAGCGGTTTCTTAGCAACAATACTCGGGTACGCATGGTTCCTGGCAACTGAGTAAAGAGGGACAGTTCGTCTTTGTTACTTTAGAGGGAAAGAAATCTTCATATGTACTGTACTTAATTTGCCAATAAAGCAGAATCACGGGAATAATGTGATATTGTTATATGTCTTCACGTCGCATCGAACGAGTCAGTGTAAACACCTTATTTCTCAAGCTAAAGATATTTCAGAGACCAAATATATGTTACAGTCTCAACTGACATTAAGGATATGTTCGGAGACCAAATCAAGTTACAGTCTCAACTGACATTAATGATATGTTCGGAGACCAAATAAAGTTACAGTCTCAACTGACATTAAGGATATGTTCGGAGACCAAATAAAGTTACAGTCTCAACTGACATTAAGGATATGTTCGGACACCAAATAAAGTTACAGTATCAACTGACATTAATGATATGTCCGGAGACCAAATCAAGTTACAGTCTCAACTGACTAATCAGTGCAGTGGCGTAGGAAGGTACATTTGAGTGGGGGGGGGGGGCTGAAGACTGATGGCCGGCCTGGGGGAGGGGTCTAAGGGGAGGGGGTGTCCCCCTCCCCTTTGGATTTTTTTGCATTTCCAGGTGGCCTCAGATGCAATTTGGTGCAATATAGCACACTTCAACACTCACTCCATTTTGTAGACTTAATTTGTATTTTCACCTGGCCTTAGATGCAATTTGGTGCTCCAAATGAGATTTTTTTTCTCATTTGGAAATGAAAAAGGGGTTTTCTGACTTGCGAAGCGGGGGGGGGGGGCGGAATGATACTTCCGCCACTCCACATTTTTCACTGGGGGGGCTGGCGCCCCCCCCCCGGTACCTACGCCCTTGAATCAGTGTCAGAAGTTTTCCGGGTCTTGTGATCTAACTGTATTGCATAATAAACTTACCTAACAGAGCTACGATGGTTGTAATAGCGATGTCCCAGTACATGAACATAAAATCACTTGGGAAAGAGTCAATCTGTAAAATTTCCAAAAAGCAGATTCACTACATAGGAGTCAAAGTGTTTAACATTTTTATCTCAATACCTAAACCTAAAAGACATTAGCATCATCTTGAATAACAGTATCATATAGATAAAAACAGAAAGATAGGCACAATAGCATAGTGTTGTTCAAGACCGATAGTAAATTAACTTTGGAAGTACAACGGTAACACTTTCGTGGGTAACTACGTAGCGCGCTCGGCGCTCCTGTTGAGAAATTAAGTTTTTGAGTGCGCCCAACATCATAGCAATTTTAGTGGAGACCTCTTCGTCCGGATCAACCCGAGAGAGTACTAGCTAAATGAAAGGACTCCGTCGACCACAAACTGCACAGCAGCAACACTATCATACCATGTTAAGTGTAAGCATGTAGCCTAGTTACAATCGAGAAACCTTAAGATGGTAATACAAATTGGTACTAGTAACTAACATTATAAGCGTGTCCATATATGTTTTGGTAAAGCTAATGAGGGCATGCTGGATAGGATTCACGATTATTTTTTGTATGGCTTTTAAGGCCAGTGACTAATTAGTGGCATAGACTAAGGGATGAAATGTATTGTCAGCACACTAGTGTTCAATGAAGTTTGGGTGCAATTTTAACTTTCATATATACTCTTGTAATCCTTAAAGTATCGTGGAACAAACAAGCTATTCGATATTACAGGTGAAGTATGTTTTACTAAAAACGTTACTGGACTGCTTAAATTGCCTCTTTATTCACAACCTGCAAACACAAGGTTTGTTACAACAGTCGTACGCGTTAACTACTGCGTATATGAAATATGTACAAGCTTTATTGTTCTATATCACAAATAAGAAGTTACTAGTTACATTGTCATTAAAAGCTATAAAATGTCCTTAGTTCGTATCTTAGCTTTCCTTTGCTTCTTCTCTTATTCTGCCTTCCTTCTGGTAATTTAGTTTGTTTGCATCTATTTGAAGGGGAGGGGGAGGGAGGTATACTTTGTTGTTTTTAGCGTTTTGCGATTTTCAGTATCGATGGAAGGCGTAATAGAAAATTAAATTGTCCGCACTTAAGCTTGCATTTTCAATTACCATAATCATTCGTTACATTAACATATCACACCAAGGAGTTACATCTGATCACACGAAGGAATGACCACGAATTGGATGACCATTACTACTATTGGACTCCTGTGGTATACTTGTTAATGTCTCTAAGAGGACGTGGCAATCACTAAATGATAATACAGGATTAATTAAATTATTAGATTTCTTGGACTAGGTATTCTGATTCGACACAGCTGTTCTTACCGTATTCATAATGATGACGGACGTAAACTGTATCATACTATACAGCGCCATGTATTTGAAGACTCCGAAAGACGCCACCAAAGCAGCTCGGCCTTCTCTAATAAAAAAAAAGAAACATTTAAAGACGGCTCTGTAGAAAATGGTACATGTTACGGTATCAAGTCACGTGAGTCTATACCAGCGTCATATACGCTGCGTCGAGTCGTATGGTTGCTACTCACATAGTTACTTTATGTACTACTGTACTGTGGTCCGTATAGTTTCTCGTTTATTTGTTCTCTCCGTTAGGCACGTCATCAACACTTGGTCCATTGCAGATAACTAAGATATTGAGGCAACTTTAAAGTATAATAATTCATTGTTGAGTGTGAGCCATAGAACCATTATCTTCGAGTATGTCACTGCTGTGCAACTATAATTTGCATTTTGAATAGTTTCACTACATTTTAAGTGTAAAATTCGCTTTAAGTAAAAATAATAAAAAATAATCATCTATAATATCATACTTTTAAGATGTAATAGTTTAAACATCCATAGCAACCACTAGTAATAATTAAGCGGGATTAAAATGGAGTGTCAGCTGTAATGACGATGTATTTACCTTCTGGTTCTTACTTACTTGATCAGCCGAGAGACGCACTCCACATTTTGAGTACGTGACGTAAAAGGTGAAGCTACCGATGCCTCGGCTTCGGAGAGAGAAATACCAGCGTGCGCCCTCTTTAATGCACCACAGTCATTTGCACCGTCTCCACACATTCCCACGTAGTATCTGAAGAGGTATCATAAACTTATCATTTTGCGTCTTTCAAATAGTACTTTATTTGTTGGTGTCAATTTGATTGCAGTTCAACTGGCAATGTACAAACACACACATACAGCTTTGTTTTACATTCAGACCAAGGACCACGTTATTTTTTCCATTTTTTCAAATCCATGTACCCTAACCCTAATAATCCCCCTTAACAATATAATTCTTTAGGAATCACAACCGAGGACATGGAATTGTTTATATATCACTATATAGTTTCCTCTTACGGTCTCTATAAAAGCATCCTATTTGCTGTACTATTTTTTTCTCCCGGAATTGCCAATATCTTGTTTAACGAAGTTTAATGTTATTACGTTAGCTTCTAATGACTTGACAATGCCCGACACAGCTTTCTGAAGCATAATGTAAGTTGATTACAACCCCCTCCCCTCCCCTCCCCTTGCCCACCCACGGAGGTATTAGAATACTTACTCCATGTCCTGAAATACTTCTACTAGTTGAGCTTTCTGGTCGGGTGACATCCTTGCAAAAATAGTGGCTTTGACAGCAATCTAAAACGTAACAGACATTCACTGGTTTTACTGGGTTAGGCAGCAAACAGCCAAACAAACAGTAGAACATAACTATTGTCTTCAAAGTTTGATGTGATAAAAGCTAATAAACAAATAAGTAATAAAGTAGTTATATACGATTCAATACATTTGTTAATTTAGAGAATATGATATCCCCAAATGAGCTCCAGTGACATGCTTACTAGTGTATAAAAGTGTGCTTAAAAATGACTTTGTAACATCTTTGGGGATAATACTGAGTGGACCTTGAGAGACTTATCTGTATGGTAATCACGATGAATTCACCTTATTGAAATATTTAATGAAAAGCAAGGGCATAGTCTGAGAAAAATCTCCAACAATGTCAAATGAAAGCTCGCTAGTTGTAACTTATATACTACGGTTCATAGCTCTTTGTTTTTTTACTTTTTTCATCAGAATGTTTTACCTTTGGTATTAAATGCGGCGTGTACTCTTGCAAGGCGAGGAAGGTTTTGCCGTCTAGAGCAAAATGATAGGTGCTGCCATCGGAATTTCCATGAAAGTCTTCCAAGGTCAACGCAACTTCTTCTTGATTCTACAACAGAAAAAATGGTATAAGCTCACACCACATTTTTTTTATGGTTAATGCAATGTGGAAAATACTTTTCATTAGAAGGATATTAGCGCCGCATTGTGTGTACAACGTGACCGTATAACAATAATATAGAGGAATGTAGGGTTTCAGCTTAACTTCTGAAACAGAATGATTAACATGAAATTATTATAAGTCCGTTCTGATTGCAGGTATCCTAAGTACATTAGCAATGCTATAAACATTCTTTACTTACAGTGTTATCTACCACTGCCAGTATTATAACAACGCCAAGAAACGTTATTTTGGACATTACGGGGGCCACGTAATTTGCATTTAAAAGAAAACAGACTTGAATATAAGCCAGTTCGAAACATACGGATTTATTTTAAAGTTGGTGCCAGTTGTACAGAAAGTGACATAAGACCACCCAAATTAGAATAAAGAGATACGTTAAAGCATGTCTTTGAAACTATGAACTACCTGTAACATGCAATCATGTTCTAAATATATTTACAATATGCCTTTATTGGCTAACTGAGACAAAACGCAACTAAAATTGCTCTCAAAATGTTCTCTATCCCCTGGGTAACCGACCTAGTATAAAAACTCTTAGCTGTTCGAATTTGGTCAGTACACATTTAAATGTACATGTTAGTCCATTGTTTCATAAGTTCTTATAACTCATTGAAACATTTCCTGGCTCATGCAACATTTTTTGTCCCAGACATACTTCTATTTGAGATTGTAATGATTACGCTTTCACAAGGTTTCCGTAGTTTACTTACTTGTGATTTTTACGCTGACTGGATGTCTCGCTGAATTCGACTTGCCATTATTTCCAAGGACTCTGTCCATGACAGTTTTACAAGCGGCAATTTTCTAGCAATATCTCTTTAATATCTTAGCATCCACACTAGTTATAATCTTTATATATTGTTTTCCATTCATCATAGATAATTTGGAATAAAACCATTGTCGTATTACCTATATCAAACGTACTGGACTCTTTAAATCTACTTTAGTTTTGATCTTCAACTTCATACCTTCCAGCGAGGAATATCAAGGCCAGCCTATTTGCACTTGTGTGTTGACCTATACTTAAAGTTAGGGTCCAACCGTTCCCAAGGAATAAACCTTGACATAATCTTCTTTATATTTACCTTAGAGCTGAATTCATGTGAAGGGGACGGTTGGCGACTGCAGGCATTCACGACATCATTCAAGGTGTATGTGACCTTAGTCTTGTTATCACGTGATGGCGGGGTGACATTCACCTCAACGACTAGTTCAGAAGGACCAATCATTCCACACTGTCGGGCGACATGAATTGCAGTCAAAATATTATCACCTGTAGAATAAATATACAAAATAATATTAAAAAAATTGAAAACACCACAGACTTTAACTTATACATCTATTTACCAAAATTAATATAAAAAGAACGACATGTTTCGAAAGTAGCGACTTTCATCATCAGGTTACAAACGCAAAATGAACAAGTAATAGCAAACAAATGTACACTAGCAATAACACACAAGGACAAGTAGATTAACTCAACAAAGATAACACTGGACAGTCAAGCTGTTTGTTGAGATTAGGTTTATTAGGTAGGCTTTCTTTGATCCTAAGCTGGAGTTTAGTGGGAGCTGAGTCGATAATTTTGAATGAGTTGTTGTCCCATAGCCGCTTACAGTTGGGAAATTTAGTAAATATAGTGTTTGTAAATATGTGAATTCTTATCGTTTTTTCTTATGCTCAGAAATCCGTGTAGAAAGGTGCCTATGGGTTTCCCCTATATAACAAGCATTACAGCCTGTGCAGATGAATTTATAGACCACACAAGATTTAAGGTATGATGGAATCATGTCTTTTACTACACACATATTTCGAACTTTAAATGAGATAAACACTAATTTAATATCAATGTCTGTACAATGCGATTTGATCAACTGTCTAACTTTGTTCTGAGCATGACCAGAGAAATTAAAATGTACGGGAGCTTGTTAAATCTAGTAATGTGAGAAAAAATAATATATAAGAAGGGACATAGGCCATATGCTACTCCGCTACGGATGTGGGATTTTTTCCATACTTTTCCCGTAACTGAGAATGTATTAAAAATTGTAAAAAAAAAACAAAAAACAGAACGTATTGTAAATAACCAGGAGTCCACGGGGAGTTAGAAAAACAAGCGCCATAACAAGAGTTAACGTCAGTGTGCGTCACAAAACTCACATTAAATGGATACAATGCAACAGCCAAAATATTAAACGACTGCTCTACTCAGGTCTTATCAAGTTTTCCAATTTATTGTATTTGTAAATAATGGGAATCCCTGTCATAAATGCTATCGAAAAATGATAATGAATGAAACCTCTGCAGGGTTCAACTTACCTGTGACCATTACTGTCCTTATGTTTGCATTATTCAGTTCCTCAATTACGGGTGGAGTCTCTGGCTTCAAAGTGTTTTGCATAATCAGGAGTCCAAGCAGTTGTAAGTCACATTCGATATCGTTCCTGTAAGAATGGCGTCAGAATGCTCATTAAAAGTACGTTGTACGATGACAAGATAATAACAATGTACACGCGATACTTTTCACCAGGTTTCTTATACAATTCAGCCTAAGGGTATCTAAATAGAACCAATTTTGCCCAAATATAGATGGAAGAATGTATTTTGAAATGTCTACAAGCTCGTTTAAACGAATTGTATATCAAAAAGAAATCTACGTTTCCCTTCTTCTTCTTCTTTAAACGAATGTAAATATGACGTGTTTTGTGCTGGATCTGGCCATCATCGTCATCATCAGCACCACCACAGCCATCGTCATCATCAGCACCACCACAACCATCGTCATCATCAGCACCACCACCACAACCATCATCATCATCATCATCATCATCATCATCATCATCACAACCACCACCACAACCATCGTCATCACCACCACCACAACCATCTTCATCATCACCACCACAATCATCGTCATCACCACCACCACAACCACAACCATCGTCATAATCACCAACACCACAACCATCGTCATCACCACCACAACCATCGTCATCCTTTTCATACTAATGGTGAACCGCGCAATTTAAATAAAACACAACAGACAAAACCAAAAACCTTTACTCGCTACACAAATGACTGAACTAGTGATCTTACAGGACTTATTCATCACATCGGTGTCATATAGGAAGAGACATAATGTCTACAACAATATGAAATTAGGAACTCATTCATCATCCTATTTCTTCGCATGCTTGGCTCGCTGGTTCGAACGAAATTTAATTTGGGAAACGAGAAATATGTAGGTCTTGTATTTTGATGCTTTACCTTTCCAGCCCCTGGGCTTGCTCATATGTAACGTTCTGTGCCAATGGTTTCCAAGCCATAGCAAGTACTCTCAGTCCGTTCATGGTGTGCTCTTTCAATGCATCATTAAAGTTGTCGGGAACTGAGGGTAGAGTCACAATAACTGTTGTTGAGCAACTTATTGTTACAACTTATAGATGGATGGGTGAATGGATAGACGGGCGATTGTAAAAGTGAATAGATGGGTGGATGGATGGGTAGATGAATGGGTGAATAGGTGGATGAATGGAGGGATGTGTGAATGTATAGATGGGTAAATGAAGACTTGATGGATACATTGGTGAATGGGTAGATGAAAGGATGGATTGCTGGATGTGTGAATGGATTTATAGATAGATGGAAGGATGGATTGGTACAATGCATTATTAAAGTTGTAGGGAACTGAAGTTAGATTTACATTTAAAGTTGTTGAGCAAACTTATTGTTACAATTTAGAGGTCGATGGATGAATGGATAGATTGATGGATTGGTGAATGAATAAATAGGGGGATGGGTGGATTTGTAGATGAAAGAATGGATGGATGGATGGGTGAATAGGTTGATGAATGGATGTATGTGTGAATGGATTGATAGATAGATGGGTCGATCAAGGATGGATTGCTGCATGGATTGGTACAATACATCATTAAAGTTGCAGTGAACTGAATATAGAGCTACAATAATCGATGTTAAGCCAACTTATTGCTACAACTAATGGATGGGTAAATAAAAGGATGGATAGTTAGATGTATGGATGGATTAACGAATGGATGGATTGACAAATGTATGGATTGATGGATGTTTGAATTGTTACATGAAAAAGATGGATGAATTGATATATTGCAGGATGGTTGGATAGATGAATGAAAGGATGACCGGATGTGTGCATGGATTGATTGAAGGATGTGACAATGGATAGATGGGTGGATGAAGGATTCGATGACTTGATGAATGGTTGAGTGGGTGAAGCGATGGATGAATGGATAGGTGTGTGAAGATTGATAGATAGATGGGGCGATGAAAGGATGGATTGGAAGGGTATAGATGGATTGTCGGATAGATGTTGTGAAAACTTACTGCTCTCTTCCAAGCATAATGAGGCAACGATCTCCGGTGCACCTTTAACAAATACGTCGAAAGTGTTAGAGCCCAGAGTTTGCGTGATTACGCTCATTCGCTTAAGATTCGACGAAAACGTGAACTGCCTGATGACACCAATTTGATGAGCAGGGAGCACTGGCATCTGCAAAAATGAGTATGTTATGGCAGGACATGTCCGGTGTTGCGTCGAAAATGCTTAATCTAGTAATGAAGTTACATTTAGTATATTTACTACCACTTTAGCAGTAGGAATTACTTTCCTGTCTAACTAGATCTGAATAGTAACAGTTTTATCGAGCTACAAAGGTAACTTCTTCTAAAAGGTGAAACTTAATTTACAGTAGCTCCTAAAGTTGCATAATTAGAGTACTTACTAGTCGGTATCCATTTGTTATGTCAGCGGCATTGTACATAGGCCTTGCGTGGTTGATAGGAATTGTTTCCAAAATTAACGTCAATAACATTAATTAAGGTCTATACCATGTCTACTGCGATTATTCTAATGGTAGAAAAGGAGGAGGTGCGGGTTCACCTACCCCTCTTTAATATAATGTAAGGAAGGAGGATTACTTACCGTCCGTTTATTCTAATGGAAGAGGAGGAACGCGTATCTTCCCTTTATTCTAATGATGCCGGAGGTTGGGGTTTACTTACCCCCCCCTTTATTATGATGTAAAGGAGGAGGATTACTTACTGTCCCTTTATTCAAATGGAAGAGGAGGACCGCGTATCTTCCCTTTATTCTAATGATGCCGGAGGTTGGGGTTTACTTACCCCCCCCCCTTTATTATGATGTAAAGGAGGAGGATTACTTACTGTCCCTTTATTCAAATGGAAGAGGAGGACCGCGTATCTTCCCTTTATTCTAATGATGCCGGAGGTTGGGGTTTACTTACCCCCCCCCCCTTTATTATGATGTAAAGGAGGAGGATTACTTACTGTCCCTTTATTCAAATGGAAGAGGAGGACCGCGTATCTTCCCTTTATTCTAATGATGCCGGAGGTTGGGGTTTACTTACCCCCCCCCCCTTTATTATGATGTAAAGGAGGAGGATTACTTACTGTCCCTTTATTCAAATGGAAGAGGAGGACCGCGTATCTTCCCTTTATTCTAATGATGCCGGAGGTTGGGGTTTACTTACCCCCCCCCCTTTATTATGATGTAAAGGAGGAGGATTACTTACTGTCCCTTTATTCAAATGGAAGAGGAGGACCGCGTATCTTCCCTTTATTCTAATGATGCCGGAGGTTGGGGTTTACTTACCCCCCCCCCTTTATTATGATGTAAAGGAGGAGGATTACTTACTGTCCCTTTATTCAAATGGAAGAGGAGGACCGCGTATCTTCCCTTTATTCTAATGATGCCGGAGGTTGGGGTTTACTTACCCCCCCCTTTATTATGATGTAAAGGAGGAGGATTACTTACTGTCCCTTTATTATAATTGAGAGGAGGAGTACTTGCCGACCCTTTATTCTAATAGAAGAGTATCAATTATCTTGCCTTTATTCTTAAGGTAGAGGAGGAGAAAGATCGCTTACCTTATACCTTTATGATAATGGAGGAGGAGGATCACTTACCTTCCCTTTATTATATTGGAGAGGAGGTGTACTTGCGACCCTTTGTTCTATAGCAGGAGAGTATCAATTATCTTCCCTTTATACTTATCGTAGAGGAGGGGAAAGATCACTTACCATTCCTTTACGAGGTGAGTCGTTGTTGTTGCCATTGCTGGTGTCCATAACAATTGTTGGCATAAAATGAGAGAATCCTGTCCTCTCGGATTCCGTCGGCTCCTTCAGATTCTGTGAGGAAACCATTAAAGATATCTTACATGTGAATTGGTTGTAAAGCCAAATGAAAATGATATAATCTTCATTCAAACTCCATATCAAACACGAACCAAGCCATCCCCAAGTCATTTTGAAACTATTGTATATAGTAAGTATAATCACAGAATATTGACGATGTACGTCTGCCAAAATTACGGTTCATTCGCAAAAATCAATCGAATTAAACTGCACAGTGAACAATTTTCGCTGGACTCAGTAAAGTCAGATTTAACTGTGCCCAGCGACGCAACCGTGCACCTTTTTGCCGTCCAGGGGAGGGTGTATGGGAGGGCTGTCACCTGCACTTTGAGAAATTTTGGCAATACTTAGGGTGCTAAGACGCTAACTGTGTCATGCGAACGGCTCGCTCTGTTAAGTTATTTTGCCACAGATAGTATTTCTCGTCAAAACGTCATAAATATGATAATCTCCGTTTTGAACAGTTGCAGCCATCTTGTAATCATCGATAATTTTCAGATGTTTGACGCTTTGCACACATAGCGTATCTCGTCAAATGTCCATGTTTTTCGTAAACAGTTTAATACATCTGCCTTCGTATGCCAGTAATGTTGTGTTTTGTTGTGTACACAAGCAAGAAATGTTTTCGTTTTACTTTTTCATTCACTGCCCTCCGCGAATGGGCAAAACATTTTGACAAAAAGTACATCGACAGGATAACAGTAGCACCGACAAACATATTGTTTACACCATCGAGATTGAATGCATGTAATAAGGTTTAAGATTAAAATATATGGTTAATGAGATATACGGTAATGTATCAATTTCGGACAGCACCGAAATAAAACTGAGTTCAGGAAGTCTAGAAATAGGCCACCTTCATTCATGAATACCAATGTATACTAACATGAAACCAATCATAATTTTCAGAAAATTTATATCACAGACCTATATTGTCTCAATCCATAACCAAAAGAAAACTATTTAAAAAAATGTAGGACGAACCCATTTGATTGACTGGAACATTTGTAGATCCAGCGGGTCCCCACGAATTTCTCCGTCGATGACCGTCAAAGAATGACAAGTGGCCATGCCAGCGGTAAATGGACCAAATGTGAGGGTACTAGGGTCGTTAATTAGAACAAATCTGGCACATTGAAAGAAAATTAATTGTAACATATCATTTAAGTGCATGAGAATCAAACAGATTAAATCTGCACAAAAAATGATAAGGAGAATTTGGATATATTTAGAAAGGGTTTGTTTGGATAAGTATAGGCCTACACACCTTCATGACAACCCCATGTTTATTGTACTGAACGCGACCTGACGTAAACATAACTTATTGTATAATATTACCTATATACACATGCTTCACTTGTACATTTTCGAAGCATAATCGACGAACATATATCCAGTGGGCTTAATTATTTTAAAAGATTTCAATATATCACCACCTCATAAATAAGTTCAGCCGATAACTACGGTATACGTATCGCATGCAGTATAGAACGTCCAGAAGTTATAACTGGAGGAAACTCGGTAATTATCATTATATCTATCTCTAGGACTTGAACTTGGATTAACTGACGTCCAAGAACACATTCAAAAGCTAACTTTACTGAAATTAGAGATTAATATCTTCGATCGGATAGAGGCACAATTCAAGAGCTACAAGGTAGAGAAGAAACCCGTATTTATTCAATGTGGATTGCGAAAGTAACAAGTTAGGAAATTTCATACCCATTTCTAAAATTTCAAGTTGTTACCATAAATACATTTCTTTAGTACGTAATAGAGTATACACTGAAATGAGTACGTACGAGTCTTTGTTAATTGGCGAGACTGCCAGTAGTTCAAGGTGGTCCTCTGTCAGAGTTCCAGTCTGTAATGGTGCATACAAATACAGTTATTAAAATAACATTTAAAGCGGTCGGTCATGTTTTATTGCATAGCCATCATCCATATTCTACCACATTCACCAAGTGCTCCACACAAAGACCTGACTAAAGACACATTTATGTGTATTCATTCATGTAAGCTAGGCTATGCATTGATAGCGTACCCTGTATCAGCCCTAGGCCTAGGTATACATGATGTGCAATCTTTCATGTAAGCTATGCTAGGCATAGGTAGCGTACCCTGTATGAGCCCTATTCCTAGGTATGCCTGATGTGTATTCTTTCATGTAATCTAGGCTATAGGCATAGGTATACCTGGTGTGAAATTCTTTTGGACCATGTTTACGAGTTGACGTTTACAGACATTCTCGGGGTAGTGTATGTGTGACTTTAGGACAATATATTTACTATATACTTGATTTCATTCATTGCTCATTCAGTTAGCTAATGCTAAACTCTCATTCTTTGCCTTCTATCGTCTACCTTTTAAGAAAAAGTCGCCCAGGAAATAACCTGGGCACGAAAACCAAACTACCAAACGACTGATCCGCTCTCAACCCCAGTCCCCTTGCATCGGGACTGTGACTGTGTGATCATCGTCGTGTGCATCACCATTCCACTCGAAAGGGAGCAGATACTACACATGATCTTATCGAATAAAATGACGAAACATGGTTATAGAAGAGAAATCAACTTTAAGAAAAAAAATCACCTTATCAAAGCAAATAAGATCCAGCATGCCGCTAACATTAATTCGCTGTGGACTAATGCAGTAGATGTTCCTCTTCCGCAATCTCTGTTGCGCAAACACCATGCCTATTGTAAGGGCAGCAGGTAAGGCTGGAGAAACGGCGATGGTAAATACATCCAGGGCTTTCAAGATTATATCTTTTACAGTCGCCTATAAGAATAAACCATTTTCATTAACATATCTTGCTGTGTAAATATGACTATTACAGATAAAATGGTTTAGATTGTAAACAATTGAACTTCGAAATCCTATTATTCGTAGTGTGACGGACATATAGCAGAGTCCATTAAATTGCGAAATTTCTTGTCTTTGGCCAACCTGTGGCTGTAAACTGACGTTTTACTGCAAGAATATATGTTTCTCACGGATGGTAACATTGCAACATATTAACCAATCAGAGTCAAGGTATATACATAAGGGATAGGTGGGTTGTAGATTGACAATTATACTAGTACATTGTAATTTATTTTAAACTTTTATAGTTTCTTTAACTTTTGCAAACATTTCTTTCCATAGTTTGGGTAAAGATATGAATGTAGTACTTTGATATCACAGTTAGGGTTAATACTGATAACTTATTCAGGGCATTTTAAGAGTGTTCCCGAAAGCCGTTGTTGCACCCTTGTCATATTGTTTTAGTTAAGAAGACATCGCTACTAATCCTTAACCCTTCTGTTTGAGATAAATTGATTTTGTTTTTAATATTGAAATATAATATATCACTTTCTGTGGTAAACAATTCATGATCGATAGGATAGTTGGAAATTACTCAGGCGTTTTCATCGGAGATAATATAAAGATATTATTACTTTAATTGAAATTTAATTCGGAAAATTCAGCTAACTCCTTGCATTTGGCGGGGCATGCGGGGTTCTCAGTTTATGCCAAAAGTATCATTATCTTTTACATATTAATTTTGCGAAGATTTCTCTGCTGGCCTTCCTGCTAGTGCTGTTAAGGACATTTTCATTTTGTAGTCAGGCGGGAGCGTGCTTTTACTTACCTTGTGCAAAATCTTTATTGTTATGACGTAAACGAAGCCAAACATCGCTGCGAAGAATGAGAGTCAATAGTAACGATAATTTTTAACCAGAAAACGAAAACATTTAGTGGTTCCGATGCCTGAACATATTCATAGTGTGGTAAGCAACACATGTTAATATTCATGAACTTGTGCAAACCAACATGAAGAGGATTATATATTGACTAATGCGGCAACATATAAAGGAAGGTAACAAGGAATCATTTATCATGTTGACAAAGTCTATTTAGTGATACATTCTAAAAAAAAATGTACGGTACATGCATGAATATTAATGAGGTCAAGTATATCATGTATCTATATACTAACATTGCATTATCCAAGTACATGTATATAAAAGCTAATTTTAGAGACATATGATTAATAATTTTATGTTCACTGATTAACAATCACGATATGCACACAAAACAGAGCACGGTTGATTGTAATAATGTAGTGTGACAAACCTAATGCCAAGGATGAAAACCATGGAACATTTATTTGTTTTTTTCTTGTTTTTCAAAGCCATTTCTTGCAATTTGATGAATATTAATGATATCAAGGTGGAGATGTCATGAAAATTTACTTATTATGTGCCAACTTCACCATACCAATATGAACCCAATTTTACGTTAAGCCCCGCCCACATATTAATATTAATGAAATGACAACCAAGAACATCATAGCACATCTGCTCATTATGGGGCATCTATCTACCAATTATTATCTTGATTGAACTTGTGGTTGTGAAGATATCGTGTTTAAAAAACCTGGTTTTGAAAATTTCCCATCGAGCCTCACCCACTCATGAATATTAATGAGGTAAAAGTTGTTGTTGCAAAGAACATGTACTTACAATGTACAGTTACATCACCATACCAAGAATGAACTAAAGCGGACATGGTTCAAGAGATATCGACACTTAAAAATGTTATTTTATGCCCCGCTCACTCGTTAATATTCAAGAGATGGGAACCACCAACATCATGGGACATCTATACCTACCAAATATGACATTGATTCAATTTGTGGTTGGTGTTATATCGTGTTTACAAGCTAGCCGTCACATCCACAAACACACACACATGCTAGCACGATCGCAAAGGTTACTGAGCCTTCGGCATCGTAACCAAAAATGCAGTTTAATTTTGACTATTGAGGATTCAATAACATTCATGTGCCTGTTCGGCAAAGTACGATATTGGCATATCCACTTCATATTCCTTTCTGCAGTGTAATTGTAAATGTAACAGACGAAAAGATTGTTTCAATGGTTGTAGTAAGGGTTATCTCATGCATGCTGCAACATACCACAATGTGATAACATACGTTGATGATGTTGAAACAAGCGATAATCACATGTGCAATTGTATTTCTTTTCCCCGCTATTATTTACATTCGCCGATAAACAAACTATTAAACTTTCAAATGAATAGTTCGACTATATACCTATATACCCCCATGATTCAAATCAGTGCCGTAGTGGAAGACGAATGAGCCATTTAAACACTATCGTCAAGTTAACTAGTTTTACGATTTTTCTAGAATCCCAAATGCTGGTATCCTTACCCTGCATGTGTCATGTATAGCCCATGTGCCACTCGGTAATATGGTCCTAATAATTCACTGAAAAGTCAAACGTATATGGAACATTATCTTACCAACTGCGGCCAACACTAGAATGAATTTCATAGCATCACGATACAATTTGAAGTCCATTGGTTTAGGGTAAAGTATAGACCTCACTAGCATCCCTTTCGTTGTGGTGAAACCTAGATGGGGAAGAGGCATTTTAAGTAATTTAAAAAAGGAGTAAAAGTAGCGAGACTTCATGTAGAACAATTGTATTACTGTGATGGTCTGGCGAACTCTTTCCTTGAATTTCACTTTGGCCTGGGCAGGGATTTGTATTGTAATACATCATGCCTGTACTGTATGAGACAATTAATCATATTTGGATGCTGTACGCCACATAAGCCTCTAGGATATTAACCGGTTCTTCAATATATAAGAAATCGTGATTGTCATTGCTTTCTCATATTTCAAATGTAACTTAGGTGGTTGGCAGGGCAACTCCAGTTTGCATATCATATCGAACTCACCTGTGCGGATAACAACAGCGAGAACTGACTTTTTCCCAATACGTCGGCTTTGTATGACTTGTGTACCGCAGAATAAGGTGTGGCGTTTGTGATTTTCGGGATTAAACATCATAGGTGGACTATCGAGTGGGATGGGTGGGTTTGGTAGTGGTGTCTTGGTTATTGGGACGGATTCACCTGTTAAAATATTATTGAAAACCAATCAACTGATCATTCAATTACCGCCTTTTTTTTACAAAAGTCTTTTACTTGGTTATTAAATACATATATTTGAAGCCATGCACACACGAATCAGTCTACAATTTTTGTGCAAATCAATCCTTTCTGTAATAAAATACTTAAAGATAAAAACGGCATGTCGAATTCTTTATACATTCCGCAACAGACTTCAACAAGTCCATACCATGCATAATCACCAGGCATCTAAATCTATGGTGTTTAGTTAAGAGAACTTAGAAGGGATATGATCTGTACCTGTTAACATGCTTTCATTGACGATGCAGTTTCCGCTTATCAAAACAGCATCGCAACTCATTTGGCTTCCTCTTAGTGGTAGCTGTATTACGTCTCCGGGTACCAGATCAGTCTCACGAATAAGTTCGAACACTGTAAATGGGAATTTACAATGTAGTTATTGATGAAAGACAATATATTTGCAGAGAAGAGAGGGGCGCAAGGGGGGGGGGGGGTCATCGCTTAATGGTAGCGTTTTATAACACGTGTCAGCAATTTTTTTTTTACTTATTGCACACTTGTCAGCTTGTGGTTGAACAGCTGGTAAAGAACCGCCTCCTAATTGTTAAGTCTTTGTTGACTTACCGCTATCGTCATCCACGTTATCTTTCGCTCTTAGTACACGCACTTTCCCTTCTGACCTAACCATCTTACGAAGTGTTGTCGCTTGCTGCAAAAAAAGTGGTGAATCTCATAAAATAGGTTGGTTAGCTAGAACATCTTTACAATGTAACGTACTGAACGTTTTTGGAACGAATAAACGAATTAATAAATTATGCATATCTCTGAAGGATTGGTTTGCTCTCAGCCGAATTCACTTAGACAGACAGTATTATTCCAGGGCGTGAAAGATTGTCTTGGAAAAATCAATAATCCTGCACTATATAGAATGGCACACCCATCTCCAATAACATTCATGCATGTAAACAAGCATATTACTTTAAACAAGGAGTATACCTTTCTTGTGTTATAGACGGTTGCCATAATGGATATCAGGGACATCACGACTATAGCCACAGAGAAGATGATGTAGTTGTATCCGAATATCCACAAACATACGCTATAGATTTGGAACACGTAGAAGGGATTTAAAGCCTGTAAAGAAACAAGAAAAATAAAACTACTATATCCGCATCATATACGATATATTAGTCTAAATACTAGCACTAATAACGTTACTTACATGATACTATTTTATGGTATGTATTAGTACTGGTACTATCATGTTTAAGAACTGATATTGTCATGAACTAGCGTGAATACGTTCATCGGCTAGTGCTCCTACTATAATGTACAAACAATGATTCTATAATGTACAAACACTGATACTATTATGTACTAGCACTGATAATATTATGTACTAACACTGATACTACCATGTACAAGCATTGATACTATTATGTACTAGCACTGATACTATCATGTACTAGCATTGATACTATAATTCACTAGCACTGTTACATATATAATGAACGAGTGCAGATAATGTCATGAAATAGCACTGATACTACCATGTTCTAGCACTGATACTATTATATACTAGCACTGATACTCTCCTGTGCTAGCAATGATACTAGCATGTACCAGCACTGATAATATCATGTATATGCACTGTTAATATCATGTACTAGCACTGATAGTATAATGTACTAACTTTGATACTATCATGTACTAGCACTGATACTATCATGAACAAGCACTGATACTATTATGTACTAGCGCTGATATTATCATGTTCTAGCCATGATACTATCATGTACTAGCACTAATACTATTATTTTCTAGAGCTGATACTATACTAGCACTGATACTATCATGTACTAGCGCTGATAATATCATGTACAAGCACTGATAGTATCATGTATCGGCGCTGATACTATCATTTACTAGGGCCGATACTATCCTAGTGCTGATACTATACTAGCACTGATACTATATCATGTACTAACACTGATAATATCGTGTACTAGCGCTGATACTATCTTATACTGGTGCTGTACTATGATTGGCGCCGATACAATCATGTATCGGCGCGGTCTAACATTAATAAAGTTACATCAGTTACTTGTTCACATAATAGTTTGAGTTTCACAACAACGAACGGGCACTAATAGTAATGGGCATTAAGTGAAATAATTGAATACCTCTTGAAATATTAGCACAGGAATCGTCTTCAATTCTACGAATATTTCATTCCTTCCGTATATCTGCCTCCTAAGCCAAACAAGGCAAGGAAAATAGAAGAGAGAATGTTTTCAGTTATAATGTTCGCAAACTAACAGTAATTTATCATACTACCATGGACTATTTACATATAATATTTACTGGCACAGTTCTCCTCCTAGCAATAGTTCCATCAAAACTACAAAATTTTGGTAAGAATATTTCTTTCCGCTAATTTCTTACGTAGCTGATCCTACATAATCCTGTACATAAAACTGTACCAAACGTAAAACCAATGTTTCTCACAATTACACATTCTGCAAATACTGCACTTACTGCACATACTGCACACACTGCACATACTGCACACACTGCACATACTACACAAACTGCACATACTGCACATACTACACAAACTGCACATACTGCACATACTACACAAACTGCACATACTGCACATATTGCACATACTGTACAAAATGCACATACTACACATACTACACAAACTGCACATACTGCACATACTGCACATACTGCACACACTGCACACACTGCACATACTGCATAAACTGCACATACTGCACATACTGCACAAACTGCACATATTGCACGTACTGTACAAACTGCACATACTACACATACTACACAAACTGCACATACTGCACATACTGCACACACTGCACATACTGCATAAACTGCACATACTGCACATACTGCACATACTACAAAAACTGCACATACTGCATAAACTGCACATACTGCATAAACTGCACATACTGCACATACTGCACACACTACACAAACTGCACATACTGCACATATTGCACATACTGTACATAATGCACATACTACACATACTGCACATACTGTGACGATGACGTATCACCTGTTTGTAAATATAAATATTAGTCAACAAACCTTTGTTGCTGCTCTTTCTCAGAAAATCCCGTAAACGTTCGATAAAAGTCGGCACACGGTACATTTTCCTCTAAGCCCCTATAAGAGAATAGCGTACATAATGGTAAACACACATGGGCTTTTGTGTGTGAAATATTGATATACCAGTATGCAGATGTGCCATACTTTAGCATGATATGTTCCATTTTCTAAAACTATCATAAAATGTGTTGACCTCGAGCAATTGAACAATTTTCTTCAAAATGTTTAATTTACAACATATCACAACTTTGGCAGAAAATATGAATTGACGAGATATACAATCAGTTGTCAATTAAAAATTTTGCAGAAAGTTGTTCAATTGCTCAGATGGAATGAAGTGAACAATTGAACATTTTGCAGAAAATTGTCGAATTGACGACATATTATAAGTTGTCATTAGAAAATTTTGCAGAAAATAGTTTAATTGCTCAGTTGGAATGAAGTGAACAGTTGAATATTTTTCAGAAAAATGTTGAATTGACAAGATCTGATAAGTTGTCAATTAAACATTTTGCAGAAATGTTCAATTGCTGAGTTAAAGCAACTGAGCAATCCAACATTTTTTCTGATTTTTGATATGATATTACCTTGTTGTCTAAACAATTTACTGAAAAATGTTGACTTATTGGGGCAAACTTTTCTTATGTTGATGGCACTTTTAAGCTTCCGTATATATGTCTTGTTGAATGTTATATCAGGGAACTGCTACTTGGGAACTAACTCTTCAAAATTCTTCTAAACCATCTTTAAGTCAGTCAACAAGATCATTACCAGTGACCAATTGCTTTAACTAGTTTACTTCCTAGAGATCATAACAGTTTTGTTATATGTGTCAGAATCGGCTAATATATGAAGTCTGCCACCAGAATGGACATCCATGCATTTCTAGCAGTAAGAAAATATTGTGGCCATTTCTGTCAATACATCTATAGATGATCAGATAATGGTTGACCTGTTGTTAGGGTCAAGCGGTGAAAATTGAGAAACTGACATCAGCTTACTGTCTGTATTTAATGGTCTGAAGGAAATCACCTTTCAATTGTTCTTTGCAGATAAACTTTGACCTGCTGGTTAGCTGAAATTAGCAGGCGCGTATCCAGGGGGGCGTTGGGGGCGCGCGCCCCCCGGGTAAGGAAAAGAGAAGAGAAAAAAAGAGAAGAAAAAAGGGAAAAGGAGGGGGGGAAAAAGAAAAGGAGGAGATGAAGGAAGGGAAAAGAAAAAGAAAAAAGAGAGAAAAAGGAGAAAAGGAGGGAGTAGAAGATAGCCAAGACCTCGGGAAGAGAAAGAGGAACAGTCATAGTTAAAGCGCTGATCCCTACTATATACACAGGGTAGCCAGTGACAGATCAAGGATTACGGAGGGGGTGTGCGCCTCACCCTACTCCTTACACCGACAACTCCATTTTTGACGTTTCCATTTTTCCTCTCTCACTAATGTATCTATATAAATACTATACATGGTCTATCATTACGCGTGTGTGTGTATGGACGCCTTAAACAATTGTGCTATATGGAACCAACTGTGGCTGGTCTTGAACTCGACCGAGTCGTCGGGGAACATGACGCATTTCGGGAATGTGGCGACCGCCCCCCCCCCCCCCCACCGAGCAAATTTTCTTTATGACATTGCTAGTAATTTCAAAATAGACAATGCTTAGATGCAATTTACAAGGCCTGGGAAGTGTCATTTCCAGCGATCTGGGAGGCATTTTCGGCCAAAATTTTTATTGTACGCTTCGCGCCAACTCATGGTGGCGCTTCGCTTAGATAGTTTGCCTACAGGCTTCGCCCCTCCCTTGGCAATTACTCGCTACACGCCTGTTCGAATTTGTAAAGCAAAGAGCAGATATAACATCATATCAGTGAGCATTGAAATGCATGTTCCAAGATGAACAGCCTCAAAAACTGTCTATGTGTGTAGTCAAAGGCGTAGGAGCCCAATTGGATTTGGGGGCTGTAATGACTTGCCCGAAAAAAAAGCCGAAATTTTTCGCGCAAGAAGCGCGCATTCAACATATCGATGTTAATATCATATAAGCAAGCATCGGTCATTACATTGCATGGCATCGTGTACCTTACGGTCCGTGAAAGTTGCACAGTATACCGCCGGATGCTAATGTAAACAACCAAATGTCTTATGTAGATGGAGAAAAAACATACAGATCCATTTATGTCAAAACTCTCTTTCACAAAGGTAATGTCGGCCAAGCTTAGAACTTTATTTTAATTACCAAGGAGATCATTTTTAAGCTATTCATTGCTATTTATTTTTCTTTCAGTAGGTGCCCGAAAAAATTGCTTGCGGGGGGGGGGGGGAGGGGGCAGCAGCCCCGCCTCCTACGGGACCTACGCCTATGTGTGTAGTGTTCGGTTTCGATATACCTCATATCGGAAATATCTGCTATTTTTCATTTCCTTCAACCAAGTTTTATAATAGCCATTATAAGAGGTTGCAATATTTCTACACCAAGAAATTAACTGTGTCTGAACTTTCCAAAATTTCCTCACCAACATTCTTCATCATAATTTCCTCTACTCGTGCAATTTCGACCTGTCTGTTAGGGGCTGAAGGAGGTTTTTCTATATTGGATGTCCATAGATTGAATTTTGTGCAACATTATGGGTATGTTTTGAAATGATTTTATTCACGAGAAATGTGAATTTTCAAATTCTCAACAAATAATGGGCTTAAAACCTTCAAAAGTGGGGCTTTCGGATATTGTGGGCCGTGACGTAGAATCACCTACAAAAGCAATGATCCATAGGACATGCAATGTGGTCGAACATGATGTGTGACTGGTGACAATCTTCGAAAAGGTTATGGATGGAAAAAAACTTTTGGGAAATACTTGGTTCTCAGGCAAAAGTGTACATCTGGTTGCTCATTTTCAAGCCCGAGAAGTGCCATTTCCGGTGATCTGGGGGGTATCAAAACCAGAAATTTTCTTGTACGCTCCGCGCCAACCGATGGTGGCGCTCCGCTTAGATAGTAATTCGCGCCCCCGGGTTAGAAAATCCTGGATACGCGCCTGATTAGCAATGTCATCCTACCTATGTTCCTTATAGTGTTATGGTATGGTGAGAGGGAAATACTACTGAAAGTATGGTATGAAATACTACTGAAAGTAGATGTATATGCAACTTATACACTGTGTTCTGTCAAATACTGGAGCCCTGAAACCAAGACTGGTCATTATGTCATCATTATCTGATGATGTCCCTAAGTCAGAAAAAACTTTGAGTCATCTTTATGAAACTTTGAATGACCTGCTGCGTATTTTTTCCCCAGTATACAGTGATAGAAGTTGCCAACACTCATCAGCATTAGGCGATGAAGATGAATTTCCAAACGGTTTCAAAAATATTTAACCTTGTAAACCGTTATAACCTTGGTGTAAAATATGACGTCAATATTCTCTTTTTATCATGTTTACAATGGATTCAGTATTTCACCTCTGTCGACTTCATATGACGTTTGACCTGCGTAAAAATATGTATAGATTATGCCCATCATCAATAGTAATCTTCCATGCACATATAACCCTTGAACAAATTGTGGTCTTTGAGAAGTAGTTTGCCCATTTTGTTGTTTGTATTACAATTACGCCCATACGAACAGTTAATCTATAGGTACTCTCTGAGCCTAGGTAAGTTAACTGGAGTAATCTTTCGTATTTATCAAGATCGACATTAACAGTTCAGTTTAAATCGAGGAGAAAAACTCCTTACTTTAAAGACTTTCCTTACTATACGATTATTCTATCATGTTTCACTGTTGATATCGTGAAACAAAAGTGCAGATAAATATACGACTTTTACCCGTTATTTCGAAAATCTTTACGTATTCGAAAGTCCTTTTATAATTTCAAATGATTTTTTGGTAATTTCCGTTATTCTTTAACTACTACTGTATGATAAATTCCTTTTTTTTTTTTTTTTTTGAGAGGCTATTAGAATCCGTAGTTTATTTAAAGACGGTGAGACAAGAAGTCTTAACATCGGGTCAAAAACCGTCTTCGAAGGTCATTGGTCGCGGGTATGTTTTAGACTGTTATAAATTTCGACTGTTCGGATGAGTCTAATCTAATGAACCTATTCGTGCAAACCAATCTGCAGATAAGGTCAGTTTAATCATGCGTTCCATCTATGCAGATGTTCTGCACAGTTTTTTAAATACATGAAAAGATTAAAGTCGTCTATCTAGACAGAGTGTAGATAATCCTAACATCGATTCGAAGGGCTGTACATACACATTTCTGCTTGTCGCTTTTGTACAAAAGTCGGTTCTAGGCAGTTAATGTTAATTAATTAATTAATCGTCTACAAAACCTCTATGATTGTTACCAATATAAAGAGGGTATAACGTTAACTATAAAAAACATCCTGAACTACGACACATGTCAATTTAAATATGTCTTGCAGGAAAACATTGTGTTCATTATATAAGTAAGAGAAGACGTTAGGTATATGCTAGGGGCAAAATGTGTTGTTGGCTTTTGTCAGCAATGTTTTACAGCAGATCTTTTAAAGTAAGTGATTATTTCAAGAAATACTCCGTAGAAAAGGCCTTGACGCATGCAGCTCAAAGTAACCTAATATGTATATCTGTATGTGTATGCATGTGTGTGTGTGTTTGTGGTACCGTGTGTGCCTTCAAGATCAAGAAGACAATTTCATTCAGATCCGCATATATTTTGATGTTCCCATCATAAGTCAAATTCCTGCTGGGTCATGCATCTTTGTATGTGGCTACATCTGACTACAGGCGAAAGAATCCACCACATGTCAGACGATAAATAACATGTCTCCCTAATGTATTAATGAACGTTCTTATAGTATGCATTGAATGAACGAAATAACAACTAACAGCTTTATACAAACACGAGCAAACTGTAAAGAAATATACCTCGTAAAGACGAGACCACGGGGCAACTAAGCGGCAAAATGTGACCTGAAGTCACCTTTAAAAACCCCAAAATCATTATTTTCAGGCGGAGTGTATAGCCTAGTGGTTAACGCCGGCGTCTCCCAGTCATGAGATCCGCCCGGTTCGATTCCCCGCCGACAGCAATGTGTGTCGTCTGGCAAGGGTGTTGTTCAATAACAACTTCCTGACATGGACGTTAAATGGATGTGTGCCGAGAGATTGGCTTCGGTCAGCTTGCGAGTCTACAAGCCTCTATGGCTTCTTTCGCGAGTTCCTGCTTGCGGGAAGATCACATATACATACATACATACATACATACATTTTGGAAATGTGTATGACATAAATAGTATATGGAGGGTTAGGAGTGTAGAGAAGTGCAAAGTGCAAATACAGAGTAAAGGAGTGTTAGTTCAGTGGTTAACGCCGGTGCCTTCCAATCATAAGGTCCCCGGTTCGAGTCACTCCAAGATTAATGTATGTCGTCTAATTACAGAGTTGTTGAAAATTGACAATTCATAATCATGGACGTTAAATATGAATGTAAGAGACTGACTTCGGTCAGCTTGCGGCTTTGGTAAGCCAATGATGGCTTCTTCGCGAGTTCCTGCTTGCAGGAGGATCTAAAATACATACATACATACACACATACATACACGCATACACGCATACATGGATAATGTAACTTACCCAAGCCTGTAGAAGAGAGCAATTTCCCTATCCCATATATACATAACTTTCTGGAAGTGGAAAAAGCGAAGTAGCTCCTGTATGGGGATTGAAAAGAGGAGTCAAATGTTACATGCTTTGATTTGATGTCACATTGGCTACAGTATACATTATGCATAAAATTCCTTCAAGACACTTATAGGATTTAATGTTGCGGTTAAAACATTATTCCGTCACGAATCTAAAAAGGGAGATAAGCTATGGTTTCCAAAGACACGTAATTAATAGAGCAAACCAATATAAATGATATTGTTTTTTTTTACCTCTAAATTACAAACTCTGAATTCACCTAGGCGAAATGAACCTTATTAGTTCCCGTATGTTGGTTTCCAATATATGTTATTTTAACATGAATAATTATATTTACGGTTTACATTTTGTGTACTATTTGAAAAGGTTTTATTTGCATCCATGGAATTGCATATCTCATCCCTAAAATTTGGTTACAATTTTGCCTTTAAATTAATGAAGTAATTATTCCTACATCGATATGTCCATTTTGTGATTTGGATACGCGCGTATAATGTCCAAACTGCTGTTTTTCTCACTATTAGGGAAGGGTGGGAGAGGGTTTTGACCTTTGACACCATCATGTGACGGACGTACTACATCCCATGCCTATAGTGACACACACCAACCAAGTTTGACGTTCATTTGGTTTTATAGCTTCTCTCGCAAACGGAAATATCGTGTGGACAAAAGTTATTTGCACTTGCTTAAAAACCTGTGGTTTTGCGTACAAATGTATATGCGTCATTTGTACATTTGCATAAAATTCAGCTGTCGATGGTTTTATTGTAGAGAATAACTAAATATGGCAAACTAAGCAAACTAAGCATCTGTATTCTTTAGCTAGCTGGCGTCCGATTTACTCGCCTTGCCTTCATGTAATATCACAAGACTGAATGGCTATAAAGTAATCCAGTGACTTGATATTGAATTACTTCCAGATATGACTTTTTTAACTGGAGCCGATGGCGGTTTAAATTAGACCGGTTTCAAAATTAACTATACGTCCTTCATCCTCCTTCTCCTCAAGAAACAACACTATGCTGTCGAAGATCATTAAGTCCGATCAAAGATCACGTGTTCTCTAGTAAATACAAACGTGAGTGGCAGTCTTCTCCTCTACCGTTGGATATATTTAAGTCGCAAGGCGCACGTGCAAGTTATCATGGTGACTCAGTATTACACAGTCATACACAATTTCAGTTAGATTTGACCGCGGACAAGATATATTTCTGTTTACTGCAGCTTGACTCATTCACTATAGGCATGTGAATGTTGTCCTTGTGTCGCAGCCCCCCCCCCACCCGCCCATATTTTATTAATTAATTTTTTTAATAGCTATGTCTATATTTTTTTTGCATATCAGAGCATCGTTTGCTTTATATATGATTAAGCACCTACATTTGAATTGAGATGGGAGAGGGCTCTTGATTTCGAGTGTTCGGCAGTAAATGATTAACCAACACTGCAAACATTAGACGTCTTTTCATACTAAATACAGTTCTGAGGGTAGTTAATTGAAATCCAAATCCCTCCTCATCGTTTAAAGGCTTTGTAAACTCCTAATAAGTTTGAAACGTTTTCAATCTTATAAGCAGTGAGGCCAACATGTTGTCACGTGATACGGAGACAACAAATACCATTACGTAGCCTCTGGGGTGGGGAGATGAAAATGTCTACAAACATACGGGAAAGCATCGGTTACCTTGAAGGAATAAGGCTAATTAATTGTAATCATGCCGCTCATTCAGTCGCATTCAACGACCCCGACAAACGATTTCCAAGTTTCATCATCCTCGTTAAACCGATCTTAGTAAGGGGCTATACTGGTTTAATCTTGATGCCACGTTCAGTACTTTATCTGGGAAATATTACGCCTATAAGTGATACTCAATCTTGCATCACATAATTAATAAAGGTTTCGTGTATATACAATCTACAAATACATATACTGAACTTTCACTGTCATTTGCGGTTTCTTGTATACTCAAATTTGGAGTTGTCACGATATTTTCGTTTACGTTTAAAACTGTAATTCTCATTATTTAATGTTTTGTTATATCAGTGTGTGTGATAAAGCAGGTGTACCTACTTGTTCAATTACTTTAAAATTCTTGTTTCGATCTGACGTCATGTCGTTTGGAACAAACTCTACCTTTTCCCCGACATCGGAATTCTCAACCGTAACCTTTACCGAGGGGCTGCCATTGATGCAGTAGTCCTCACGACGGCGTCTCTTTTCTCTGTGAAGGAAAAGACAAAATTCACACAATGCTGCAAATGAAACGATTTTTTCTTATCAACTAAGGCATGGTTTGAATATACACTGATGCTGCCTTGATCATGCATGGCTACATAAATGCCATATGTATAGAAACATCACACACTCACTGTAATGATGTGTTAGTACAATGTGTGATCCACATGTGCCTGTCATGGTTAATTGTGCATTGTTTTATGGTAATAGGCTACAAAGGCATTCACTCAGTATACTTATGAGTATACTCATGCTGTATTACAATAGAAGGCCCTAATTTCGCTAAACTCCAAATTGAATGCAAATATATGCCTACTACAGATTGTCTAAAGAAATCTTTCTTTACCTATAGTCGTTCGTCACGTTGTTTGAACCACTAATTACGTAAAAGAATCAGTAGCATACACGGCATCTATAGAGTCAACTATTAATAAACCCAATGTCAAGAAGTGCGAAGTTACCAACGCAATGGATGATTCACACGAACCACTGAACGATTACCCAGTAACCACGTATGAAAGGTTAAACACAAATTACAAACAAATTTCATTCAAGGAGTTTTAAGACTGGATAAAAAACAGATCGCTCATCCTTTGGATTTAATTAAAAAGCTGACAATTATCAGCAATTACATGGCGCCAGATTTGTATGCCAAGCTCCACCGTGTACAAGATCCACCGTGTATAATACATGCAACGCATCCTATGTATATATATTTAGCTACAGCAAACCACAACATTTTCTTTAGCCAATGTTTCATGTTTTCTAGCATATAACGTATCAAGTATAAGGAGTGTTCATATTTCCTTAACCATTGTTAGCTCACTACTGCATGGGCAAGCAATGACCAATTTTGGTAGAGGAATTCTGCCTTTTTAACCAGTATGTCAACAACCAGCAATGACAGGCGGCATTGCTTTATATATATAAATATATATATATATATATATATATATATATATATATATATATATATATATATATATATATATATATATAAGCATAATATGTAGCTTAGGTCGACAGTTTATGGTATATATATATATATATATATATATATATATATATATATATATATATATATATATATATATATATATATATATATATATATATATATATATATATATATATATATATATATATAAGCATAATATGTAGCTTAGGTCGACAGTTTATGGTATATATATATATATATATATATATATATATATAAATATATATATATATATATATATATATAAATATATATATATATATATATATATATATATATATATATATATATATATATATATATATATATATATATATATAACCTTTTATTCCAGTGACTCTCGTAACTGAATGAAAACCTTGTATGCAGTCAACGAGAGTAATTAAAAGACTTATAAATAACGTACAATTTCGTGTGTGCACTAGATGTTGATACGGATAAAGTTGTATTGGTGCAAAAAAAAAGAAAAAAAAAGAAGCTGTAAATTGTTATTTATTTGTTTCGGATATCAATATTTTGAAGTGTGTATTGCAAAAGATATATTAGATTTACAATTACACACTTTACTGCCATTGACGAGCCACGTATATCTTATTTATGAATTTTACGCTTAGGATTAAAACTTAAAACTTATTATTTCTAAATCGGATATATAGACTACCCTTTAAATTGACTCTGACTTTACAGGGAAAAGATGACATATTGAGTACAGTTTCAAACAAATGAAGGTAATTTATGCAAAATTTATAGTAAATTACTCATTTACTGTACTCGTCTTTAATATAATAATAAGACATCCTAACAAATACATCACCGAGACGTAAAATAACTTACGAGGGTAACTCTATGGGTTCGTTCCGTACAGGGGCTGTGTGCCATCTTTGGTGAACATCCTAGGATAGAAGAAAAATTCTTACAATAGTATGACAGACAATCCTCAAATAGGCATACGTAAAAAATCAGGATCACACTGGGTGAGCCGGAATTGAAACTTATCTTGCAAAACCCTTCCTTTCAGGTTGTTTACCCAGGCAGATTTTACAAATTTCTAACCATATGCGTAGTTTTATACATGGTGATCTCCTTTATGAAGTAAAATAACTGCAATGAATTACCCCTCAGTGTTGTATAGATATAATATGTTAAATATATGACTTAAGGTAGAATTTAGTTTTGATATGTCACAAAAAATGAATGCTAGTACCGTTTCTATAGCTATTTAGGTTTCAAGATATTCACATTTGAATGATGCTCATTTAAGGCTTCCGAGATGATGACGTCAGGTCCTCATTGCATGCCTAAATTTGTTTTAATGATAATCCTTTTGTTTCGTAAATTCTAATAACTCAACGAAAACTAGTTGTCTTAACCTTTCATAAACAATAGACCACACTTGAATAAAATAAAATCCCAGTTTTCATTGACAAAATTTTAACTGAGTATTCATTCCAGTTGAGAGTCTAACGTTTTCCTATCGTGTTTTGTGCTTCATCTGAGAAACTGACCTAATAGTCTTGTGTGCTAAATGCTCAGCTCCAATAGAGGATAATTTCTCAAAAGATAAATCTGTATTTAAACGTATACTACATATCACATTTAAATTTTGTACCTTAAGGCATCCTTACAGTTGAATTAAACCATTTGTACATCCTGAGTGTAATTTAAGATGTATATAACAAAAAAAATTACAAAATAATATCAAATTATTTTCATTTTACCTTTAAGAGGGGTTTGTAATCAGACGATAAGTTAATGTATTTGACAAGTGTTTAACTTCCAAATCTACAAAGCTGTAGCTCAGACCGATAGTGCGACTTACCCGTACTAACAATACATCCGCCTCAGCTAGTGAACACCTCTCGTACATCAACTTTATCTCCCAGTTGGGTTTCCATCGAAACACCAGGAAAAGAAAACCAAGGGTCAATACGCCAACGATGGAAAAGGCGATCGTGCGAGGAACATTTCGACGGTATCCAAAACATTCCTAGATAGGAAAAAGTTAAGAATCGCTTGCAGGTAATAAAATAAGTTTAAAATAAGGAGGAAAGGCATAAATATCAATATCAATGTCAATATCAGTATTAATATCAATACAATATCAATATCAGTATTAATATCAATATCAATATCAGTATTAATATCAGTATTAATATCAATATCAATACCAATACCAATACCGATATCAATATCAATATCAATATCAATACCAATACCAATATCAATATCAAAATCAATATCAATATCAGTATTAATATCAAAATCAATATCAATATCAGTATTAATATCAATATCAATATCAATATCATTATTAATATCAATATCAATATCAGTATTAATATCAATATCAATATCAATGTCAATATCAATATCACTATCAAAATCAATATCAATATCAGTATTAATATCAATATCAATATCAGTATTAATATCAATATCAGTATTAATATCAATATCAATATCAATGTCAATATCAATATCACTATCAAAATCAATATCAATATCAATACCAATATCAATACCGATATCAAGATCAATACCAATATCATTATCAATATCAAGGCTCACCATATTTATACACATACAACATCCGATCTAAGTCTATGTAAAATCTACATTTCATCTTCGTCCTAAGGCTCAACATACTTAAACGCATACAACATACGATCTAAGTCTATGTAACATCTACATTTCTTTGAAGAAAGGTGTATGTGTCCTCCAAAGATACCATCCGGCGGAACTTATACAAAGTTGTGTTGTTCAAAGACTCACTATTTGCTCATCGGTACCCTCGCCTAGAACCAATCGCTCCCTCGAAGCAGGATGCTCTCTGAAGAAAAAATGAAATCAGAACTTTATGGCTCATCAAATTTGAAAAGTAATGAAAGCCTCTGATAATGATATATCAATATCGAAATGAAACTAATAAAGGTTTCGATGACCAAGTATACTTGATCAGAATTCAGGAGATGAGATGGATTGTTCAAGGCAAACGACTGAAGAAAGACAACGACGCTAAAAGTAGGTAATTGAAACCGACAAATAACGTTCAATCAGTTCGCTACTTCATTAGCATGACAATCCCTGAAACACAAGAAATACATAGCTTATGCACAATGAAAATTCGCTTACACAACATACTTACATAAAGGAGTACTTTATTCTGACCAAGCATAAATTAATCAACTTAAATGTATTCGCTCGATATTAGCATTTGATGTTGCATATATAAACATTTTTCTTGGTTTGATTGCTGGAGAGGGGTAAACGTCTTAAGAGGGGGCAGTCTCGCAGGGATGGGCATACTCGTATGGGTATATATTTCCATAATGACGGGCGGAAAGCTATGAAGCGTGTTTCTATTACGCGAACGTCCTATTAAGTATTTGATTTTGGGATATTCAATGAGAGCGACTGTTTCTCTTCTCTCATATCCGGGAGTAGTCTATAAAAGAAATATGTCCAGCTGCTTCGACTGATGAGTAGTTAGTTGTGACGTATAACAATACACTCCTGTGCCCAGGCACGTCAACTGTGGGAAACTTTTGCAACAACTGGCTTTTCTCAGCTGAATTGCAAGCGTTCATATGAATTGACGTGGAAGTCTTTACTGTTTTCAAGGTCTTCCGTTGTATTCAAAGGGATATTCCTGCTACAGCAAACGTTAACCGTTTCTGATTCAAAAGTTGAGTGCTTATTTCGAAGATTACTGAATAAAACCACATCCTTATGTGTAACAGAGTTTGCCGACGATGATCATATAACATATGGAATTCAATACTGGAAATTGAGCTATCAACGAGCAGTGTTGTACACTTGTCTCTTCCTTATAAGTGGCAGACATTGAATCTGCAAACATTTAAGTGTCAGACATCGAGTCTGCGAACATATGTAACTGTCAGACATTGAATCTGCGAACGTATAAGTGTCAGACATTGAGGCTGAGAACATATAAATGTCAGACATTGAGTCTTCGAACATGTAAGTGTCAAACAAAGAGTTTGCAAACATATATAGTGTTCGACATAGTGTCTGCAAACATATAAGTGTCAGACATTGAGTCTGCAAATAAATAAGTGCCAGACATTGAGTCTGCAAACATATAAGTGTCAGACATTGAGTCTACAAACACATAAGTATCAGATATTGAGTCTGCAAACATATAAGTGTCAGACATTGAGTCTGCAAACATATAAGTGTCAGACATTGAGTCTGCAAACACATAAGTGTCAGACACCGAGTCTGCAAACACATAAGTGTCAGACATTGAGTCTGCGAACATATGAGTGTCAGACATTGAGTCTGCAAACATATAAGTGTCAGACATTGAGTCTGCGAACACATACGTGTCAGGCATTTAGTCTGCTAACATAGCCTACGGTATGAAAACTTTTCCATTAAATGTTGGCAGCAGAGCGGACTTGCTAGCAAGGTCATCAACACAAAGTAAGAGGTGTATGCGTCCCACTAAGTTAGGAGTCCAACCCAGCCGAACATAATTGTTGCATAAAAATGAACGTTTTTGGAAGCATCAATCATTTTAAAGTTAGTTTCGTGTTTCTTTCCTAATTTACGAGATAATACTCTTTTTTTAACATACAAAGCTTTGTCTGTACTTTCTTAGGAGTTATGTTTCTAAAGACGATCCTGCTAGGATGTAAACATCAGACTTCAATTTTTTTAATCGTTACATAGCCTTTTGTATTTTCGAATACACATTGTGTTGGTTATGACCAGTTAACCATAGGTGAATCATGTAAGCCTAGATGAACTACCGTCTAGTTACACCTACGTGTGATTGATCAACTTAAAATTAGACATTTACTTCTTTCATGGCACAGCTGCTACCACTGTTACCTCTAACATTGAGACGTCATAACTTCTGAAGACGAGTAGCTGTATGTATAAATACTGTAGTGATTTATTAAACATTAAACAAGGTCCTTCTTTTCAAATCTGAAAGATATTGAGATTGTTATAGCATAAATTATTTATGATGTGGAATCATGATGAGCGAGCGTCGTAAAAACAATTCATGATCACTTGACTTCTGTGACTAATCCAAGTGGGATCAAACCCTCTCTTCGGTTGTGACGAATACTTCACACAGCTTCACCCGGCGAGAAAATGATTCAGAATTATTAATAATGTAAAATGAAACGAACCAGTGATACATAGCATTGCCATAAATGTCATCATAACATGTAACTGCTGGCTGAACAATTGATCCTTTTAAACATTCTCTTTCAGTTATAACTTAACTAGAATCTAAACATATATCATATGTGTGTTATGAGCAGTGATTGTGTGATAATAAACACGCGGAAGCCGTGAACAATACTTTGTCAACACTATACATTGTCCATTACACTGTTTGCTCTAAGAAACAGCAAACACACAGGGGACATGTGTGTGCTATATGGGCAGGGGATTGTGTGGTCATACGAACCTTAAACAGCAGTTGTGAACGGTGAACCTTTCAACAAGTTTTCGTTCACATGTAGTCTGCTATAAATTTAGCAAACATATAGCTGACCAAAACAGGGACTTTCAATTGTATACCGAGACACAAATGCTTGATGACCAATGTCATCATTGGTGATGAATTTCAACACGATGCTGTCCTCGCTAGAGGCGAAGATTTAACTATCTGAATGTCTGTACCTTATTTATATTGATTGTATACGGCATTAATAATTATTTTAATAACCACTTGCCTGAAATGTACTAACCAAACTTCTAGACATTATTGTGTCTTGATTCTATACAGTTCGACTTCTGATGCATTGGCTCTTAGAGTACAGAGTTCTTTGAACTTGTCGTGTCAGGCCGATAGTGATTCTTTGTCGCGCGTTTCATGTGTCATTGAGAATATAATAACTGTAAATCTGTACACATAACGTTGTACTGTGTGAAAGGGTGGAGCTCTACTGGAGCGTTAGATAATAGCCAAAATCAAAAGTCATTCTCAAATCGATGCCAAGTCGGGCTCAAAATTGGAGCTGAATTCAGCGTGCTTGTGCACACATGAAAATACGAGTAGGAAAAACAAAATGAAGACAAAGAAAAAGTCGTTCTCTCTTTTTCTCCCCTACGCCTTCATATCCCACTCAGAAAAAAAAACTCGCTGCAGCTTCGGAGGCTTTCCCTACTGAACCCCCCACAAGGCCTTTGAACTTCACTTTCCAGAGAAATTGCAAACCTCTCGAGGTGTATTTTTATGCTTTTAATCTCGCTATCAGAAAATAGGGAAAATCTAAAAACGCTACAGTAGCTGAGACTTTGCTCGCTGGACCCAAATAGGCTTATTATAGATCAATTCCATAGACTTTTATAGTAAAGGCTCATTCCGACATGTATTTTTTCTTTGTCGAAATGACTTCACTATAGAGCCCCCCCCCCCCCCGCCCTCCCCTCCTTGAGAAATGTACGCCCCTGATCCACATACCAAGTATCAAGTCATTCAAGCTATACTTCAGTTATGATAAAAATGATTTCAGACTTTGACACCTGTTGACTCCAAATAATAGCCTTGACTGCCAGAAAAAGCAATGAGGATCTTGTTCTCAATAAGTCGGATCCACAGAAAAAATAATAACCTAAGATTGACATTTGGAGCTACAGTGTTTATATTGTTTCATACTTTGACCTATGTTGACCTTACTTGACCTTTGACTTCTACAGAATACAATGTTGTTTCTTGCAATTTATGATTTTGATCCAGATGCCATTTATGAAGTTTGTCAAAGCTTTACCTTTCAAGTTATGCTGTTTACAAAGTTTGAACTTTTACCTTTATTGACTTCAAATGACATTTGATGTGACAGAAAACGATAGGATTCTTGTACACAATAAGTGTATTTTCGTGTACCCAGGGGTAGGAGCCGGGGGGTGGAGGGCACTGGGGGCACGTGCCCCCCACTTTTTTCCAAAATAGCATATGTGCCCTACTGATATAAAATGTGCCCCTTTGAAGAAGAACTCTTTTGGATATCTTAAGCCTTTGTTAATTTTAATATTTTATTTTAATTATTCACGTGCACCATAATAGTATTGATAGCATACTAACACATCATATATATTTAAGTGATATGGCCGGTGTGTATCGGTTTATAGCTAAACGAGTGGTGGTTGTGGAATGAGAAAGTGCCCTCTAATGTTGTGCCCCCCCCCCTTTTTAGAAGCTTCCTACCCCTGTGTGTAATTGTTGAGTTATCATGTTTACATGTATGCTTACGCGTTACATCTTCACACACGCACACGCACACGCACACATTATCCCATCACCATTGCAACGCATATATTCCTCAGTTTTGCCGTCGGTAAGCAATATAAAAAAAAAAATATCTGGTATTTTGAACAATTTGAAGGTCATGGACAGTTGTTTTGTTTCGCTGTCGTCTCTTATCATTCCTATATATGGAATATCATCCACTCGTTTTAAGCCTGCTCTATCTTTAACAGTATGTAACTTCATACACAAGCTTTGTATTATCTCCAATATGCCTCAGACTTGTTGTTGTTTTGTATTGTGATACCTCTTTGTGTGAATGAAGTGTCTGTAGTGTTTACTTTAAATGAGATACATGATGTTGTTGTCTTCTTTCTTGTTGTTGTTTTTGTTAAAGATCACTGAATCAGTACAACAACCTCTTCTATGAAAACATAGGTGATGGTATTACATTAAAAACTGTTACATTTATACTACCATTGAGCCAGACTATGGACGCCAGTTCTTTGTAACTTGATGGGCAAAAGGGAGTCGAAAGAATAATTCCTTTCTGGAGACAATAATATTTACAAGGTATAGACTGATGTGTCGTCAGCATCTTAGAGATGAAAACTTAAAAAATGTAATACTAAAGTTAATTTTCATGTTGGCCGTTTTTCCTTTCTCACATTGATTTCACAAAAGTTCACCACATGTCATACTGTGAGTGATAGTTTATAAAAATAGAAAAAAAAATCCTGCTTTGATTGCTTCGAATGCAAATATTAATACTCTCATCGCTGCACTCGACATCCTTCCATAAGCCAGCTAATATATAGCCTATGTGTGCGAGACACATTTAGCCCCAGAAGATGAACTTAATTTTCTGCGTTACAAAATTCACCGTGGGGAAGATATATTCATCATTTTATAGTTTTCCTCGAATAACCGTCGATTGAAGGCGCGATAATATAAAGCCTGTTTTAGTATTATGAAAAGAAAAATTATACCTGTATATGAGAATACTTGGAGAAAGTCAGAGAGATCAAACGAACTTGTAGAATGATCGAATCAAAGACCGACTAGAACAATATTTGTGTTTGTTAGAATATTGCTTACATTAATTGAGCTGAGATGTATAGACGTTCGCGTACTTCTTTCTGGTACATCCTATTACATATAAATCAACCTCTCCCAAGGATGCTCAAAGCAAACTTTGATTAAACCGCCAACTTAAGGTTCAAAACAACATACTATCAGTATCGTGCTATGATTACATAGAAACACAACACATTGTACGGACAAACTAGCTTCAAGTTCAACATTTACATCTTCTTATCGTGGACTTAACATATTACTTCCAGTTATTGTATTTGTGAAAATAATCTATTAAGCATTGACAAAATAGTCACCAATCTATCTACCAGTAACTGACTGAATACTAGAATACGCGACATTACACAGGTAAGGTAAATTAGTGAAGCAATTTCTTCAAGTGCTTGAAATCATATTTACAAATAGTCTGGGGGTCTGCAGTTACAGTAACATAAAAGTTTTAATGTATTTGTTGCATGTCCGAATGACAACAGAGGTAGGCCTAGATATTAACCAGTAGCTGCAAAAAGTGCGGGGAAGCCGGTGATTTATTGTAAGATCATGGGTAGCGTATTGACTGTCACGAGTTCATAACAGGTGTGGCCGGCTAATCCGTTCCGATCTCAAGGTCATATTTGTAACTGAAGAATTATCCAAGTTGGTATAAATTCCTGAGGGCGAAATATTTCTTCGCTTGTAGCCCCCCCCCCCCCCCCCCCCGCTAGTCATTCTTGCAAAGACTGGCTTTGTATTGATTCATTAGGCCTAAATATATCCTGGACAACACCATTTTTTGTCATCAAAGTCATGTCGATTGATTAAAAGATGTCTTAACAAACGACTACTAGTTTGACATTCTCACGTAAGTAGCCTAACAACAACCCAGCGTCACAGAACTAATACATCCCCGTTGTAAGTGTTCGATATTTGGAACGATATATTTTTTGAACACCTGCCCCGACTTAAATTCAAAGGTCTCTAAAAAAAAAAACTCTTTACTTTGAACAGCCTTGCTTTTCTGATATACGAGGACAGTTTATTAAAACGACATTTTTTTAAATTGTTATTGTGGTAAGAGGTTTTGTTTAAGACTGATATTTTCATACTCAATCGGTAGGTCAGGAACGTTTCACTTTATTTCTATTGAGATTTTGACGAAGTATCCAAACATAGATAGGAGGGGTTTTGGTTGTCATTGGAGGGTTCCGAGGAATAGTATCCATCCCATATTTTGAGGAATATAGAATACTGAGGACAGACAATCCAGCAATAAACTGAAGGGAAGATTCCCCCCACCCCCTCCCCCTTCGGATGACTAAAAATTGTCCAAACTTAGTGAACAGTCCAACTGTTAAAGTGGAAGTTCACTGATATTATAACATCAAGTAAGCATGATTAAAAGGGTTCTACGGTACTGGACATGTTTCGATGAAAGTAAAATATAACTATTTGCTAGTCTATGATTTTAAGATAATAACACGGGTTCTTTCTACGCAGCCGCACTATAGGCCTATCGAATTTGATCAGGAAGTTATGTAGTATGCAGGCCAGTGGTCTCCTGCTGCTCTGAGCCCTCAGGCACTGTCCGATTACTCGACCGTTAAGTCCGTTCAGTGCAACATAGGTATAGTTGCATTTAGAAAGTGTATGCTTATCTCAGCTGAAAGCTTTCAGCTGAGCTATAGCTATCGTAAGATTCCGCCGTGTTTACCACCGTGTTGAATGACTGCCGTTTCGTCATTTTCCATTTGATTTAGCTGAAATATCGTGAGAGGTTTGTGTGACTTTAGTTTTCATACATGTAATCATATTTGATAATAATTTGAAGGCCACTTGAGGTCATGCGAGGTCATTTTCTATAAACGTTAAAAACTGCTATACTCCAAGAGCGTTCGTCCAAATCTGCTGAAATGTTGTGGATATAATGTTTGAACGGTGGTGAACCAAAGTTGTTCAGGAAATTTTTTTTTAATTTTTTTTTTATACACAACAGGGGCTTCTGTAGAGTTTTCAGTTATGATGAAATGTATAGGCCACCGATCATATTCAATATCATGAAATTTGGTTTTAACATTTTAGGACTTATGACCAGTATGCGTGTTGGTTTGAGTACCAAAATGTCTTCGATTTTAATTTTCCCGTCATTTTGGGACATAACTCCACCCGTGGGACTATTTATCAAGTCAAATATTAACATCTCCTTCAGGCTTTCTATCTAATTCGACAATATCGGGAAATTTCTCGGGGAGTCACAAGGGGCGGTTCGTATACACGTTACAATTATTAGCTAACAATCGTTGAATCAGCCCATTTCGGGAAATAGTCACCGGATTTCAGGATATGTATAGCGGCGCAATTCGGGGAAATTCATTTCTGAAATGAGGAGACACAAATCATTAATCGCACCTGGCTTGCCATGATCATGTGTCGCATCTATCATTGTTAATTTCAGTAAATAAAATAAAAGTTTATCTTTACGTACGTCTCTTTTTTTTTTCAAAACAATTATTTAGACAACTTTCTAACATTGGTACAACTTTTTCTGCTAAGAAGGCGCATAAGCCAATGGGGATAATGGTGATGGGAGGTGAATGGAAATGACACCGTTATCCCGCTTTTGTCTTTAGTTTACCAAAAATGGATAAACTGCTCAGAAATATTGACAATCAAAATAAATTTCTAAAAAAGAAGCTTAGCTGAGCTACTGCAGGGCTGCTCCTGTTATGTCATGATACCATGGAACTCTTTCATATGCACTGCACGTTGTACGAGACATGAGGTAAATGTTGGATTGCCCTTGTGCGCACCACGCAAAAGAAATAGTAACATGTATAGCGCAGCTACAGTTAGTTACACGAAGACATACCACAGTTAGTTGGCTAACATACTGACATACAAATATGTTGCTTCATTACAGGACGAATAAACAAAACACACGTACAGATTGTCACTGAATACAATCTCTTTAAAGTTGATTTTTAACGAGCGGTTTCAAACACAAGTTCAAAAGGTTTCACATAAATTTGAAGGGAGCGCAAGATTGCATACAGTCAAGGGAGACATATGTGGATAGTCAAGATATAGGCCCATGGTAGCCTCGTGAACATTAACGATATGTGCACTGATTGATTTCAATATGATGGAGCACTGATAACGATAAACATTCCCATCATTACAAGGAAACACATATTAGGTTGTAGTTCATTCGTATTAGAACAAATACATATATAATACTCTTAGTCATTTATTATTTACTTATGATTATACTTTTATTATTGCTAGATTCTAAATTAGACTTCAAGTGCATAGTTGCATGAACCGAAGTTTCATCGTTTAATTGCATGCGTAAATGAGGCCTATACTAACTTCGTTCGATACCTTGTTGCGTGTAAAACTTCTTGTAAATTTACAACGCGGTCAATGCATGGCAAGTCAGATTTAGTGTCTATTTTAGTATTATATATTGAAACATGCATGGTTTGCACCTGTCGGCAGCTGAGGTATCCAAGCTAAAGAGCAAAGTCCTCAGTGTCTGCAATATCTGTATCGTGTTTATGACCGCATTGGTTTCTGCACCGTTCCGACTAACCATAGGCCTAAAGGCCTACATTATATGCTTTGCAAATTGCATTCCAAGAATACTTGTAAACTGTTGACAGGATAAACAGAGTCAGCGTTCATGTTACGACGACAATGTTATATGTTGCGATACAGAACACTTTGTAACTAAACGTTTATGAACACCACCGGTTCAACTTGGTAGCTTGTATGCTTCCAGTGTTACTGATTCTATTCTTATGATTATCAATCTGCTGCGTGACGTGCACACGTAGTCCATGATTAAATGTTGCTCTCGGGTCATGAATATATCTATGTCCTACTTACATGGAACCAGGCGCGTAGCGAGGAATTTGCCAAGGATGGGGCGAATCCTTCAGGCAACTATCTAAGCGTAGCGCCACCATGATTTGGCGTGAAGTGTACAAGAAAATTTCCCAGGCCTTGTAAGAGCATTTTCTATTTTGAAATTACTAGCGGTTTCATAAAAAAAATACAAGAATTATGCTAAAGGAGGGGGCGGTCGCCCCTTCGCCACCCCCCCCCCATTTGGCTACGCGCCTGCATGGAACCCCTCTCACATCCTTCGTACCGTAATTATGCAACGGATGTTTGTTACAGCAATGCTGAAACCAATTTTTATAGAATATGTTAGTTGACTATGCTTCTTTATGCCCTACAATAAAGGGTTCTGGCGTTACAAGGGGGGATTGCCAAGTGGGGGATTGCCAAGGAAACAATATAGCTTTAACAGGTAAGTATTAAAGACTTGTTACAAGAGAAGGTAATGTGAATACAATGGGATGCAACGGGTCACTCCAATTAGCTACACTGCGGTGACACATTCCGTAGAGTGCGGTAATGTTTTAAACACTATTGAATCATTTCCAAACCAAAGTAGGCCAAAATACCGTTTTGCTAAGAAATTTGCCAATAGATTCTCCTTCTTGAGATCTGAACGCTTTTAACATTCGACTCATGGAACAACTTGGTTATACTTTAAACGTCATCAATTGTTACAACAAATGTATCTCACGGTCAATATTGTGACACTTACAGGCATGATTTAAAATTCGCTTAATTTCGAATTTGCAAAATGATACAGTTCTGTTTTTTACCCCTCGTACGACCCGTAACTGTAAAATTTCAATACAGAATTAAGAAAAACGAAAACGCACCCTACCTGGCATCATCATCATCATCATCATCATCTGCGTTGTTGTTGGTTGTTCGACCTGTCGCCATCGAGTGATACTTTAATTAAAGTAATGTTTACAGCGATACCCTATGCGATTTTACAATGCGCGATGACTATGTTGTGAGAAATTGGTGAACCACAGGGCTAACAAATCAGTCCAAAATCAAGAAGCACCGAAGAACGTTTTAGGTCAAAACAAACCCTTTGCTTCTGCTATCTTTCTTCCGAAAGATGTCTAAATGGATCGCAGTCTTGCCCTTCGTAATAAAACTTTAACACTAATGCAAGGTCACTCCAGGTTATCAGTAAACCTAATGTGATTTATGCTATTATTTCTTATAGTCAGCCAGTGTGATAAGATTGGTGGAAAATTGAGGTGACGTGAACGTATGCCAACACATTTCTTTCCAATAAAGTTCAAAGGTAGCGCACGAGATAGTTAGATAGTTATGCCAAGTGGTTGACCTTCTTTCGCTAACTGATCTTTAAGCACAACAAGGAATACTTCTCACTTGTAAACTATTTCGGTCTAATCACCTGCAGTAGAAAACTTGTACCAATCAGGACATCGCATAATGCCCTGAAACCTATCGAGGGTGTGTTCCAGATAAATTATATACAACTGTCGTTTTGGCAGTTTTACAATCTGTCTGAGATTACAAGTGTTGGCGAAAATTATATACGTTAACTTTTAAATTATGGAATTATACGTAAAAATTTTAGATTTTGGCGGGAAAAAGTCATTGCCTTGTCCGTGTTTAGTAACCTCTGTCGAATAGTTTTACTAACTTTAACATCACTAAGTCGTATTCTTTGAAATCTAATTAATTCTGCTCCATAGCGACCACTTTTGTAAATCAGATCTTCATAAAGCAGAGGATTTTCTCCTTTCAAACAACGTCCGAGAGTGTTCACTTGGCAACTAAGAAGTAATAAGCCTCTGGAAGTTCGTAAAATAGAGGGGGGTTGTTGTAATTAAACTGTTAATTTTGCGTTTCCTGTTAAAACACATCCGTCACGTGACATTCCTACGATAATTAAAAAAAAAGTTTGTTTGCTTATACAAGACACGTGTGCTTATATATGCTTACGACAAACTTATGGCATTGCTTATCTCACTGCACAAATGTTTCTCAAATCCAAAGCAGATTAAGAAAGAAAGTTAACATTTCACGAGTATTATCAGGAATGACTTCACACATTAATCTCAAAATGGCCGAAATATTCTCTCTCTCCTAAATATGAAATAAAATGAACTGGTGAAAACTTTTCAAAAACACTTGAATGCTTCATTCTTAATGTGCATTAACACATCTAGGAGCGTGGTCCTTATTGATGAAAAACAGTATACAGACTGATTAACCACTACGGTAAGTACAACTAGTGCGGTGTATTTATTTCCTTTATGACAAACTGGATATAATCAATGTGAAAAGGTAAAATATTTCCAAACGAGTTCAACCTTCTTTACGGTTCAGTGTGTTTTCTTTTCATGTTTCAAGTGGCTGATCTTCATAAAGTATGGCTCTACGATCAAATTAATTGTAACATTTTGAAAGTATATCTCCAACTTTCATAAAGCAGATATCAAAATACTTAAAAATACTCATTATTATCAGATACATGTATAGACGTGATTGACACAACAAGACTAATTAATGATAACATTGAACGATTGACACAACAAGACTGATGATAATATGAAACGATTGACACAACAAGACTGATGATAGCATCAAACGATTGAAACAACAAGACTGATGATAGCATTAAACGATTGACACAACAAGACTGATGATAACATTAAACGATCGACACAACAAGACTGATGATAACATTAAACGATTGACACAACAAGACTGATGATAGCATTAAACGATTGACACAACAAGACTGATGATAACATTAAACGATTGACACAACAAGACTGGTGATAGCATTAAACGATTGAAACAACAAGACTGATGATAGCATTAAACGATTGACACAACAAGACTGATGATAGCATTAAACGATTGACACAACAAGACTGGTGATAGCATTAAACGATTGACATGCACAACAAGACTGATGATAACATTAAACGATTGAAACAACAAGACTGATGATAACATTAAACGATTGACACAACAAGACTGATGATAACATTAAACGATTGACACAACAAGACTGATGATAGCATTAAACGATTGACACAACAAGACTGATGATAGCATTTAACGATTGAAACAACAAGACTGATGATAGCATTAAACGATTGAAACAACAAGACTGATGATAACATTAAACGATTGACACAACAAGACTGATGATAACATTAAACGATTGACACAACAAGACTGATGATAACATTAAACGATTGACACAACAAGACTGATGATAACATTAAACGATTGAAACAACAAAACTGATGATAGCATTAAACGATTGACACAACAAGACTGGTGATAGCATTAAACGATTGACACAACAAGACTGATGATAGCATTAAACGATTGACACAACAAGACTGATGATAACATTAAACGATTGACACAACAAGACTGATGATAGCATTAAACGATTGACACATTAAGACTGATGATAACATTAAACGATTGAAACAACAAAACTGATGATAGCATTAAACGATTGACATGCACAACAAGACTGATGATAACATTAAACGATTGAAACAACAAGACTGATGATAGCATTAAACGATTGACACAACAAGACTGGAAATAACATTAAACGCGGAAGTAAGACGTTTGCCGGTATTAGTTTGGACGGCAAAGACGAAGATACTCCAAAAAAATAATACAGAAATGATCATAGCTCATTAAAAGTGATCAACAACGGAAGAACGCGGCATAATTGGATGACGTGATAACTTACTAAAGAAAAGATATCTCCGTTAAATGAATGTTTCGCCTTCCGACGACTTACCTGCTCATATCAGTCATTCTCGAGGGTCGGAACCTCGGTTGACTCCAAACTTCATAAAGTGTTCCTGCCAACTGGTGCATCTCGTTAAAGGCTCAGAAGACGAAACTCTTACACGAAAAACCACCTTTTGCCTCGTAAGTGCAATGTGGTTATAGTAAGCGCATCTAGTGCGTGCATCACCAAGGTGTGTGTGTCAGCGGTCTGAGGCAGCTGCGAGCAAGCTGACGTAGCAGAGGCGAATCAGTCTACCGTGATGAGGCATTTGCATAAATGTTACAAACTCACGCATGAAAATGAAAAGTTTCTCCTCAAGCTGAAAGTGGATCGCTGGTTTCTTGTCTGTTATCCTACTGCAAGCTCTGCTGTTGTTATTATGATGGGGACTACCAAACATGTAAAGGTTTGGAGACAATACAAATAGTTGATGGAAAGAAAGGAATATCGCCCAATTCCAAGAGAAACTGTTTGTTGTATAAGATGAGAACAATATTAACACTATTTCAATCATTCTGGGAATATCCATGGTATTTTGTCCCTTGTGAAACTCTAATAAACATGCACATCGTACTGATGTGAAGCAATGCCTCGCCCGAGATATATCCGTCGGCTGCTTCGCTAGTTTCTTGTATATTGCCACGAATTCTGCAGGTGTGTAATGCGATTTTACACTTACTTGAAAATTAATACAAGTTAAGGCTATTTTCTGCAGTTCGGAGAATACAATCAATCCAAACTTCGCAGCTTGGAGATGAGCAATTATGCGTTGATTGTTTGTAATGTTATTATAAGAAACCAGTTCTATTCAATCATCCGATATGGATGATGTTTGATCAATTAGAGTCTGGCTTTCAATGATTGAAAGCAAGAGTTCCCCCCACACCTCTAATTAATATATCCATGTGTCCCTAATCATATACAGGCATTCACCTTCTAATTGCTGTTTACGTTACGCGTGGTCTTTGTTTTCTAAGGTAGAATGACAATGTGTCTCCTTACTGTGTCATTATATTGACATCGTAAGATACGCGTTACGGTGTACATGACATTGTGCTGCCGAATAGCTAATATATACTAAAGAAGTGGAATAACAAGGCATAGAAAGAAGGCATCAGAAGGCATAAGAAGGTATTAGAAGGCTTACGTTTAACCCACAAAGTCTCTGTATATACTTGCATGAACGTTTGTACCCCATTTTTGCGATATAAACAAGTAACGGATATACAGCAGTATATATGAATGCGTGTTTGTTTGTATGTATGTATACGTGTATTTATCTATGTAAGTGTGTTTGTATGTGTGTATGGTGTGATTGATTATATCATGCTACGCATAAAGATGCATCTCCGTTATTGACTTTAGTTACATTATACAAGTTTTATAAAGCATAAATTTGTAAATGCTATCTATATTTGTAAAATCACGCGTATGCACATTTGTTCTTTTGGTTCATGCATAAAGAAGACAATACTATAGTACGTATGATTCAGATTACAATTAAGTTATTATAAACAATGAAAGATGTGTTTGAATACTGATCAGCAAAGTCTCATAGTTCACTATGAACATTTTCTAGCACATTTATGTATGGAACGCGAAAAGGGCAACTAAGTTTACTGCTGTCTAAACTAAAGTTGTTGCTGCAGCTGTTTTACCGTGCTGTTGCTCAAACTCACGTTGATGTCTAAACTTCCGTTATCTCAATTAACGTCCTGATTTGTAGCAACAGCCATGTGATTATCGTTAACAACCTGATTTGTCGAACAAAATCAAGTTGTTAACGATATTTACATAATAGTTGCTAACTTGCTACAACTCCGAGGACGTTGTTAAAGATATTGTTAACGTAATATTTGAATAATTGTTTTATCACAGAAAGTTATGAGTTGAGAGAATCTATGAATTTTGCGGGAAGCTACCACAACATCTCTGATACTGAAAATGACTTCATCTCACAGTATGTTTTGTTCACTCCGTATTGAGAGTTGATAATGTAAAATGTTCATTCATACCACAGTAATTTCTTCGTTGCAAACTTGCGTAAATTTTCGAGGTCCCTTTGACCACGTGCTTCAAATCATGATTCTGGTGCAACATTCGTGTGTATAAATTACTGTATTCATACATCGTCAAAAGTATTCATTGAAGTTTGAGATACATCATCGACATTGCGTAAAAATGTTATTTAAATACTATAATTTCGTGGAGCTGGTTGTTTCCAAATACTGCAAAGCATCCAGGGTAAATGTGGGATCAGTTGCTATATGGTTGAATGTAGTCTGCGCTTCGTGGGTAACAAGAAAGGGCGCAACATTGAAGTACGTAGGCATTACACTCACAGAACAAATTTACTAAACCCGCCAAGCAAGTTCATTCGTAACACCAATCCAGTTCGGACTTTCGATTTGCGAAAGGGATTGTGTTGTAAATGGAATATACACAAACCTCGTTCAGCATTGTTAAGAATTTTTAGACCTAAACGACCGCTAACATGTTATGCAAGAAACGAATCATCCAAGATAAACTCGAGTTTTGACTAGGGCTATGTGTTGTAGGTACGGTGATAAGATATTTTCTTCACAAATTTTCATGATTTGCGCATGTGCAGTTGAAACTCCGAATTTCGAACAGGCCTAATACAAATTGCGTGGAATTTAGCGAGATATGCACACTGCATGTACGGGGATATTTGAAGAGTTGGGGTTGCTGGTGAAATCGCTGCAAGGTCAAAGCATGGTTGTACTATATACGGAGTTGGCGAGGAGGAAAGAGTGGCAGGGCAGGCGAAATAAAGGTCGGCGGGCGCCCTGTAAAACAGCGAAGCTAGGGCACTGGATGGCATCTGCCATACATATTGTGTAGAGCATTCACAAAGTACAGACAGTGAAACAATCGCATCTTTACAACTACACTAGTAAAAGCATAGGTCATATAATATTACTGTCACTCGTTGTACTTGATTACCAACATTCATTAACATATCCAGACATCATTTAATGATTCAAATAAATAAGTTTTAAGTGCAGTATTTTATGCTGGTATTTGTCTCGACACTCGTTTTACTTGATTTCCGACATTCACAGCGTATCTGTACACATTGTTGAAGGCGCTCAATGAAATCAGTTTAAAAGCGCAGTACTTTTATGCTGGTACTTTGTCTACACACTCATTTTACTTGATTTCCGACAGTCACAGCGTATATGCCTAGCCTATAACATTTTAAAAGTTGTTTACCGTGCAGCCTCCTATTCGTATGAGGCGTAACGCACATGTTATCTGATAGGCTGGCGATGGGAGATACGGTAGCTTATAAAACAAGGTTTCCACAATTTGGCGTCTGGTGACTCCAAATGACATTTGACCTCAATAAAATCTTTTACTGAACGTGTCACAACTACATACTAAATATGAGATTCGTCCAACCTTCCCTACTTGAGTTATCGTGTTTACAAGGTTTTCACAATTTGACCTCTAGTGACCCCAGATGGACTTGGACCTTCAAGAACCCTATTGTTTTGATGGAGGTGTGTATAGCCACGTACAGTACACGGACCTGTGTTTATCATGCCATAGTGTTATTGTATCAAACTGGTGGTTCGGACCATTTCTATTGTAACAGCTAGTTCTGCTTATACTAATAATCAGAAATCTAGTACACTGAAGTCATCGAAACCTCAATGCATTTTGCATTCTGGTTTACATTACGCGGTTGAGCAATTTTGTTCTAGCGCCGATGGCAACAACAGTAAATTTAAACAACGACGTATGTTTAGACAACGACGTAAGTTAAGACAACAGAAGTTTAGACATCAACATGAGTTTGAGCAACAACGTGGTAAAACAGTAGCAACAACTTAAGTTTAGACAACAAAAAACTTAGTTTAGACAACGAAATAAGTTTGCATTTTCGGGTTCCATATCTATGTCGTGTGAAAACTGTTTGCGCGGAACGGTGTCATCTTTCTCAGTGATAAAAGTGAGTTACATATAATATGCTTGTTGTGTAATTAATGTGACGTGTCAAATTTCATCTCTAAAAGTTTGATAATTTTCAACAAAGTTCAGAAAAGGTCTGTAGGTCTTGTAATGGTATTTGAAAGTTCTTGAAAATAACTGTTCTTTTTCAGTTGCACGACATCGAATCATTCGTATATTTAATTGCCTTTTAATTACACCAACAAGGTGAGATGGACAACCCTCTCCTATCACCACTGCACAGGGTCGATGGTCCATAACTTCAACATCTCAAACAAAGATTAAACGAACCGTTCTACGGGCATGTTGTGCCCTGATAAGTATATTGTAAAATAAAAGCTTGATCTTTTAAAATTAAAATAAGTAGTAGTGAATTTTCTTTAAAATGTTACGTTACTATAGACATCGCATTATTTCCCAGTTATGCAGCCTTACTGATACAAAATATTACCAATGGGGAGGTGGAGACCCCACTCCTCCGGTCCATAACTTTAACAATTCAAATCTAACTATAAGACAACCTTGTGCGTTTTTGATGTACCCTCAGTACGTTTATTGTGTAAGTAATGAGATGTGTAAATATTTGACCTCTAAGAAGCTTGTATACGGGCATGAATACACACGGTATGTTACTCCGTAACATTCCACCACAACAATGAGACGCGAATGGCCCTTACTTCACTACTTATTGAACGTAGCAGTCCTGATCTACCACACCGCTCAAACGCTATAGTGAATGCAATTTATACCTCTAGGTAACTGAAGGTTTTTTTTTTCTTAATTACACAAACTGACTCTTGCTTCTGATTGCTTCCTCTTATTACACCACTTGAAAAGAATCCAGATTGGGGTTAGTCAAGATCTTATCAATGTAATCCTTCCATGCAAAGTCTAGCTTTGCGTTCGTAATTTGATTATTTAATAAATTGCTATACCATAATAAAAATGAAACAGTTAAGATAAGTTATGTTAAATGAAAATCATATTGTAAACTATTTTTACAGCTATGCGGAGGAGAACATACCCTTTCGTATTTCATATTGGAATGGAGTTTTTCTAAACCTTTCCAAATTATTCCATGTCTTTTCTCACTTCAAGTTAATCTTTAAAACTGCCACTTAAACCAAAGTTCATTCATTCACTTTCTTTTATGATTATATACATATAAATAGTGTAATCCTGGCAAAGGTACTTCATTTTCGACACTTATCAGCCACATATTAGAGAGGAAGAAACCTGAATTGCTCATAGTTTAATAGCTCATAGTTCAAACTTTCGGTAACTAATGTACATGTTTGACCTATGAAATGTTCTATTATACTATGTGTGGGCGTGTGCGGGTGGATGTGTGTGTGGGGCGCCTAATCTCGTAAACGCGATATCTCAAGAGCCGTACGCATATGGCAAGCCAAATGCCCAATTCTTAGATATTCTAGGTTTAAACCAGAATAATCGACCGATAATATAAACCGAAAGGTCAGGTTTTTCAACGACAAACATGGTTAATCGCTTGAAAATCCTGGAATATTACCGATAAACTTGGATTATCAATAGAAAATCTTCGATTATCGTTGGAAAAACTTATACTTTTGGAGAAAAAAAAACTAGATTATCGGTTGATATTCCGATATTCAAAGTTTTCCACCAAAAAACAAAACAAAAAACGGGAACTGCAGGTTCCTTTGGTCGGTCGACATTTGACTTTCCCAATATTATCATCGTCATCGTCATCGTCGTCGTCATCGTCGTCATCGCCATCGTCATCGTCGTCGTCGTCGTCGTCATCGACATCGTCATCATCATCATTATCATCATCATCATTATCATCATCATCATTATCATGATTTTGATGATTATGATTATAATTATGATGATGATTATTATTATGATGATGATTATTATTATGATGATGATTATTATTAAGATTATAAATATGATTATTATTGTTATAATTATGATTATTATTAAGATTATTATTATTATTCTCATGATAATGATGATTAATATTATGATCATGAATATTATTGTTGTTATTATTATTATTATTATTATTATTATTAATAATAATAATATTATGATTTTCATTTTGATTATTATTATTATTATTGCCCAGGGATTAGTGTAATGAGATGATCTTTTCATGAGGAGAGGAGGGGGTATGAATCTATAGCAAAGCATAGGAACACCAACACACTTATGTGTCTCTGGTTATATATCTGAGAAAACGTGGAACACACATACAAACACATATAGGTTGGTAAGATACATAAAAGGAGGTCGATGTACCAAAAAAATAGAAGGAAGACAGAGTTTCACTATATACACACGCAAATGACACCTCTTTAACTATACGATTAAAACTTAAAATTTCAATAGTGAAATATCAAGGTCGCCGATAAATCTTGTGAATAAACTGACTTGTTCAAACAAGATGTCTCTTTCAACTGAAAAAAAACCCCTGTTATTATCGAATGCCTTCATGTAACTCAGTTTAAACTTAATGGAAATACTACTTTGATTCTAATTTGAGTATATATTTAATTATTCGTATCCTTAAGTGCGAGTTAGCAGACAGCTGGCGTGAACAATGAGAGTCTTGACCTCCTCCTATAAGTAGTTGGACATTACATCTACGTCATTTAGAGTTGACGGTGATCTCTGATGTAAATACACTGATTCGGAGACGAAATAAATCAAACAAATAATTTAAAATTGAAATTTTATTCAGAATGACATCAAACTATACTTTTATCAGACATCTTTGAAAACTAGCATTACCGATGTCCAGACACGTTAGCCTAAATTGCAAATTTGTAAATGTATTTATCATCTATGTAAACATCAACTGCCTCAGTCAAACGAACTTACGTCCTATAACAGACCCCTATTAGAAGTTTAAAACACTACAAAAAAAAATATTGCCAATCTAAGTATTGATATAATCGGTACATAGAGAACCATATATATTGTTTTTACCAAGCTAAACATAATTAACTAAAACACACCTAAACTTAACCTATTATTTACACTACGGTATAGCGTTTGAAAGATTTTTTTTTTATCCGCCAAATTTTCTTTCAAATTTAATGAGATTCATTAATCACAGAGCTAACAGTAAATATGTTTTAAATCAAGATGTACTGTTTACGTCTTGCTGCCAATAAACACCCACTAAAGTTACCTTCTTCGTGTCGAAACTTTCAAATTTAGAGACCTTTACTTCAATTTGTAACGTACGTTGGAAGTCGTGCGACGCGTAATAATTCTTTTGCTTGAATTGTCTCACAACCAGAAGCTTTAGTTGTGAGAAGTTCTGCCTACCAGCCTCGATCGAATTTTCATTTCCGATTCTGGGTACTAAACACCTGCTTATCGTCACTCCAAGTCACTTCAAATTATTTGGCATCCTTGTAAAGGTTTTAGTAGTTCTAAATGTCATATTCCAGGCAACGTTACCGTGGTGTTCTTGTCACTTGTAAATATAAATATTATCTGGGTGTGCTCATTGAAAACAAGATTTTTTTTAAAGTAGGCTATATGAAAAAGCCAATTCAAGGCTCAAACATTGCTGGACCTGTGTCTGAAAATACTTAATGTAAAAAGAATTGTTTGATTATAGTAACAGGTGATGCCTTTACACAAGGCGATATATGTATCTATATACAGTGTTTATCAATGTAAAAAGAATTGTTTGAGTATAGTAACAGTTGATGCCTATACACAAGGCGGTATATCTATACAGTGTTTATCAATGTAAAAATAATTGTTTGATTATAGTAACAGGTGATGCCTATACACAAGGCAGTATGTGTACAGTGTTTATCAAGTAAAAATAATTGTTTGATTATAGTTACAGATGATGTCTATACACAAGGCGATATGTATATCTATACAGTGTTTATCAATGTAAAAAGAAATTGTTTGAGTATAGTAACAGGTGATGCCTGTACAAAAGGCGGTATATCTATACAGTGTTTATCAATGTAAAAAGAACTGTTTGAGTATAGTAACAGGTGATGCCTGTACAAAAGGCGGTATATCGATACAGTGTTTATCAATGTAAAAAGGATTGTTTGATTATAGTAACAGGTGATGCCTGTACAAAAGGCGGTATATCTATACAGTGTTTATCAATGTAAAAAGGATTGTTTGATTATAGTAACAGGTGATGCCTGTACAAAAGGCGGTATATCTATACAGTGTTTATCAATGTAAAAAGAACTGTTTGAGTATAGTAACAGGTGATGCCTGTACAAAAGGCGGTATATCGATACAGTGTTTATCAATGTAAAAAGGATTGTTTGATTATAGTAACAGGTGATGCCTGTACAAAAGGCGGTATATCTATACAGTGTTTATAAATGTAAAAAGGATTGTTTGATTATAGTAACAGGTGATGCCTGTACAAAAGGCGGTATATCTATACAGTGTTTATCAATGTAAAAAGAACTGTTTGAGTATAGTAACAGGTGATGCCTGTACAAAAGACGGTATATCGATACAGTGTTTATCAATGTAAAAAGAACTGTTTGAGTATAGTAACAGGTGATGCCTGTACAAAAGGCGGTATATCGATACAGTGTTTATCAATGTAAAAGTAATAGTTTGAGTATAGTAACAGGTGATGCCTGTACAAAAGGCGGTATATCGATACAGTGTTTATCAATGTAAAAAGAACTGTTTGAGTATAGTAACAGGTGATGCCTGTACAAAAGGCGGTTTATCGATACAGTGTTTATCAATGTAAAAGTAATAGTTTGAGTATAGTAACAGGTGATGCCTATACACAAGGCGGTAAGTGTATCTATACTTTGTTTATTAATGTTTGTGGTAAGTGGAATGTAGGGGACAGGATCAAGCTAGTCAAGTCAGCCGTGAATTCATGGAAAAACAGATGATAGAAAAATACATTCCTCTTGCATTTTTTTTGAGTAGAAAGAAACATTACAGCGATAATTCAATAAGCAGGCCGTTGATGTTGATAATTTATATGTAGTAATACATTTAATGTTTGCCTGTTTTTTATAATTTATAGAATTGTTTTTATTGATATGAAATGATAGCATTAAATATTTGTTTTAAATGTTATAATTTGTTTCATTATCTCTTATCGCTATATATCAATATATCTTAACGCTATCAAAGATATGAACGTTATGTAAAAAACCTTCTTGTATGTTTTCGAAACATTATGCATTTCTAAATATATTATTTACTGTTTTTATACTGTTGCTTTTAACGAGTTAGCTTAGTAATCTTGTTTACTGATCTTGATATTTTCAACGATTGATCGAATCAGAGAAGAAATGCAAACGTCTTGAACGTAGCCTGCATGAGTGCTCGGGTGTATAGCTTCCTTAATATGTGCTTTCCATAATAACTACATGTATTTGTTTAACTAGATCAAACAGAAACTAAACTAGATACCAGACAGTCAACCTACTGTAACAGAGTTCTTGTGAGTTCACTTTCAGTTTATAATAACTGCAAATGTAAGTAGAGGATATACTTAACATGTCAACGGGCTTGGTGGTACCACTATCCTCGTATCTGATGTGGTATTTTGCTAAAACCAAAAAAGAGGGAGTTTCGATTACGTATTCGCAGACGCGGTCTGTGGTTATTGGGAGTGTAAATTCTGTACTGCATTTATCGAGTTTCCCTTCATGAGATGTTGTACTGTTTGAATTCTTATGTACACGTCTGTGTAGGTTTCAAATCTGCAGACAGTTATGCTCTCTAATTTCGCAAAGTTCTTCTACTGAGATATCGGATACACGAAGTTCAATTAAACACAACCCAATGTTAGGCCTGAAATGTTACCAGTAACCACAAGAACAAAAAATACAGTAGCGCGTTCCCATGGTATCACTTAGTTACATCATTTGATTCCACTATTGTGCAACACACATTAATAGCTAGTTACTGACTACTACCAAATTATTCCTGTATGTAATTACTATATATATATATTGAGCATTTAATTTGTATTTATATTTATGTATATGTGTTATATATATATTTTTCTTTCTTTTCTTTTCTTTCTTCAGGGAGTCTTCCACATTGTTAAGCTTTTAAGCTTTATGGAAGACTTCCCTCCACTTTGTACTTTTGTGGAAAAACAAATAAATAAATAAAAATAAATAAAGCTGCGAGTTGACAATTTTGTGTCCCGCATGGCAGGTACCAAGTCTATTATACTACTGTCAATATAGTCTAATCGGCAACACTAAAGGTCTACACACCTATAAACAACATTATCTTATCTCTCTAATAGGCATTAGAAATCATGAAAATAGCTGCAACTACCATCAAAGATTGACCATTTACAAGTGTTTTTCTTAATTCTAGTTCTATTTATGCATAAGTATTAGGTAAGTATGCGCAGTTGATGATGTGCAGGGAGTGACTGCCTAATCGTCTGTTATATTATCCATTTGCATTTACAATCATCTTTTCAAGGACACTGATCACAGGATTGCGGTCTACGTGTATATATATATATATATATATATATATATATATATATATATATATGTATATATGTATATATATATATATATATATATATATGTATATATATATATGTATATATATATATATATATATATATACATATATACATATATATATATATATACATATATAGATATATATATATACATAAATATATATATATATATATATATATATATATATATATATATATATATATATATATATATATATAAAAAACAAGTCCGAACTGTCCGATACATTCATTCCATATATTTATATATATATATATATATATATATATATATATATATATATATATATATATATATATATATATACATATGTATATACATATATCTATATATAAAATATTAAGCAGCGCGCGAACTATTTTGGGGATGAAAATTGCTACGCGCCGGTACCCAAGCAAATGTCCCCCCCCCCCCAATATTTGAAACAAATCGCCGCCCCTGGGTACAATTCATTCCAGAAATGTATTGAAGTAAGACGGCCTAACGTTTTGACACTAATAAGATCGCCTTCAGAGACGAACAGGTTAAGCAGGCAGATAGAACTGATAATGATCAAACAGTGAACAGAAGAGTAGTACTAGAGAGAAGAAAGTGCTCTGAAAAGACTGAGATCAATGAATCAGTTGATGAAGAGGCTGGTCACATGCCCTCCTTTCATCTCACGATGGAAAGCGGTAATGTGGTACACCAACGATGATACAGTTCTAATGCATGTTTCTCTTACGTTATGTTGGAAAATTCACACAAAGCTCGTTTCGTCGGGATGATTTTACAGGGTACTATAATTACTTCTACAAGTCAGGTGGTTGATTAATTTGTTCAAAGAAGAACTTAATCAAGCAAGAGTGTCTGTAGCCTTGAAGAAGCAGCAATGACTGCAAGCACAATTATTTGCTTCCACATTCTACGCAGTGCGAGCCACTTAAAGTTCAATATGCTCATTAACAGCTTGTAGCAGACTGCCTCAGAGAATAATATTTATCCTGGCTGTTATCCTGTCGTTGGGAAGTACAGGTAAAGTGCAAATAAGCGAAGATGCAACAACCGTTTTTCCCACATTACCTTGTAACACTAAAATAGAACTGAAGAATGAACTCACTATAATGTGAAGAACACGCAAATACTCGGGTAATCATAGCTAAGATTTTAGAACTTTCCTTCAGCCTACTATTTTTTTTTTTTTCCAAAGACTCATTTTATTATAAATAATTTTACCAACCAATTAATGAGAACTTTAAAGCAATATGATCATTGTATCTGTCCCGGCAATTTGAATGCTAACCGCTGAACGTTAGGATGTGAAAGCGTGTTATCGTCCTGACTAATTGTAAATGCACATTATAAGCTACATTGACGGTAGCCATATGTTGTATGTTATTTTCGATGACATTATTCTCGGTCTATACGATTGATAGACAACACAAACCATATGCACGATTCTGGTTATGAGTCGTAATTTCTTTGCGCCAAACATCTTCATCAGCTAGGATATAACTAGCATGAAACGTATACTTCCAGTGGGTAATTTTGCAACGTTTACATAAAATGGAGAGTGCGTAGTGAATAAAAGGGTTATACATTACAATTTTTAAACAATGTTGAAGACTGAATGTTAAGGCTCGACCATGAATTACGACAATATACGGTATGTACAACAGAGTGAATGTACAAAGAATTATGGTTGGTCGGTTATATATAGGGTTGCTCTTCCATGCTCAATAACTTAATAAGTTGAATTGTCCTAACAAATTGTGAGATTACTCCCAAAGATCCAACTCATTTTATTGCACTCAATAACATAAAACTTGCGTAATAAGCTCTCGTTGACAGTTATACAATTACCATTACGTTACGTATTCACACAAGTGAATCGCTGTGATCGAGTGGTACGGACTTTTGGATTTTCCAACTCATACAATTTATATATATATTTCATAATTACAATTAACGCAATTGGTAAGTGGATGTATCAAATCTATCACAAGGAGCTTACTTCTTTTTATGGAGGCCAAATGTCATCTCAGATTAACGGGAGTCAAATTGTGGGATAAAAACGTGCCGCAAACATGCACAATATTTCAATCATGAAGCCTTAACATTATATATGTATAGTCTGTGGATTTTCACATTGATAATATGAAGCCTGGTGTTTTTGTGGATATCAAAATACATCTGAGGTAGGCCTATGTAGGGTATACTAACCTATACGTTGCGTCTAGAGTGTCCAGTTGTTGTGCAGTTATGTACAACATTACAAACTGAAACCCTTTCTAAAAAAAATCTATGTGTTCTCTACACAAACAATCACTGTTTCACTAACACGTTTGTCAAGATGTTGTCGAAATTTTAAGAGGGCGTGTTGCGCATTGTCGAATGTCCACGACGCGTTTCCCGCGAATTCTGTAAAGCGTTGTGGAATTTCAAAGGTTTTACAAACGTGTAATATTATTTTAGACGCTATGCACTGATTGTTTGTACACGCGCAATAGACGGCCTTTATAGACATGTTGGCTTGTCATAGACAATGGTTAGCTCTCGCTGTGGTAGTGGAGGGATGCAAATAACACACAAGCGTAGCCTATGTAAAATATGCCAATTTTAGTTTGCCAAATACGCTGGGTCGATCCTTACTATTCATCACACTGTGAGCAATTCGTTCCTGTTATTGCGCTGGCCTCTTAAGCGTATGAAGAAAGGGGAGGAAAATATAACAGCCGTAACATTTTCCTATTTTTATGTAGGGAGACTCATTCGCGTCGCTGAGCAGTCTCAGCAGAGTCTAACACCTGCTCAGATATTTGATATTAGGTCTATGTGATAGACTTTAGCTCTTCTAATGGCTTATTACTGGCTTCAACTCAAACGGATTAGATATCCATATTTATTGATAGGTTTTGTCCATTCTGACTAGTCTCCCGACTTTTTAATTCCTTTAGCTGTTTAGCCTCCTGAAGAATGACCCTATGACAGTAAAGTAACTGAGTAGACTTTTGTAGCTGGATTACACTGTAAACAAACTTTCTACAACTAGTGAAAATCATCCTTCCCAAGTACATCAGCTTTGCTATCTTATGAAACAATCTATACAACTATTACCAAAGGACAGTGTGGTCACGAGTCCGTATTGTCTCACAAGCATTTTCTGTGTCATCAATAGCATAGCCTGAATTCGTTTACAAGAAGTAATGTTACGCCATTGCTCTAAGGGAAAGCTTCTTGCTTGATCCACAGTTGTTAAAAAAATAAGGTTATTGTAGCAAGACTGCATTCTGCAGGCTGTCAAAAACAATTGTGTCGCCCATGCAAACGCTTTCCTTTCTTCATATGAGCTAGGATGTCCGGGAGTAAGGATTAACTCAATGGTTTCTTTGGTAAACACCTTTCAGGGCTTCCTCATAAACTACATTGCTGTTAAAGACCCTGTTGCATGCATGTATCTACATTTGAAATGTATCAGCAGTTTATGTTGTATCAGTAGATTTTAATTGTTAATGACAGAACTCATTGTTCTTCAAGCACCCGAAAACCGTTCATTAGATCAACTATTTCGATGAGCTGCACAAAGCCCACTCTTTGGCAACTGCCAGTATCAAGTTTGAATACTTGCACACTTGGTGATGATAAATTGAGACGCGCTATGCAAACCACGAATGTGTCTTTAATTGTACATTTTCAGTGATCTTTATTTGTTTCCACTTGTCGATATATGTGGAAATAACATCTGTTATCTACTCACTGGCGGAAATTTAATCTCACAAATCGATAAGTCAACCTACATTTGTAAATCTTTAATTAAGAAGTTCAATGTGTTTATAATCATACAGAGTAGTTTGCTTTCAGATATAGGGCGATCAATGTGCAAAGCAGACATAGAATAATTTCACAAATTTTAAAGGAATATCTTTCTTTTTGATTTGAGTTCAAAAAATACTAGGGAACCACTCGTGTGGCTTTTATTGCTTAAATACACAGCAACTTTCCAGCAGAGAGACCCACCCTCCCAAGCTTTCCAGTTTCCACCTATAGCATGGACAAGGTTGAAAGAGAAGCTACTTAGAGAAAGAAGCAACGTTAGCAGAAATTAAGGCCGTCCACGGCTAAGAGGATATCTCGAAGGTAGTTTAGTCATTACGTTACAATACCTGTGAATAATCCAAACGGACAGCTTGGAATAAGAATGGAGCCGTTAAACGGTATCAAGAGCTGACAGCATCTGTTCAGACCTCCCCCCCCCAAAAACAAAATCACGACGATCCCGATCATCGCCCTATTCTATCACAGGAGGTCCAAACAAACTTACAATATGACGAAAGTTTGGTAAAAAGTACGTTCTTTTAGACCCTGCTGACAAGTTTTGAGCTACCATATTGTAGCCACATTTCGCCAGGCCAGAGACTTGTAAAAATTCGTTATCAGGAAACTCGGAAAGGGTACCCAACCGGGAAATGGAGTTAACAAGCTCTAAGACAAACCTTCACCCAAATAAAATCGCAAAATCTGTCAGTCCACTCCATCACGAATAGCTGTACTATTGAACACAGGTTAAATGATATCACATGATTGGTTGGAAGACAGTCTGCCAAAGCTACCGCCACTAGCCAATGGAAGCCCATTACCGTATTGTGGATGGATTGAGATCTTAAAGGAATAACGAAGGCAGGGATCAAAGACAATTAATATTGTTCAGTAACCTCAAAACTATCTAATATTTGATTTTAAGTAAACCGCTTTCTGTTGGACTGAATACGCTCGCTTTGAAAATTGTGCTCCTAAGGCCTAACCACAATGCACAGTAAGCCGTCATTCATTACGCAACTTCCATCTTGATGACGTCAGGGAGGAACAACTCAATCGAGCAGTTGAGCGCTTTCTCCGTACAAATAATGTACTAAAGCACAGTCAGTAAACAACAATTTCATTAGAATTCCTCAACAACAACGAAATAAATCAAAGAAGGTTCAATAGCAGGGACGCAACCTTATGATGGGTCTGGAAATGTGCATCATCATACTGAAATTGAGATCACTGTTGTAAATTGTAGGTTTGCTAAATGAGTTTATTTTTTAATTTGCAGTAGCTATATTGCATTCACTTTACTACTTTTGATATCTACTTTGAATTCCGTAAAATATAAAATTCAACATTTCCCCGACTGATTTAAGTAAGAAACTGAGCTTTTATTGAAAGGTCGAAGGCCAAAGACTAATTTTATAATGAAGCAGGACTGTCCTGGGGTCATCATAGCTAAATAGTAAAAGTACCAGTTGGCCTGGTAGTACTGTCGCGGCAGGCCTAATGGCTCTACTTTAGAAAAGCATATGCCTAGCGTTTACTTCTTGTCGTGCATTTTTGGCATATATCCAGTTTATGGATGGCTATCCCTCAATCATGTTGTGTTACTCATTGCAGGAAATTACTGCTAGCTTCAGTTTGGTTACGGATTATGTCATTTAGCTATTTACATTAATGAAAGTTTCGTTATGTCGAGAACAACGGCAACAGTTTCCTTCAGGTTGCATTGTTTATTAATGCAAACAAAAACTCTGTTTTGTTAGAACCTCTATATATGGCTTATTTAACAACCTCGTTTTTGGTATAGGCTGTCAAAGAAGTGAGCAGTCGTTTTGCACGAACTATGTAAAACTATGATAGTTATTACTATGCTTCGCTTGCGTGTTTGGTCTAGGTTAACTTTGAGGGGAGCTATTGATAAAGCCCGAAACACAAAGGCTGTCCAAGCACAGCTAATCCAGCTAATCCGAATGACACCACCAAGTACAAGTTAAGTTGTGCATTATTCCAGGAAAAGCAAAGACTATATGACAAGCAAACCTCAGCCCAGCAAATACAAACCGAAAACTGATAAGAGAAGATGTGAAGGCAATCTCATACGAGACTGTCGGTATTGCGGTGGAACACATGCAAAATACAGAAATGATTGCCATGCAAGTGCCACAGAAAGAATCACTTTGCAAAACTATGTAAACAAATCAAAGGTCGAGTTCATCAAATCGGGGAAAATGAATTGATGGCAACAGTTCTGAAGAGTCAGTATATTTGCACAATCATTCATACTGTAGGCACGGTCCAGTCTGATGGCACTCAGTAGTTCGACAACATAAGTATGAACTCACAGAACAGTCCAGCAGACTACACAATCAGATGCCAAATGAAAGTCGAATATGCAAAACAACATCCACTGCTGTCAGCTAAAACATGTCAGACTTAGGCTGGTTAGAGCTGAAAAATATCAATAATGTGCAGAACAATGCTTACAGGCCAAACAACAGTTATGACAGCATCGTTGATGAATACCATGATGTCTTCGAGGGCCTGGGGTGCTTGCCTGGCAAATATCACATCACAATAGATCCAAATGTTCAACCAGTGCAGCACTATCTAAGAAACGTGGCGGTTGCCCTCAAGTCAGAGCTAAAGAATAAAAAATGAGTAAGCTTGATGAAAAGGAGATTTTGGCAAAAGTTACTTCCCCAACAGAGTGGATGAGCAGTATGGTGGTAGTGATGAAGCCAAATAAACTCAGGATCTGACTTGACCCAACGACTTAAAATATGCCATCAAGAGACCACGTTATCCACTGCCTTCCATGCCCTGCAAAAGCCAAGATATTCTCCGTCATTGGTGCAAAAGACGGTTTTGGGCAAGACAATTTTTTTTTGTGGCGGCGTATGCCATTCGGTACTGCCTCGGCTCCAGAAGGATACCAAAGACGAGGAGTAGAAGTAATACAGATAACATCCTTGTGTATGGCTGTGGTTACACAGAGGAAGCCATAATAGATCATGATGCACAACTAAAACAAACAAACTATTAGACAGGGCTACGGAGGTGAACCAAAAGCTTAACAGAGAAATATGCACTTGAGACTGGAAGAAGTACCATACATTGGGCACCTCCTCACACCAGAAGGACTCAAACCAGACCCTGAGAAAATCAAGGCCATCTTGCAAATGCCTAAGGCAATTCCAGAGATTCTTGGGCTTCGTTAATTACCGTTCGAAGTTTATACCTAAACTACCTGATGTGTGTGTGTGCCTTTGCGAAATCTGACACAAAGATGCAGCCTGGACTTAATCACCTCAGTCATTAGATATTACAATATCAAAGAAGAAGCTTCAATTCAGTGTTACGTCAGAACGGCCTACGAGCAAGTCTATGCAACAGGAGCAGCCGGTGGCCTTTGCATCAGAACTGTCACACCCATAGAAGAGAGATGTGTGAAAATAGAGAAAGAGTGTCTAGCAATTGTCTTTGCTTGTGACAAATTTGAACAGTATATCATTGGAAAGCACAGTGTTAAAGTTGAGACTGACCACAAACCGATGGTCAGCATCTTCAAAAACCATGGATGTAAGCCCCCAAAAGACTCCAACGTATGCTACTACGTCTTCAGAAGTTCAGCTTCAAGTAACTAACAAACAGGGGCAAGAGATGCATATAGCTGACTTCCTGTCTAGAGCTTCCCTCATCTAAGGGCAGTGACCACAAAGATGCTCCAAAGTACCACATTCTAAAGATAACCGAACAACAACAGTTGTCGAAAATACATAAGAGTATCCGACCAAAGACTTCTGCAAATCCAATGAAATACTGACGAAGACCAAAATTTGCAAACTCAAGATTGCAGAAAATATCTTGAAAAAATCCAAGCGAGATTGCACAGATTAAAGGCAATCCATCCTAAGAAATACACCAGCATAGGACCAGTGCTCAAATCCTGTCCAAAGACCAATGTCAAGGAGAACACAAACACTACTGCTTACTACACAGGCACTACTTCAGCCGAAGGTGGTTGAAAATGTAACCAAGGACAATATTTTGAGGAGACAAAAATCCAAAGCATGGTATGAACAAACAACAAAGCCGTTGCCTGAGTCACAAATTGGTCAGCCCGAGTGAAACCAGTAACCCATGACCTACCTTATAGAAATGGGACATGCGTATCCCCAGCTCAACCAACGATCCTGCATAGTTGAGGTCTGACGGACAGCTTTACCGGTGTAACAAGAAACACTTCAAACCCTCCAGTGAAAGTACAAAGAACGAGACACTATCCTTCTCCGATGGGAAACAGACCGAATCCAGTGATGACATCAGTCACGTTGCTAAAGAACACTTTATCCCCTTTGACTCACCTAAAGCAGTTAAAACTACGACAGGGAGGGTGGTGAAGTTCCCAAAAGTACAGGAAAATAGGAAGAGGTCAAGTTTTAATTTATTATTATTCATTAGCATAATCTTGCGTTTATAGAGCTACTTATATGTACCTTACTTATGGTCTAATTATCCTCAGAGTGCACCATCTGACTTTAAATTGTTTGTGTGTGTGAGGGGGGATGGAGATCCATATACCCCACTACATTGAAATCAGCTTCAATGACCCAGGCAGAAGCCCTTCTTTATATAATATTCCATTCGCATCTGGCCCTCCTAAAACGCCTCAGGCACCTACCTAAATCAGTCGATGGATATTTAACTTTATTAGCATAACATTGCGATAAGAGCTAATAATTTATACCTTACCGGTAGTCAAACATGCCTCAGAATCGTGGGAGTCGGTTTTAATGACCCCGGAGCAGCACCCCTAAATCAGTCGGGGGAATTTTGAAAACGAAGATTAAGCACGCAACTGATGTTTACGCCAAGACAGCCTCTTTCTTCTCTCCGCACTTTTATAATACAATTCTTCTTTTATTAGGAAAGTAGATTTCAAGTCAATTAATGGTGATAACATACTTTGTTGGGAATGAGATGACAGTCTGCTGTAAGTGTAAGTTGCTGTTTGTCCAATAGGCCTGTATAGGCCTAGCTGATTTGAAATTGAAAATTAAAAGGCCTACGTTGCAACACGACAGAGTCCATTTTTGGAGCTTCCAAATAAATGACGATGAACATTACATTCTCACTTTTCAAGACCTCAAGATGCTACCAACGTGTTCATGTGTGCCTGGGGCTGAGTACAAAACCCCATAATTTTCTCACATATGGCTGTGGGGATACTCCCCTCTAAAAAGGCTCGCTATCTGAAGTTTCAGAAGCCAGCAGCCAAGGGTAAAATCGACACTGACCGCCTACCACCAACGGAAATGCAACAACAGAACATTCCCTTCGTGTATACATTTTCAAGTTGTGCTATGGAAGCATCTAAACACCCCCGTTTTTTAGCCCATTGGAAGAGGATGGGAGGTAGATAGCAGCAGAAATCTCAGGCCGAAGATTCTGACCGGGGAGTCGCCTCAAACAACCTTCCAAAAGGAATTTGTTGCTGCGACTGCAAGGAACGAGAGGCAGTGCCGTGTAAGTGCATGCAGCTGGCAAGTCATATGCATGTGGATACTGTTCCAATGGAGCAGATGCAGGATAACTTGGTAGCAATGAAGAGGAAACCGACTGATTCAGTTATTTGTTTGTTGCTTTAGCTATAGTTACAGTAAGTTTCTGATCAGTCAGTAGTTGATTTTTAAATGCCCATATTTGTACTTTAACTGCACTGAACTGTTCAAACCACCCTCATTGAAAAGTGTACACGTTAGCTATGATAGGGTGTTTAGTGTTTTAAATGATGATTGTTTCAATTCAAAATGATGCACAACCCTTGAAATTTATGCCGTTTTAGTGATGAAACCACTATTTTGACCTATGACCTCATATTTGGAGGTCAAGATTTGTTCCTAATGGTCCTAGTTTAGTGTTTGTTTCCTTCTAGTATAATGCTGTGCATTTTGACAGCAAGATTAACCATATACCATATTTTGTTGCTGAGATACAAATCATAGTGTTTTAGGTCAGGGAGAGTGACCTTTAACCCCCTTAAAAGGCAATTGCCCCACCCACAATCTTTCTTCTATATTTACTTTCTATCTTTATATCCATAGTACACACATCAGTTGAAATTAGCTTCTTTAACAATTTCGCAGATGAACAAGTTAGGGATAATAAGAATAATTAGCTGCGAGGTTGCCACATTTACCACCATCTCATAATTCGGACATGGCAATGTGAGGATTCTTTTAACGGTTTTTGGTCTGATTGGATATGGGTTATGTTGCGGAATCCTTAGATAGGACCGCAGTAGCGATAGGATGTCGTACCAGTGGCGTACTAAGCAGGAGTGATCCGCCCGGGTACCAGCCAAGGGGTACCATGCCAAAGCCTACCCCACCCCCTCCCCAAACCCCCTAAAAAATGTACTGTTGAAAAATATATATGATACACCCAGACATTACACTATATTTATATGTTTAAATTTTGAAATTATTTATGGGGATACTAGTGGCGGACAGCTACAGAGGAACTTTTACCTATTTTATAAATCTTTGTAGTGATGTTTATACCGATCTAAATTGTCTACTAAAGATAAATATTTTGAACAAACGATGGGATTAATTAAGATGCATTCGCTAAAGCAAGAGAATTCCTTTACCTATAATTTTCAAATTGCTCAACTTATTAAAATTTAGCGATATTGTTAGGCTGAATGAGGCCACATTCTTTTACAAGGCTTGGAATGGCTTACTTCCTGCAGCCTTTCATGACTTCTTTACTACTAACAGCGCCATACATAGTCACCGCACTAGAAGTGCCGGTCAAGCTGCACCACAACTTATGTAATACAACATTCGGTACGTTAAGTTAAAAGAATCGTGCCTTATTAAGACATTAATTATATTTACATTTATGTATATATGTATTTCTTTCTTTCTTTCTTCTTGGGAGTCCTTTACCTTGTTAAGCCTGAATTGGCTTTTTAGAAGACTTCCCTCCACATGTATATATTTATTATCTGTGGAAAATCAAATAAATAAATCAAATCAAATTATCAGTTGCCAGTGATAACACCCTTTTGCATCTAAGCCACCTTACATCAACAAACATTTCAAACTGCTCCCTAAACTTCTCCCCCAGGATGGTATCCCCAACACGACGTGACAAAAGAAGGACCCGCCCAGGTGCCAACTAATCCAAGTACGCAACTGTGTCGTACTTAGATCAAAGAATGTGATAGTTTAGCCAAGGTAAGAAATGTGTGTTTTGCAGAGAAGGAAAGTTATCTCACCAGAAGAGCAATGAATTAAACGAAGTATAAATTACAATGTGTATGTGGGAGGGGGGGGGGGGGTAGTGTACAAAAAATGGAAGTGCAAAAACCCACCTGTTTAAAGGTCAAACCACCGAAACTTGAAACAAGGAACACTCCCTACAGTACCCCCCCCCCCCCTCCTTACCCCACGCTTCAACAGTGAACCAAAGTTTAATTTAAGAAAAGTTTGACTTTGGTATGAAATTCAAGATTGTAACAAAACTTAATCTTACATAACCAGGGTCGTAAATTGACAATATTCTAAGAGAGGTGTTGATCGATTTCGAGACCGACTTGTCTTTTTGCGACCGATTGTAGTGACTAGTCTCGCAACGTTTCGAATAATAAAACCAACAAAAGCTTACTTTATAACTTCAACTGTACACTGTTATTGGCTGGGAGTGCAGGCCACATTGCAAGATCGGCAATGAATATAACACGGAACGCCTTTTTACGGTTAGATTCGTTTAACACGGCAGCATACAGAAACGTACTCAAAGCCAAAGTGAATTAATCAGGTCACACATCCGGAGTCTATGCATGCTACGTAAGTTCGTCAATACCGCCCTCATTTTTTCGGGAAAGCATTTCATACTATAGTTTTCTAATTAAATATTTTTTATCGCAAGCAAAAGGCTGTACATGGCGTGAATATGATATTTTTCTATAACATACATTATTTAAGAAGATTTTCCTCGTAGTTACCTCTTTAAAGGTAGACATCAATGGCGACTGCTTACTTCTGGCAAAAAAAATGTTATTTTGCAGCAGTCAATCTGCGTATTATTGATTAAACACGGATGTGCTTATTCGCGGTTCGATTTCCGTTGTTCAGTTTTTATCTTAGCAAGCGTGAAAAACAGGAAATTAGCTGTATGTTTTGCAACTGTAAAGAAAGTAACTTTGATTATGTACGATTCAAATTTTCATGGGATGTCTACCTTGAAATATTCTTAACGGAACCAAATACATATTTGTTTGTTGACACGCGCAGACGAGCCCAACACTAAGGAGGAATACATAGCACTCCATCAGATCGATATTGTTCAAATGATTGCAGGTTTGGCAATATCTTTGACTCTCTGTAACAAGGTTATAAATCTTTCAAGCACCCCATTGAGGTAGTCATTATCTGCTAGCCATTCTGTTTATGATATTACATAATAGTTGATTATTAAATCACAAATACAGACATTATAGGATAATGAATAAGGAGCATTATCATATATACACACCCCACTTTTTTTCTTTTCTAAAGCACGTGAATATTCTACGTGTTTCAATTCTTAACTGTTTGACTTGACGCGAACTTGATTATGTTTCCAAATGCATGGTCAATTAATAAGTTAGTTACAATGACCGACAATTTGTTTTGAGAAACCTAAAAATATTAATTCAATGGAACATGAAATCATCGCAAAAGTGCAATTTGAATGCTTGAAGAACATTCAAAGTCTACATTGTTTAAAAACAAATTGTTTCGACAAAAATTGTTTCAAGAAATATTAACTATCAACTACGATTTAAATTAAGACATTAGATGCGCATGTTGGTCTGATGACATTATTGACTACCCACCATTTTTTACAATTCCTGATCAGGTACTTCGAAGTACTGCATAAATTGAACTCAAACACCGCTATCAAGAATAAAGATCATTTTGGATTTACTTTTAACAGCAAATTAAGATTTATTTGTGTATTTCCTACCACTGTCCAACGGTGGTTATGAGAATGTCCCTTCAACTATGCACGATTGAGTTACATTCCAAATGGAAGACTAATAGCACAAATGAGACCTTACTTATAAATAGCTGGCGCTCTTACAGTTTACAGTTTACTGCTTATAGTACTGTAATAGAGCTCACATTAAAAGTTTCTCATTTTACAGTCGGAGGTCACCTACCTTGATTTACCGTTGAGCTAATTAAAAAATCTCTCTACTAGCTTATTTAGCTCTTTATAATCCATGTTATGCCATGCGTATAACGGTATAGCCTAAACTGTTACGGTATTGAGAGAAACTGTTACTCCCACAAATGAGTAACAAGAAGCAATATATTTTCTTTTCTGTAAGCACCACAGGGACCCCACCGATATAATTCATCGATATGTCTGTGGATCCTTCATTTATGAGATACAAGGTAACGTTTTCCAGGTCAAAAAATCACAGGAAGTTCAACTGCCAGAAGTTTGTCCGACAGCCATTTTTCGTGACCATGTTCATTCACATTGAATACGTTGTATAACATATTTATGGACGGTTGTGACTAGCATTGTGCCTAAGCGGATATATAGTCACCGAACCTCAGTTCCATAGTAGAAAATGGGGATCTTCTTACCAGCTTCTTTTGACACTGGCCACAGCCCCTCCCCCCCCCCCCCACTATTCGAAATTATAAGATAATACATTCTTCAATCTGCTTTATTTGAACGAATACATTTGTAAGTGAGAACATTTTGACCGTGGATGGCATTTTTGACACTGGCAAATGATGATCTAACAAAGAAGAATAAAGTTGTTGCAAGAATATGTTGGTTTTTGCACATAATAAAGACAATTATAACGCAATTTAAAGTACCTTGAGCACATCTTGGGCTTTAAAGCACCCTTTCCTGTCCTTTCCGCAGAGGTAGCGATTATGTCATAAATCGATTGGTGGAATGACAGTCATTCTATAAAGAGTCCAGCCACCGCCAAATTACCATTTAAAAAGGAAATGGCAAATTGTATTTTCTACGTTCACTACAGAGCACCGTTCACTGGGTTGTTTTCTGTTGCACCATACACTCGAAGCTGCGTTAAATCAAGTGTGATAGAGACGTTTCTGTACACAGCTCTATATACGCTAGTACAACTCTCCATGCGTAGTCACTTATGTTTACAATACTTGCTGGACTTTGACATACCTTTTTGATTTCCTTGTAGTGATTGCTTACATATTCCTAGAAAGGTTAATGTTTAAGTCTAAAGGTTATATTGAACTTATTATATATTATACTTATTGAACTTCTATAGACTAGAATTAAAACTTAATATCGTCCCTACTTATGGTAGGTAAATGGTGGGTAAAAATAGACAGGAATCCAATTCAATGTTTCCCTTAGCATTCACGACATAAACTTGCGTTTCAATTCATTTTATCTTTGAACTGTGGTATTTCACCTCACGACATAGTTTGATAGTAGTTGACACTCGCAGTATACCTTTGAAGGTGGCAATCCTGAAGGTTCCTTTGAAGTTGCAGCAAAAGTCACTTTTTCCTTAATTTGACCTCTCGTTGAACTTTGGGTTCAGTTACCACGTGATACACACGTTCGTACAGTACATGGATCAGGAACTGCATAACAACCTTGAAGTTTTCGAGACTACGCATGGAGCCCAAATGAAGATGCTAAACAGCTGATCTTTACTGAACATTCGGTTTGATTTTGAGGTATTTGGCGGGTTATTTCTTGTAAATTTATATCTCGTCCATGTAGGTTGTCGGCTCGACTGGATTTTGCGCTTGTCTCGTGACCACCAAAAAGGGTCGGCGTGAATAAAAACATTGTGATCAGATAATTGGGAAAGTGAACTGGCTTATTTTACAAGGTAACTACTTGCACGTTAAGCTGCAATTAATTAAAGAAACATACTTAATTAATAATTGAATCGATCACATGTGCGCAAATGGGTGGGATATACAGTGCAACCTAACCAATATACTAAAATAGCTAAATGAAAGAGGCGACCACGTTGCTTGAGAAGCCACAATTCTCCTGTAAGTAGAAGGGCACTAATTATACATGCAGATGTTTTCATCCAAACAATGATTCTCACTTTCACTTCGTTTGGGAAGTGAAAAGCCGAAATTATGAGATAAGAGATTTTGTAAACCTGGTGTTGCGGTTGATACGTTGTACCAACGACCTATCGGGGCAGTGCTATTGATATTACCGAATCGTAAAGACGTTGTATTTCACTGATCTTGCTATTCGTGATTTACCAACAAACAAAGGGTAAATACTACAGACGGGTTGAAATCAGAATGTTGAAAATGGCAGATCTTGTGGCGTATATAATCCGATACAAGTTCTCGTGACGATTTCGTGAAACAGTGTGTACACAGTCTAGAATAACCGGTTTCCTTAGTCTGTCCATGAGAAGGTTTACAAGATTATCGAGTCGATTCTCTCTTCTTTAGCTAGAGTGCTCGCGCGTACCCGAAAAGAACTTTCCAAATACGCAATTTCTAAAAATGGAGTTCCGGGATCTGACAGACAGTGGCGTCACCAGACTTTTCAGTCTGGGGGGGGGGCACCAGCATTTGATGGGGGGCACTTAGATGGATACGGATCAACGTCCTGGGGAGGGGTCCAAGGGGAGGGGGTGCCCTCCAGGCGCGGCGGAACGGGAAAATTATTGGGGGTGGGGGCTAATGTGTAGAGACTATCTAAGCGGAGCGCCACCATCGGTTGGCGCGGAGCGTACAAGAAAATTTTGGGTTTTTCAAACCCCCAGATGGCCGGAAACGGCACTTCCCGAGTGTTTCATGCTGCGAATACCTAGCCCTAAAATATGGGTCTCAAGCCTGCAATTTCTCAGATTGCACGTAAAAGTCTGTAAAAACATTGTAATTTGTATATTCGATGGTGTTTTAAGAGAGTAGCTATTACTCGCAGTGTACTCGCAAAGACGTTTTTGAGTGTAGTAAGGGGATGTTGGAGAACTGGTTGAAATGAAGCAAGTCATTGGCCTAAGACGAAGTTGTGTTGCGCTTACCGGTACTCACACTCACTGCTTCCACTTTTCACGGGGCGTGAAGACGCGGTTGGGGTGACAATATGGTCTATAGCCAGGGGACAGGCCGAGGGTCCCCCAGCATTTACTAAAATTATTACACCTATATAGTATACGTGTGCATCGGACAGATCGACAAGTATGCATTGATAAATGGGCAGATGCACGTTTCGGAGCCTTGGTAAATATTGGGGGGGCTTATCATGCATTTGCCCCCTCAACTTTTTCCTTGGGGGGTTGAGCCCCCCCAAGCTCCCCCGGTTCCGCCGCCACTGCCCCCCCCCCCTCCCCTTTGGAAAATTTTCGCATACGGAGGATGGGCTAGATGCAAAATGCTGCCACATTTGATGCTAAATTCGATCTGAAGATATCTCCAGAAATTGCTATTTTTGAGGTAATGATTTTAACAAGGCGCAGAATTTGCAGAGGATATGAACCACATGCTGTCGATATTATGCCTAACCCTATCAATAGAACCTACATTTGTTGAATTAATGTGTGCATGACCCCGACTCCTTTCTTGTCCTTCTCGTTTTCGCCCATTATCTATTAAGATGTAACAGGTTCCAGCATCGTTATTGGCTCCTATCAGGGATCTCACCATGCAATCCAAAGTTTGATCACACATCGAGTATGGCTCAGTATAGCAGGTGTGAACATTCGCCATTTGTTCCTACAAGCATCTGACCTCAAATGACCTCTGCACCCCCTACACAACAGGGTTAATATATGGGTCCACAAATATAGGCAAGTATGGTGCCTGCGGACCCTCACATTCTCACATTTCGTCAGCTCCTAACCTGTCAACCTCAGACCAAGGCAACATATTGCAGTACCCTCCCTTCTCACAGTCATGTAGCTCGCGAAGCGGACTTGTATATCCGCTGGTATGGCGTGAGCACTGACACATTCAATGTAAATATACCTGTTGTGATGGCGCGGGTTACGACTTCGATACCCGACGTTCAAGGATAAACTTGTTAATTTTTACGCAGCTCATTTGAAGAAAATACGAATTACTGTGCTTCTTTGTCCTTATGAAAAACCAACTCAGATGATGGGAGTTGAATATAACAAAATATATATATATTTTTTTTACCAACCCAAATCTCAGATGGGGGGGGGGCACTCGGGGGGCACTAGGTTTTCCAGGGGACACGTGCCCCCTGCCCCCCCCCCCTTGGCGACGCCACTGCTGACAGACCATGAGGCTTGAGAGGGAAACCAAGCGAAGACTGGGAAAATCCCTAACGTCCTCAAAGAAGAACAGTGGGGAAGAAACGTGGATGCATAACATTGAGCACAATACCCATATAATTGTTATTGGTGGAGGTGTTTATTGCCACGTACAGTAGACTGACCTGTGTTTATCATGCCATAGTGTAATTGTATCTAAATGGTGGTTCGAGCCATTTCTATTGTACTGGTTCTGGTTACTAACAAGCAACTACCTAGTGCACTATAGAACAACTGTATTTGTATACAAACACATTCTTTGCAAATCTGCCATGTAAATGTAAAAGATGATGGAGCGGGCTAGTAATCCCTATATATTGTAGAGCGCATGAGCACTACCATAATGAAGTCATCGAAACCTCAATGCATTTTGCATTCTAGTTACGAGTGTACGGTCTTCCACAGAAATCATTTCTGTGGGGTCTTCCCGCTAGCTCCCACCACGGAGTTGTTGTGGAATAACAATTCCCTGCTCCCACCCATTGAGTATTGAGTGTAACGCACACTCAGTTGTAACGCACACGGTTGGTTCAGAACACACCAAATCATGGCTTTATGTTCACTTACAGTGTGCTGCAGATTGTTGACTTGCCGTAACAATATTCTGCTCCAGCAAGGGAAAGGATTTTATAACGGTACGTGAAAATATTAACATAGCATACGGCTATAGTAATTATTATACCTAGCATGATCTTCACATTGTGCCTAACCAAACATTTCCTCCAGCCTTAACAATCGCAGAACACCTCCACTGGCACTAATGTAGTAGTAAGATCATGTGTAGTATATGTTCCCTTTCGAGGGGAATGGTGATGCACACCCGACGATGATCACACAGTCCCGATGCAAGGCGACTGGGGTTGATAGCGGATCAGTCGTTCGGTAGTTTGGTTCTCGTGCCCGGGTTCTTTCCTGGGCGACTTTTCTTAAAAAGTAGTAGTAGGCATACCTAGCCTAGGCCACTACTACAGTAATAGTACAATCCTAGTACTAGGTTAGTAGGGTTTCAGTTGTTTTCCGCACACGTTACTTTCCGCACATTACATTCCGCTGAAAAAATTCTTGTGCGGAAAGCAACTTTTTTTCCACTTAGCCTACCTGTACACTATATTTTTCCTCAATTTAAGTATACATACCAAATTCAGGATGATGACAATAACATGAGAAAGTATCAAAGAACGTCGATAAGGATGGTTAGACTGAGTTCATGTCAGATAAGTTAAGCTGCTTATAATTTACAGGAGGCCTGGGGTGTATGTAATTAGGGATCACTTAAAGAACTATGAGTTGGTCGGCGGATTAAAGGGCAAAGGGACGCTGTTAATGTTTATGTGAAAATATCACAAAGGACACCCCCCCCCCGCCCACCCGTCTCCTAAAGGATGAAACTTAGCTAGACCAAATCGTCACGGCAGCTCACTTTTTCCCCTTCATGCCATATCAAAAACTACAACCAAATAAGGTGGCGCTGTTTAACTAAAAGTAAACTTGTGCTTACAGCCTAAGCTAGTGCTTACAGCCTAAGCTATAACCTTAGCTATCCTAATAATAATCTAGTCTTGAAGCTACATTTTATCCTGCTATCTTCTCCATCCTCCTAAATCCTTCCATGTGCCTAATCATTTCAGTAAGTCATTCTGTTCCTCCCCCCCCAAAAACGGTACTTTCCGCTGACAAATTTGTGTGCAGAAAACACCATTTTGTTTCAGCGGAAAGTAACGTGTGCGGAAAATAACGGTACCCGGTTAGTCAGGGGCGTAGCGAGCGGGGGGGTGTGGGGGGGTGTCACACCCCCCCAATAATTTGGTCGCTGTCGGCAAATTTTGGGTCTGTCGGCAAAAGGAGAAAAGGTGAAAGAGCGGAAGGGGAAGAAAGAAGGAAAGCTGAATAGAGAAAAGGAGAACGGGAGCTTCTTCCGTGCCAAATTTGACTTAAAATATGCACCAGATTGCATCTAAGGACGTTTTAAAACTAAAATTTTAGACCCCCTACCCTTAGACCCCTCCCCCATTTCAGTCACCACTTCCAGATCCGTCGGCAAATCAAATTTGACTTAAAATATGCACCAGATTGCACCTAAGGACGTTTCAAAACTAAAAATTTTCCAAAGGGGAGGGGGACATCCCCTCCCCTTAGACCCCTCCCCCATTTCAGTCACAACTTCCAGATCCGTCGGCAAATCAAATTTGACTTAAAATATACACCAGATTGCATCTAAGGACGTTTCAAAACTAAAAAATTGCCAAAGGGGAGGGGACACCCCCTCCCCTTAGACCCCTCCCTCATTTCAGTCACCACTTCCAGATCCGTCGGCAAATCAAATTCTCCACACCCCCTCCAACAAAAAAACCTTCGCTACGCCCCTGCAGTTAGTAGTAGTAGTACTATATTATTATTAGGCCTAGTAGTAGTAGTAAGTAATGTAGCACTAGTACTAGTACAGTAGTACTAGGCATATGCATCATTCATAACAAAACCTCTAAAAAGGAATGGTAAATTTCAGTTCCATACAGAGGAATACCTTCATGGCTAGGGGAAAAAAATCTAATTTGATATTCCTTGGCAATTTTGAAGTCTCAAAACTGATGAGGCTAGTCCAGTCATAAACCAGTTTGTCGAGTTCACGCCTACTGTCACGGTACTGTATATAACGGCTGCTCGTTAGCTTCAGAGGGCATCTATTTACTGATACACCTGAGTTGCTCGGCACATTGACAGCATTAATAGTCTTGAAGTGGGATGATAATTGAGTGGCTACCATGTACCAAGCGTTCAATATGGAAACTATCTTGGTAAATACCAGAAAGACAAGAAAATGCAAATGAGATCCCAACATCCCCTCTCCGTGCTCTGTAAAGAAAAAAAATTCAGTTAATTCTCAGTATTCTAGTGTTTGAAAATTATAATCAGACACTATCTGAAAATGGTACCAACTAGTATTTGGTTTTGTAGAACCAGGGGCTGAGCCAGGAATTGGTCTTTTGGGTGTGGACATTAAAAAACTGAGTGTGCTTTTGGTGTCACAAAATCATGATGCAATATGGCTCATCCAGTTCCATGTGTTAGGGCCTCTTGTGAATATCAACATCCCTGGGCAGTGAAATTTTGTAATTTTTAGGCTATATTAGGGCCAAATTCATTTGTTTTTGGACCTATTCTAAGTACCTTTTAGCAGTTTCATATTTCAATGAAAATTATTGATTGTTAGCTATCGAAAATATCAATTTGGTATAGTAATCATGCCTCCCCATCATCATCTCCCGTCCCCCATCATCATCCCTCCCGGTAACCATCCATCCCCCTGATTATCATCTGTCCCCGGCTGACCCTGCAGCGGCCTGACTCTCCCACAGTAGTCGTAAAAACTTATAATAGTTCTAAAGAAAGCCAATTATCAATAGGCCTATGCACTAATGCATGCAGGACTACTATTTTCCAGTTATTCAAATGCCAAATGGCCATTTTCCCCTCTCCTGATCTCACGATATAAATAAGTAATAGGAAAATCAAAGTTACTTTTTGGAAGTACTGTAGTCAAATAATTGTGCACAAGTCTTCATGATTCAGAATCCTTACGGTACATTGCAATCTGTATATTACAGTAGTAATGTCACTAGAGCAAAACAGTTAACATCCCAGGGACGCAAGTCCACCAAAATTGTTGTGTCCCATAGAAAAAATGCTTTCATCCCGATCGAACACCAATTGCATTTATTGTATGACCTTCTTTACTTGTGTAGTTGTAAAGATGACATGATAGAATCACAGCCTACACTGTGATCGGAGTGTGACATGCCTGAGATTGACTGGCGCACAGGGTCACAAGGACTGAAAAAGTTTGCAAAAAGAAACTATTGTGGTATGAATACACATTTTACTTTAGCAGTTCTCAATAGGGAGAGAATCAAGAAACTGAGATGGAAATTCCTTGTCAGTATCAGAGATGTTAGCTCCCACAAAATTCCTTGTCTCAACTCATAACAGTTTATGATCAAAACAATGGTTCAAATACTATGTGATACTCTCTGAAAAAATTCAAGCACATCTTCTTACCATGAGCGCTTGTTGTTGAAACATACTTACTGTATGTGACTACAAGGCCTAACGTTATGATATTTGAGTGCACACATATGATAGCCTGTAAGGGATGTTCCACCCTTTGGGTTTGACTGGAGGTACAGTGTACAAAAAACCGGTACATAGGGATTGAATGCAAATTTCACCAGACTTAGATTATGTTCCTCATTAACATATCAAAAAGAAATTTTGACCTGGACTATTCTTTTAACATTAAACTGAGAATTGCATGCACAGACTAATATCATCGTTTTAATAGCAAATTGTAAAGATTTTCTGCATTCGATGAGGTTCAAAGGTTATGTATAACTGTGAATTTAAATTTGTTTCACAGAATTTCGCTACTTTAGAACGGTGAAAAACACATTGACTTGCAGGCACACACATAATGTGGGCTAAGTTAAATTGTTATACTAATTTCAAAAGTGTGTAATAACATTGTACATACAGTACTTCACTGAATGGAATAGGTTACAAAGCATACTGTATGTGGATATCAAAACAGTTGTATTAAAGATTTACTAGAAAAACGTTTTTCATAAACATTAAATAAATTTAGAAAGGGATACAGAAAATATGGGGTGACTAATGTTTGGAAAAAAGTGAGAGTACTCAAGTAATATGTGGAGAATGTTGTCACACAAATGAAAAGAGAGAGGTTTTCTTTGTCTAGATACACTTGACAACTTGTCTTACAGTAATGTATGTATACATGTTAGCAGATTTATCAAGGTACAGTAAGAAATGTTTCTCTTCTTTTCAATTCAGCTGCTTTGCTGTGGTCTGATAAGACAGAGCGACCTTCAACAGAATCTCTCATCCAGTGGAAGCAGCTTCCTGTGCCAAAGATGAAGCCAGATGACGCATGGAGCGAAGAGAATGCCCTCTTTGGAGAGAACGATTATAAAGACATTCTTGGTGATGGAACATACGATTTGCGTAGAAATATAAAAAGTGGGCCGTGGTGGTTGAAGGGCTGGAAGCCTAAAAACGAGCTTCAGATGCTAATTGCCAAGAAAAAATATGTTGGAAACGACATGGGCCCAAAGGAAAGACATGACTTACAGAAAAGAATGTTCTATTTGTATAAAAAGTTAAATAGAAATAAGGGCAAATGGATGTATAAAACTGATGACTAGAGGGGGCACTGAATAATCAAATCAGAAGGCAATTCTTGAAGGGAAATTACTACTAGAGACTGATGAATTGGATCTGCTCTTGACATGGCAAAAAGTCACCCTCTCTTACTGGTGGAAGCTATATTTTGTGCTTGCTATGTATCTAAAATGTTTATGCAAGCACACTAATCATGCAAAGTGTATTTTTGGAATCAAGTGTTCCTCTGTGGTCCAAAGCAGTGAAGTGTCTTCATGGATGGAACTGGATCTATTGAACATGGCATGTCCGGGAATGTATATTTGAGTTGTACCAGCAAACGTGGTACAGTAAGCATTTGTCATTAACTATCCACATATATAAGTAAACAGTTAATCTGTCTGTATATTCTGGTACTGTGCCATCTTGCAGTCACATATGTGCATATTAACCTGGCCTCATTTGAAATCAGTATGGGGTCATAGGTTCAAATAATTCCTCCACTCAACTTTGATTCACCAACTTACCATATCAGATCACTGAGTAGTTGCTGGTTTTGGGGCATTGAGAAGGTAGTCATGAATCTGAAGAAAATAACATTTTTGTCCTTGGTAAACAATGTTTGTTCTACAAACAACTGTACTCTTGTGAAGTCCTGTAGCAGGTGTTTTTCAATAACGGAGCTAAATATTATCCATGATTATATTGCAGATCATTGGACTGTTGTACCATTGGCATGTAACCTCAGAACCATTAATTTTTTTTAAAAGGATGCTTTTCATTACAACATCTACTAAAATATCACCAAAGCAATAACAAAATGCCTTGTGTACCCATTTGCTACCCAGAATAAACATCCACCACTAGTAAACATGCATAGCTCAGTAGGAAATATAGCAGAAGTCACTGGTACCCTGTCCCAGCAACCTTACCTAAAGTACTACCTCACTGGCCATTTTAGTACAACAGGGACAGTCAAGAGGGCAAATCAGTGGAAACCGTGGCTTAGTACACATACTGTACAGTATGTACTATCCAGCACAACATATCACTGACCAGTAAGTCATGGAAAATGTACAGGCTAAATTGCAAAATGCGTCCATTTTCTCAATGAAACATTGGTGCTAACCGTGGTGTGCATGATGTACAGTATCATGATGCTAGCCTTGGTGCGCATGATGTATCATGATGCTAGCCCAATGTGCGCATGATGTATCATGATGCTAGCCCAATGTGCGCATGATGTATCATGATGCTAGCCTTGGTACACATGATGTATCATGATGCTAGCCGTGGTGCGCATGATGTATCATGGTGCTAGCCTTGGTGCGCATGATGTATCATGATGCTAGCCTTGGTACACATGATGTATCATGATGCTAGCCGTGGTGCGCATGATGTATCATGATGCTAGCCGTGGTGCGCATGATGTATCATGATGCTAGCCGTGGTGCGCATGATGTATCATGATGCTAGCCGTGGTGCGCATAATGTATCATGGTGCTAGCCTTGGTGCGCATGATGTATCATGATGCTAGCCGTGGTGCGCATGATGTATCATGATGCTAGCCGTGGTACACATGATGTATCATGATGCTAGCCGTGGTGCGCATGATGTATCATGATGCTAACCTTGGTGCGCATGATGTATCATAATGCTAGCCGTGGTGCGCATGATGTATCATGATGCTAACCGTGGTGCGCATGATGTATCCTGTTTTCATATTTTTCCAAACTGGATATGTACAGTAGTTACTCTGTTGATTTAAGGAAGCAATGTCATTCTGAGCTATTATGTAATGCCTGGTATTCAAGGTATTAGTGGGTCATTTATAATGGTTTTTATTACAGTATGCCCAAAGTGTAATAACATATTAGGATTTTGAAGGCTGTTTCCAAACAAATAATTCATGGAAATATTCATCATAGCATGTTTTGATATGAAGTTAAGCAATGATATGTGTTCTTATCTGAAGACTACAATAAAGCTCTGTTTCATATAATGCAAGTTATTTATTTACATTTATAATCAGTGTTTAACTGTAATGAAGTGATTTATGGTACCCGATCAGCATTAAACAATTTTCCTTGCTATGGTTATGTAATTTCACTGGCTCATAACAAAAGGATTTTTAACTTGAAAAGATAACAAGCAAATTTGAGCTTAAAGTCTGGAAAGCTTGTAAAACCCTAATCCCATATAAGTGGAAGTTGGATGAACTTCATATTTGTACTTCATACCTCTCTTACATGTTTCATACTGTGTGCATTTCGACCTACCCGCAGTCAGCACGAACAACTACCTCAGTACCACATTGGAAACATGCCCCCAAAGAAGATGTATACTCAGCCAAGCCCGAACCATGTTTGGGTGATAAACTTTTGTTTACCTGCTGTTTGGTAGGTTAGAAAACCCTTGCTCAAGTTGGCATGTGTGTGTGTATGTGACATGAGCATGTACAGTTAATGCTATAACTCAAGGTCAATGAACAACTTGCTTGAACTTCATATTTGGTATGTAGATCTCCCTTGAGTGCAAGAAAACTATTGAAATAGGTATATCTCAAGAAGGGAAGCTTGGGCAGACCTCATATTTAATGTGGTGAAGTACCACATAAAGTACAAGAAGCCTATTGCTTTTGGTGGAGGTCACATGCCATTTGGGGTCACCAGGGGACAAATTGTGAAAATCTTGTGAACACGACATCTCAAGAAGGGAAGGTCGGACCAATTTCATATTTAATGTGTAGAAGTAACATATTGAGTTGCAAGAAGCCTATCGTTTTGGTGGAGGACAAAGGTCATTTGGGGTCACATTGTGAAAACTTTGTAAACAGGATATCTCAAGATGGGAAGCAAAAGCAGACTTCATATTTAGTGTGTAGAAGTACCATATTGAGTACAAGATGCCTATTTTGTTTGGTGGAGGTAATAGGTCTTCTGGGGTCATCAGAGGTCAAATTGTGAAAACCTTGTAAACATGATATCTCAATATTGGAAGCTTGGGCAAATCTCGTACTTGCTATGGGGTGTATAACATTGAGTAAAAAAGAAGCCTTAAGATTTTGGTGGAGGTCAAATGTCATTTGGGCAGAACAGGTCAAATCGTGAAAGGCTTGTAAACATGTGCAACCTCACTACACTTTATGTCAGATTCATGAAGAAAAACTGCTCATGTTACATCATCGAAACCACAATGCATTTAGCATTATGGTTAAATCTGGCAATGAGCAGCTCATGCATAATTATAGATTAATATCTGTTTTACCTTCAATATCTAAACTTATTGAACGACTTGTTCCCAACCGTTTTTACAACTTTATACTTAAACACGACTTGTATCCAAATCAATATGGTTCCCGCAAAAAACACAACATGTATGGCGGCACTCAATCTTGTCGACATAATCTAGGAATGATTGGATAATACGCTACACAGCTGCACTCTTCTTTGATCTTTCAACATCTTTTGATACCATTGACCACCGCATTCTTCTACAAAATACTTACTTGTTATGGGGTACGTGGAACATCTTTAAATTGGTTCCAGAGTTATTAAGTGATCCTTATCACTTATTGTCGTATATATAATGTTAATAGCTATTTATTGACCGTGAAAATCGTTACCCTAATCAGTGTCTAAGTTGCCCCTTATAGACAATATACACTAAATGATGCTCACTCGGGTCTGTTTGGGGTCCGAAGGAACATATGTGCGACGTGGCGGAGGATTTATCCATATCACATAGTTCCAGATATCATCTATACACAAAATACACGTGTTCATTATTTAGTAGTTAGAACGCTTGTGGAAGTTGTGGTAATAATATGTGTGGTCGTGCCACATGTTAAACAATTATGCAAATCGGAATAGTTTCTTTTCAGTTTAACTTTCAGTTTATTGACAATTTCATTGTTCAAGACTAAACAAAATATACATAATTACACAAATTAATCTTTATTAACAAATTGGAAGGTAAAAGCAGGAAATACACATTTATCGCAAATTAATTGATTTCTTTTGATTGAATTTTCCGTCTATTGACAATTTGATTGTGAACGTACATTGAACATACACAACTACACATTATTTACACTTAATCATGTTATCCGCCCTCAGTAGACACACTCGTGTCTCAAAGTTTACGGAAACGAACAATTCACTTCTTCTCCATTAATTGAAAAGAGGGTAGATGTCTTGGTGAAGTTTGACATTAGCAACCTGGTATGATCGAGTTAGATTGTAGATAACAATACAAAAACGAAAATATGAGATAATTGAAATTTCAGTACAATTCGTACTTTCGAAATGGAGACAAAATTGTGAAGTCGAAACTTTGTTTTAACAAACTGCTGTCCCAAGCGAATGTTTCAGTACCTCTCACCCCATTGACTCAAGGTATTCACCATATACAGAGGCGTGATCCAGGGAAAGAATATTTTCATGATGTTCAAAGAGATTGGTTGTTGAAGGAGATTGTAATCTAGAGCGATTTGGGGGGGGGGCGGGGAAATGTGAAATGGTGTATTAGGTGGCATATGTAGCCTAATTGTTAGATAAATAATAAGATATACCCGCTAATAACTACTTAAGATTTTCTTGTTGCGAGATTGAAAAGGGTGTGTACACGCTCACACACTGCCCTGGGTCCGCATCATAAGTGACAAAACATATAACCAAAATGCATTTATAATATCAAGGTGTACTTTTACCCGTATTGCACACACAAAACTTATCACAAAGTCTGGGAATGTTCATTTCTTCAGTAGTCTTCTTATTACATCTAATATCAAGTTATTGCGATGTATAAGACTCTCAATTGACGTAACTTCATGTACATGTGCATATTATGTTGGCCTTCCTTTCTCCTACAAAGATTGGCTTGTCAGTTTTATATGTCAGAGACCTATAGCGAATATGAGCAAAGAATTGAATCACAGAGAAATTTGTCTAATATACTTTACTTTTGGGACCAAGTGGGGGGGAGTTTACTCCACGCGAAGAGGGGAGGGGGGCACAGTATACGCTAGGGTGCCCAAAAAAATATATAAAATGTGTGTGTTTTGTTGGTTTCGATGTCACGTGTACATTGAGTCGGAAACTTGTATTGTCATACCCAACAGAGTTGTCAGACACTTACATGACCAAATATAAAATCAGAATTTCCGCAAAATGGTTGACGGCACAGATGGAGGTCGGGGATGGAGCATTAATGCAAATAGTTAGCCCAGCTATCAAAAATGAAAATTGTTGATGCTGCAAAACAATAAGAAATAAAATAAACAACAATAGATAGTGTCTTCTAATTGTTAATTGGCAGGTGGAGATTTGTAATCCATGGTGGCATCGATGGATACAGCCCATGCATGCTAGTTTTTTCTTTTTTTGGTTTGTTCTACCGATAAGGCTGACACGGTGCTGAAGGCCTTTTTAGGAGCTGTTGATGAGTTTGGTCTTCCTCAGCGTGTCCGATCAGATAAAGGAGGAGAAAACACGCTTGTGTGCAAATTCATGTTAGAACACCCCTTGAGAGGTACAGGGAGGGTATCTCTCAAGTTGCTGGAAAATCAGTACACAACCAGCGATCGAATAGAACGACTATGGCGAGATGTTTATAAGGTAAGAACCGCATTCGTTTCTTTCGCTCAGTGCCTATTGTGTAATGGTTATGAGCTGAGAGTGTGAGATTGTCATGAGTTCTGACGCACAAACCTTGTCTGGTGACAGAAGCGCACACTACCAAGTATGATAAGTAGGCTAATGAACACCATCAGCGTGGAAGGGACATCAAATTGACGACATACAAACATTGCAAAACGGTTATAAACAAAGAAGAAAATTATCGATATATGCACACTCTTAAAAAGTACTATTTGTGCAAAACAGTTATTTTCCACACACACGCACCCACACAGATTCGATTCTCAGTTAACATTGTAGCAAGTGGGTCAAAGGTTAATTTTCATAATTTATCGTTTGAAAAGATAAGATCATCTCGTCAAACGGCAATCCAGTCACGTAGATTAGCTTGTTTGAGAGCTGACCTACGTTTCTTTTTTATTTCATTGTTTGTAAAAAAATGACCAGTCATCCAATTACGTCATTCAAACTTGTCCCTAACTGTAACTAGCCTTCGGCCCGATCCCACTATTGCTCAATTTAGATTTGTTTGTTTTGTACATTTACTCTTCAAGCTTGAGTGGTTTCTAGGATCTCTTCTACACGATGGATCAAGAAGGACGGCTGGTGTGATCTTGATTTGTTTGCGCTCCATTAATTACGTCTTCCAGCATGTCATTAACAACCAATTAAAGTCTTTTCGAGATTAATTCATTCATCAAAAAATACAAACTGCCGGAAATCAAACACCAATGCGAATGTGGGTTCAGGGTGCACACAATGATGGATATCAGATTGATTTTCTTGAAGAGGACGTTAGTATTTTCGTTGGTTGAACTTTCTCGTTGTGAGAATGACCTGATGTATCTGGTACAGAATGGTAACATCGTGTCTGCAAATTGCATTTTAAAATCAACCAACGTAAATAAATACCAGACTCGCGTCTCACTGACCAAACCATGTAATGATAAAAGCTTACAGCCAGGCGTTGTCTCTCATATATTTTCTGGGTTACTACATGATAAATAGAATATCTTCTGTCCAAAACATTCACAAAATGTATGCTGTACATTTCTGTGCTTCATATCTTTCCAGACACAGACAGAATATAGAGAGTTAGGTATACAGAAAGACAGCAGGGGCCTAGCCAGCTTTTTGGTGTGTAGGGGGGGGGGGGCAAAGTCAAATATCTGTCCCCAATTTCAGGCACATAGCGGCGGATCGTAGTCTTGGGGGAGGGTTTGAGGGGAGGGGTGTTCCCCTCCCCATTCGAATAGTTTTGTTTTCGAAAAGGGCTTATTAAGGGTGTATTAAAATTTTCCCGTTTTGGTTAAAAAAAAACGAAAATATAATGTACGCGCCTGAGCGGTTGAAAACCATCCGGTTATATCACATATTGAAGATGTATGTGAATACAAATATATGGCCACTCGCGAGACAATGCCCGCGCGCGTAGCCAACATTTTTCTTTTTTTAATTTGCTCCCTTTTTTTTTCACCGTCGCCCATCGTGTCCCAAAAAAATCTGCCCCCCCCTCCCTCATCTCCACTGATAGACAGACAGATACTAGACGGTTCTGTAGACAGATTGACTGCGGTTAAGCGAAAGAGAAGAGAAAGGTATAGGCGGATGCATGGTACGGACCAACGAATAAAGTAAACCTGCACTTGTGGAAAATGTGTTCACATGCATGATAATCAGAAATATAGTAATGACATTAAATCTGATTGTGGCCGTGTCTGATAGATATATAAATTAATTTGGAAGCCAGTATAGTACTGAAAATCATAATCATTATCTTCTTTTAAACAGGAAGATGCTGTTTCATATGGGATTAAGTTAGACGTGTTAGACAACGTGGATCATAGAGACTTGGATGACGAAGTTGAACACCGCGTAGCTGTTCCACACACATTGTCGCTTCAAAATGAACAAAAAAAGAACACTAACTACGAACTTCAGAAGAGATGAGAAACTAGCAAATAATGACGAACAGGTTGCTTATTACATTGCTGTGAGAGAATATGTGCAATCACTCCTGTAAAGCACTGGATCCAGAGGATTATCTATTCGGAATTAATATATATATATATATATATATATATATATATAATATGTTAGATAGGCCTCATTACCACAGAAAAAAAAAAAACGCAGAAATATATTTCACAGAGACCTTCGCTCTCCACGAACTGTCGAGATTTATTTGCCACTATTAACAATCGTTCTTATTACCCTAATTATTATCACCGTTACATTTTATCACCGCTTTACTACTAAGTTCTCGCTCACATCCTGTCAGAAGCAACCCTGTTCACGATACAATATGCGCGTCACTTACTGTCGTATCTCCTTGTTAATAAGCCTTCTAAATTCCGTTCTATTGCATTACTGAATGACTCAACCATGTATTTCCATACTAAACATTTACTTATATCTCTCAGATATCAGATAAATTTGTACAAAGGTTTCGTTTAAACTTGCCCCATTTGTTGGAGGGGATGTGGTTGTGTCGTTCACTATTCCACATCCTGTTCTTACTATACTGTATTTGTTACATGAAGAAACTAATTACAGAACACTTTACAGGCTGTACCCTCTGTTACGAATTCAAACTTAAGGGTGGGGGGGGGGTCCATAACTTTTCTGACGGTTCAAGCGAGGGATCAACTTTATTCGTGTATACGACTATGCTTGCATTATAAAAGGTAATCCGTTTGGAGAGTAGCTCCTGTGTTCTTAAGTTTCCATGGTAACATTGGTTATTTCAAACATTTACATCCATATTAGTACATATGGGTATAGGTATACACAGGAAACTCTTATCTTTGTCCATTATTTTGACCCGCATGGAGATGTGTGTTTCATTCAAAAGTCCCACACAATGACACTTTTGACTAGAAGTATCAAGTAATGAACCAACTTGAGCTTAACGTGTTCAGTGAAATCTTGTACTATGTGCTTATCGTGGCTAATGATGAAAACCTGTAAAGCAGCTCACACCATGCAATACAAAAAAGTCGAAAAACAGTGTCATAGCTATTTATTTTTATTTTGGTATCCTGCGAATTGATGGGTGAGTGGTAGGCCAACTTAACTCCAACATCTGTAAACTTCTTCACTGATCCATACAATATGAAACATATTGCTAATGAGAATTGTCCAGGTTTAAGAGGCTACAATAAAAAAATGCTGTTGTAATGCAAACAGTTGGAAAACCAATTTCTTTTCCACAAATAAAGAGGTTCAAGTGAAACTCTAATGCCCCACCCCCTCCCCCCACCCATACCAACAGCAAGGTACTGTATTTGGGCCACTGGTCTGCCATGAGCATTTGCTGGAGTCAGAAGGCACCATATCCCCTCCCCACCCCATCTGTCCATTACATATTCCAGCACTGTGGATACAGTATAATGTATGGCACATTATATCTGGTTCACAATGAGCCAACTTAGTTAATTGTCGTTCAGCCGCACCCACTCATTGATATGCATGACATAATATCCCCGCCCCCCCCCCGCTTCACTTAAAAAAGTCAGACATATGTACAGCCCACAACCTATCTGTTGCCACCAAATCAATCTGTCATTTATATTAGATATTCTAATCAAAGTTGTATGCCAAAAATACAGCATTTAAGTCCATGTCACCATGCATATTAATTAATTGAAACACTTTCATAAGATGAACACTTACACACTTGCAAACATCAAAAGTGTGCCAAATATGTAATGAAACAAACATGTGCCCCCTCCCCCTGGTGCACCTACATGAAATTGGTCATGCCTACAAAACAAACAATAAACAATGCAAAAATGCATTGTGGTTACGATGATGTAACATAAGCAGTGTTCTTCATGAACCTGACATAATGTATAGTGATGGTGTACAATATACTTGATTCTAAGTAATACAATGAAAAGTTTGCATTTCTGCAATTTGCATTCTGTGGCCCCACCCAAAACATATCTCCCATATTGCTCAACTCCACCCCCCCCCCCCCATTACATCAACTAAAAGCAGCTTAGATTCTTTAAGACTCCACTCACACACCCATATGTGTGCACGTGAAAATAACTGAATACATAAGCACCTCATATGCTTTAAACATAGGAACAGAAACAAAAAGATTAACACACATTTATGTCATGCTAAGGTTCACTGAGTCCAGCAGCAGATAAAATTCCAAACTCAATCTTTTCTTTAAATAATTCATAGGAATTATGGATCAAGAGTTTTAAAATGCAGGCACAGGTGTGGACTTTTGGGAACTGAGATCTCTGGCCTTCATTGAATTCTGCATCGTGCAGAAACTGCAGCTGTGGACTTGACTGAAATCCTATCGCTGGAACTGTGTCCAACCCAGTGGTGAAAATTAGGATGTCCCTATGAGATATTGTTGACTGTTTGTCTATTTAAATAGAACATAAAAAGAAAAGAAAATGTTTAACATTGGGATTCACCAATCATAATCCTTCCTTGGAGTACAGTCGGAATAATTTATGGATTATTGTTACTATGGAAAGCTTAAGTTGGCAATAAGTGCAAAAAGCTGACATGAGCCCATTCTGTTCCATAGAGATTGTCAATGTGAATGTATGTTATCTACTATCATACTTTACAGTGTTCTTAGTTAGGAAAGGGTACGTACCGGTTATGAGAACATTTATGTCAATTGTGTGCACGGGGACATTGTACATAATCTGATGCATCCACATTTAGAGTAAGGGGTTTTCATCAGCTTTACCTGAATAAACAGCATTGACTCTTTTTGCCTTTGGCAAGGGAATCATAAATTTGAAGCGAATTGTAAAAGTAACCTGGCGGGATAGCAGTGGTTTTGGATGGTCTACTGACAGCAATGATTTATCTAAACATACTTTAATTGTTTTGCATTTCTCTAATGGTAGAAACATAGCACTTAGGTTTCTATGTGTGTGTTTAATTAGCAAACATCTTTGACAGGGACATTAAGGTAGAATTTAATTTGTAATCCATAACAGCTTACTTGGATGTTTAACTGCTTTTTCCAGAAAATTTTAGATGAATGCCATAGTAGCCTCTGCATAGTTTTGTGAGCAAATATTGCAGAACCACTTGAGGTAAAAAAAAAATCCAGAACAAAATGCTATGTTTACATTTTGATTCATGAATGACATTGATATAATATCGATAATTTAGCAGATGTCTCAAAGAAACAATGTTACTATGTTCTCCTTACTAACAATTGTTCAGCTGATTATCTGTTAAATAAATTTAACAGATAAGACACAGATGAAACACTGCCTGCAAAATATAAGTAATACATGTCATTCATTATATTACATAATTTCATCATAACATTAAGTTAACTTTACCATCAATATCAATGAGCATGTCAAGCCAGTATGTCAACGTTCTGGCTTCTGCCATTCTTCTATTGCTCCCCTCTGGAGAGAGATCATGACTAAAGAGTCTCTCCATTCTTGAGGCTGTTAGAATATCCTCGCTCCGCATGAAGCACTCTTCCATAACAAGTGGATGAGACCCAATGAGGTCCAGTAGTCCCATTGTAGATAACCCTTCAAGGAAGCTGCAGAGTGAGTGAAACAGAAAGCCCAATTAATTATTCCTTGCCACATTTTATTTGAGTCAATAACAACACTGTACTCCACATTTCAAGTGCTGACAATTATTGATGTCAGCAAATGGATGGTTCCCCAATTGTCAAGTCCACTAATGATTCACTATAAGAATTTTTATGTTTACAAGTTTTTTCAGAGATTTACGTTGACCTCAAATGACCTTTGACACAATAACAAAAGGGGTTCATGTACTCACTAAGGTGCTCGTAAACACCATGTATGAAGTTCTTCCAAGTTTGCACAGTTATCAAAATTTTCAGTAGACTGTTAGTCACGGTCGCCAAATAGCGGTTACATTTAAATACATTTGTCAGGCCTAAAAACCTTGAAAACATGATTTCTCATGGTAGAAGTCAAGGATACTTTGCATAGGCTGCATGATATGTGGGTTTGCCATTTAGAGTACAAGAATCCTGTTGCTTGTGAGGTCAAATCTCATTTGAGATCAGCAGAGGTCAAACTCTGAAATCCCTTTTACATGACTATCTACCGATGGGAATAGTAGATACTTCTCATACTTGGTGTGTGGATGCATCACATTGAGTACAAGACCCCTATTGTTTTTGGTGGAGGTGTGTATTGCCACGTACAGTAGACTGACCTGTGTTTACCATGCCATAGTGTAATTAACTGTACATCAACATTGTGGTTCGGGCCATTTATATTGAGACAGCTATTTCTGGTTTACAAGCAGAAGTCTAGTGCAAATGAAGCCATCGAAACCTCAATGTGTTTTGCAGTCTGGCTTTAATTATACCAGGGAGTTGTTATGGATTATACTATGTACTTAAGAATATTTACAGACTTTGACCTCAAATCACCTTTGACACCTACCAATTCAATAGATATCTTTTACTCATCAACAGAAATCTACATACCAAGTATGAACTTCAACCAAAATGGACTCACCATAGAAAATAAATTTGATGTGTTGTGAAGTGGATCAATACATGTCATATGTCATCCAAGTTGATTCAAGCTTAATAAAATTAGTAAGTTTTCAGACTTAGATGATATTTAATGACTTTTGACCTATTCAGAGAGCACATGGTTTTCTGTGTGTATTGCATAAGATATCATAGTTTTCAGACTTTGACAACTGACTGTTGACCTCAAGTGATAATTGACCTCTACGAAAAATGGTGTTTTTGTGCTCACTAAGTATTTAAAGTCATTGGCTGTTTTTAGCGAGCAAGTGTGTCTTCATTTTCCTACATTGACTATTACTTTGGGTAATACTGTATGATGTTACCAAGCTGTTATCAGATTGCCACCCATGGTGACCACAAATCTCTATTATGTTGGACCCACAAATATGAACCCACTAGCCAAGTATGAAATCCATCATGCACTGTTCTCATAGTTCTTTTGCATCACATACACATACTCTACTACAATCACCCAAATCCTCTTAATCAGTATTAAATGCAGCTAATATGTACTTCAGAATTGGGAGAGACAAAATGTTCATCTGCGAGCGATGACGTCACATACCGACCTTTTGGATGAGGCTAAAACTCTGTGTAGTGCATACTTCTTTTATTTATGTAATTGTCATATTTTAGATTTTTGGACTAGATTATGTTTGAGTACTGAGAAATAAAGGGAGATGAATATACCTTTCATATGCAGACCTGGCTCTGTCAATTACAAGAAATTGAATATGCTCCTTTGCAATTGACTCCTTGTCAGGGAGCGATGGGGTGACTTAAATTATCCCTGCCAATCCCATCAGAAATGATGCAGATTCAACTGCGTCATGTAACTCTTCTGTAGAAGTCGCATTCACGATCTGTCAAACAGAATATGAATATAAACCTATATATATTTATTCTACATTTGAATGCATCTCATTTCATCTTTAAGTTAATTGTTATGTAACTTTTCTTTCCTTCTCTTACTGTTTGCCTAATTTTTTGAAGTCTAGCTGAGAATCCTCTATGGATCCTATAAACTACACTGGAATCATAAATTTAAAGATATGTTTAGAATTACATTGATACTTTCAGATTCTTGAGAGTACTATTCATATAATCCAAATAAAAGAAATTCCACTGAAAACACCTCTTTCCCACAGCCTATCACTACTCCTTGGGTTTCTTGCACTCCCCCCCCCCCAACATCTTTTACCCCTTTCCTCCTTTTCTTGTTTCATTACTTCATCAATTTGTTTATGAAGCAATAATCTGTGCCATTAAACTGTAACACTCTCATCCTTAATCACTTACAGCTTCAATAAGCAACTTGGTTTCTGGATCAGAAACTTCTTCTACAAGTGGAGCTGCTGCTTCAAATCCATATGAAACGATGTTGTACAAACTCCTTGAAAAGAAGTGTGGTGCTGGCCCTCCATGTATTAGTGACACGGCCACCATGGTACCAGCAACTTTGAATAATCCACCATTTAATGCTGGATGAAGAAAAGGAATATAAAACTTGATAAAATCCTGTTTTGAATGAGCATCATGCAATTATTATCTTTGATAGAATAGCTACAAATATAACACAGCTAACTGATAATAAAATATTACTGTAAGTTTTATCAGTCTTGAGGAAGCACATGTTGGGTAGAGGATCAGGCACTGCAACAATTCTTTAACTTAAAGCCAACATGGCAATTGATACAAGGAATTGGCACCAAAGCATTTTTTTCTGCGAGAAACAGACATATACAGTAATTGACACAAAATGAGGAATGAGAACATTAGTCCACAATTCTTTATGTCTCCCACCATGCATTAATACAGTAGCTGCTTAATGGTGCAAAATTGTAAGCCCTGCCTTGATATGAAAATAATGATCGATATAAGAATGCCGGCTACTACAAACTTGATTTTTAAGTTACTCAAGTTATGGCTTGTAACGACACAGCTTTCTACAAATTAAATGGTATGCGAGTGCCAGACTAAGAGAAGCTTGCTGCATGCATCTGTAATGAAAGACATAACAATAACTGAATGTGATCCAGCCAAAAGTTCCAAGTTTAGAAAATAAAGGTTTATATTAAACTGGATAACTTGAAACTGCACCTGAAAATTGTTCTACTTTGCAATATTGCTAGTGCATTATACAGACGCATATCCAGGATTTTCTAACTGGGGGGGGGGGCACAAATTACTATCTAAGCGTAGCTCCACCATATCGGTTGGCACTCGGCGTACAAGAAAATTTATGGTATTGATACCCCCCAGATCACCGGAAATGACACTAATTCTTGGGCTTGAAAATGACCAACCAGATGTACGCTTTTGCCTGAGAACCAAGTATTTCCCAATAAGTTTTTTTTCATGGATCCTAACTTTTTGAAGATTGTCACATCATGTTCGACCTCATAGCATCTCCTGTGGGTCACTGCTTTTGTAGGTGATTCTACGTCGCGGCCCACAATACCCGTCAGCCCCACTTTTCAAGGTTTTAAGACCATTATTTGTTCAGAATTTGAAAATTCACATTTCTCATTCAAGTCATTACAGGCCTCCCCCTCCCCCATATCAAATTGGGCTCCAATGCCAATGCCTACACCCATTGACAGTTTGGAGGCTGTTCATCTTGGAATGCCATTTTCAATTTTTCATGCTCACTGATACAGTATGATGTGATATCTGCTGTTTGCCCTTCAGATTTGAATAATTGAAATGAGACTGAAATAAATAAGTTTAATCTGTTTATTGTGCAATGCCGACATTCTTTTCAATTTGAAAGACGCACAGTTTTAAGTTCATTACACACTGACTGCTTCGATTCTCTATCTGTCTTCAATTTTTGGAAGATCTTGGGATTTTCATCCCTATAGATATTGCTAGATATCCATACAGTACAGTGTCCTTGGGAATTCTTCACATTTTTTGGGGCCGGATCTTGGGAAATCGCAAAATCGGGAAGTGCTCACACTCCATGTAGGTCAGTGCACGACCTCTAGACGTCACAGTGCGCATACTGTAGGATCACTTTGAGCAATTGTGAAAAGATAGAGTGATAGACGCCATATGATATTAAACAATACTTCCCACCAGCAAGCTCAGGTGGTATGAGCTCAAAATTTGGCTGGGTTGGTTAGATAACCAATCATTCATTATGAATTATCAAAATGAATAATATATCGTAGAAATCAGTTCACAGGCTTCAAAATTTCATTAATGTAAATCTACAAAAATAATTGTAGACTTGGCACCTGTTTTTGGCTTGTTTTCCAAAAATGTTTTTGTGAAAAGTGATTTTTAACCAATACAAATGGAAAGGTTGTTCTAAAGTCCTATGCCCAAATAATATGTGAAGTTAGCAAATATTCTTAGCCATGCAGGGTTTGTCAGTAAATCTCACATTTTCTGATCCAATTTCATGAAAGGATCATATATGCAGATGCCAACATGGTAGCATACATTAGAAGGTAGATGAAATATATATTCTTGAGTATATTTTGTTAATAGCCTACATTATATACTACACTATATCAACATACTAACACTATATAACAAATATTTAAAGATTGGCAGTGGTAAGGTTGCCATGAATAGCAACTACCTTCCCAGCACATACTTTCATGTTTATCGTGGCTGGGATAACTTTCATTAGTTTATCTTCCATGGATCGCGTTGCATCAAAGTACTCATCACCAAGAGATGCCAGCATAGTGTTGATCGTTTCCGTTGTTGCCTCATAGGTATTGATGTTGTCGTCTACTTGGCAAAGTAGCTGAACTGTCCCACCTTCAACATCAAATGCTATTATGGTCAGTGGTATGTCTTCATTTGGTGGTGCAGATACAGTATCTAATTAAAAAAAAGTTTTTTGTATAATGATTCAGAAATCAGTAGAAACCTAGAGCACCAATCGTGCAGTAGCTCATACCATAAGTTGTGTAATTTACTGACAACTTTCTTCAATAGAAAACCAGCATACTGTATATATATATAACCAACCAGAATTAAATTGAGAGTAGGCCACCCTTCATAATCATTCCTTAATAGCCTTATAACATACGACCCCTACAAGACATTTGACTTTAACTTCCTGAACTACCCCAAAATGAATATAATCAACTTCCATCAATATCCATTTCATCTGTGAAGAACTTTTCCTGAACTTTTCCATCTTTTCCTGAACATCCTATTAAATCGCTGAAAGGAGCATTTTGAAGATTTTCAAAGTATTTTAATACCTAATATGACATTTGATCTTAAGCACAGACAGACAGTTAGACAGATACTGTATATCTATATATCAGGAAGATAGATGAGATAGATCAGATAGACAGAGTCATATAGTGCCAAAACAACTATGCAGCTGTAAGGACAGTTTTTTTACGACTGTTAGTGGGGGTATATCCAGCCGCCCACATAGGACACATCTTCCTTTAGTCGCCTTCAACAACATGCATGATAGTTACAGTGGGCGTATTCTTAACCTGCAAACCACACGGGCTGTGGTAGAGGCAATTTGCAGATTTTCAGAGAATGTTCCCCAAAATGACGTGTTGATGACATTTGACCTCATATTCCTGAATGCCCCTTATGACCATCCACCCAGGAATCATTGTGTCCAAGTTTTGCCGATGTCCATCCACGGCTATGGTTCAGGAATTGATGCTGATATACACCACAGGCGTAGCCACGTTTTTTTTGGGGGGGGGCTGATTCAACCCCCACCCCATGACCCAAGTGACAAAACAAGATTGAACACAAAAATTGATTTTGCTTGGTTATGAAGAAAATTTGTAAATGTTCAGTGGAGATTTGACTGCAGTTTTCTCACAAACATTGCACCATTTTGCGTCTACAGGCTTGTGAATTGCAGTTTTTCGCCAAACGGGAGAACCCCCCCCCAGAGTCCCTTTCCCCTTCCCATGACAAATCTCTTGCCTGTTTACACCATATACAAGGTTGGTGACTTTTTTTATTTAAATCTGACTTTTTTTTTTAATTTAAATTTGATCACAAATGTTGTCAAAATCTTCCTACAAACACTCAATACAAGCAGTCAAGCACAATAATGTTTAAAGGGTGTGAAGACTCGCGCAAAAAGAAACATCTAATACCGGTAATCTGACCTAGTTCCGAATGAGGTGTTAGACACCACCATCGATCCCAGAAAATACACACAAACAGCTTGCTACCATCGGTAATTAGACACTAGTGTACAGTAAGTACATACAGCTGCAGTCAATATCCACAGCACAGTGTACAAACAATACAGCGATGGACATCTCTGGTCCAGCTAAAGATACAGTAACAAGGTATCATGTTTCATTACTGTACTGTCTGCATTTTGTAGCAACACGAACAAAACGTCACTTGCAAGCAACGGAAAGTTACTTCTTCAGATGGCTGCACACGGTTTGGGGCGAGTCTTCAATGCCTTTAAGTTGAATTCAGAATCATAAAAGCTTCTGGGATATTAAAAGTGAAACAGTTTTGATTGTAGTATACACAAACAGGCCCTATATGCCACCTTTATCAATTCTATTGTTAACTATAGGAGCATGTTTGTATACAATCAGCGTAGTCTCCATCACTTCCATAGTTTATGCATCTATACACAGGAAATAAGTGTTAATTGGGGATTAGGTTATTGTAGTCTATGCTTTTGATTTCATAGATCTAGTCAACATGATTGTACAAAGGTAATATTGAAGGCACTATAATGCAGTTATTTGGGGTACGAAACAGTACAACATTTTCTACCGAAAGGCATAATAGGCTATATTTCTCAAAAATGGTATTTAGATGCAAACAGTCTTTGACTCTTCCAAATGTTGTAAAACAGGGATATGTATATATGTATGTATATGTGATCTTCCCGCAAGCAGGAACTCGCGAAAGAAGCCATGGAGGCTTGTAGACTCGCAAGCTGACCGAAGCCAATCTCTCGGCACACATCCATTTAACGTCCATGTCGGGAAGTTGTTATTGAACAACACCCTTGCCAGACGACACACATTGCTGTCGGCGGGGAATCGAACCGGGGATCTCATGTCTGGGAGACGCCGGCGTTAACCACTAGGCTATACACTCCGCCTATATATTTAGTTGGTGGTCTTGATTCGAGTCATTATTTGGACTTTACTTTATTGGCACTTGAATATTTGAAAGATTGAGACGTGCTTGCATATATTTTGAATATCCAGACCATTTGGGTGGTACAGTATCATCAGATGTACACAAAAATGATGTTAATCAAACTGATCCAAACTATGAGAGGGGTAATACCCAATCATGTGCCAGCCTTAACATGTTCACTGTCATGTTCATTGGTTTACGATTACAATTTTGATTGGAACTGAAACTTTGCCAAAAACAAAAGACTAATTTTTTCTTTCATTACTCTAATCAAGACTATATGAGTGCTTTGGGATTCTAGTGTAATCATTAGGTTATATTAATATGTACCATGATTATTATATCATAGCAATGAAGGGATCATGAAATAAATAAATAAAGTGAATTTTATTTCTAATCCAGTGAATATGGTAACCAAATTTATGTAAAATTTTGTTGAATTAATGCTTTATAGGGGCTTATGTGTTACAATCATTTTACAGTGTGCAATTTGGTGGACTCCAATGATTAAATTGGCTTTTAATAATTTTTTTTTAAAATTCTATGAAAGTTATTTAAATCAGTGATTAAAAAACAAAATCCTTTAATTTAAATCAGGATTTAAATTAGTGATTTAAATCAACAAGATTTAAGTCAAACAACCCTGACCATATCACACTCTGTGTGGGTTTCTACCTATGCCAGATGCACTGTTGGGAGACAATCATGGGAAAAGTGGTTAGAGGATATCCTATTTAGGCCTACTGTATTAACCCTGCCCACTGTGGTTACAACTCTACCCATGTTTAATCATTTGTGATAGAATGTTTCACAGCATTACTGTAGCATCCTTCATCCATATGTCACACACAAATGTTGCGAAGGACAGCACCAGTTTGCATCTAAGCACTATTAAAACAATTCAACAATTTCACTGGTCACCCAATCAATCTCAAATATGGACCTGTGTCACTGTTTTCGGGCAAGTTAGTCTTGAAGTATTGGTTCACTATGCATGCATATACCAGATAATGTACAATGGGCATAGCCCACATGGTAGGAGTAAGACAAATACCTTTATTTTGTTCTTGAGGTGGTGGATACCTGTCTCTCACTCTGGTACTCTGTTGTAACTACAAAGGAAGTTGGAAGTGCATGGAAAGAGAACATAGTTGAGTCCTATAGTACAAAATGAAGTTTAAATGGCAGTATTTTGGAAGAAAAGTGATTATGGAAAGAACAAGGACACAGAACTGTAAAGATTTGTTGGTAACATCCAGACTTCCATGTCAGTAAAATGGCCTCTTGTCACATGTAATGATTTAAACTGTGGTGATAGTTACAGTTCATTTCTGTCCATTTGCAATACATAAATTTGACAAATGAAAAAAAAAATCTTTTCAAATGGTGGTTGACAGGGGGGCCTTTAAGGCTCAAGTGTTGGTCAGCATAACAAATAGTAGCCCATTCATTTATCAGTAATCCCTAGAACAATAGATCTAATTAGGACAATACAACAAAAAGTATTACTTCCTCCTGATCAACTCCAAACAGATTAACGTTATCTAATTAATTCAACCATTCATCATTAATTTGAATTCGATAACAATATTTCCATTATCACAAATCCTTTGACCATAGAGATCATTCAACCAGTACAGCTTGTAAGATTAATTTTCCACATTTAAAGCCATTTTCCTAAAGACAGGCCAAGAATAATGTTTGAATTGTTAAGTCACCTATGCAGTGTTCATCTACTCAATCTCTTTTAGAATTATCTACATGTTGTAACAAAAAGATGTCTACCAATCTTCCAACATGCAAACCTTCGAGAGAGTCATGTAGTTAATAAGTAAGTTGTACATAAATGCACATCATTATAATGCTACATTTGGTGATGAGTACCTGTACAGAACAACATTGTAGGAATGGAGTAAGAAATTACTTACTCTAATAACTTTTCATGTGATTGATTGCATCGATTTAATTGGTGATTTTATCACTGTTTTGGGGGTGGTGGAGTAGGAGGCCTCAGGTAAGTGACTGCCTCTCGCAAGACAGCGTTGGCAACAGCCATGGTTGGTGCCAGGTAGATTTTAGTCTTGGATGTGATGATGATAGCATCTGGTTTGGTGACGTAGTTCTTCAGGATAACAGTAGCGTTATCTTTGATGTTTTTTGTTTTTGTCACGTCAAATGATACTGTTTTTATGCATCCCGTACTGTCACACACTACAAAGTTTTGCATTTTTTTTCAACACCATCCTTGGTGTAGGTTGTTGGCGGCAACAATGCAGGCACAACACACTTCAGCGGCAGTTCAAAAGGTTGAGACTTCCCTCTCATTTCCTTGATTTTCGCTATGGTGATCATCTACAGGTGTAAAGAATAGAGAATAATTGAAAAGTAAAGATTTTGAATCACTCAATCTTATCAAGTTTGTAGTTTTGCCAGCTATTTTGAAGTGAAATTATAGCTTTGTACTAAAATGCGGAGTTACAGAAGACTGACCTCATTAAACACTCAATGAGCACCAACAATAACTAGAGTTTTGTGTATATTAAGTTTCTATTGTTAGCATCTTTTGCATTTAATCACCTTTAATTATACAAAAAGTTTCAACGTTTCAAGTGCGTCCACAAACGTTGACATTATGTCACTTTAGGTTTAAAAAAAAAAAAAATCCACTCCACTGCCACACAAATCTTTCAAATTTCTGCTGATGCTCTTGGTTGGGGGGGGGGGGGCGGGCAGAGATAACTGAATCCAATTATGATGGTTATTAGTCATACTCGATAGGTGGATGGGCCATGATGAGTAGAAAAATGTTATTGTTGTAGTGGTCATGTCATGAATGTTAATGAAAGTCACAGGTCAAAACAAATCTTAAAATTGCAATAACTCTGCAATTGCAGGTTTGGATTTCTGCAATATTGGTAAGTTGCTATTGGTTGATAGCTGACAAGTGCTTGTATATATATGTGTTCAATTTTACAACATGCATATTTATGAGGGGGCAGTGCTTAGCATTCTTTAGCCGAATATTTGTATGCACGATAACCCCAAGGAAATGATTCATCATACGTGGTGGGTGGATGTCCCATGAGTGACCATATCATAAATATTAATGAGGTCATTGGGTAAGGTGACCAGACGTCCCCGATTTTTGAGGACAGTCCCCGATTACAGTGTGCTGTCCCCGATGAACAAGTGTCCCCGAAAATGTCCCCGATTCATCAAAATGTTCAGGATGTCGAAAATATCCCACAATGCATTATTAGTAAAATAATTGTAAAAAGAAAATCAAGTGTGCAGTCGCAGAATAGAACTAACCAGTATTTTAGGTGGGCCAGTATAAAGTGGAATATATATATATATATGTATATATATATATATATATATATATATATATATACAGTATATCTATATATATATATATATAAATATATGTATTTATATATATATATATATGTATATGTTGCCTCCACGTCATTTCAAGGAAATGTTAAATAAGGGGTTAATCAACGGTCTAGCGTGCGTTACTCACAGGATTAATGCACGATCGGGGGATAATGCAAGCGATGCACGAGGGCGGAGCCCGAGTGCATCCAGCGATAGCATTTACACCCGGAGTGCATTAATCATGTGAGTAACGCACGCTAGACCGTTGATTTACCCCGTTCATTCATACACTACCATTTGTGTGGGGGAAAAATCATAAAACAAAACATTTTTGGTTACATATAACCAAAGATTTATTAAAGTGATGCCCCGTAATTTTACCGTGCGTTACTCACAGGATTAACCACGGTCAGCTGACCTGAATGGACCAATAGGATTTAGGAATCTTTACTAAGTATGAATGAACATCAGATATTTTATGAGCAGGGCAAGAGTAGGGCAAGATTCGTGTGTCTTTATTATCCTTCGGGTTACAAAAGTCCACTTAATCTCTTACTTTGTAACATATGAACTTAAGCATGGATAAACACTGCTTAAACGAACGATCCTATTTGAAGCTTCACTCTAAACTAATTGGTAATTTGGGGATCCTCCTGAAACCGGATCATAATACAACAACATGCAGGCATTACCTCTGCATAGGTGCTACTGTTAATACATGACCATTACTAGCATCTTACTGAATACAATAATAACTGCTGTAGAATATAAACAATACATGGCATGACAGTTTGACTGGAGTTGCATAAAAACAGTTAAATCTATGTGTTGCCTGTTACCAAATAGGATTTACCATTACTCCTACATTGCACAGCGTCACACTTTTAAAGCTAAGATACATTTACAAAAGATAGGTAATGAACATATAGATAATTCAATGAAGAAAGAGAAGAGTAAAGAATATTAAACAATGTCCTTGATGACACTTCACCATGAGGATGAACTTCCCTAAGCTAGTGCTAAGTGACCTTCATCACTTTTAACTGCTAAGAACATTAAGCTTAGTTGTCTCAATTCACCGCATGACGATGGTCTAGCTACCGTAATGTCATTTCAAAGCAACATACTGTATAAATCATAACCCTTAATCTTCCATAGAACATGAGCATGACTAAATAACTGGAATAATACTACTTGTAATAAAATGTCATTATGCTCCTTTAACTTGTTACAGTTACCATGCAATCAACTAACTGAAATAATACCCTGAAAATGTCTTTCCAATACTTCAATGTAAAACAATAGCTATGCTGGACTACGCATACAACCCTAAATGCCTTCCTATACATTTATATCACCAGCAACAAGGTTCAACATAATGAACTCTCAAGGTCATAGCTACCTGCTGTACTCTAATCTTCCCTAGTAGCTCTCAACTGACCACTAACCCCAGGATATATGGTATGACCCTCTAGTAGTAGTAATAAATGGAATGGTCCTGCCCAGTACTACACTTCTGCTCACCAAGCATGATACATGTGATCACATGGCCTACCCTGTTATATGCAGTTCAAAGCCTATTGTTTTCAATACATAGCATCACTACAGTACATAGACCTACTGAAATAATTCTGCGATGGGCTGAGCCACTCTATAACTTTACATCTTAATTGACAACAATGTGATTATGAAGTTTAAGTACAACCTTTAGCCTCTCTAGTATTTTACTTAAAGTAACTCATGCAAATTAAGAAAGAAACTCAACATACCTGATAAGGAAATGTAATGGAACACAAACATCAGATATGTTATGAGTAGGGCACTTGCTTGCAAGATTCATGTGTGGTCCTCACACACAGGACCCTAACCTATGACAGTCTGCATTCCAGACGGACGGGATCTATGATTATGTACATGGGGGTGCTTCTAGAGGATGAACTGTCTAGAAGCTAAAATGGTTTGATGAGGGGAAGTCCCATTGTTTAAAAACAGAACTTTGTGGGGTGGGGAGCCTGCTTTTTGAGCCCGCTACATATATATATAGTAAATGAATAAAGAATAACACACCAGAAAAATTCCACTTCACGACCTGTTTCGTCCTTTTGGGACTCATCAAGCGAAGGTAGGAATCGAACCCCAGATCTTGTGTCACGAAGTCCGTACCACTCGACCACAGTGATTCTACTGGCGTGTGATATATATATATATATATATATATATATATATATATATATATACCTCACACGTACGATTTAATAACATAAACTACTGCATTCCAGTAGCGTTGCAGTGTCCGCTTACCGTTGAGGTATTCATCCCGTAGCCTCGTTATCCGTTGCTGCAGGGTCCACCAGTGTCTTCCTCCTGTGGGGAGGTGCTTCCCCTCTCCTGGCACTAGCCACAGTGATCTCCAGCAGGTGCTGTTCATCCTTCATTTTCCGAAGGAACAGCCAAAGTGACAGTGGGCCCGGCCTATGATGTTGTTCCATCTCTGATGGAATCCTGAAGAGAAGAAATCCATATTATGATCCTGATTGACAGGGAAATCTAACCCATACTAGACAGTCGACGGTAGGGCAGGCAAGTAAGTGTAATAAGTATGATAAGTCTATTCAATTATAAAATTAAAAATATTTTTTCCCATGGCATACACAAAGCACGTTAGCCGTGTATCACCGCTCAATGTAATAACAACCCTAAATGTAATACCCACCCTAAATGTAATAAAAATTAAAGCTAAATGTAATAGCTGACCCACCCTAAGTGTAATCTGATTCAATGTTAATGCAAAGTCAAAACTTCTATCAACTGACCCTATCAATTCCAACTAGCTAACACATTACAGGACTCAAATCAGGAGCCTCAAAGAAATCTGTAGTTACATTTATCCGTGATTTTTGAAAATATCTCCAAAATTCTCTAAAGTACGGTCTCATTTGATTTTTTTTTCTCGAATGCCTCAACCTACCCGCAAGATGTTTACATCTCTACAACCGTCACAAAAAAAATCTCTAGCAATTCAACACAAGCATTTCCACATTTCTCCACCACTCCCTAGTAGCAGATGCCCAGTGGCTCTATAAATATGCGGTTCATGGGAAAGGGGATGCAGCCCTGTCCCTTCTCTGGCCCCACCCATGCCAAATATTATAGTTACCTTCAACATGCATGGTTGTTTGTCCGTTTGTCATTGTCTCGATGGAAGACATTCCACAACTGGGCAGGAAAGTTTCCATTGTCGCTGATGTAGTTATTCTCCAGGTATTGAATGAACTGCTGCCTTGCAGGGTAGCCAGCCACCAGGCGTTGAGTGGAGTTGTTAGTCACCAATTCCCAGAAATTGAGCCTGACAAGGACAAGTGGCAGGTAGCCGATGGTCATGAACTTCCTGATTCGCTTCCTCAGGCGTCCGCCTGTATCTGCCAGCCAAATCAATCTGCAGGACCCTCCTCCATAGGCTTTGGCAGAAGTCAAAGTAGCAGCCCGATATAACAACTTGTCTGAACTCAGCCTCGTTGGTAGTAATCAGAACCAGTTCAAAGTCTATCAGACATGTGTTTCGAGGATCTGAAGACACGAGAAATGAAAGTTTTACCTTCCCAGCGTTTTTTTTTTTTTTTTTTTTTTTGGGGGGGGGGGGAAGTTGCAAGTCGCATACCTCAAGAGTTTTCCTCAATGTATTGATACAATGACTAATGCGCGAAAAAAAGGGGAATTTGCAAAATTAAGGCGATTCGTTTTAACAATGAATGATCATGGAATCATTAGTCAGAGTAAAAATTTCCAAGTGAGTATTTTTATAAAGTGTGGGAATTTAGGAAACCACCCTTCTGCCCATAGGATAATCACTCGACGGGTGCAAGGGGATGTGCTGAACAATGTTTTCCTGAGAAAACCTTCCATAGGACCCGCATTGCCCGACTTTTCAAGCAATTGACTTAGCCCTAACTCCAGGGGGGATGCCCCTCGGCCCTGGCTCTCATCCCTGCCTCCCCCTCCCGACATAGCGTAGATTCGTTTCCAAGCCTTTGAGAGCCTCGTTAGCTAAATCATTAATTACTCTGAAATGGTAGAATCTTCAAAAAACGTGTGATATCGACCCCATAACCCCACAGGCTGTGCGCATGTGACCGCCCCCCCCCCCCCACAACGCTACTGAGCAGGGTGGTGTCTTAGTTGGAGACCTACGATTTCATTGATAGCGTACAAGGCTACTAAATAAAGCCAGAGCATTCTTCACTCATCGTAACATTGGGAGGGGGGATGGGGCGGTGAGCTATATTTGATTACTTGCAACAAATCCGTCGTGTGCATCAATTGCACTAGCTACACAATGATGGGTTCTGTCATAAATACTGTATATAGATGCACATTGAATACATGTCGGTCTAAAAAGAACTCGTAAATTTTCACGCCTCCTTGTGCACTGTACCCATTTTCCTATATATTACATTTTCCACGTTATCAGGTCTCGGTTAGTCGTGGAAAATACTGAAACAACGATACATGATATACACAGGAGATGTGCTCAATTCTCATATCACATGCGTCCATACATACATACATGCATACATACATACATACATACATACATACACACATACACACACTCTCCGCCTGCATTCATGCATAGTTTACGATTATCATCGAAACCAAAAACATACCACAGGTAGAGATAACAAACCTTTTAAATGAAATACATAATTATTTCACGTTGCATTAAATACGGGAATCTACTTTAAATAATTTACAAATAACCATCCATCAAAATCGTTAGATAAACTCCATTTCTCTGCAAGGACATCGCACCAAATTGGCAATCCCGAAAGCAATGCATTGTTTTGGTTTTTTAATTGATGATTGTGTTTGAAATTTATTTAATACTAATGAAACTTCACACCTCTTCAATACTTTGGTATTGATAACTTGGATAAAGAGCCTTGATCGGTGAACGTAGTAAAATAAACTTATAACCCCTTTTTTTGTGGTTTGTTTGAATTTTTTACGGGCTGAGATAAGCAGGGTTGATTCTGAAATATTTCAACAACAAGGAATTTTTTTTCGTGTTACACTTATAAAAGACAAGTAATGAAATTGGTAGTGAGGCAAACATAATTAGGAGAAAAAGTCTATTTAATAAGAATTAGGAAAATGTTTGTGTAAATAAAATATTTTCTCATTATTTTACAGACATATGAACTTTCCACCTTCTTTTCTCTCCATTGTTGTTCATCATATAAAAACCCCGATTGATATTATACGAGAAAGCCGCTGATATCTACACTGACCGGTTAACTGTATCGTTCTGAGTGAAGAAGAGACCTTTATAACCAACGACTGGGGACCAGAGTCCATAATAGTGACGCATATACTATTATGTCATATGAGTGGCCTTTCTGGATACATCTCAACTGCTTACAACTTCGAAACGCTCCAGTAATAATATACAATTTTTGTCGCCACAGATTCCATTGTGTAGATTTGCAAAATAAATGGAACATTCACGTCAACATATTTCCTTATAATTTATAAGCTTTTCGTAAAATAAACACCCCGTTGAAATCTCTTGCAGTTTTTAAACCTGCAGCTCTTCTTGTTGGTTATCTTTCACCACATGTTGTCGTCTACGATCTGAATATTCAGTGTTTTACTGTACGGAAACAGCTCCCTCACACCAGTATTAAACTACCCTGTAACATTCACTTGTACTGTTATATCAATGCCTTTTCAAGTGTGATGTGAATTTAGTCACTAATGCGTCGTAGACTATATGCTATCGCGAGCTGAAGAAATTGGTTTCTTGTTCGCTAATTTAGACATACCTTTCCTGAATGATTGCTCTAAACACATTAACAACCATTTATGTAAGTAAAATTTGCGTATGACGCTGTGATAAATCCAGCCCTTGACGTTGGCCAGAATACTAGCAGTTATTGTGTATTTGTAACATTATGCTTTATTTTTTTTTTTCGATTTAAACATTATCTCCCTCATTTCATCATGACATCCAAAAATAGCTGGCCCACTATTTAGTTTGTAATAATAACACAATTATTGCAGTAATGTTTGTTGCCTCATTGTATAACAATAATTAAATTCGCACAATATGCACACTATTGGGTTTCACATTTTACATCTTTAGCACTGTCCACCCCTACCCCCCCTCCCCCACACACACACCCCGCCCACACTCACAACAGAAAGCTAGAAAGGAATAGCAATACACAATTCTCAATGGTCTACATAACAATTAAAGACGGAACGAGTAGAGTACAACGTATTGCTCTAATCAGGGGACCGAAACTTTATATAATGTCACCTCATCTGCTACCTCCAAATAAATAGTTTATTCAAAAAGATAATCAATATGTGATTTCAGGGTGATTTAGTTCATTTAACCGTCCTCTAACTGTTAGTTATTTAGTTATCTCACTTATAGCTACTATTTTATATTATGACAAACGTTATGTTTGTGGAACCAAATGTGGCCAGTTCGGTTGGGAGGGGGGGGGGGGCTGTTGGATGGGACATAATTCTCTGTAAAATGCCCTCATGTTCGACACTTATGACGATATTAAACGATAATTGCATTTTATTTTCCAAATTATAAATAAAACAAGGATGTTTTGTTTGTGGAACTATGATATCGAACAACTCAGTGATGCCGTCAGAATTAAATATTTATTTCGTAAACGATACAAGCTTTTCCCTGTGTTCTATCTTACTTCCAGAAGATTGGTTAATGATCTGACTTTTTTCCCAAACAAAATGTGCAACAATGGTGTTACGCATAGTATAGATACAATAATTTGTCAGAAAATTGTGAACCCCGCAACCCACACCCGCACCCCACACCCCCACCCCACAAAATTAAAAAGTGATCATTACCCTCAATATTGCGGTTAGACCAAATTAGATACCTAATATATGTAGTTTAAGTATACCTCAGAATGCATCATTCAGCCATTTTACGCCAAAATCTTTTTTTGAGGGGCGCCCCCAGAATCTTCAATATGTGGACCGGCTTCAAAGAACTGACGGCCACAACCCCTTTTTGATTCATTGCCTTGAAGTAAATGATATATGACAATCTTTTCGAAAGAAATACTACCACGGAGAAATTTTAATCAGGGTGGCAAAAGCAGTCTCAGATAAAACAAAAGTATGTCTTAATGGGGTACAGAGGGGAGGGGGGGAGGGTAACTAACATTTGCATTCTACAAAGTCTATATATTCTGACAAACTTTAATTTCTTACAGCGGCGACCGACGGTTTCTTTCCGATTTGGCTAAAATGCCCACTTGCAAATATCCATATCTTGCAAAATCACTTAAATTTGTAATAATTTGTGAAATATTTCTAAGATTAGACCATGGAGGCATGACAGAGATGGTCCGAGAGGCCTCTTTCGTGGATTTGTGGTATTTCTGTTTTGTGAATTAAGAAATGAGGTTTATTTGTGCTATTCGTTGGTTTTGAAAACAACTTGATTTGATGCCAGGATCAATCGACATCACAGATTATACTTAGGTTTTAATTTAGTCATTCCGAAGGAGTATTTTTTAAGGTTCTCACATTCGATCCAAACAAACAAACACCAGATATATTTGCCCCAAATTTGATTGATCTGCTTATCTCATTTAGAGGCAACAAATGGACAAGAGTGGGGCACTAGTGGAGCAAGCATAGAGCATCCGTGAGCGAAGAGGAAGAAAAACTGGCTGTAATGATGATATGTTAATTATTAAAACGATGGCCAGCAATATCTCCGGCAGTTTAACAGATGTTAAACCGCGCGTCATATAATTGAATCAGGCAGATTATATTTACTGCTTTCTAATACCTGCCTCTGTGTAGTCTATTTTAGTGACACATTTCGCAATTATAGCAATTCGATATTGTTTGTTTACAAATTAGACCTTTACTTTATTGTCCACATCTCGCTTTACGTTCACTTTCAAAAATATAGTAAAAACAAATCCAATTTAAACAAGTTACTTTGTAACTGCCATAAAATTGGAATTATATAAAGGGTACTGCACAAGTTGTTTCAGTACCTTGGTAATAGTGACCAAACTCAAACATCGGTTTCCAATAGAATTTGACCTGCAAAATCAATTAAGGAACTTTGTTGACGTGGCAGGCCCACTCAGCCTCATGCTCCACCATTTGGAAAAAGGGTCTTTGTCCCATGAGCTAATCAAACACATCTCCTGCCAATCACTGCGATTGCTTTATATAAGGTGGACATTATGAAAGAAGTGAGGACATTATGAAAGAAGTGGGACTAAAGTGATTCATTTCAGTGGCTGCAAAGGTTCCTACAACTAGGACTGGTCTCTTTAGTGAGTATCTGAGGGACCTATCGAGGGGAAATACAATGGATGGTACAGCTACAGCGACAGCATCAGGGGAGGGGAGGGGGGTATTCCCCTTACTTTCCTATATATGGGTGTAGATGACGGTTCATTTAATCAGTAAGCTTTTGAATATGCAAAATGATCGGCAGACAATTTAATTGATCATTGTTTTTGAAATAGTTTCATATATTCTTTGACTCTTAGATCAGGGGCGTATCCAGGATTTTCTAGCCGGGGGGCGCGAATTACTATCTAAGCGGAGCGCCACCATCGGTTGGCGCGGAGCGTACAAGAGAATTTCTGGTTTTGATACCCACCAGATCACCGGAAATGGCACTTCTCGGGCTTGAAAATGATCAACCAGATGTACATTTTTGCCTGAGAACCAAGTAGTTCCCAATAGTTTTTTTTTCCATCCATAACCTTTTGGAAGTTTGTCACCATGCAGTCACACATCATGTTCGACCTCATTGCATGTCCCGTGGATCATTCATTGCTTTTGTAGGTGATTCTACGTCACGGCCCACAATATCCGAAAGCCCCAGTTTTCAAGGTTTTAAGCCCATTATTTGTTCAGAATTTGAAAATTCACATTTCTCGTGAATAAAATCACTTCAAAACAGACCCATAATGTTGCACAAAATTCAATCTATGGACAACCAATATAGAAAAACCTCCTTGAACCCCTAACAGTCGGGTCAAAACTGCACTAGTAGAAGGAAGTATGATGAAGAATGTTGGCCAGGAAATTTTCGAAAATTCAGACACAGTTAATATATTGGTGTAGAAATATTAAAACCTGTTATAACGGCTATTATAAAACTTTGTTGAAGGAAATGAAAAATAGCAGATATTTCCGATATCAGATATTTCGAAACCGAACACTACACACATAGGCGTAGGAGGCGGGCGGGCCTGCAGCCCCCTCCCCCCAACCAATTTTTCCCACTGAAAATTCGGGCAATATGCTGAGAATTTTTCGGGCACTTTTTACTGAAAGAAAAATAAATAGCAATGATGTAACTTAAGGAAATGAATAGTTTAAAAATGATCTCCTTGGTAATTAAAATAAAGTTCTAAGCTTGGCCGACTAATTCGTCATTACTACTATAAAAGAGAGTTTTGAGATAATTGGACCTGTATGCTTTTGCTCCATCTACATAAGACATTTCCTTGTTTACATTAGCATCCCGCGGTATACTGTGCAACTTTTCACGGACCGTACGGTACACGTTGCCATGCGATGTAATGACCGATGCTTGCTTATATAATATTGACATTAACATGTTGGACGCAAAATTTTGGTCATATTTTTCATGCAAATCGTTACAGCCCCCAAATCCAATTGGGCTCCTACGCCTTTGACTACACACATAGACAGTTTTGAGGCTGTTCATCCTGGAACATGCATTTTCATGCTCACTGATAAAATGTGATATCTGCTCTTTGCTTTACAAATTCGAACAGGCGTGTAGCGAGTAATTTGCCAAGGGATGGGCGAAGCTTGTAGGCAAACTATCTAAGCGTAGCGCCACCATGAGTTGGCGCGAAGCGTACAAGAAAATTTTGGCCGAAAATGCCTCCCAGATCGCTGGAAATGACACTTCCCATGCCTTGTAAGTTGCATCTAATCATTGTCTATTTTGAAATTACTATAGCGATATCATAAAGAAAATTTGCTCAGGGGAGGGGGGGGCGTCATGCGTCATGTTCCCCGACGACTCGGTTGAGTTCAAGACCAGCCACAGTTGGTTCCATAGCACAATTGTACAATTGTTTAAGGCGTCCATATACACACACACACACGCGTTATGATAGACCATATATAGTATATATATGGATACATTAGTGAGAGAGGAAAAATGGAACGTCAAAAATGGAGTTGTCGGTGTAAGGGGTAGGGTGAGGCGCACGTCCCCTACGTAATCCTCGATCTGTCACTGGCTACCCTGTGTATATAATAGCTATCAGCGCTGTTATTATAACTGTTCCTCTTTCTCTTCCCGAGGTCTTGGCGTTTATCTTTTACTCCCTCTTTTTCTCCTTTTCTCTCTTTCTTCTTTTTCTTTTCCCTTCCTTCCTCTCCTCTTTTTCTTTTTTCCCCCTCTTTTTCCCTTTTTTCTTCTATGTTTTTCTCTCCTCTTTTCGCGCGCGCCCCCAACGCCCCCCCCCCTGGATACGCGCCTGTAGATATTTGGAGAATATACCAAAGCTGTATATGATAAACTACTCGAAATATAAACGTTAACCGCACAGCGTTAGGTTCACGTAACCGCATATATTATGTCGCATTTATAACAGTCCTACTGACACACCTCATCTGGTAGGTATAACTTTCGTATACAGCAGTTGCTATATCATCGTGGTGACGAATTACGTTGGTTCACGTGGGTATGCAAAAGAAATGTGATCCTTGTGGAGAGGAAGGGGTTACTTGGGTAAAGACTATATGGTTACTACATGTGTACTACGTCATTGCACAACCCAACCACATGCAATGTTGGGAGCTAACTCAAGTCAACTGAAGTGAGCCAGAGGTACTGGAGAAATAAATACATGGGGGGGGGGGAGTAACACATTTATAGAGTAAAGATTTTATTCAACCCCACCTTCACACCAAACCAACCATCCCTCCTTCTTCTGTGAAGGCTTAAACATTATTTTTAGGAAATGGCATCTAGTGAAATAGTATTTTAAAACCAGTTGAACGCTAAACAGGGCCAAAGAATAATAAATCACGACCAGCTCCTTTCAGGGCACCGAGAGCCAGGTTGGGGCCTGGAGATAACTACTATATGTCACGAAGCCTCATTTTTAATAATTTTCTCAAGTATAGTATGTAAATCATAATACATTATTTCTTATCCCATACTTTTTCGGACCTCCAAACCGATCCGGGCCGGAGCATGAAGCGCCTAGACCCCTTCTCGGTTTTGGATTAAATCAGGTTCTGATTGTACATTTTAAGAGGCATACATGATCAATCCACGAACAAAATTATGTTCAACACACGCCCAATGCGTACATGATGAACACATGCTCCATAATATGTTTAAGCTCAAAAGGTAGGGTGGTCGAGGTCATAAAACGATAAAGCCATCGTATGGTTTAGTCGCATCACACAAAGCTGTTTTTGTAATAAAGAAAACCCTTAATATATTACGATACAATAGAAGGGATAACCAATTCAATTCTGAAACACAGTCGCATGCTTCCTGCAGTTCTTACGTAGTTCTCTAAACCAACGCAAATGTCGTCAAAAAGATAAAGTCAAAAAGAAAGGTAAAGACATTCCATCAAATGTTATGCCAGCCCTGCATGCTGTATTTGCTCAACGAGATCTCAAGAAGGAAATGAACAACGGTTGAATTTGTGTGTAGTAGACCTCGTATATAGTCATTCACTTCCTGAAATCTGAATACGGTTCAAATAAAGCAACAGATGCGTATTTGAAAAGATATAATTATAATAAAATACAAAAACAACACACAAACGTTTATACCGGCTCTGACCTATCATATCAAGTAGATCTTCAAGAAGGAAGACAAAACGAGTCTTAGCTAGGTTGAGATTTGTGTATAAGCAATATACCAGCTAAAGTATTATAACGTTACATACAAAAATTGAAAACAAGGATATTTGATCAGAGCTTCAATACTTCTACTTTGGTATAGTGAATGATAATGTAAGGTTAATAGATTCTTCATAGATTCTGCGGTGCCTATCATATAAATCATATGTCATGTCTGCATTTTAATTTATTCCCAAGCTCTATCTATCTATCTATCTATCTATCTATCTATCTATCTATCTATCTATCTATCTATCTATCTATCTATCTATCTATCTATCTATCTATCTATCTATCTATCTATCTATCTATCTATCTATCTATCTATCTATCTATCTATCTATCTATCTATCTATCTATCTATCTATCTATCTATCTATCTATCTATCTATCTATCTATCTATCTATCTATCTATCTATCTATCTATCTATCTATCTATCTATCTATCTATCTATCTATCTATCTATCTATCTATCTATCTATCTATCTATCTATCTATCTATCTATCTATCTATCTATCTATCTATCTATCTATCTATCTATCTATCTATCTATCTATCTATCTATCTATCTATCTATCTATCTATCTATCTATCTATCTATCTATCTATCTATCTATCTATCTATCTATCTATCTATCTATCTATCTATCTATCTATCTATCTATCTATCTATCTATCTATCTATCTATCTATCTATCTATCTATCTATCTATCTATCTATCTATCTATCTATCTATCTATCTATCTATCTATCTATCTATCTATCTATCTATCTATCTATCTATCTATCTATCTATCTATCTATCTATCTATCTATCTATCTATCTATCTATCTATCTATCTATCTATCTATCTATCTATCTATCTATCTATCTATCTATCTATCTATCTATCTATCTAT